>NW_027362761.1:32613427-33272427 GCF_046119375.1 Phyllobates terribilis | reverse complement strand
CATCGACAGGGGCGTTACATGTCGCTGACTGGCCACTGGGTAACTATGGTGACAGCAGGACAAGGGGCTGCTGTCCAAGTCTTGCCGTCCCCACGAGTTGTGCGTCAATCCTCTTTATGTCAAAGTTCCTCCACTGCTTCTGCCTCCTCAACCTCCTCTCGGTCTTCCACCTGCACCCAAAGCCTGTCTGGTCATGCCACAAGCTTTCTAACTGCGCAGAAGGGATCCTGCACACCTCCTTACTATGCTGGCAGTAGGGCTCAACGTCATCAGGCGGTTTTTACTTTGAAATGTCTGGGAAATGTGAGTCACACAGCTGAGGAGTTGTAGTCAGCTCTGGAGAACCAATTTCATGAATGGTTGTCTCCACTGGACCTGAAACCAGGGAAGGCCGTGTGCGACAATGCTGCAAACCTGGGTGCGGCCCTTCACCGGGGCAATGTCACACACGTGCCTTGTATGGCTCACGTGTTGAACCTGGTTGTCCAGCAATTTTTAGCCCACTATCCCAGACTAGATGGCCTTCTGCAGAGGGCACGGTCGCTGTGTGCTCACTTCCGCCGTTCGCATCCCGCAGCTCAGCGACTTACATCTCTACAGAAGTCGTTGGGCCTGCCACTTCACCGGCTAAAATGCGATGTGCCTACCCGGTGGAATTCAACTCTGCACATGTTGCAGCGACTGTGGCAGCACCGACAAACCCTGGTGCAATACGTTCTGACGTATAGCCTGGGCCAACGAGATCCAGAGGTGGGGCAAATCACGCTGGAGGAGTGGTCTCAGATCAGGGACCTATGCACCCTTCTGCACAGTTTTGAAATGGCGACGAAGATGATTAGTGCTGACGATGCCATTATCAGCATGACTATTCTGGTGATTTACATGCTGGAGCACATGTTAAACAGAATTCGGAGTCAGGTGGTGGCACAAGAGGAGGTGGAGGAAGTAGAGGAGGAGGAGTTGTATGCGGAAGGGCTAACATCTGCAAGGTCCAGACGGTCGGCAGCACCAAGGTGGCAGGCATGTGAGGGTGGGGGAGATGGTTTTACCAGGGCGCATGGTAGCAGCCAAACTAGTGAGGAAGGTGCAGGAGCCCAGGAAGAAGTGGAGGACGAACTGATGGAAGACTCATCAGATGAGGGAGACCTTGATCACATTTCTGTTGTGCGAGGTTGGGGGGAGAGGACAGAGGAAGGAAGCATGATTGTTACCTCACCACCAACACAACAGGGACTTGGTGCTCCTGGATGCGCAACACACATGAGTGCCTTCTTGCTGCACTACCTGCAACATGACCCTCGAATTGTGAGAATTAGAAATAATCCTGACTACTGCTTTGCCACACTGTTAGATCCCCGGTACAAAAGTAAATTTGTCGAAATTATTCCTGCCATAGAAAGGGATGCACGCATGCAGGAGTATCAGCAGAGACTGTTGCAGAATCTTACATGTGCTTTTCCACAAAACACCAGTGGTGCACGTAGTGAATCTCACAGTTCCAACTTGCCAACCGTGGGACCGTCAAGTGTTCAGCACTCAAACCGTAACAGAACCACAGTATCTGCTGGTAACATCAATTTTGCGGAATCATTTCACCACTTTTTTAGCCCATCCTTTGCAAGGCCACAGGAGACAAGAAGTCTGACACATAGTCAACGCCTAGAGACGATGGTACAGGAGTATCTTCAAGTAAACATTGAAGCCATGACTGTGTCACTGGACCCTTGCTCTTTTTGGGCTTCCAATCTGGATAAATGGCCGGAGCTAGCCACTTACGCCTTGGAGATCTTGTCATGCCCCGCAGCCAGCGTTCTGTCTGAACGTGTGTTCAGCGCTGCTGGTGGTGTGCTGACAGATAAGCGCACGCGGCTCTCCACTGATAATGTAGACAGACTCACGTTCATAAAGATGAACAAATCATGGATCCGAAACGACTTTTCTACCCCTGTGTCATCCTGGGGAGAGTAAAAGCTTGATGATTGGTTAAAATCACCCTACCAACCGTTTTAAGCTTTCAAATTACTAATCATGTTTATCTGTATCTTGGCTGGAAAATAATTTGGGCTTTGTAGCAGTGTGCAGCACTGATTCTATTAGGCCATCTATAATAAGCTCCACCAGATTTAAAATTACTAATCATGTTTATCTGTATCTTGGCTGGAAAATAATTTGGGCTTTGTAGCAGTGTGCAGCACTGATCCTATTAGGCTATCTATACTAAGCTCCACCAGATTTAAAATTAATAATAATTTTTAGCTGCATCTAGCCCGGAAAATAATTTTGGGGCTCCGAGATGCGCAAGACACATAAGTGCCTTCTTGCTGCACTACCTGCAACATGACCCTCATATTGTCAGAATTCGAAGTAATCATGACTACTGGGTTGCCACACTCTTAGATCCCCCAAACTTTTCGATCAACCTTTTCATTTTAATAAAGACCAAAAAAATTGTCATTTTTGAAATTATAAGCATTAGCAGGTTATTAGAAACTGAAATCAAACAGTTTTCAACTCAAAACTTTATTCTAGGTGATGTTACATTTTCACATAGGACCCCTTGTTCGAAAGGAGCTTCTGAACTCTCTCGTCCATTGAATTTGTCAGGTTTTGGATGGTTTCTGCTTCAATTGTTTTGCATGAGGACAGAATACCCTCCCAGAGCTGTTGCTTAGATGTGAACTGCCTCCCGCCATCATAGACACTCCTTTTGATGATGCTCCAGAGGTTCTGAATGGGGTAGAGGTCAGGGGAGCATGGGGGTCACACCATAAGTTTGTCCCCTTTTATGCCCATATCAGCCAGAGATGCAGATGTTTTATGTGCAGCATGAGATGGTGCATTATCATGCAAAAAAATGATCTTGCTGTGAAATACACGGTTCTTCTTCTTGAACCATGGCAGGAAGTGCTGTTTGAGAAAATCCACATACATTATGGAGTTCATCTTTAGCGCCTTCAGGGATCCTAAAGGGGCCGACAATCTCTCTCCCCATGATTCCAGCCCAAAACATTACTCCACCTCCTCCTTGTTGGCGCTGTAGCCGTGTTTGCGTGGGGTGTCCATCAACCAGCCATCCTCCATTCCATCCATCTGGACCATCGAGCGCTGCACGGCACTCATCCGTGAACAAAACAGTTTTGAAATCAGTCTTCGTGTAATGTTTAGCCCACTGGAGCCGTTTCTGCTTGTGTGAAGTGGATAGAGGAGGTCGACAGGATGGCGTATGCACAGTTGCAAACCTCTGAAGGACCCTGCATCTTGTTGTTCGGGGGACGTTGGAGGCACCAGCAGCTTCAAAAACTTGTCTGCTGCTATGACAAGGCTTTTTTGCCGCTGCTCTTTTAACCTGACGTAATTGCCTGTAGGAAAGAGTCCTCAATTTGCCCTTATCAGCACGCACACGTGTGTACTGTGAATCAGCTACATACTTCTTGATTGCCAAGACACTTCATCCTGATCATCGCACAATGTTGATTGTAGTCATGCCTTGACCTAAACACTCCACAATTTGTTGCTTCTCAGCAGCCGACACATCCTTTTTCTTTCCCATTTTGGCAGAAAATGTAGGCTGCTTAATAATGTGAGACAGCCTTCTTAAGTAGTCTTGCCTTTCATTGGACACACCTGCCAAACTAATTAGCACAGGTGTCTGCAATTGCTTACAGTGATATAAAGAGCCCTGACACACATCACCATCAATGAGTTTAACTGACAAACAAATTCTTCCCTTATCACTCCTAAACACTTTTTGCATAATAATTTGGAACACAGTGTACATGTGCTTTTCCACAAAACACCAGTGGTTCACGTAGTGAATCTTACAGTTCTAACTTGCCAACCGTGGTCTGTATGGAGTTGTTCAATAAAGGGCCCAAAATTAAGATAACATAGATGGGAGAGGTCTCTATGAATAGGAATTCCTAAGTATTTGATACCCTGTGAGGGCCAGGCAAAGGGAAAGTTGGACTGGATCGAATCCTATATGGATTTGGGGAGGGAGACATCGAGGGCCTCAGACTTCGCTGCATTGATTTTAAAATTTGACCATGTAACAAAGTGATCTATTTCAGCCATAACAGCATGAATGGATATATGTGATTGAGTGATATATACTAGGATATCATCAGCAAATAGAGAGCACTTGTACTCGGTGCCTCCCACCTCAATCCACCTAATATTGGGGTTATGGCGAATTGATGAGAGCAGGTGCTCCGTCACTAGGATGTATAAGAGAGGGGACAGAGGACATCCCTGCCTTGTCCCATTGGTGATTGTGAAAGGTGATGAAAATGTTCTGATGCACCCCCTGGGCCTTGGGACACCCGGAGCCGGACCCTTTTTGGTGGATGCTGGTGGTTGTAGTCTTCGTGGCGGCGACCCGGTTCCGTGGCTCAGGGTGGTCAAACCAGTGGCGGAACTATTTATGTGGTTTTGATGTTTAAATGTCCGACTACGCCACCCGTGGATTGCAGTCAGAGTGAACCGCCGCTGCAGGGCAGACCGCTGAGGCTGGTGTTGTGGGTGCAGCAGAGCGTAGCATAACTCCCCACGGGAGGAGTATAGCCTCAGGGCAATGTATGCGGAGGATGGGGGTGATGGTGCAGGGCAGCAGCAGTAATGACACGGAGTCAGTGATGCAGTCCAGGGCCTTTACTCACAGTTCTAATTATCCAGACCACGTCTGCAGGTAACGGCTGCCCACGTCGTACTGTGCTCACCAGGTGAGGGTCTCAGACAACTCCCAGATAACTTTGGAGCGCTTCACAGGACCCCCTTTGTGTGTCCTTTGTCTGGCCTTTCTTACCATCCCTTCTGTCCGGCTGCCTCGGGCCTCCTCTTGGTAAACTTGGCGCCAGTTTCCCTGACCCTATGTGGTGCCTTCCTAGCGGGTGTAGCGAGGGGCTGCGCCACATAAAATGTCACAGCCTCCGGTTTCTAGCTGAGGGTCGTTTCCTGCCTCCACTAGTTTCGGGGACCGGTCTCCCCCTTTGGCCTGACCCCTCCACGCAGGTGGATTCGGGCGTGCGGTGGCGACTCGCCCGTCTGCACCCCTGGGATCCCTTCATTCCTCGTTCCTGGAGCCTTCTCCGCTCCTCTTCCTTCCTTCTCCCTCTTCCAGGCCTGGGCCTCTGTTACTAGGCCCGCCTCCGGAGCAGAGCTCATGCAGAGCCCCTGCTCCCTGCCACTTCTGCTCAGACTTCTCTGCACTGAACTAAGATGGTGCCCACCTTTTATACTCCCTTCTCAATGCACCCAGGAACTGCTTCCTCCCTGCTCCTGCACTACAGGGTTCCCCTTCCTCAGTGTTCCCTCCCCCCACTCCAGCCAGGGACAGGGACTGTCGTGCCCATCTCAGAGGCATATTGGTCGCCCTGCCCCACAGCAATGTGGTGTAATGCATGCAGGTGTCGGGTCCTGATTAGTGTTGAGCCACCCCCGTAGTGTTCGAGTTCGGTTCGGTTCGTCGAACACCCGTGTGTTCGCCGAACTGTTCGTCGAACTGTTCGTCGAACACCTTCGAACACCGTTAAAACCAATGGCAGGCAAACAAAAACACATAGAAACACATAGAAAACACCTTCAAAGGTGTCCAAAAGCTGACAAACTGCTCAGAAGACACAACTAACACATGGAAAAGTGACAAGTACATATAGTCATGCGAAAAGAAAAGAGGTGGAGGAGTAAAAGGAGGGGGAGACACAGATATAGGCATGTCATGCCCTTCTAAAATCCAAAAAGTGAGAAGCCGAGACGGCCAGTCCGCTCCTGCCCGTGCCACCTCCGTGTCGCCGGGTTTGTGCCAGAGCCGCGGTGAACCCTGACGGCCAGCCCCCCTCTCCCAATACTGGTGCCTGTCCGCTGGTGGGTCGAGAGAGCCCCCCTGTGGTGGAGGCAGCTCTAAGCTTTTTAATTTAAATTGTCCCTCTAATTTGAATGAATACACTTTAAATCCATTTACAAGGATCTATTGGAGGGCAAGTCTCATGCCAGCAGCCGCGTAATTCCAGCTCCAGTAGCGTCCACTAAAGCTTCTGCAGTTAAAAAGCTTTTATAAGGATCGAGCTCGGCTGTCCACCGCAAGGCATCCTAGTGCCAGTCCCAGCCCCTATGCCTTGGGGTGCCTCCTGATGCTCTTCACTGAGTATCCCGTGGTCCCGAAGCATTTCCTTTGAAAAAATTAAGTGTCCAAACTACAGGTGGTGTAGCTTGCTTAACAGCCGGGATAATCCGCTGACTAGCAGACACTGCTACTAGGCACAAAGTATTTCCTGGGCTAGATGCAGTTAAAAATTTGTAAGTAGATACTCTCGTTGGATGCTGAGAAAGCATTCCATAAGGTCTCCTGGCACGCCATATATGATTCTCTTAAAAAGCTTGGGGTAGGGGTCTAGGGGACCCTTTTATAGCCAAAATCACGGCCCTGTATCACAATACGTCACCTAGGCTGAAGATAAATGGAACTGTAGCACCGAGGGCTCGGTTGCTACAGACGTATTGCACCTCACCCAGAGGTGTGATATCTCACTCTCAGATAAGGATGGAGTGTGGATCAGGACCCGACACCTGCATGCATTACACCACATTGCCGTGGGGCAGGGCGACCAATATGCCCCTGAGATGGGCACGACAGTCCCTGTCCCTGGCTGGAGTGGGGGGAGGGAACACTGAGGAAGGGGAACCCTGCAGTGCAGGAGCAGGGAGGAAGCAGTTCCTGGGTGCATTGAGAAGGGAGTATAAAAGGTGGGCACCATCTTAGTTCAGTGCAGAGAAGTCTGAGCAGAAGTGGCAGGGAGCAGGGGCTCTGCATGAGCTCTGCTCCGGAGGCGGGCCTAGTAACAGAGGCCCAGGCCTGCAAGAGGGAGAAGGAAGGAAGAGGAGCGGAGAAGGCTCCAGGAACGAGGAATGAAGGGATCCCAGGGGTGCGGACGGGCGAGTCGCCACCGCACGCCCGAATCCACCTGCGTGGAGGGGTCAGGCCAAAGGGGGAGACCGGTCCCCGAACTAGTGGAGGCAGGAAACGACCCTCAGCTAGAAACCGGAGGCTCTGACATTTTATGTGGCGCAGCCCCTTGCTCCACCCGCTAGGAAGGCACCACATAGGGTCAGGGAAACTGGCGCCAAGTTTACCAAGAGGAGGCCCGAGGCAGCCGGACAGAAGTGTTGGTAAGAAAGGCCAGACAAAGGACACACAAAGGGGGTCCTGTGAAGCGCTCCAAAGTTATCTGGGAGTTGTCTGAGCCCCTCACCTGGTGAGCACAGTACGACGTGGGCAGCCGTTACCTGCAGACGTGGTCTGGATAATAAGAACTGTGAGTAAAGGCCCTGAACTGCATCACTGACTCCGTGTCGTTACTGCTGCTGCCCTGCACCATCACCCCCTTCCTCCGCATACACTGCCCTGAGGCTATACTCCTCCCGTGGGGAGTTATGCTACGCTCTGCTGCACCCACAACACCAGCCTTAGCGGTCTGCCCTGTAGCGGCGGTTCACTCTGACCGCAATCCACGGGTGGCGTAGTCGGACATTTAAACATCAAAACCACATAAATAGTTCCGCCACTGGTTTGACCGCCCTGAGCCACGGAACCGGATCGCCGCCACGAAGACTACAACCACCAGCATCCACCAAAAAGGGTCCGGCTCCGGGTGTCCCAAGGCCCAGGGGGTGCGTCAGAACATTTTCATCACCTTTCACAATCACCAATGGGACAAGGCAGGGATGTCCTCTGTCCCCTCTCTTATACATCCTAGTGACGGAGCACCTGCTCTCATCAATTCGCCATAACCCCAATATTAGGTGGATTGAGGTGGGAGGCACCGAGTACAAGTGCTCTCTATTTGCTGATGATGTCCTAGTATATATCACTCAATCACATATATCCATCCCTGCTGTTATGGCTGAAATAGATCACTTTGTTACATGGTAAAATTTTAAAATCAATGCAGCGAAGTCTGAGGCCCTCGATGTCTCCCTCCCTAAATCCATATAGGATTCCATCCAGTCCAACTTTCCCTTTGCCTGGCCCTCACAGGGTATCAAATACTTAGGAATTCCTATTCATAGAGACCTCTCCCATCTATGTTATCTTAATTTTGGGCCCTTTATTGAACAATTCCATACAGACCACGGTTGGCAAGTTGGAACTGTGAGATTCACTACGTGCACCACTGGTATTTTGTGGAAAAGCACATGTAAGATTCTGCAACAGTCTCTGCTGATACTCCTGCATGCGTGCATCCCTTTCTATGGCAGGAATAATTTCTGCAAATTTACTTTTGTACCGGGGATCTAACAGTGTGGCAACCCAGTAGTCAGGATTATTTCTAATTCTCACAATTCGTGGGTCATGTTGCAGGTAGTGCAGCAAGAAGGCACTCATGTGTGTTGCGCATCCAGGAGCACCAAGTCCCTGTTGTGTTGGTGGCGAGGTAACAATCATGCTTCCTTCCTCTGTCCTCTCCCCCCAACCTCGCACAACAGAAATGTGATCAAGGTCTCCCTCATCTGATGAGTCTTCCATCAGTTCGTCCTCCACTTCTTCCTGGGCTCCTGCACCTTCCTCACTAGTTTGGCTGCTACCATGCGCCCTGGTAAAATCATCTCCCCCACCCTCACATGCCTGCCGCCCTGGTGCTGCCGACCGTCTGGACCTTGCAGATGTTAGCCCTTCCGCATACAACTCCTCCTCCTCTACTTCCTCCACCTCCTCTTGTGCCACCACCTGACTCCGAATTCTGTTTAACATGTGCTCCAGCATGTAAATCACCGGAATAGTCATGATGATAATGGCATCGTCAGCACTAAACATCTTCGTCGCCATTTCAAAACTGTGCAGAAGGGTGCATAGGTCCCTGATCTGAGACCACTCCTCCAGCGTGATTTGCCCCACCTCTGAATCTCGTTGGCCCAGGCTATACGTCAGAACGTATTGCACCAGGGCTTGTCGGTGCTGCCACAGTCGCTGCAACATGTGCAGAGTTGAATTCCACCGGGTAGGCACATCGCATTTTAGCCGGTGAAGTGGCAGGCCCAACGACTTCTGTAGAGATGTAAGTCGCTGAGCTGCGGGATGCGAACGGTGGAAGTGAGCACACAGCGACCGTGCCCTCTGCAGAAGGCCATCTAGTCTGGGATAGTGGGCTAAAAATTGCTGGACAACCAGGTTCAACACGTGAGCCATACAAGGCACGTGTGTGACATTGCCCCGGCGAAGGGCCGCACCCAGGTTTGCAGCATTGTCGCACACGGCCTTCCCTGGTTTCAGGTCCAGTGGAGACAACCATTCATGAAATTGGTTCTCCAGAGCTGACCACAACTCCTCAGCTGTGTGACTCACATTTCCCAGACATTTCAATGTAAAAACCGCCTGATGACGTTGAGCCCTACTGCCAGCATAGTAAGGAGGTGTGCAGGATCCCTTCTGCGCAGTTAGAAAGCTTGTGGCATGACCAGACAGGCTTTGGGTGCAGGTGGAAGACCGAGAGGAGGTTGAGGAGGCAGAAGCAGTGGAGGAAAAATGACATAAAGAGGATTGACGCACAACTCGTGGGGACGGCAAGACTTGGACAGCAGCCCCTTGTCCTGCTGTCACCATAGTTACCCAGTGCCCAGTCAGCGACATGTAACGCCCCTGTCCATGCCTACTCGTCCAAGTGTCTGTGGTGAAATGCACCCTGTCACACACAGAGTTTCTCAAAGAAGCGGTGATGTTGTGTGCGACATGCTGGTGGAGCGCAGGCACACCTTTCTTTGAGAAGTAGTGCCGACTGGGCATCTGGTACTGGGGCACTGCGACGGACATAAGGTCTCGAAAATCCTCTGTGTCCACCAGGCGGAAAGGCAGCATTTCTGTAGCCAAGAGCTTGCAGATGGTGAAATTCAACCTCTTAGCTTTCTCATGGCTAGGAGGAAATGGTCTTTTACTTGTCCACATCTGAGGGACCGAGGGCTGGCTATTGTGCTTAGACGGGGTTGATAAGGGTGTCCCCGGCAAACTGCCGGTCTGTGAGGAAGATGCAGGCGGACATGTTAGGTTGCCTTGATCCAAAGGTGGTGCTATCGATGTCGGACAGCGCTCAAGACCAGCTGGTGTTACCACCTCCAAAGAAAATGATGACCTGCCAATCACGCTGGCTGTTGCGGGTAAAGAGGTGGCAGGTCTGCGCCCCAAAACAGGTGTGACTGCTGTCCCCCCAGTCACAGAGGATGAAGAGGCCGCGGATGCACAAGATATGGCAGACGGTGGTTGGCCCGGCCGGCTAGACCGCATTGTAGCACACTGAGCTTCCCACTGCAACTTATGCTTCATGTCCATGTGCCGGTTCATGCATGAAGTACTCAAACTATGTATTTTTTGGCCTCTACTTAGCTTTTGCTGACAAATGTTACAGATAACACGAGTTGGGTCATCTTTATCGATCTGAAAAAATGCCCAGGCTATGCAAGGCTTAGCACCCATGCGACCTGAAGAGCCACCACGACTTGTGGTGAGAGGCAGAGTTGTGTTTGAGGATGCAGTTGTTGACGTGCTTCCAGTACTACGTCTCTGTCCAGGAAGGCGCAACCTGACCTCGTCGTCACTAGCATCTTCCTCCACCTCCTCTGCTGACCTCATCTCTTGGCTGACTGTGGGTTGACAGTAAGTGGGATCTCCGACCTCATCATCATCACCCTGTGCGTTATCACACCCGTCGTCCTCAGAGCCAACCTGTTCCTGCCCTGACAAAAAACTAAAGTTGTCGCTCCAATCAGGTATTTGAGTCTTATCATCGTCTTCCTCATTGTCTCCACCAACAGGAGTTACAGTTTGGGAATGAGGGTCTACATTATGGTCAGAACCTTCTGCGTCTGGTCCTGGATCCGACTCATAAAGATTCTGGGCATCAGTGCAGATCATTTCCTCGTCTGGATTCACAGAAGCGCTGGAGTCGACCTCTGATTCCCAGGCTATAGTATGAGTAAACAGCTCTGCAGACTCAACCATCTGTTCTACCTCATACTCAGACGGGCAGCTGGAGATTTGGGAGCTGTGAGGAAGCAAGTGCGATTTGGGTGACACCTTTGAGGACTGGAGTATTTGTGATGTTGAAGTTGATGTGGAGGAGAGCCCACTTAAAGGAGCACTTGATATCCGTTGAAGCACCTGCTGTTTTTGTGCCTCATCTGGAATTTGTAGCGATTGGCGTGGCCGTAAGAAAGGGATCTTATCACATTGTCCGCTAAAAGAAGTAGACATTTTAGTTTGGCTGGAAGATGGTCTTTCTTCTGCACCTACCCCACAGACACAACCTTTTTTCCCCTTCCCAACACGCCTATTCCCCTTTCCACCAGCAGCAGGCCTTTTTCCACTCATTTTGGTGGTTAACTAATTCACAACTCTGGAGTTGTTTGCACAAAAAAACAATGGATGGTAACCGAGCAGAGCTGAGTGGCCAAACTGTGGTATTAGGCCAAAACTATTGGCTGGGTTAGATGCAGAAAAAAATTATTTTTAATTTGCAACCTGATGGAGGTCAGTATAGATGGACTAATAGACCAAGTCCCACACACCGCTAGAAGCCCAAATATTTTTTCAGAGCTAGATGCAGAAAATTTTTTTATTCAATTTGCAACCTGATGGAGGTCAGTATAGATGGACTAATAGACCAAGTCCCACACACTGCTAGAAGCCCAAATATTTTTTCAGAGCTAGATGCAGAAAAAAATTATTTTTAATTTGCAACCTGATGGAGGTCAGTATAGATGGACTAATAGACCAAGTCCCACACACCGCTAGAAGCCCAAATATTTTTTCAGAGCTAGATGCAGAAAAAAATTATTTTTAATTTGCCACCTGATGGAGGTCAGTATAGATGGACTAATAGACCAAGTCCCACACACCGCTAGAAGCCCAAATATTTTTTCAGAGCTAGATGCAGAAAAAAATTATATTCAATTTGCAACCTGCTGGAGGTCAGTATAGAAGGACTAATAGAACAAGTCCCACACACTGCTAGAAGCCCAAATATTTTTTCAGAGCTAAATGAAGAAAAAAATTATTTTTAATTTGCAACCTGATGGAGGTCAGTATAGATGGACTAATAGACCAAGTCCCACACACTGCTAGAAGCCCAAATATTTTTTCAGAGCTAGATGCAGAAAAAAATTATTTTTAATTTGCAACCTGATGGAGGTCAGTATAGATGGACTAATAGACCAAGTCCCACACACTGCTAGAAGCCCAAATATTTTTTCAGAGCTAGATGCAGAAAATTTTTTTATTCAATTTGCAACCTGCTGGAGGTCAGTATAGAAGGACTAATAGAACAAGTCCCACACACTGCTAGAAGCCCAAATATTTTTTCAGAGCTAAATGAAGAAAAAAATTATTTTTAATTTGCAACCTGATGGAGGTCAGTATAGATGGACTAATAGACCAAGTCCCACACACTGCTAGAAGCCCAAATATTTTTTCAGAGCTAGATGCAGAAAAAAATTATATTCAGTTTGCAACCTGATGGAGGTCAGTATAGATGGACTAATAGAATGATGCTATGCCCAAAAGATTTTACTTCACTAGGTGCAGTAAATAAATTGGTATTCTATACACAGGTGGTATATCTTGCAACACAGATAGGCTACTCCACTGACTAACACACTCTGCAATAGGCCAAAAAGGATTAGCTTTGCTAGATTCAGCCAAATGCTGTGAAAAAAACTTGCACAGCACTGGCACAGACCTGCCTGGCAAAAACTGATAGGAACTGATGTAACCTAGTCCTGAAAAGGACTCCAATTACAATTAGTCTTTACTCCCACAATCTATCTATTTAAGAGCACAGACCTGCCTGATAAAAGTCGTAGGAAATGCTGTAACCTAGTCCTTAAAAGGACTGCAATCACAACTCTTCCCTACTCCCAAGCTATCTGTAGATTTGTGTGAAATTTGGCTTGAAATTAACAAGGTATAGCACACACAGCAACAGCGGTGCCGTCTAACACGCAGCTGCAGCAGTGAGAAAATGGTGGCGATGGGGAAAATGGCTTGGTCTTATAGGGCAAGGACATGTGACATACACTGCCAATCACACATGCCCTTGCTTGTGTGAAAAAAAGCACTTCGCTCCGTGTGTGCGCTGCTGATAGGCTGACAGATTGCACCTCCCCACTGCAAATGCGGGAAAGAGAAAAAAAAATGGAGATCTTCATTGTTCCTGCAGAGATCCATCCCCTGCCCCTCCCCCCGCCCCGCTGTACACTCAAACTGCGTATTAACATTAATTTTCATCATTACTGAGAAAAAATCCAGTTATGATTTTGGTGCACGAACAGTTATCGAACATAACCTCGAACAGCCGAATTTTTCTCAAATTGTTCGTGTTCGCCGACCGGCTCGAACACCGCCCAAAACAGCTCGAATTTGAGATTGGCGAACAGTTCGAGTAGAACAACGCTCATCTCTAGTCCTGATCCACACTCCATCCTTACCTGAGAGTGAGATATCACACCTCTGGGTGAGGTGCAATACCTCTGTAGCAACCGAGCCCTCAGGGTGCTACAGTTCCATTTATCTTCAGCCTAGGTGACGTATTGTGATACAGGGCCGTGATTTTGGCTATAAAAGGGTCCCCTAGACCTCTACCCCAAGCTTTTTAAGAGAATCATATATGGCGTGCCAGGAGACTCTATGGAATGCTTTCTCAGCATCCAACGAGAGTATCTAATTACAAATTTTTAACTGCATCTAGCCCAGGAAATACTTTGTGCCTAGTAGCAGTGTCTGCTAGTCAGCGGATTATCCCGGCTGTTAAGCAAGCTACACCACCTGTAGTTTGGACACTTAATTTTTTCAAAGGAAATGCTTCGGGACCACGGGATACTCAGTGAAGAGCATCAGGAGGCACCCCAAGGCATAGGGGCTGGGACTGGCAGTAGGATGCCTTGCGGTGGACAGCCGAGCTCGATCCTTATAAAAGCTTTTTAACTGCAGCAGCTTTAGTGGACGCTACTGGAGCTGGAATTACGCGGCTGCTGGCATGAGACTTGCCCTCCAATAGATCCTTGTAAATTGATTTAAAGTGTATTCATTCAAATTAGAGAGACAATTTAAATTAAAAAGCTTAGAGCTGCCTCCACCACAGGGGGGCTCGCTCAACCCACCAGCGGACAGGCACCAGTATTGGGACAGGGGGGCTGGCCGTCAGGGTTCACCGCGGCTCTGGCACAAACCCGGCGACACGGAGGTGGCACGGGCAGGAGCGGACTGAACGTGTCGGCTTCTCACTTTTTGGATTTTAGAAGGGCATGACATGCCTATATCTGTGTCTCCCCCTCCTTTTACTCCTCCACCTCTTTTCTTTTCGCATGACTATATGTACTTGTCACTTTTCCATGTGTTAGTTGTGTCTTCTGAGCAGTTTGTCAGCTTTTGGACACCTTTGAAGGTGTTTTCTATGTGTTTCTATGTGTTTTTGTTTGCCTGCCATTGGTTTTAACGGTGTTCGAAGGTGTTCGACGAACAGTTCGACGAACAGTTCGGCGAACACACGGGTGTTCGACGAACCGAACCGAACTCGAACACTACGGGGGTGGCTCAACACTACTTAATAGTTGTACGGGCAACTTCTGTTGTGTTGGTGTTACGGGGAACGGTTGCCCGCCTTCTGTCTGCTGCCACCAAACTGCTTCTTCCTGCCTGTTGGGGTGCTCTGCCTCCCTCCCCCTGTGTGCTGCTGTCCTCGCTCTGCATGTCCTCCTGCCAGGTTGGGTCAGTTACTAAATCATCCACCACCTCGTCTTCCACTTCTGCACCCTTGTCCTCCTCCTGACTTTCTGGCAATTGTGTCTCATCATCGTCCACCTCTTGTGACACTTTCCCACCGTCACCTTCGTATGGCCGTGGCTGCTCAAATATTTGGACATCGCTATATGCGATCTCCTCTTGCCTGGCTTCAAGTGAACCAGGCGAGAGGCCCGAATCTGTAAATGGAAAAGTGAACAGCTCTTCGGCATGTCCAAGTGTGGGATCAGTTGTCTCTGGGCACTCGGCATGGTGGGAGGAAGAAGGATCAGGGTGAGGAATATGCAGTCCAGACTCACGGCTACTGTGACTTGACTGTGTGGAAGACAGGGTGGTGGTGGTGGCGGCTAAGTGACTGGAAGCATTATCTGCTATCTAACCAATAACCTTTTCACACTGCTCTGTGTTCAATAGTGGTGTTCTGCGGTCCCCTATTAATTGGGACAGGAAGATCGAGCTAGAAGATGTGGGTGTTTGTTGTGGCAAAATTTCAGCTTGCCCACGGCCTCGGCCTCTGCATGCACCATCACCATCACGTCCAGTTCCCCATCCCTTGCCACGTGCCTTGCCTATTTTAAATGGAGGACAATATCTTCCATGCTCACTACAAATGGCTGAATTTTGGAGCGAACTTATATGTGATCCATGTGACGGACAAACCACAATTTTAAATAGCTGGCTTGTAGGTATCTATTTTTAACAGCGCTGACCTTTTGTCAATAATTTCGCTGACATGCTGCAACAAAATTTCAATGGAGGCCAGAAATGGCAATATTTTCAGCGCAATCATGTGTGATCCGTGGGATAGACAAACCACCGTTTTAAATACATGGCCTGTAGGTAACTATTTTTAACAGCAAACTGGTGTCAATAACTTCGCTGACACACTGAAACAAAATTTTAATGGAGGCCAGAAATGGTAGAATTTTCAGCGCAATTATATGTGATCCGTGTGACGGACAAACCACAGTTTTAAATAGCTGGCCTGTAGGTAACTATTTTTAACAGCCCTGACCTTGTGTCAATAAGTTCACTGACACACTGCAACAAAATTTCAATGGAGGCCAGAAATGGCAATATTTTCAGCGCAATTATATGTGATCCGTGGGATGGACAAACCACAATTTTAAATAGCTGGCCTGTAGGTAACAAGTTTTAACAGTGCCGACCTCGTGTCAATAATTCGCTGACACACTGCAACAAAATTTCAGTGAAGACCAGAAATGGCAATATTTTCAGTGCAATTATATGTGATTCATGTGACGGACAAATCACAGTTTTAAATTGCTGGATTTTTAGCGCTGTAATATGGAAAGGACCTGGTTGTAATCTGCAGTGCCAACAAGCAAATGGCGCAGAAAAACGGTGTTCTCTGGATTGATTTTTAAGCAAATAATCAGGATTAAGATAAAAAAAAAATTCCCTGGCCCCTGATATCTGGGTCTATATTTACAAATATCTGTAAGAACAGCAGCAGCAGCAGGAATGTTCAATGGACCCTCTTGCACTACATGCACTGCAGTCTGCCACATACACTGCCTGCCTGCCTAGCACAAATTATATGCAGCTGGATTAGTCCTCAAGACTGTTAGTTCAGATGGATATTATAGATATATGTTGTGGAATACCTATACTAACTCTAAACAAGCAAATCTCTCCCTAGCTCAGCAGCAGCACCTCTCCCTACTCAGTCTGATTCCAGGTTAGACTGTGACGAGCATGGCGGGCCCGGTCTTATATATACTTGATGATGCTGTGCGGCCAGCCAATCACTGTAATGCCCACAACCAACATGGCTACGGCATTACAGTGCATGGCAGGCAATCCCTGCATTTTCATTGGCTCTCTAAAGAGCTCCAAACATGCAGGGAGGAGACCCGAGCTCCCGCCCGACCAACCTGGAAATACTCGTCGAGCGCCGAGCATCTCGAGCAGTGAAATGCTCGGGCGAGTACCGAGCAGTGGCGAGCACATTTGCTCATCACTAATCCATCACCCTGATCCTCCTTCCTCCCACCATGCCGAGTGCCCAGAGACAACTGATCCCACACTTGGATACTCCGAAGAGCTGTTCACTTTTCCATTTATAGATTCTGGCCTCTCACCCACTCCACTTGAAGCGGGGCAAGAGGAGATCGCATGTAGCGATGCCCAAATATTTGAGCAGCCGCAGTCACACAAATGCGACGGTGGGAATCTGTCACAAGAGGTGGATGACACAATTGCCAGAAAGTCAGGAGGAGGACCAGGGTGCGGAAGTGGAAGATGAGGTGGTGGATGATGAAGTCACTGACCCAACCTGGCAAGGTGATATGCAGAGCGAGGACAGCAGCACACAGGGCGAGGGAGGCGTAGCACCACAATAGGCAAGAATAAGCAGTGTGGTGGCCGCAGACACAAGGTGGGCAACTGTTCCCTGTAACACCAACACGACGAAAGTTGCCAGTACAACTGTTAGGTCTTCCCGAGTCTGGTTGTTTTTTAAAGACTCTGCCGATAACCCCAAAAAGGCCATTTTCACCACCTGCCAGGCCAGCATCAGCAGAGGTCGCAAAACTAGCAGCCTGACTACTACCAGCATGATCAGGCACATGGCAGCAAAGCACCCGACTAAGTGGGCTGAACCCCAGGGTCCAGCATTAGTGTCTTCAGGTGACACCACAGCTTGTTCCACTGTTGTGCGTGAATGCCAATCCCCTGTCCATGGCGCATGCCAAAATGCCTCCCGCCCTGCACCTGTCACCCTGCACACTCTAAACTAGCACCATCAGCAAGCACATCCACGTCCTTGTCCCAGAAAATGGTTCAGTTGTCCCTACACCAGTCCTTGGAACGCAAGCGCAAACACGCAGCTAACGCCCCACAGGCCACACTACTAAATTCACACATTTCATGAATGCTTGCACTCGAAATGTTGCCTTTTAGCCCCGTGGAGACGGAAGCTCTCCGCAACCTGATGGAGGCGGCCGTCCCTCTGTATTCTGTCCCCAGTCACCACTATTTATCCCAGTATGCCGTCCCCACATTACACAAGCACGTGTCTCACAACATTAGACGTGCCCTTAACACTGCAGTTACTGTGAAAGTCTACCTAACCACGGACACGTGGACAAGTGCTTGTGGGCAGGGACGGTACATCTCACTGACGGCACACTGGGTTAACATAGTGGAAGCCGTGACTCAGTCGGACCTTGGGATGGAACACATCCTCCTGACGCTGAGGATTGCGGGCCCTAGGTCAATCAAGGTTGCCCCCACATTCTACAGCTCCTGCACCTCATCCTCCACCTCTTCAGCCTCCATCTCCGAAATTACCACGTCAGTCACAAGCTGGAAGCACTGCCTCAGCCAAGCGGCAACAGGCTGTGCTGAAGTTAATATGCTTAGATGACAAACCTTACAATGCTGAAGAGTTGTGGACAACTCTGAAAGAGCAGGAAGATATGTGGCTGACACCGCTGAACCTACAGCCAGGCATGGCTGAAACCTGGTGGCGGCTCTGAGGCGAGCTCACACACGTACCATTCAAATGCAAGAGAAACATTCTGGCACCACGCTGTTTTTTCAGAGGATCAATCACCAGGGCATAATTCAGACTGTGTGCTTCAAGACTTAAACGGTGGTGCACATCAAAGAAATATTTCAATCACAAGCAAGAATAGAAGGAAAGGCAGCACTCACCCAGTCTTCTTTAAAACGTTCCTTTATTTTTGTGTGCGGAGCATTTCAGCGTGCAGCATTGGACTGAGACCCCGAAGGGTATGCGGGGGGGGGAGGAAAAAAGGGACAACGGCCTTTTCGCTGCCTTCCGGCGCTTCAACGGACCCGTTGAAGCGCCGGAAGGCAGCGAAACGGCCGTTGTCCCTTTTTTCCTCTCCCCCCGCATACCCTTCGGGGTCTCAGTCCAATGCTGCACGCTGAAATGCTCCGCACACAAAAATAAAGGAACGTTTTAAAGAAGACTGGGTGAGTGCTGCCTTTCCTTCTATTCTTGCTTGTGATTCACACACGTACCATGCCTGGCCCATGTGCTTAACCTCGTGGTTCAGCTGTTTCTCTAAACCTACCCGGATCTCTCGGATCTGCTTGTCAAAGTACGCTGCCTGTGTGCCCATTTTAGAAAGTCAGCTACAGCTTCCGCCGGCCTTGCCGTGTTTCAGCAGCATTTGCAGCTTCCGGCTCACCGTCGGTATTCAGGTTGTTAGAACTCTCCTGTTGGTATTTTTCTTGTTTGCTGGTCACATGACCTTTTTTGCCTTTTTAATCCGGCTCCGCTCTCCTGGCCTTGCTGGACTTCATTGTAATTACTACTCTTGAGCTAGCTTGGTGCTCTGTTACCTTTTTTTGTTAGTTTTGCTAGGTCTTCTGACCTCTATGTTCTATGTTGTGTGTTTGTCTTTTACTGCTACAATTTCTGCTAGGAGGTGTCCAACTTTATCCCAGTCCCTAGTTTTTGTAGGGATTCCTCCCTTGCATCTATAGGTCTTTGTACAGACTAGCTGAGGACTTTAGCGGGTCTGATCGCAGGATCAGGTTCCCCGTTACATCGTAGGGATCCAGTTTAGTTCTATTGTAGGGACAGAGCTCCTGTATTTCCTTAGTGCTTGTAGCAGATCATAACAGTAAGTCCAGCCCAAAAAAAAAATTTCTCTAAGGAAAGACCTCCTGTTTCCATCATGGTCTCGGTTCAAGATTTGGCTCAACGCTTGCAGGGACTCTCTCTGGAGGTGGCTGAGCTCCAACAACACGTGAGTAGCTGTTCTGGAGCACATTTTGTGGAGCCAAAGGTACGTCTGCCTGATCTATTTTTTGGTGAACAACAAGATTTTTTTTCTTTTAAAAATGCTTGTTTATTGTATTTTCGTTTAAGACCCAGATCCTCTGGTGATGAATCACAGCGCATAGGGTTCATAATGTCACTTTTGCGCAAAGATCCTCAGGGATGGGCCTTTTCTCTCCAACCTAGTGATCCGTGCTTTAGATCAGTGGATAGTTTTTTTTCTGCTTTGGGTTTGTTGTACGATGATCCTGATCGGGTCTCATCTGCTGAGTCTGAATTAAGACATCTGAGGCAGGGATCAGGTAATGTGGAAAAATATTGTTCTCACTTCCGTCGGTGGTCTGCCCAGGTGGGGTGGAACGATTCAGCTTTGAAAAGTTTGTTTCTTGCAGGGCTAGGTGAAAGGGTTAAGGATTTGCTGATTGCTTATCCCACACCTGGAAACTTGCAGGAGGCAATGCAATTAGCTATACGGGTGGACAGGAGACTGCGTGCAAGGGTTAATGAGAGTAAATCCTCTGCCATGTCAGCTCCGAGTCTTGAGAGGGTCTGTGCTGACAAAGGAGAGCCGATGGAGATTGGGGCGATGGCACCCCGCTCTCAGGAAAAAGACCGCAGGCTTTCTGGAGGTTTGTGCTTCTATTGCAGAAATTCTGGTCATTTCATTAAGAACTGTGTGCTTCGTATGAACAAAGAAAAAAAAATGGTCAGTCATGCACGTATAGCCTGTTTAAATACTAAGGGAGTATTCCTATCTGCTACTACCGCTGCTCAGGAAGAATTAATTGAATTTCGGGTATTTGTGGATTGTGGTTCTACTCTGAATGTGATTGATGGGGGATTCTTGGAAAAACTTAAATTAAAACCTAAACCTTTGTCATCCCCTATTGCTTTGGTTTCTGTTGATGGCTCTCCCTTGAAGAGTGTTACTCACAAGATCTGTGAATTTCCCCTCACTATTAATGATATTCATCAAGAGAATTTGGATTTGGTAGTATTAAATAATTTGCCTTCTCCAGTAATTTTGGGGTTGCCCTGGTTAAAATTGCACAATCCTGTACTGGATTGGTCTACCAATGAAATTAAGTCCTGGAGCCCTAAATGTTATGACAAGTGTTGTAACGGACGTATTGCTGCGGTGGAAAAAGGGGAATTACCTGTACCTATTCAGGATTTTTGGAGAGTTTTTTCTGAGGAGGAGTCACAAATTTTGCCTCCCCATAGAGACTATGATTGTACCATTGAATTTGTCCCTGGAGCGACTCTTCCTAAAAGTCGTTTATTTAATCTTACTATTCCTGAGAGAAAGGCTTTGGAGAAATACATACAGACAAGCTTGGCCGCCGGTCACATTAGGCCTTCCAAGTCTCCTGTGGCTGTTGGATTTTTTTTTGTAAATAAAAAAAGATGGCGGTTTACGTCCTTGTCTGGACTTTCGTGAGATTAATAAAATTAATGTACGCAATCCTTACCCACTGCCATTGATTCCTGATTTGTTTAACCAGTTAGTGGGGGCCAAGTGGTTCTCTAAAATTGATCTCCGGGGGGCATACAATTTGTTGCGCATGAAGGAGGGTGATGAATGGAAGACTGCTTTTAACACTCCTGTGGGTCATTTTGAGAATCTGGTTATGCCTTTTGGTCTTACCAATGCTCCAGCATTTTTTCAGAATCTTATTAATGACATCCTTAGAACTTTGATCGGCAAAAATGTGGTTGTGTATTTGGATGACATTCTGATTTATTCGCCTGATCTGGAGTCTCATTGGCGGAGCGTACGTGAGGTTTTACAGTTATTAATGGACAATTCGCTTTTTGCTAAGCTAGAGAAATGTGAGTTCGCTGTACAGAGAATTAGTTTTTTGGGTTACATTATCTCCAGTGAAGGTTTTGAGATGGACCCGGTTAAAGTTCAAGCTGTGCAGGAATGGCCTAGGCTTATTGGTTTGAAATCGATACAGAGGTTTTTGGGTTTCGCCAATTATTACAGAAAATTCATAAAAAAAATTTCTATTATTGTCAAACCACTGACCGATCTCACCAGGAAAGGTGCTAATGCGGTTCAGTGGACTTCTGAGGCCATTGAAGCTTTTGTGTTTCTAAAGGAGAGGTTCACCTCTGCTCCCATCCTTATGCAGCCTGATGTGACTAAGCCGTTTTTTGTTGAGGTTGATGCTTCTTCTGTGGGGGTCGGTGCGGTGTTGTCTCAGGAAAGCAAGGATGGAGTACATCCCTGTGCCTTTTTTTCAAAAAAATTTTCTGAGACTGAACTTAATTACGATATTGGTAATCGGGAATTGCTGGCTATTAAACTCGCATTTGAACACTGGCGTCATCTCTTGGAAGGTGCTGAATTTCCCATTCAGGTTTTCACTGATCATAAAAATCTGATCTATCTTGATGCTGCCAAGCGCTTGAATGCCCGTCAGGCTAGGTGGGCACTTTTTTTCTCGCGGTTTAATTTTTCCGTTGCTTACATCCCGGGTACCAAGAATGTTAAAGCGGATGCTTTGTCTTGCAGCTTTTCTCCCATGGTCGGTGCTGAGGAGGAGGAGGAGAGCATTTTACAAGAAGGTGTTGTGATTGCTGCTTTGGACTCTGTTTTGGAGGATGAGATTCTTAAAGCTCAGAAGAATGCCCCATCTAACACTCCCCATGGGAGGTTGTTTGTGCCTAGTACCTTTAGGAGAGATTTGTTTGTTGAGTGTCATGAGTCTCGGTTGGCAGGTCATCCAGGAATTTCTGAGACCAAGAGACTTGTGGGTCGCAGTTTTTGGTGGCCTGGATGGCAGAAGGAAGTCATTAAGTGGGTGCGTCAATGTACTGTGTGTGCTAGATCTAAGTCTTCGCATGCTCCTGCTGCGGGGTTGCTTTGCCCTCTGGAGGTTCCTAGTGCACCTTGGACACATCTGGCTATGGACTTTATTACTGACCTTCCCCCCTCTGAAGGTTTCACGGTCATCTGGGTGGTCGTGGACCGTTTTAGCAAGATGTGTCACTTGGTTCCCTTCATCAAACTGCCTTGCGCTAAGACACTCGCTAAGGCCTTTGTCAAGGAAATTGTCAGACTACATGGCGTTCCTACTGACATTGTTTCTGATAGGGGACCTCAGTTCGTGGCTCGTTTTTGGCGTGCCTTTTGTGACAGGTTGGGAGTTCATTTGTCGTTTTCATCCGGATATCATCCTGAGTCTAATGGCCAGACAGAAAGAAAGAACCAGGATGTTGAGCAGTTCTTGCGTTGCTTTGTGGCAGACAATCAAGAGGGGTGGTCTGAGATTCTGCCACTTGCTGAATTTGCTCTTAACAAC
Source organism: Phyllobates terribilis (assembly GCF_046119375.1). Taxonomy (NCBI): domain Eukaryota; kingdom Metazoa; phylum Chordata; class Amphibia; order Anura; family Dendrobatidae; genus Phyllobates; species Phyllobates terribilis. The sequence goes on along the minus strand of NW_027362761.1, from coordinate 33,249,557 downwards.
CATACATCCTCTTCTGCTGGGTGTTCGCCTTTTTTGTTGTTGTTGTGGGAGACATCCGTCGTTTGGGTCATTCTCCAAATTGGTATCGGCTGTGCCTGAGGAGGAGAGTTTTTCCGGTGATTTGGAGAGAGTTTGGACGGATGTGCGTGATAATCTTCAGGAGGCTAACAAAAAATCTAAGAGGTACTTTGATAGGAAACGGCAAGAGGTTTCGTTTGCTATTGGTGACATGGTTTGGTTATCCTCTAAGAATCTGCGATTGAGGATTCCTTCTAAAAAATTGGGTCCCAAGTTTGTGGGGCCCTTTAAGGTGCTTCAGATAGTTAACCAATCTGCTGTTAGGTTGGAGGTTCCTGCCTCCTGGAAGATTAATCCGGTGTTTCATGTTTCTCTGTTGAAAAGAGCTGATGTCGGTTGGTGACGCCTCTGCCACTGTTCCTCTGGTGATGGAGGACGGGGAATATGAAATTTCCCGCATCCTAAATTCTAGACGGTATAGAGGGAGTTTGCAGTATCTCGTCACTTGGAAGGGTTTCGGACCCGAGGATAACTCATGGTTGAGGGCGGATGATGTTTCTGCTTCCAGACTTGTCAGAGCGTTTCACAGGAGGTTTCCTGATAAGCCCGGGCCTAGGGGATCCGGAGGATCCTCTTAGAAGAGGGGGTACTGTTAGAACTCTCCTGTTGTTTTTTTTCTTGTTTGCTGGTCACATGACCTTTTTTGCCTTTTTAATCCGGCTCCGCCCTCCTGGCCTTGCTGGACTTCATTGTAATTACTACTCTTGAGCTAGCTTGGTGCTCTGTTACCTTTCTCTGTTAGTTTTGCTAGGTCTTCTGACCTCTATGTTCTATGTTGTGTGTTTGTCTTTTACTGCTACAATTTCTGCTAGGAGGTGTCCAACTTTATCCCAGTCCCTAGTTCTTGTAGGGATCCCTCCCTTGCATCTATAGGTCTTTGTTTTTGGTTATTTATTTTGCCTTATATACAAATCATTACCCTGGAAAGGATGTTCCTAAACATATTGCCCATGAAAATCCATTTTTGTTTAGTTTTTGTATGTTGTAGAAGTGGCGTAATAGCTCTGACAACATTGTTGACAGCAGTGACCTGGGAGTCAGAAATTCTTCCAAGGGTCTTCCCCATGCTGTTCCCATGTCATTTGAGCACTGTTCCCATCGATTTGGGCAATTTTTAGGCCCTCTGCTCCGGGGGGAGCCGACGGAAAAATGCTCAAGTTTCCCATAGACTTACATTGGGCTTGTTACTCAGACCAAGCACTCGAGTATTCCAATTTGATCGACTCAAACAACAAGTACCCGAGCATTTTAGTGCTCGTTCATCACTAGAAATTATGCTTTTTTGCTGATTTGAAGGTAAAGGTTGGTCCCATCAAATATGGATTTTATTTAGATTTCTCTTTTGTACATTCAGTTTGCATTTTGTTAATTGATAAAATAATCAACACTTCTATTTTTCAAAGCATTCTTTTTTCACTCCTGCCTAAAACTTTTGCACAGTTCTGTATATCTGAAGGCTTTTACAAAGTTGGTTAAAACAAAATGTGCTCCATGAAATTTTTGGATTAAAGTTAGTTAGGAATGCAATATCTAGAAACAATGCCAAATCTCTATAGATGAATAAGTTAATTCAATGCAAATCAAACTTGTGCCAAAGTTTTTGAAATTTGAACGTCCCGGTGAATTCAAACAATTTGCCATTGGACTCACAACAAAAAATGCCTTTTTGGCAAGAGTTTAATAATTTTGGTAGAAATGATTGTCAAAAGTTAATCATAGTGTGGCACAAAATGTATGGTAAAAAGAAAAAGTGACAATGGCAATGGATGGGGTAGTACAAAATTAAAAGCCACATACAATAGCTATGAATTGTGAGAGTCAGTGTTATGGCTTGGTTTCTGGAATCAATCCTGCGAGCTTTTGCTTTGTGGTTAATTTCTCTCTCTGTTGAGCCACAGCCCGATTCATCTCTGTCCAAATGCTGATGGCTGTTTTGTCCTTACTCTCCTTTTCTTGGTTTGTTGCACTTCAGGTGTATTCCATTTTCTCTTTTGATTCTATCCTATCACATTTTGGGATGGGCTTTATATAATCACCTTTCACGGACTTTCTGTCACATAGAGACTAAGGACGGTGGATGCCTATCTGATCCCTCGTTCTAGGGGGCGCCCTAGTCTATCCCTGTCCCCCGGATTACCCTGGAAGGTGGAGACGCCGGAGTCATGTACCTTGCTATTCTCCTATCTTAAACCTTATCTGCTCCCTCCCCCAACCAGGGCGTTGTGGGGATGGAGTGTATGGGATTACACTAACTAGACAGACAAGGGTAGACAGACAGGGATGAAAGAAAACTACAAAGTGGAACACAGGAAAGGGATAGGTAGGAGAAACCTAATAGGAGAGGATGAGCATGTAAACCAACTCCAAGCAGAAATCTCCTGAACAACTCTCCAACCACCTACTCCAAACACTGAATTTCTCCTCCAACACCTAACCTGGAAGTAGAACCATCATTGGCAGCTCCCAAGTGCCAGTGGCAAGCATATATACAAGCGGAGAGTAGCCAACACAGAACAGCTGAGGCAATTCAGGATCCAAAGCTCCAGGAGATCAACTGAACTTATTAACTCTTGAAGTGACAGAGCAAGGAAAAAAACCTGCACTGTTTAATATCATGGTGAAGCAGTTCTAATCAGTGCAGAATTTCTTGTGACCAGATGCTGTGATCTTCTGTCCACTCTCTGTCACCGTATCCCCGTAACACTTTCTTTACTGGCTATACTTTTGTGTAGATGATGTTAGAAGTTCCAGTTTCTCAACTAGGGATTATCTTGGTTGATTAACCAGAGCTGCTTTTCCTGCAGTCTATGAGTCCTCATTCCCTGCATCCTTCCATTTATTTTATGTTTGGGTGTCTGGGAGGTTTTTCACTTAATCCATTTAGTTTTTGGTTCTCTGTATTAATCCCTGTCTGTCCTGAGTGAACGTGTTTAGTCTCTTACCCTGGGTTCTCGTTAATGCTCTGCTTTCACTTTGAAGGTTTTGAGGTGCGGCCTCCCCTCTGGTTCCTCAGGCGGTACAAGAAACCCATCTTTAGGGAACCAGATCCGGGGAGGTGTTTTTTAGTCATGTGGTTAGTGATTTTCCTAGTCTGTACAGGGACGAGTTGGGTGCAGGTACGGCGTCTCTCTTCGTAAGTCCTTTCATTCAACCGTTACCCATGGGAAGGTGTGAACATGTTCATAATGGTCACTAGCAGCAATAGAATCATCATCACCACCACTATCACCAGCTGTCTGGGTAGTAGTACTAACAAAAGTAGGTAACATTTCACTTCTTTTACCTGCAAGCATATTAATGCGGAGGGCGTTATGGAACATAATCACTCGTCTCAGTCACAGCAGGATGATGTTACCTCTGACAACTGAAGGAGGGTGGCGGGCTGAAGAAGACGCCGTGCCAACAGGAGGGTTAACAGTTATAAGTTATATTTTAATATGTGTGCTGCGTAATATGATATTATTTTCAGTGTGGTAAAGTTGTTTAAATGTATCCCTATGGTCGTTATTGTATGCCGGTTCTCCTACAGGCTCTGCCTAAGGCCGTCCCTAGGAATGCGGGAGGTCGGTCCACAAGAGGAACCATGCAATAGATATGGACATAGTTTGCATTACATTACTTAGACACTAGATAGTTAACACTGAGATTAGCCCACAGGTTGGGAGGGGTTAAAGGAGTTTTAGAGAAAACAGTTTGCAGGTTGCAGGCAGTCTAGTCAGGGTGTGGAGTTTGTGACTCACACACCACAGTGAGCTCTGGGTCCATGACCCTTACAGCAAAGGACTGGTGAAAGTCTTGTAAAAGAGAGTGGAATGAGAGGGAGCAGACTAAACAGACAGGAAAACAGGTTCTAAAAGCAGATACAGCAGAAAAAGAAAGTGTTCTGTCAGTGTGCACTTTCTGAGATGAATGAGGGCACGTCTTAAGATTTCAACTGGACGCCGTTACAGTCTTGGGCTTACAGTCTGGAAGAGGGCCTGACAATCAGGACTCTTTCTCCCGGGTGAGAAAGATGTCAGCCGGTTCCCAGGGGGAGCAGTGGATAGTGAATCTCAGAACAGGATGGAGACTGCTAGGACACAAAACCAAAGGAACACCACCACAAAAAGACTCTGTCTTAATCTGTATGCTGCAGCCATGTGTAAATGAATTGCACAGTAAGATGAACGTGTTAACCCGGACTTCCAGTCTCCTGTCTTGTTTTCAGTCAGTACCGGTGCTGAGGATGGGGAAGCAATGGGGACTCTTGAAGTAAGAGTGAGTAAAGAACAGCTCCCATCATGCAAAACACTCCACTCTCAGTCCTTTTTAGAAGAGGAGTTACAGGGCGCAGAGAACTCAGTTCCGGCCCACAGTGTGTTGAAACCAGCCCTGTGACCCCTTCAAGTGGCGCTGCGAGCAAGGTCAGGTCCTGGAAAGTGAAGAAAAGATAGAAAAGAAAGAAAAGAAAGAAGATAAAGAAAGTTCGGAAACCAAAGAAAAATAAAGAATTTAGTATCTTAAAGGCAAAGTAAATGGCTAACAGTGGTTCAAGTGCCAAAATGGCGGATGGCAACACGATTCCCAAGATGGTGGACAGCAACGTGGGTCCCAAGATTGTTACTACCATGGGTCCGAGGAGAGATCCTTCTCATTGTGGGAGTGGTAAGCGACCGAAGGCGTGAAAACTGTGTGCACAGCCCACCAGACAACTAGCCTCTAAGAGGCATTACAGATCCAAGATCCTTCACAGAACAGGTGGAGCCACACAAAAGAAGGCACATACCAGGATGAGAGAGGCCTCACCTGCTAAGAGACGAGATCAGAGAGTGCGGCAAGAGGCGGAGTCTAAAGAAGTGATAGCGGAGGTTTCCTCCGCATCACTGGCGACACCACCAGAAAGGCGGAGCCTATCGGGCAGGACGCGCACCGGAAGTGACTCGCCAGTGCCATTTTGCTTACAGCACTTATTCAAAACAGACATGTGCCAGGTACTGCTTAACATGAGCTGCACGGTTGCTTTCTCCAGAGGGGAGAGAATCCTCGTCGGATGAAGAGGTGATCTAAATCACCACCTGGGGTCCACCACTGGAAAAATCCTCCATGAACCAGAGGAGGTTCCCATGGTAGCCGCGGCACATTGGGAGGTGACACCACGACGGGATCTGGGCCTCATCCAGCATGAAGTCCTCCTGATATACTGGAGTCAAATGGACGGGAAGATCAAGATGCCGTCTCTGGAATATCCATCCTCGGAAGATCGGTTCACTCCCCCTGGCCATCTTAATCCTCTCAGTCAGCCGAAGAGGCAGAAGAGGAACTTCCTCTGCCTTCCCTGGTCCCCCTGCAGGCTCTGATTCCTCTGTCTGCTCCTGCAGCCCAGCCTACTCTTGTCCCCCAGCCTGCTTCTGTTCCGCAGCCTGCTCCTGCTCCCCGTCTTGTTCCCATGATTGGGAACAAGGTCAATCCTCCTATCTCAAAGATTTCAGCTTCCACTCGCTTCCAGGGACCGCGGGAACTACCTGATGTGGTGCAATAGAGTATGCAGGCTGATGCGCTCGCCCAAAAGTGGTTGGTGGGTCCTAAGCGCGTACTGTTTGAGGAGCAGTGCACAGAGGTGAGGGTCGTGGCCTTCAATCACATCAGAGACTATTGCTTCATTATGGAGCAGGGGACCGGGGATGAAGTCTACATGAACAGGGCGATGGTGAAGAGAGACACTCTGCTATACTGCCTGCCTAGTCTATGTAGGAGAGAAAATTTATTTTTGTAAGGTGTGGTGTCATAAAAGCTGGTATGCGGTGGGTGTCACATGCCTGTCCACCGCTGAAGAGACCACTCTCTGGGAGGAGACTGAATTTGAGCAAGCTCATCGACAACAAAAGCGACCCCACCACTCAGCCTATGCATTTCCAGACCACAGAAATACCAAAGCCTTCACAGAAAGCTGATGCTGGTACACAGATCTGCCCACCAGGTCACACTGGGACTGTTACTCCTGACCAAGCCAAAGGATCCAGACCTTCTTCATTAGAAGTTACCCCTGCAGCCATGTCAGGCTGGTCCATCAATAATGCCACTACCATCGTTATGACCTGCCCTAATGGGCAACAAGTTGACAGTGGGCGAGAGAAGTATCCTATGTTCCCATGGAAGTGGGATGGTCCTCCTTCTCCTTACACCTGCGCTCAGTCATTACATGACAAATGTTTTGGGAAACTGAAGAAGTGAAGAAATCGCCCATTCCCCAAAGTCCAGGTGATGTCTCATACATCTGGAAGGTGGTAAGGTGAGCAATGCAAAAGATGACCCCAGGTGATGATGTTGAAGCATTTTTAACTGTGTTAGCATAGCGGGAGAAGCTGTCGCAGGAGCAGGGGCAGAGGTGCTGGCCCCCTATTTAATGGGTGAACCCAAAAAGACTTACTATGACCTGGCCCTAAAGGATGCACAAAAGTATGCCAAGTTAAAGACAGAGATATTGGCATGCTCAGGTGTGACTATGTCTGTCAGAGCATGAAGGGTCCACCACTGGACTTATGCTGGTGACAGACCCCCTCGCTCGCAGATGTTTGACTTGCTACATCTAGTCCTGAAGTGGTTGCAGCTAGAGTCTTCCACTCTTGCCCAGATGGTTGAGCTTATGGTGATAGACAGATTCATCCACTCCCTTCCCAAGCTGGTGCAGACCTGGTTGCTCAGGGCGACCCTCGGAATGCGGACGACTTCATTGGCCTAGTAGAGAGGGGCCAAGTGGTCGAAAAATCCCTCGGGAAACCGGGCATAGTCACTTCCTCATACTTGAGTACCCAAAGGTGGTGGGCTCACTACTCAGGGGGTCTAGAGTCACAAATGGGGGGCATCCCAATTCCACTGAGGGACACGCAAAGACTGTTGTTAAGGACATGGTTTGTTGGCATAATCCTGGACACGTAGCCGCCCGGTGCTATATGTCCCCTGAACCAATGGGCTGCAGCCTAGGCCGGCATTGTTCCTATTACGCCTATCCGGCCAGTAGTATGGACTGTCAATCCGGCGAGGGGCCGCAGGCGTGTGCCATGTCCACTAATGAGGTGCTACCCTTCCCCATCAGTTGGTCCCTGCCAAAACTGTGGGCATTCGCTGCATACATGGGGATGCCAAGGACTACCCTGTGGCCAGAGTGACCATGGGAACAGAATGTGGGGCCCAGTCCCATGAGGTCAGTGTGGTTAAGGACCTGATACATCCCGTCATATTGGGGCATGATTTTTCTTTGTTTTAGGACTTGTGGAAAAAGGGGACCATATTGAATCGCTTGGAAAAAAGCCAGGACCCCCATCTAAATCACAAGTGGATGAGTTCCCCTTGTGTGTCCTTGCCGGCGATGAGGACGAGACTGTGACCGAGGAGGCCGACCTCCCTGAGTTAGAAGTGTCCGCAGAGAATATTTACTGTCTGTAACAGGGTTGCTCAAGAGCCAGGGGCTGACCCCAGCTTCCCACACTTTGCAGTTCAGGGGGAGTTATTGTATTGGGTGATCAAACTAAGGGGTGGTGAGATAGTGGAACAGCTGTTAGTTCCAGGACCATACCGACAGAGGGTATTAGATATGGCCCATTCACATGTTCTGGTGGGACACCTGGGGGTCAAGAAAACTCAGGAGAGTAAAATGAGGAGGTTCTATTGGCCAGGGTGTTACCAGGAGATCCTAAACTATTGTAGGTCCTGCCCCTCTTGCCAGATAACCACTCCCTCTTCCCATTTCCCCTGTCCTCTAATACGACCTGTGATAGAGATCCCCTTTGAGAGGATTGCCATGGACCTAGTGAGGCCCTTAGTTAAATCGGCACGGGGCCACCAATACATCCTGGTGGTCATGGATTATGTGACCCAGTACCCAGAAACAGTACCACTAAGAAACTCGTCGAGTAGGAGCATAGCCCGGGAACTTGTCCATATATTTGCAGGACCGGACTGCCAAAGGAGATATTAACCGACCAAGGAACCCGATTCATGAGCAAGGTAATGAAGGAGCTGTGTAAGGGCCTCCAGATTGCCCAGCTGTGAACCTCAGTTTACCATCCGCAGACGGACAGCTTAGTGGAGCTCGTTAATAAAACCTTAAAAGCGATGCTCAAAAAGGTCATTGAGAAGGATGGACGTGACTGGGACTACCTGCTGTCATTACTGCTCTTCTCTGAAAGGGAGGTTCCGCAAGCCTTTACTGGTTTCTCCCCATTTGAGCTACTGTATGGTCGACATCTGTGAGGGCTCCTGAATATTGCCAAGGAAACCTGGGAAGCTAATGTTGCGCCCCTCCAGAGCATCATAGAGCATGTCGCCCAGATGCAGGAGAGAATGGTGAAAGTGATGCCTATCATGAAGGCGCATCTCCTCCAGGCACAGGAGGCCCAGGCAAGGGTGTATAACTGATCAGCGAGGCTGAGGCAGCTCCAGCCTGCGGACTGTGTTCTGGTACTAATCCCCATGGTCGAGAGCAAGTTCCTGTCCAAGTGGCAAGGCCCGTATGAGGTGGTGGAGAACCTCAGCAAATTTAATTATAAAGTCCACCAGCCAGGCCAAAGAAAACCGCACCAGTTATATTATGTGAACTTGCTCAAGCCGTGGCGAGATCGGGAACCTGTGGGAGCTCCTTGCCTGGGAGCCAGTCCCGAAGCCAAGGTGGAGGATGTCACGATATCGGAGACTCTGTTGCCGGCCCAGAAGCAACAGTGTCGAGAACTGCTGCAGAGGAATCGTGACCTGTTCTTGGAGTTGCCAGGGCATACACAGGTAGTAGAGCATGATGTGTTGACAGAGCCACATTTAAGGGTGAACCTGAAGCCCTATAGGATTCTTGAAGCACGCCGTGAGGTGATCTCAACCGAGGTGAAGAGGATGTTAGACCTCAGCGTGATAGAGGAGTCAAAGAGTAGATGGTCGAGTGTCATCATTCTGGTGCCAAAGCCCAACGAGGAGTGGAGATTTTTGCAATGACTACCACAGGCTGAATGAGGTATCCAATGTGATGCATACCTGATGCCCCACGTTGATGAACTTATTGAGAGGCTTGGACCTGTGAGGTATATTACCACCCTGAACCTGATGAAGGACTACTGGCAGATCCCCATGTCCCAGAGGGCCAAGGAGAAGACGGCTTTCTCAACACCTGATGGGTGTTTCCAATACAGTCAAATGCCTTTCAGACTGCAGGGGGCCCCAGCTACCCTACAGAGGGCCATGGATCGGATCCTAGCTCTACATAAGAAGAATGCCGCAGCCTACCTTGATGACATTGTAGTGTTTAGCCCAGACTGGGATAGTCATCTATCAAAGGAAAAGGCGATTCTGGATGCTCTGAGGAAGGCACGGTTTACTATAATTTTGAAAAAATGTGCCATTGGGAAGGAGGAGGCCAAGTACTTAGGTTATGTCACTGGGAGAGGCGAAATTAAGCCACAAGTCAATAAGGTCGAGGCAATCCAGAACTGGCCGCAACCGCTCTCCAAGAAGCAGGTGAGAGCGTTTCTTGGTATTGTGGGATATTACCATTGGTTTATACCAAATTTTGCCATGATGGACGCACCACTTACAGATCTTCTCAAAGGCACCAAATCAACGATGGCCAAATCGACGCATGAAGTGGAGACGGTGCTCCAATCATTGAAGCTGGCACTGTGTAAGCTGCTGGTCCTGGTCACACCGGACTGTAGTAAAGAGTTCATGGTCTAGACAGATGCTTCAGAAGTTGGTCAAAGAGCCGGGCTGTCCCAAGAGATAAATGGGGAGGAACATTCCATTCTGTATCGGAGCCGGAAGCTCTCGTCCTGCGAGAAACACTACACTATAGTAGAGAAAGAGTGCTTAGCAATCAAATAGGCTATAGATACGCTGAGATACCTACGAGGCCGGAAGTTTAAACTTGTGCCAGACCATGCACCTTTGGGATGGTTAAGGGAAAAGAAGGGTAAGAATGCCCGGGTGACTAGGTGGTTCTTAGTTCGCCAGGACGTTAATTTTTACTTGGAGCATAGACCTGGGAAGTTACATGGTAACGCGGATGCCCTCTCTAGAATTCCCTGTCTGGTGATTGAAGGTGCCAAAACCCCCGACTTTGGGCAGAGGGGATGAATATATGACAGAGTCACTGGTGATGTATGTGATGTGAGATATGTTTCACTGCAGCTGTTAGCTTCAGTGAACTGAACCTAGAAGTTTTCTTCAGCGTGTTAGATGCTGAAGAGGTTAAGCAGCCATTTTGGGTCCGGTTCTTTGTGAGTAGGTGTGAGATGGATGGGACACCTACTCACCATATCTCCACCTCAAGGGTGTGGCTGGAGAAGTTAAATCTCCCAGCATTGAGTTTTTTTTCTCTGGTGTGTGATTTGGAGAAGGAAGTCTCCAGACTGTGTATGTAGAAGCCAGAGAGCTCCACAGAGGGACTTTGTGGTGAAAGTTTGTTGTGCTACCTGGAGCGGGCGAAACCCGGCTCACCTATGAACTATACTATACTTTATCTTTTTATTTTCCCATTATCCAAGAGAGACCTTGTTTATTTTATGAAACCCTGCTGTGGTTTATGTCGTGTATCAATAAACCAGCAGAAGCTAACCCAGGAAGTGTTTTCTGTGTCTACTGTGAGAGCCAAACAAGTCGCTTTACTACCATATTTTACTGTGGGGGCATGAAGGAGGGTGGCGGACTGAAAAAGATGCCGTGGCAACAGGAGGGTTAACAGTTATAAGTTATGTTTTAATATGTGTGCTGTGTAATATGATATTATTTTCGGTGTGATGAAGTTATTTCAGTTTATCCCTATGGCCGTTATTGTATGTCGGTTCTCCTACAGGCTCTGCCTAAGGCGTTCCCTGGGAATGCGGGAGGTGTATCCACTAGGAGAACCATACAATAGATAGGGACATAGTTTGCATTACATTGCTTAGACACTAGATAGTTAACACTGAGATTGGCCTACAGGTTGGGAGGGGTTAGAGGAGTTTTAGAGAAAACAGTTTCCGAGTTGCAAGCAGTCTAGTCAGGGTGTGGAGTTTGCGACTCACACACAACAGTGAGCTCTGGGTCCATGACCCTTACAGCACAGGACTGGTGAAAGTCCTGTAAAAGAGAGTGGAGTGAGAGGAAGCAGACTGAACAGACAGGAAAACAGGTTCTATAAGCAGATGCAGCCGATACATTCTTTCTGAGAAAAATGAGTGCACATCTATGACTCAACTGGATGCCGGGAAAGTCTTGGGCTTACAGTCCGGCCTGACAATCAGGACTCTGTCTCCCAGAAGAGGAAGATGTCAGCTGGGTCGCAGGGCGAGAAGTGAATAGTGAATCTCAAGACAGGATGGGGACAAAGACTGCTAGGACACAAAACCAAGGGAACACCACCACAAAAAGACTGTCTTAATCTGTATGCTGCAGCCTAGTGTAAATGAATTGTACAGTAATTAATCCAGTAGTTAACCCAGACTTCCAGTCTCCTGTCTTGTTTGCAGTCGGTACCTGTCCTGAGTATGGGGAGGTAATGGGGACTCCCTAAGTAATAGTGAGTAAAGGACAGATCCCGTCACACAAAACACTCCACTCTCAGTCCTTTATAGAAGAGGGGTTACAGGGCGCAGAGAACTTAGTTTCAGGCCACAGCGTGTTGAAACTGGCCTTGTGCCCCCCTTCACAGCAACATCATCAATTTGAATCAGTGTTTTACACAGAATGGTCTGTCTAATAACAAATGACTAAGAGGATCATTTTTGAAACATTAATTTTAAAATGCAAGAAAAGTCTGTCAGTGTGCTGTAGTAATACATGGCTGTTGGTTACTACCAGGTTACCACCTGTTTCTATACTGAGGTCCCTTTGAAATTTGTAAGACTGTGTTTGTGTTACAGATCTTAAAAGTGGTTGGATACAATAAGAGACTTCAAAGTGTTTTTACGGCAATTGAGAGGCTTTGCAATATCGCAATTTGAGGTAAAATTATTCAATGTCAATTGAATTTTTGGGAAAAGTTAACCGAACCTGGCGAATTCAGATTTCAAATTTGATCATCTCTACAAATCTCTAAAAGTCTGTTCATCCATTTACATTTAAGATTATTGCTATTTTAGCTATGCCATTCCATTGATATGAATGCCAATTTACCACAACATTTAAAGACCAATTTTCTCTGAACTAAACTTTAAAATGTATCTAAATTTAACAGAATCCTAAAAATCTAAGGCTCTAGTTTATCAAAGCGAGTTATACTAAAATTCTACTGAAAATCGCTTTGAAAATTAGCAAAACTTTTGTGCAATAATGAGTTGTACAAAAAAATTGTGACTTTTGCTGTTTTCATGCCAGTTCTGCTCAGTTATGCCAAAATGAGTGGAGCTAGGGCAGAACACAAGTGTGATGGCACAGCAAATCTAGTTCATAATGAGCTGTGGCATACCTTACACCAAAAATCTTACTCCAGTCCTGGGTTCAAATACCACAAAGAACAACATCTGGAAGTAGTTTGTATGATCTTTCCATGGGTTTCCTCCAGGTATTCCGGTCTCCTCTCGCATTCCAAAAGACAAACTGATAGGGAATATACAGTGCCTACAAGTAGTATTCAACCCCCCGCAGATTTAGCTGGTTTGATAAGATGCAAATAAGTTAGAGCCTTCAAACTGCAAACGAGAGTAGGTTTTATGAACAGAAGCATAAATCTTACAAACCAAAAAGTTATGTTGCTCAGTTGAATTTTATTAAATTTTAAACATAAAAGTGTGGGTCAATTATTATACAACCCCTATGTTTAATATTTTGTGGAATAACCCTTCTTTGCAATTACAGCTTATAATCGTCTTTTATAAGACCTGATCAGGCCGGCACAGGTCTGTGGAGTTATCTTGGCCCACTCCTCCATGCAGATCTTCTCCAAGTTATCTAGGTTCTTTGGGTGTCTCATGTGGACTTTATTCTTGAGCTCCTTCCACAAGTTTTCAATTGGGTTAAGGTCAGGAGACTGACTAGGCCACTCCAACACCTTGACTTTTTCCCTCTTGAACCAGGCCTTGGTTTTCTTGGCTGTGTGCTTTGGGTCGTTGTCTTGTTGGAAGATGAAATTACGACCCATCTTAAGATCCTTGATGGAGGAGCGGAGGTTCTTGGCCAAAATCTCCAGGTAGGCCGTGCTATCCATCTTCCCATGGATGCGGACCAGATGGCCAGGCCCCTTGGCAGAGAAACAGCCCCACAGCATGATGCTGCCACCACCATGCTTGACTGTAGGGATGGTATTCTTGGGGTCGTATGCAGTGCGATCCAGTCTCCAAACGTCACGTGTGTGGTTGGCACCAAAGATCTCGATCTTGGTCTCATCAGACCATAGAACCTTGAACCAGTCTGTCTCAGAGTCCTCCAAGTGATCATGAGCAAACTGTAGACGAGCCTTGACATGACGCTTTGAAAGTAAAGGTACCTTACAGGCTCCTCTGGAACGGAGACCATTGCGGTGGAGTACGTTACTTATGGTATTGACTGAAACCAATGTCCCCACTGCCATGAGATCTTCCCGGAGCTCCTTCCTTGTTGTCCTTGGGTTAGCGTTGACTCTTCGGATGAATATAGACTCACCACAGGCCAAAGATAAGGAAGAAGCCCAGAGCCCCGCAAGAGAGTCCCCAGCAGTGCAACGGGTAAAGACGGGTAAAGAGAGTCTTTACCCATTGCACTGCTGGGGACTCTCTTGCGGGGCTCTGGGCTTCTTCCATATCTTTGGCCTGTGGTGAGTCTATATTCATCCATATTATAGGGACCATTTACCTGACTCACACTCCTTGAGTTAGTACTAGGATACTTCTTTGCATTAGGATCTGGTCTCGTTGCATGAGGCCTTGACCTCTTTGTACATTTCATTGTATCAACTTTGATTGCTACTGTACATGATTTTGCTCTATGTTATATGTACTCACCGCTGACTCTCTAACTATATGGACTAATTGACTATTCTATACCGCCCATCCCCCCTGGGTACCCCCCAGCTTTGAGCACCTTGCACCTTACCCCCTTCTGCTATTTTAAAAAAAAATTTCTACAAGAATCTTGAATGATGTATTTAAATAAAATTGTACCAATTGTTTGCCACTATACTCAAGTGTCCTCCTGTTTTTGTATGCATCTAGTTGAGTAGGCATTTTGGACGTGGTGCCTGTCATTTGGTCTTGGCACCATGTTCTGTTCAGTATGTTATATTTGGCCTATGTTTTTCTCATATGTATGGGTACATATGGGGGGGTTCAGGCTGTATATTGGGGTAGATATATTGGTGCAGGCTACATGTGGGGGTACACAGGGGAGTGCAGGCTATATGTGTGGGTACATATGCGGGTGCAAGCTACACATGGGGGGTCATATGGGGAGTGCAGGCTATATATGAGGGTACATATGGGGGTGCAGGCTGCATGTGGTGGTACATTTGGGAAGGTGTAGGCTATATGTGGGGGTACATATGGGGGATGCAGACTATATGTGGAGGTACAGACTCTTTGATGAATACATATGGGGATGTAGGCTGTATGTAGGGGGTACATATTGTGGTGCAGCCTACAGTATATGTAGGGGTGCAGGCTCTATGGGGGTAATATGGAGGTGCAGGCTATATGTGTGTGTTACATGGGGCGTGCAGGCTCTATGGGGGTACATATGGGGGAGCAGGCTGTATGTAGGGGTACATATGGGGGTACACGCTGTTTGTGGGGGCACATGTGGGTGCATGCTGAATGTGGAGGTTACATGGGGGTGCAGTAAGTATGTGGGGACTACATGGGGGGTGGCAGGCTGTATGTGAGAGGGAAATCGGAGTGCAGGCTGTATGTGGGGGAAATGGGAGTGCAGAATGTATGTGGGGGGTACATGGGAGTGCAGACTGTATGTGTGGGGGTCATGGGAGTGCAAGCTTTATGTGGGGGTAACATGGAACTGCAGTCTATATATGGAGGGCACATTGCCTGTATGTGTGCGGAACATGGGGTGCGGATTGTATGTAATAGAGTGCCACAAAGGAGGGGAAGGTAAGCTTTCCTTATTGGAGCTGAAGATACAAGGAATTTTTACTGTAGACTGTGAGAGAGAGTGATATTTATTGAGGGCACAGTATAGAGGGAGTACAGTGTGAAGAATGGGCATTGTGGGGAAGGGCACTGAAGATGGGGACAGTGTGGAGGCTATTGTTTACAACGCAGGTACAGTGTATAGGGCGAACAGTGTATGCTCCATAGTTGTTAAGGGAGGAGGGTTTGACAGTAATTGTTCATAAGGAAGGACAGTGTAGCAGCCATAATTCATAAGGGAGGGATGGGGTGGCATTATAATATATAAGGGGGGACGGTGCAGAGGCAGTGTTTTGTAGGAGATGAGACCATGTTTCATAAGAGGTACAGTGTGTCACTTGTTTTGGGCAGAGAGCACAGCGAGGAGCAATTGTTTATTTAGGGCACACAGCATGGACGGCTATTTTTATTAATTTCATATTATAATAACACTTTTTATTTTTTTATTTTTCAGGGCACTGTGTCAGGATGTGCTGCAGAAGACTAGAAAAGAGGAAATTCTGTGGAGATGAGCTACAGTGATTAGATGAACTTCAGAGGAGCCATCACCTATACGGTACCTGGATCTAAGTGTTCATGGGAGACCTGTAAGGTTCCCTTTAATAGTTTAGATCTGACCTGGGCAAAGTGCGGCCTGTTGGCCACATACGACCCTCTGGTTGTTCCAGTCAAGCCAGCAGACAGATACATCTGAAGGGTTGAAACAGTGGCCCATGAGCCGCACAGAGCCCTCCCCCACTCGCCGTCCCCACTATCCGCTTCCTCGGGATGCAGACAGTGGTGAATACATTGGTGGAAGAGGGGCTATCAGCCCTTTCATCCACCAATCAGCGTGTGAGACAGCTGACGCAATGACTTCATTTCATCGCATTAGCTATGCATTGTGGAAACTCCGTGCACCGGAGACAGGAGCAGATAGCCGGGGTAACGGGAGGAGGGTGCCTATGTGGTGTTTTCTTCATGTGTATGGGATGTTTGTATGTACATGGGAGGCTACGTGTAGCTCATGCTGTATATAAGGAGGGTATATGGTTCTCATGCTGTATTTAAGGAGGCTGTGTGGGGCTCATGCTGTGCTGTTGATAGAAGGCTATGTGGGGCTCATGCTGTATATGGGAGGGTATGTGGGGCTCATTCTATATATGGGAGGCTATGTTGGGGCTCATGCTGTATATGGACGACTATGTGGGGGCTCATTCTGTATATGGGTGGCTATATGGGGTTCATTCTATATATGGGAGGCTATGTGGGGGCTCATGCTGTATATGGAAGGCTATATGGGACTCATGCTATATATGGTAGGCTATGCGGGTCTCATGCTGTATATGGAAGGCTATATGGGACTCATGCTATATATGGTAGGCTATGCGGGTCTCATGCAGTATATGGGAGGCTATGTGGGGCACATGCTGTATATGTGAGGCTATGTGGGGGTTCAAGCTGTATATGGGAGACTATGTGGGGGTTCAAGCTGTATATGGGAGGCTATGTGGGGCTCATGCTGTATATATGAGGCTATTTGCGGGCTTATGCTGTATATAGGAGGGTATGTGAAGGCTCATGCTGTTTATGGAAGGCAATGTGGGGGCTAATACTATATACAGGAGGCTATGTGGGGGTCTCATACTGTATATAGGAGGCTATGTGAGGCCTCATATGGTATATAGGGGGCTGTATGTGGGCTCATATATTATATAGGGGGCTGTGTGGGGGCTCATACGTATATAGGGGGATGTCAGCATACCTAATTCTGCTCAATATTAAGTGATACAATTAATATTAATATAAAATAATTCTAGTTATGTTCATATTAATATTGAGCATTAATTTCAGCCTATTGGTTCGGCCCTCCACAACAGTCATGGTCTCTCTTGTGGCCTCTTGTAAAAATGTATTGCCCACCCCTGGTTTAGATGGGTCAAATGTGGTGACAGATTCCCTTTAAAATTATTTCACCCGACAAACTAATGTTTTGCTCTCACATTGGGTGACTGGCAAACTGTGTAGCAAGGCCTATAAATTGCATATTTGTAGTGAAATATTGATTATTTCTATGACAGAACACAAGCACAAGTCAAAATTTCTTTTTTTATCTCAATAAATACAAAACTGGTGTAGGCCATTGTCACAAAGTCAAAGTTCATGACAAATGTTGGTGATGTTTTATCAAGTTTGTATGTGAGCAGTTGAAGCATAACAGTTAGAACCCGGGAAAAAAAATTGTGTTACATAGTGTAATCGGTTCCAATGCTCCTTAAAGAGTAAGTAAAATTTTGGGAGTTTTTTTTTATGTTTTAGGCACTTTTATTTTGAGGAGATCGTTAGGGATCCAGGTCTTGAGACCTACACCCATTGCTCAAAAGATGTCTTAAAAGTGCGCTGCTCAGTCGACAGGAGCACACACAAAGTGGAGTACAGATGCAGTAGAATGACATAGGCTCCTGTCTCCTAAGCTATAAATTTCTAAAAGGTGTTTTGGGTGATCGGTGAGGGTCTCCGGACCTGGACTCCACCAAATGCTCAGAATAAAAGAGCCTAAAACATCTAAAAAAATCTAGCAAAATTTAAGTTACTCTTTCAGTGTTTAATAGTGCCACTGTCTGTGTATCATCAGTACTGTGGTTCCTATATGACCACAGTCTGATGATGGCTGGTAACAACAACTCTCATCATCTCCTTACCATTTTTAAGCTCATACTGGGAGTTGCAGATTCATGCAATACAATTGTATATGGCAAGGGTTGACATTGCAATTGATCGCTGTTTTAATCTTGGTGATGTATTCATGTACTGATGGTTATTGGGGTGATGTATTTGTGTACTCATTGTTACTGGAGTGATGTATTAGTGTACTGATGGTGGTTCTGAGCCTTAATTTTTCAGATCCTTAATTTGTCAGACTTGACAGTAGATTATTATAAGATTAGTGTGCGATCTGTTATACAAGGACAACACAGAGACTAAGAATTCAGCTGTCTGAACGAGGCCATATACTGTATGAGTACAAGTGTCAGAATGTAAGTCGAGTACCGAGGAGTGATCTTCAAGATACAGTGGAGTCACGGGCGAGAAAACCAACTCTTACACAGTTTACTGTCGTAACTATTTTACTTATTTATGTGGGTAATTTAACCAGACAATAGAAAACATTTAAAACATTATACATGCAAATTGCCTCTTCAGATAAAAAGAGGACTTGTACTCTATAGCGCCACCTATTGGAAGCAGCAATCCTAAAAGTCACAATCAACCCTTTAACGAGTCGTGCAATATGACTTAGGATAAAAGCCAAATCAGAATCTCAGTTTGCAGACACGGTGTTTCGGGCTGTTGGCCCTCGTCAGTGAAAAGTATGAGAACTGATTTGGCTAGGTGAGAGGGTCTGGACTGAGGTCTAAGGGGTAACATTTCTCCTTATGGAGAGTGACACACCAGCTCTGGCACGTCAAGGTAAGGAGGCTTATTCGCCATGCAATGCTCCTCTGGGAAATTTAATATGCAAATTGCCTCTTCAGAGAAAAAGAGGACTTGTACTCTATAGCGCCACCTATTGGAAGCAGCAATCCTACAAGTCACAATCAACCCTTTAATGAGTCTTGCAATATGACTTAGGATAAAAGCCAAATCAGAATCTCAATTTGCAGACACAAGTACAAGTACAAGTCCTCTTTTTCTCTGAAGAGGCAATTTGCATATTAAATTTCCCAGAGGAGCATTGCATGGCGAATAAGCCTCCTTACCTTGACGTGCCAGAGCTGGTGTGTCACTCTCCATAAGGAGAAATGTTACCCCTTAAACATTATACAGACACTTAGCCAGATGGCTGAAACCTTTTGTTATACAGAGTAGCACCCAAACAATCTGTACCTACTATTTTCTCTATAAATTTACCTACTGGCGTGCCTGTCTAAACCTGCCTCCTGTTACTGGTTTATACCCTGTGTCAATTGTATGAGTGTAATTTAGGGGCAAGCCTGCAGTACAGCACAGAATCTTACAATCTTACAAACATTTACTCCTATTCCCCCAATCAAATATCCCTCTCCCGTCCTGTTGTGTCTTCAGTGAACTCAGAGGAATAGGTCATCCTTAACTGTACCGAAGATACCCTAAAAGCTACTGCAACGGCAATTTAGCAGTGAATGAAGTTTATGAAAATTGAATAACTGTCCCATACTTTAATGCTCCACAGAAACTTTCTCCTGAATCAAAATGAAGTTCAAGTTTGGTCTGGAGTCCATTGCATACCGTGTTGGCACATAGGTGTGGATTAGGATTTTTATTTATAGAACAAACAAGAAAACGTGGCAGAAAATCCGGAAGTTCTGGACCCTGATTTTTGGCAATAAACGTGGTCTGAAACAGTCAATATGCCTAACTATCTAACTACCGGCTCTATCTCAGCCTTAAGTATTTTAGCGCCGGAATGTAGTGAGGTGTGTGCACGGCTATTCACTGTGGGGGCCCTCCAACCGGTGAGTGGTAACGTTGATGCTTGTGGCTTAATTCCTCAGCGGCATCCAACATCTCTCACTGTATGTCCTGGTCTTTATTGTCTCTTAGCAGCATTCTTTTCAGAAATCTCCTCACATCTGGACAGGTTCTGGTCATGAGCAAGATCAGCTCCAATCTGTCGCTGCCCTGGTCTTGGTGGGATGTTTCCACGAGCAAATGCTGCTGGATTCCCCTCCAGCACGTCCTTTCCCTGTCTCTTCCATCAACAATGGTTCAGCCGGCAGCTATTTTGATCAAGTCTCCCATACACAGGATGATCACTTCTGAACCAATCAATAGAATAGTATCCATCTAACACTGCCAGACCTGAAAGCAATGGAGCCGGCATATATAGATTAATCAATTGTTAATAATCCTCCATGCCTTTAAATGGTGCCCATAGGACCCTATCCCTGCATCTAGTTATGCATAGTCCCAAAAGTTACCACAGGAATACACTGACCCCTCACTCGGTCAGCTCTCATATGCTTAGCGTATCGCTGCCCCCAGCAGCTTTCTCAGCGAAAGTGTGAAGTAAGTTCTCTGGCATCAAATTTACACTGCTCAAAAAAATAAAGGGAACACTTAAACAACAGAATATAACTCCAAGTAAATCAAACTTCTGTGAAATCAAACTGTCCACTTAGGAAGCAACACTAATTGTCAATCAATTTCACATGCTGTTGTGCAAATGGAATAAACAATAGATGGAAATTATTGGCAATTACAAAGACACTCTCAATAAAGGAGTCGTTCTGCAGGAGGGGACCACAGACCACATCTCAGTATCAATGGTTTCTGGCTGATGTTTTGGTCACTTTTGAATGTTGGTTGTGCTTTCACACTCGTGGTAGCATGAGACGGACTCTACAACCCACAGAATTTGCTCAGGTAGTGCAGCTCATCCAGGATGGCACATCAATGCGAGCTGTGGCCAGAAGATTTGCTGTGTCTGTCAGCGTAGTGTCCAGAGGCTGGAGGCGCTACCAGGAGACAGGCCAGTACACCAGGAGACATGGAGGGGGCCGTAGGAGGGCAACAACCCAGCAGCAGGACTGCTACCTCCGCCTTTGTGCAAGGAGGAACAGAAGAAGCACTGTGAGAGCCCTGCAAAATGACCTCCAGCAGGCCACAAATGTGCATGTGTCTGCACAAACTGTTCGAAACCGACTCCATGAGGGTGGTATGAGGGCCCGACGTCCACAGATGGGGGTTGTGCTCACAGCCCAACACCGTGCAGGACGCTTGGCATGTGCCACAGAACACCAGGATTGGCAAAGTCGCCACTGGCACCCTGTGCTCTTCACAGATGAAAGCAGGTTCACACTGAGCACATGTGACAGACGTGACAGAGTCTTGAGATGCCATGGAGAGCAATCTGCTGCCTGCAGCATCCTTCAGCATGACCGGTTTGGCAGTGGGTCAGTAATGGTGTGGGGTGGCATTTCTTTGGAGGGCCGCACAGCCCTTTATGTGTTTGCCAGAGGTAGCTTGACTGCCATTAGGTACCGAGATGAGATCCTTGGACACCTTGTGAGACCATATGCTGGTGCGGTTGGCCCTGGGTTCCTCCTAATGCAGGACAATGCCAGACCTCATGTGGCTGGAGTGTGTCTGCAGTTCCTGCAAGATGAAGTCATTGAAGCTATGGACCGGCCCACCCATTCCCCAGACCTGAATCCGATTGAGCACATCTGGGACATCATGTCTCGCTCCATCCACTAACGTCACGTTGCACCACAGACTGTCCAGGAGTTCGCAGATGCTTTAGTTCAGGTCTGGGAGGAGATCCCATAGGAGACCATCCGCAACCTCATCAGGAGCATGCCCAGGCGTTGTAGGGAGGTCATACAGGCACGTGGAGGCCACACACAATACTGAGCCTCATTTTGACTTGTTTTAAGGACATTACTAGTGTTGAGCCACCCCCGTAGTGTTCGAGTTCGGTTCGGTTCGTCGAACACCCGTGTGTTCGCCGAACTGTTCGTCGAACTGTTCGTCGAACACCTTCGAACACCGTTAAAACCAATGGCAGGCAAACAAAAACACATAGAAACACATAGAAAACACCTTCAAAGGTGTCCAAAAGCTGACAAACTGCTCAGAAGACATAACTAACACATGGAAAAGTGACAAGTACATATAGTCATGCGAAAATAAAAGAGGTGGAGGAGTAAAAGGAGGGGGAGACACAGATATAGGCATGTCATGCCCTTCTAAAATCCAAAAAGTGAGAAGCCGACACGGCCAGTCCGCTCCTGCCCGTGCCACCTCCGTGTCGCCGGGTTTGTGCCAGAGCCGCGGTGAACCCTGACGGCCAGCCCCCCTCTCCCAATACTGGTGCCTGTCCGCTGGTGGGTCGAGCGAGCCCCCCTGTGGTGGAGGCAGCTCTAAGCTTTTTAATTTAAATTGTCTCTCTAATTTGAATGAATACACTTTAAATCCATTTACAAGGATCTATTGGAGGGCAAGTCTCATGCCAGCAGCCGCGGTAATTCCAGCTCCAGTAGCGTCCACTAAAGCTGCTGCAGTTAAAAAGCTTTTATAAGGATCGAGCTCGGCTGTCCACCGCAAGGCATCCTACTGCCAGTCCCAGCCCCTATGCCTTGGGGTGCCTCCTGATGCTCTTCACTAAGTATCCCATGGTCCCGAAGCATTTCCTTTGAAAAAATTAAGTGTCTAAACTACAGGTGGTACAGCTTGCTTAACAGCCGGGATAATCCGCTCACTAGCAGACACTGCTACTAGGCACAAAGTATTTCCTGGGCTAGATGCAGTTAAAAATTTGTAATTAGATACTCTCGTTGGATGCTGAGAAAGCATTCCATAGAGTCTCCTGGCACGCCATATATGATTCTCTTAAAAAGCTTGGGGTAGGGGTCTAGGGGACCCTTTTATAGCCAAAATCACGGCCCTGTATCGCAATACGTCACCTAGGCTGAAGATAAATGGAACTGTAGCACCCTGAGGGCTCGGTTGCTACAGACGTATTGCACCTCACCCAGAGGTGTGATATCTCACTCTCAGGTAAGGATGGAGTGTGGATCAGGACCTGACACCTGCATGCATTACACCACATTGCCGTGGGGCAGGGCGACCAATATGCCCCTGAGATGGGCACGACAGTCCCTGTCCCTGGCTGGAGTGGGGGGAGGGAACACTGAGGAAGGGGAACCCTGTAGTGCAGGAGCAGGGAGGAAGCAGTTCCTGGGTGCATTGAGAAGGGAGTATAAAAGGTGGGCACCATCTTAGTTCAGTGCAGAGAAGTCTGAGCAGAAGTGGCAGGGAGCAGGGGCTCTGCATGAGCTCTGCTCCGGAGGCGGGCCTAGTAACAGAGGCCCAGGCCTGGAAGAGGGAGAAGGAAGGAAGAGGAGCGGAGAAGGCTCCAGGAACGAGGAATGAAGGGATCCCAGGGGTGCGGACGGGCGAGTCGCCACCGCACGCCCGAATCCACCTGCGTGGAGGGGTCAGGCCAAAGGGGGAGACCGGTCCCCGAACTAGTGGAGGCAGGAAACAACCCTCAGCTAGAAACCGGAGGCTCTGACATTTTATGTGGCGCAGCCCCTCTCTACACCCGCTAGGAAGGCACCACATAGGGTCAGGGAAACTGGCGCCAAGTTTACCAAGAGGAGGCCCGAGGCAGCCGGACAGAAGTGTTGGTAAGAAAGGCCAGACAAAGGACACACAAAGGGGGTCCTGTGAAGTGCTCCAAAGTTATCTGGGAGTTGTCTGAGCCCCTCACCTGGTGAGCACAGTACGACGTGGGCAGCCGTTACCTGCAGACGTGGTCTGGATAATAAGAACTGTGAGTAAAGGCCCTGAACTGCATCACTGACTCCGTGTCGTTGCTGCTGCTGCCCTGCACCATCACCCCCATCCTCCGCATACACTGCCCTGAGGCTATACTCCTCCCGTGGGGAGTTATGCTACGCTCTGCTGCACCCACAACACCAGCCTCAGTGGTCTGCCCTGTAGCGGCGGTTCACTCTGACCGCAATCCACGGGTGGCGTAGTCGGACATTTAAACATGAAAACCACATAAATAGTTCCGCCACTGGTTTGACCGCCCTGAGCCACGGAACTGGGTCGCCGCCACGAAGACTACAACCACCAGCATCCACCAAAAAGGGTCCGGCTCCGGGTGTCCCAAGGCCCAGGGGGTGCGTCAGAACATTTTCATCACCTTTCACAATCACCAATGGGACAAGGCAGTGATGTCCTCTGTCCCCTCTCTTATACATCCTAGTGGCGGAGCACCTGCTCTCATCAATTCGCCATAACCCCAATATTAGGTGGATTGAGGTGGGAGGCACCGAGTACAAGTGCTCTCTATTTGCTGATGATGTCCTAGTATATATCACTCAATCACATATATCCATCCATGCTGTTATGGCTGAAATAGATCACTTTGTTACATGGTCAAATTTTAAAATCAATGCAGCGAAGTCTGAGGCCCTCGATGTCTCCCTCCCCAAATCCATATAGGATTCCATCCAGTCCAACTTTCCCTTTGCCTGGCCCTCACAGGGTATCAAATACTTAGGAATTCCTATTCATAGAGACCTCTCCCATCTATGTTATCTTAATTTTGGGCCCTTTATTGAACAACTCCATACAGACCACTGTTGGCAAGTTAGAACTGTAAGATTCACTACGTGAACCACTGGTGTTTTGTGGAAAAGCACATGTACACTGCGTTCCAAATTATTATACAAAAAGTGTTTAGGAGTGATAAGGGAAGAATTTGTTTGTTTGTCAGTTAAACTCATTGATGGTGATGTGTGTCAGGGCTCTTTATATAACTGTAAGCAATTGCAGACACCTGTGCTAATTAGTTTGGCAGGTGTGTCCAATGAAAGGCAAGACTACTTAAGAAGGCTCTCTCACATTATTAAGCAGCCTACATTTTCTGCCAAAATGGGAAAGAAAAAGGATGTGTCGGCTGCTGAGAAGCAACAAATTGTGGAGTGTTTAGGTCAAGGCATGACTACAATCAACATTGTGCGATGATCAGGATGAAGTGTCTTGGCAATCAAGAAGTATGTAGCTGATTCACAGTACACACGTGTGCGTGCTGATAAGGGCAAATTGAGGACTCTTTCCTACAGGCAATTACGTCAGGTTGAAAGAGCAGCGGCAAAAAAGCCTTGTCATAGCAGCAGACAAGTTTTTGAAGCTGCTTGTGCCTCCTACGTCCCCCGAACAACAAGATGCAGGGTCCTTCAGAGGTTTGCAGCTGTGCATGCGCCATCCTGTCGACCTCCTCTATCCACTTCACACAAGCAGAAACGGCTCCAGTGGGCCAAACATTACATGAAGACTGATTTCAAAACTGTTTTGTTCACAGATGAGTGCCGTGCAGCGCTCGATGGTCCAGATGGATGGAGTGGAGGATGGCTGGTTGATGGACACCCCACGCAAACACGGCTATAGCGCCAACAAGGAGGAGGTGGAGTAATGTTTTGGGCTGGAATCATGGGGAGAGAGATTGTCGGCCCCTTTAGGATCCCTGAAGGCGCTAAAGATGAACTCCATAATGTATGTGGATTTTCTCAAACAGCACTTCCTGCCATGGTTCAAGAAGAAGAACCGTGTATTTCACAGCAAGATCATTTTTCTGCATGATAATGCACCATCTCATGCTGCACATAAAACATCTGCATCTCTGGCTGATATGGGCATAAAAGGGGACAAACTTATGGTGTGACCCCCATGCTCCCCTGACCTCTACCCCATTCAGAACCTTTGGAGCATCATTAAAAGGAGTGTCTATGATGGCGGGAGGCAGTTCACATCTAAGCAACAGCTCTGGGAGGGTATTCTGTCCTCATGCAAAACAATTGAAGCAGAAACCATCCAAAACCTGACAAATTCAATGGACGAGAGAGTTCAGAAACTCCTTTCGAACAAGGGGTCCTATGTGAAAATGTAACATCACCTAGAATAAAGTTTTGAGTTGAAAACTGTTTGATTTCAGTTTCTAACAACCTGCTAATGCTTATAATTTCAAAAATGACCATTTTTTTGGTCTTTATTAAAATGAAAAGGTTGATCGAAAAGTTTGGGGGATCTAAGAGTGTGGCAACCCAGTAGTCATGATTACTTCGAATTCTGACAATATGAGGGTCATGCTGCAGGTAGTGCAGCAAGAAGGCACTTATGTGCCTTGCGCATCTCGGAGCCCCAAAATTATTTTCCGGGCTAGATGCAGCTAAAAATTATTTTTAATTTTAAATCTGGTGAAGCTTTAGTATAGATGGCCTAATAGGATCAGTGCTGCACACTGCTACAAAGCCCAAATTATTTTCCAGTCAAGATACAGATAAACGTGATTAGTAATTTGAAAGCTTAAAACGGTTGGTAGGGTGATTTTAACCAATCATCAAGCTTTTACTCTCCCCAGGATGACACAGGGGTAGAAAAGTCGTTTCGGATCCATGATTTGTTCATCTTTATGAACGTGAGTCTGTCTACATTATCAGTGGAGAGCCGCGTGCGCTTATCTGTCAGCACACCACCAGCAGCGCTGAACACACGTTCAGACAGAACGCTGGCTGCAGGGCATGACAAGATCTCCAAGGCGTAAGTGGCTAGCTCCGGCCATTTATCCAGATTGGAAGCCCAAAAAGAGCAAGGGTCCAGTGACACAGTCGTGGCTTCAATGTTTACTTGGAGATACTCCTGTACCATCGTCTCTAGGCGTTGACTATGTGTCAGACTTCTTGTCTCCTGTGGCCTTGCAAAGGATGGGCTAAAAAAGTGGTGAAATGATTCCGCAAAATTGATGTTACCAGCAGATACTGTGGTTCTGTTACGGTTTGAGTGCTGAACACTTGACGGTCCCACGGTTGGCAAGTTGGAACTGTGAGATTCACTACGTGCACCACTGGTATTTTGTGGAAAAGCACATATAAGATTCTGCAACAGTCTCTGCTGATACTCCTGCATGCGTGCATCCCTTTCTATGGCAGGAATAATTTCTGCAAATTTACTTTTGTACCGGGGATCTAACAGTGTGGCAACCCAGTAGTCAGGATTATTTCTAATTCTCACAATTCGAGGGTCATGTTGCAGGTAGTGCAGCAAGAAGGCACTCATGTGTGTTGCGCATCCAGGAGCACCAAGTCCCTGTTGTGTTGGTGGCGAGGTAACAATCATGCTTCCTTCCTCTGTCCTCTCCCCCCAACCTCGCACAACAGAAATGTGATCAAGGTCTCCCTCATCTGATGAGTCTTCCATCAGTTCGTCCTCCACTTCTTCCTGGGCTCCTGCACCTTCCTCACTAGTTTGGCTGCTACCATGCGCCCTGGTAAAACCATCTCCCCCACCCTCACATGCCTGCCGCCTTGGTGCTGCCGACCGTCTGGACCCTGCAGATGTTAGCCCTTCCGCATACAACTCCTCCTCCTCTACTTCCTCCACCTCCTCTTGTGCCACCACCTGACTCCGAATTCTGTTTAACATGTGCTCCAGCATGTAAATCACCGGAATAGTCATGCTGATAATGGCATCGTCAGCACTAAACATCTTCGTCGCCATTTCAAAACTGTGCAGAAGGGTGCATAGGTCCCTGATCTGAGACCACTCCTCCAGCGTGATTTGCCCCACCTCTGAATCTCGTTGGCCCAGGCTATACGTCAGAACGTATTGCACCAGGGCTTGTCGGTGCTGCCACAGTCGCTGCAACATGTGCAGAGTTGAATTCCACTGGGTAGGCACATCGCATTTTAGCCGGTGAAGTGGCAGGCCCAACGACTTCTGTAGATATGTAAGTCGCTGAGCTGCGGGATGCGAACGGCGGAAGTGAGCACACAGCGACCGTGCCCTCTGCAGAAGGCCATCTAGTCTGGGATAGTGGGCTAAAAATTGCTGGACAACCAGGTTCAACACGTGAGCCATACAAGGCACGTGTGTGACATTGCCCCGGCGAAGGGCCGCACCCAGGTTTGCAGCATTGTCGCACACGGCCTTCCCTGGTTTCAGGTCCAGTGGAGACAACCATTCATGAAATTGGTTCTCCAGAGCTGACCACAACTCCTCAGCTGTGTGACTCACATTTCCCAGACATTTCAATGTAAAAACCGCCTGATGACGTTGAGCCCTACTGCCAGCATAGTAAGGAGGTGTGCAGGATCCCTTCTGCGCAGTTAGAAAGCTTGTGGCATGACCAGACAGGCTTTGGGTGCAGGTGGAAGACCGAGAGGAGGTTGAGGAGGCAGAAGCAGTGGAGGAACTTTGACATAAAGAGGATTGACGCACAACTCGTGGGGACAGCAAGACTTGGACAGCAGCCCCTTGTCCTGCTGTCACCATAGTTACCCAGTGCCCAGTCAGCGACATGTAACGCCCCTGTCCATGCCTACTCGTCCAAGTGTCTGTGGTGAAATGCACCCTGTCACACACAGAGTTTCTCAAAGAAGCGGTGATGTTGTGTGCGACATGCTGGTGGAGCGCAGGCACACCTTTCTTTGAGAAGTAGTGCCGACTGGGCATCTGGTACTGGGGCACTGCGACGGACATAAGGTCTCGAAAATCCTCTGTGTCCACCAGGCGGAAAGGCAGCATTTCTGTAGCCAAGAGCTTGCAGATGGTGAAATTCAACCTCTTAGCTTTCTCATGGCTAGGAGGAAATGGTCTTTTACTTGTCCACATCTGAGGGACCGAGGGCTGGCTATTGTGCTTAGACGGGGTTGATAAGGGTGTCCCTGGCAAACTGCCGGTCTGTGAGGAAGATGCAGGCGGACATGTTAGGTTGCCTTGATCCAAAGGTGGTGCTATCGATGTCGGATAGCGCTCAACACCAGCTGGTGTTACCACCTCCAAAGAAAATGATGACCTGCCAATCACGCTGGCTGTTGCGGGTAAAGAGGTGGCAGGTCTGCGCCCCAAAACAGGTGTGACTGCTGTCCCCCCAGTCACAGAGGATGAAGAGGCCGCGGATGCACAAGATATGGCAGACGGTGATTGGCCCGGCCGGCTAGGCCGCATTGTAGCACACTGAGCTTCCCACTGCAACTTATGCTTCATGTCCATGTGCCGGTTCATGCATGAAGTACTCAAACTATGTATTTTTTGGCCTCTACTTAGCTTTTGCTGACAAATGTTACAGATAACACGAGTTGGGTCATCTTTATCGATCTGAAAAAATGCCCAGGCTATGCAAGGCTTAGCACCCATGCGACCTGAAGAGCCACCACGACTTGTGGTGAGAGGCAGAGTTGTGTTTGAGGATGCAGTTGTTGACGTGCTTCCAGTACTACGTCTCTGTCCAGGAAGGCGCAACCTGACCTCGTCGTCACTAGCATCTTTCTCCACCTCCTCTGCTGACCTCATCTCTTGGCTGACTGTGGGTTGACAGTAAGTGGGATCTCCGACCTCATCATCATCACCCTGTGCGTTATCACACCCGTCGTCCTCAGAGCCAACCTGTTCCTGCCCTGACAAAAAACTAAAGTTGTCGCTCCAATCAGGTATTTGAGTCTTATCATCGTCTTCCTCATTGTCTCCACCAACAGGAGTTACAGTTTGGGAATGAGGGTCTACATTATGGTCAGAACCTTCTGCGTCTGGTCCTGGATCCGACTCATAAAGATTCTGGGCATCAGTGCAGATCATTTCCTCGTCTGGATTCACAGAAGCGCTGGAGTCGACCTCTGATTCCCAGGCTATAGTATGAGTAAACAGCTCTGCAGACTCAACCATCTGTTCTACCTCATATTCAGACGGGCAGCTGGAGATTTGGGAGCTGTGAGGAAGCAAGTGCGATTTGGGTGACACCTTTGAGGACTGGAGTATTTGTGATGTTGAAGTTGATGTGGAGGAGAGCCCACTTAAAGGAGCACTTGATATCCGTTGAAGCACCTGCTGTTTTTGTGCCTCATCTGGAATTTGTAGCGATTGGCGTGGCCGTAAGAAAGGGATCTTATCACATTGTCCGCTAAAAGAAGTAGACATTTTAGTTTGGCTGGAAGATGGTCTTTCTTCTGCAGATGTTACTGTTGCTTTAACACCTACCCCACGGACACAACCTTTTTTCCCCTTCCCAACACGCCTATTCCCCTTTCCACCAGCAGCAGGCCTTTTTCCACTCATTTTGGTGGTTAACTAATTCACAACTCTGGAGTTGTTTGCACAAAAAAACAATGGATGGTAACCGAGCAGAGCTGAGTGGCCAAACTGTGGTATTAGGCCAAAACTATTGGCTGGGTTAGATGCAGAAAAAAATTATTTTGAATTTGCAACCTGATGGAGGTCAGTATAGATGGACTAATACAAATAGTCCCACACACTGCTAGAAGCCCAAATATTTTTTCAGAGGTACTGTAGATGCAGATAAAAATTATTTTTAATTTGCAACCTGATGGAGGTCAGTATAGATGGACTAATAGACCAAGTCCCACACACTGCTAGAAGCCCAAATATTTTTTCAGAGCTAGATGCAGAAAAAAATTATTTTTAATTTGCAACCTGATGGAGGTCAGTATAGATGGACTAATAGACCAAGTCCCACACACCGCTAGAAGCCCAACTATTTTTTCAGAGCTAGATGCAGAAAAAAATTATATTCAATTTGCAACCTGCTGGAGGTCAGTATAGAAGGACTAATAGAACAAGTCCCACACACTGCTAGAAGCCCAAATATTTTTTCAGAGCTAAATGAAGAAAAAAATTATTTTTAATTTGCAACCTGATGGAGGTCAGTATAGATGGACTAATAGACCAAGTCCCACACACTGCTAGAAGCCCAAATATTTTTTCAGAGCTAGATGCAGAAAAAAATTATTTTTAATTTGCAACCTGATGGAGGTCAGTATAGATGGACTAATAGACCAAGTCCCACACACCGCTAGAAGCCCAAATATTTTTTCAGAGCTAGATGCAGAAAAAAATTATTTTTAATTTGCAACCTGATGGAGGTCAGTATAGATGGACTAATAGACCAAGTCCCACACACTGCTAGAAGCCCAAATATTTTTTCAGAGCTAGATGCAGAAAAAAAATATTTTTAATTTGCAACCTGATGGAGGTCAGTATAGATGGACTAATAGACCAAGTCCCACACACCGCTAGAAGCCCAAATATTTTTTCAGAGCTAGATGCAGAAAAAAATTATTTTTAATTTGCAACCTGATGGAGGTCAGTATAGATGGACTAATAGACCAAGTCCCACACACTGCTAGAAGCCCAAATATTTTTTCAGAGCTAGATGCAGAAAAAAATTATTTTTAATTTGCAACCTGATGGAGGTCAGTATAGATGGACTAATAGACCAAGTCCCACACACCGCTAGAAGCCCAACTATTTTTTCAGAGCTAGATGCAGAAAAAAATTATATTCAATTTGCAACCTGCTGGAGGTCAGTATAGAAGGACTAATAGAACAAGTCCCACACACTGCTAGAAGCCCAAATATTTTTTCAGAGCTAAATGAAGAAAAAAATTATTTTTAATTTGCAACCTGATGGAGGTCAGTATAGATGGACTAATAGACCAAGTCCCACACACTGCTAGAAGCCCAAATATTTTTTCAGAGCTAGATGCAGAAAAAAATTATTTTTAATTTGCAACCTGATGGAGGTCAGTATAGATGGACTAATAGACCAAGTCCCACACACTGCTAGAAGCCCAAATATTTTTTCAGAGCTAGATGCAGAAAAAAATTATTTTTAATTTGCAACCTGATGGAGGTCAGTATAGATGGACTAATAGACCAAGTCCCACACACTGCTAGAAGCCCAAATATTTTTTCAGAGCTAGATGCAGAAAAAAATTATTTTTAATTTGCAACCTGATGGAGGTCAGTATAGATGGACTAATAGACCAAGTCCCACACACCGCTAGAAGCCCAAATATTTTTTCAGAGCTAGATGCAGAAAAAAATTATTTTTAATTTGCAACCTGATGGAGGTCAGTATAGATGGACTAATAGACCAAGTCCCACACACTGCTAGAAGCCCAAATATTTTTTCAGAGCTAGATGCAGAAAAAAATTATTTTTAATTTGCAACCTGATGGAGGTCAGTATAGATGGACTAATAGACCAAGTCCCACACACCGCTAGAAGCCCAAATATTTTTTCAGAGCTAGATGCAGAAAAAAATTATATTCAGTTTGCAACGTGATGGAGGTCAGTATAGATGGACTAATAGAATGATGCTATGCCCAAAAGATTTTACTTCACTAGGTGCAGTAAAAAAATTGGTATTCTATACACAGGTGTTATATCTTGCAACACAGATAGGCTACTCCACTGACTAACACACTCTGCAATAGGCCAAAAAGGATTAGCTTTGCTAGATTCAGCCAAATGCTGTGAAAAAAACTTGCACAGCACTGGCACAGACCTGCCTGGCAAAAACTGATAGGAACTCATGTAACCTAGTCCTGAAAAGGACTCCAATTACAATTAGTCTTTACTCCCACAACCTATCTATTTAAGAGCACAGACCTCCCTGATAAAAGTCGTAGGAAATGCTGTAACCTAGTCCTTAAAAGGACTGCAATCACAACTATTCCCTACTCCCAAGCTATCTGTATATTTGTGCGAAAATTGGCTTGAAATTAACAAGGTATAGCGCACACAGCAACAACGGTGCCGTCTAACACGCAGCTGCAGCAGTGAGAAAATGGTGGCGACGGGGAAAATGGCTTGGTCTTATAGGGCAAGGACATGTGACATACACTGCCAATGACACATGCCCTTGCTTGTGTGAAAAAAAGCACTTCGCTCCGTGTGTGCGCTGCTGATAGGCTGACAGATTGCACCTCCCCACTGCAAATGCGGGAAAGAGAAAAAAAAATGGAGATCTTCATTGTTCCTGCAGAGATCCATCCCCTGCCCCTCCCCCCACCCCGCTGTACACTCAAACTGCGTATTAACATTAATTTTCATCATTACTGAGAAAAAATCCAGTTATGATTTTGGTGCACGAACAGTTATCGAACATAACCTCGAACAGCCGAATTTTTCTCAAATTGTTCGTGTTCGCCGAACGGCTCGAACACCGCCCAAAACAGCTCGAATTTGAGATTGGCGAACAGTTCGAGTAGAACAACGCTCATCTCTAGACATTACATCAAAGTTGGATCAGCATGTAGTGTGTTTTTCCACTTTAATTTTGGGGGTGACTCCAAATCCAGGCCTCCAATGGTCAATAAATTTGATTTCCATTGATGATTTTTGTGTGATTTTGTTGTCAGCACATTCAACTTTGTACAGAACAAAGTATTCAATGAGAATATTTCATTCATTCAGATCTAGGATGTGTTATTTGAGTGTTCCCTTTATTTTTTGAGCAGTGTATATATCCTCATTAAAATATGCAAGCACTTACAGGTGATGCCCATGATTAAGGTGAAAAGCCAGAGCGATCCATTAGGTCCCGTGTTTGTTCTAAATAGTCCCCCTCCCGGCCGGCCGTAGGGGACAGGTATGCTCCCTTTGGAACATCCTGACCTCTCTTCTCCTTTCCATCTTATAATATGTGGCATTGGTGCTGCTTGATAATGTATCTGTGTGCACTGTGATTTGTTTCAATTAGTACCGGGATTCCGGTAGTATACGCTGGAATCCTCCCAGTGCTGTGACGTGCTGCTCCATGCGGCATTTCGTCACTTCTGGTCTCTGTGTGGCCGCGTCCCTAGACATCAGGTCTATGCCTCTTCCATTCGGGTCTGAGCATGCGCCGCCGTTCCAACATGGCAACGCGCACACATGGCTCAGTGGTGTACTGGCATATCGCTCTGGCTTTTCACCTTAATCATGAGCATCACCTGTAAGTGCTTGCATATTTTAATGAGGATATGTATATTTGAATGAAATTTCCATCTCCAAAAAGCTTGTCAGCAGAGGGAGTCATGAAGTGCTCTAAAATTGCCTGGTAGACGTCTGCGCTGACTTTGGTCTTGATAAAACACAGTGGACCTACACCAGCAGATGACATGGCTCCGCAAACAATCACTGATTGTAGAAACTTTACATTAGACCTCAAGCAGCTTGGATTGTGTGCCTCTCCACTCTTCCTCCAGACTCTGGGACCTTGATTTCCAAATGAAAATTGGAACTTTGGGACCTTGTGGAGTGTGTCAATAACTGCCTTCTGGACATCTGTCAAGTCAGTAGTATTGCCCGTGATTGTGGAGCTTTCTGAAACAGACTAATGGACCTTTTTAAATGCTTAGGAAGCCTTTGCAGGTGTAATTTTAATTTACTGAGATAATGACTTTTGTGTTTTCATTGGCTGTAAGCCATAATCATCAACATTAACAGAAATAAACACTTGAAATAGATCACTCTGTTTGTAATGACTCTATATAATATATGAGTTTCACTTTTTGTATTGAACAACTGAAATAAATTAACTTTTTGATGGTATTCAAATTTAGTGAGATGCACCTGTAAGTGTCCCACGCCGCAATTCCTCTAACTGACATTTCTTCATCAGCGTGATCGGTGACTTGAGGAGACCGCACACAATGAGGAGCAGAGGAGAATGACTTGATGCAGTGAGTGGGCCCCTAAACTTCTCTGAGCTCACTGATCAGTGTCATGTCACTCACTGAGCTCAGCACTCTTTTTATTTTATTATTTTTACACTTGGAGACAACGGGAGCAGAATACTACTCTCAACATTGTGCCTTGCTCGCTCTGATTGCAGTGCAAGCAGGGGACAATGATGAGACTTGCCTGCAGCAACTGGTGCTTGGGAACAGTGTGAGCTGCACCGCTGATTCCCAGGCACCGGTACGTGTGATACTGTTGCGGCATACGGGTGGCACACGGATGCCGCACGTATATCACACAGGGACATGGATATATCTGGTACTGTGTTTTCCAGTACCAGAAATATCTGGACGCGTGAAAGAGGCCTTAGACTGCAAGCCAAATCTGGTGATAGTGGCGAGTTTGGACGACATTAGTCTAGTGACTTTGGGGCACTTTAAGTGTTTAGGCACTTTTAGGGCTCCCTCGCATTAGCGTAGAAATCGGATGAGTGCAATCTGATAAAAAAATCGGATTGCACTCAGACCAATGTTATTCAATGAAACAGTGCAGATCTGGTCATTTTTTCTCCCATGTACTCTGTATGAGAAAAAAAATGAAGCATGCTGTGATTTCACTCCGAAATCACTACAGTGTAAGAAAAAAATGACATGTCACACGGGCCATCAGTAAGGCATCCGATTTTTATGGACACTTTACAATTCTGTAGGGTAAGAAACTGTAAATGGTCTTGTAAATAATTAATAGCTCCTGAGAAAAAAAACAGATTGCATACAGACTGCACACAGACAGCACATGGGTGACAAGTGAGAAAAAATCGTCCCATTCTCCTGGATGAGAATAGGACCAATTTTTTATATGCTAGTGTGAGAGTACCAGGAGGGGAGTCACTTAGAGAGCCTAGGGCATCATGAACACCAAATACGCCCCTGGGTGTGGTGACCATTTTAGACCTATAGTTGCTTCATAAAAGTTTACAACATTGGGACACACAAAAAAAACATTTTTTCTTTTACATGAAAATGTTTTTTTTTTGTAGTTTTCATAATGGTAAAAAGGAGAAAATGGATACTACAATTTCCTGTGCATTTTCTTGGGCTGGGTACTGTTCATGCTAAGTTTTTTTCTCTGCATTTTTGGGAGGCAAAATGAATAAATAAACAGCAGTTCAAGAATTGTTTTGTTTTCTTTAGTTTAGTTGTTTTTACGCCATTCACTGTGCGGTATAAGTGATAAGATGGCTATATTCTTCAGGTCAGTAAGATTACAGCAAAACCAGATTTATATCTTTTTAGGCCATGTGCACAGGTTCAGTATCTGGTCAGTATTTTACCTCAGTATTTGTAAGCCAAGACCTGGAGTGGGTGATAAATACAAAAGTGGTGACATGTTTCTATTATACTTTTCCTCTTATTGTTCCCCGCCAAATTATAAGTCGTATAACTTTTTATTTTTCAGCCGAGAGAGCCAAGTGAGGGCTTGATTTTTGCAGCATGAGATGTTTTCAGTGCTATAATCTATATTTCCATATGACCTTTTGATCTAGTTTTATTCCACTTTTTGTGCAGCAGTATAATGAAAAAAACAGAATTCTTTCTGTGTTTATTTATTTTTCTTACAGTGTTCATTGTAGGGGTTAAATAATGTGACAGTTTTATAGATTGGGATGTTTTGGATGCGACAATAGCAATTATGTGTACTCTTTTTAATTTTTTTTACATAAAAAATGCATTTTAATTTATGAAATTATTATTTCTTCTTTATTTTGTGATTTTTTTTTTTTTTATTTCTATAGGTTTTTTTTACATTTTTATTTAAACCTTTTTTTACTTGGCCCTATATAGGACTTCAACTTTTATTTGTGGCCTAATACACTAAAACACTTATGCATTTCAGAGTATTGGACCTGTCAGTGCAGAGCCGAAGAGCCCACTGTACCTGACTAATTCAATGGTCTTTCCATGACCTGTAGTGGCTATGACAACCATCAGTACTCCACGATCAAGTCACGGAGGGTTGGGAGGGGGGCCACGGTGTGGGAGAGGGAGTCCTAAACCTCTCGCAACACTATGGATGCTGCTGTCGCTTTTGATTGTGACATTTAGGCCACGGCCCCACTATCAGTATTTGGTCAGTATTTTGTCGCAGGAGTGGGAGCCAAAACCAGGTGAGGAACAATCAGAGAAAAGGTATAATAGAAACAAGTCACCAATTCTGCATTTATCACCCACTCCTGGTTTTGGCTCCCTCTCCTGATAGAGGGGGCCGTGGCCTTAGAAGGTTATGCAGCAAGGAAAGCGCTTTCACCGTCCTTGGTTTATAAAGCAGGAGCTTGGCTGTCAGTTAAGCTAAGTTCCTGGCATTGATCGAGTGGGTACAGCAACTCAGCCCGCATATTCACCATAATTTAATAATACGTCAATTTGCAGGAACGCCTTCCAGATCATGGTGTACATGTACGTCAAATGTTGGGAAGTGGATAACTAATAATAGTCTGCAGGCACATTAGACTTTATATTAGAATTTCTCAGTGTTTGTGCCAGATATAGGGCGGAAAACCAGTGTGAATCTATATTTGTGAAGTCTAAGTTCTTCTTCCCCAGGCTGCCAGCACCTTTTGACATATTACAATGATTTTAAAGGCTGCCACTTGTACTATTAATTAAACTTCTAAATCAACCAAGTTTATCTGCTGGATTCAAAGAACAATAGCTAAAAGCATAAAGGCACAAATACTCATAAACTACTCTGCTACTATCTTTATGTGTATGTTTTTTTTTTACAAACATGTACTTTAAAGTACATTATTTATGAAGAATATTATATTTATATATTTATTTTTAGTTTCAAAAATTAATTCATTAAGACAATTTGGCTAAAAAAAAACATTTGGGCTGTCAATTTTCATAGATAAAAATGGCACTGTGCTTGGAAGACAGATGCTATGTCATCCTCATCATACTGTATTTAAACCTCTTTAATTGTTATTAGATACATTTTTTATAAGATATTAACTATGCTCTAATCTCCAGCATCACAACATTAAATTTAGTAGCAAAAGCGTAATTATAATGTAGTCATAGGGGAAAGTAGAATTTTATTGAGTTACCATACAATACATTAAATGATCATTGTTAAGCAAATTCCAAACACTTATATAGAATATGCAGCATTTTAATGTCATTTCTAGTATCTGTAATAATTATGCACCATATACAGTTTACTCCTGTGTCAAAGCTTCTAAATCATGGTTCAAGCACTCTTTCCGTTCCCATTGCTTTCCTAATTAATCCCTTTTTGCAATTTAGCCAACTGCAAACAACTTGGAAACCTGCCAGACACCCCTGCTAACAAAAGTGTTTATAAAGACATGGTTTATAAGTGCAGCACAATTTCCACATCCCATTCTATTTTATAAGAAAATGCGCCATTCTACAATTATGCAATTAACTTACAAAATTCATTTCCCACTCAACAGAAGTCAGCTGCTCCGAACATGATCACAATTCCAGTTCTTTACTATCATTTGTTTTAAACAACAAATTCTATAAACTACAGACTTTTGTATATGTTCCTAAAATGCTAGCGGCAGGGCAGGCCAGGACCTCCAAGGCGTAGAGAGTCAGTTCATGCCACATGTCCAGCTTGGATACCCAATAATTATAAGGCACAGAGGAATCACGGACAACGTTGGTACGGTCGGCAAGGTACTCCCTCAGCATCTTCCGCAAGTTTTCCCTCCTTGTGAGAGTACCCCGCGCATCAGGGCTTGTGCGATGGGAGGGTCGGAGAAAACTGTCCCAGAACTTTGACAGTGTCTCTCTCGCCTGTACTCCTTGGTTGTCCAATGAACTGTGACCTTTGCCACCAGCGTTTTCAGATGGGAATTGTTTTAATAATTACACAACAAGGGCCTTCTCGTACTGCACCATTTTATTAGGCCTGTCCAGCACGGGAATAAGAGACAGAAAGTTCTCCTTGTAGCATGGGTCTATAAGTGTCACGAACCAATAATGACTGTCACCCAAAATTTGGACAACGTGAGGGTCTCGGGAAAGGCAGCATAACATAAACTCAGCCATGTGTGCCAGACTGCAAAGAGTCAAGACTTCCGTGTCCTCACCAAGAAGACGACTGACTATGCTCTCCTCTTCATCCTCCTCCTCCTCCTTGTCCTCAGGCCATCCACGCTGAACAGACGGTATGACAGTTGTGCAGGTAGTACCGTCTATAGCGCAGGAAACTAGCTCCTGTTCTTCCTCCTCCTCCTCTTCCTCATTGTCATCCAATCCACATTGGGATGAGATGTAGTGTGGGTCTAGATGTGTCACCAACCAGTAATGACTGTCACCCAAAATTTGGACAACGCGAGGGTCACGGGAAAGGCAGCGTAACATAAACTCAGTCATGCGTGCCATGGTCACCGAACCCACGTTGGGATGAGATAAGGCTGGGCTGTGTGTAATCACCCTGTATGGTTCCTTGCTCCATCTCATTGTGCCCCGCTTGCAATGCATCCTCTTTAATTGTGAGCAGAGAGCATTTCAGAAGACAGAGAAGAGGGATGGTGACGCTAATTACGGCGTCATCGCCGTTCACCATCTTGGTGGAGTCCTCAAAGTTTTGGATGATGGTACATATGTATGACGTTCATGTCCACTCCTGAGGTCTTATGTGTCGAGTCTGACCTGAATACCGACGGCCTTGTTGATGCTGGTAGTCAACAACTGCCCTCTTCTGCTCACAAATCCTTCCCAACATCTGCAATGTAGAGTTCCAATGCATGGGGACATTGCAGATCAGTCGGTGAGCCGGAAGCTGCAAGCGCTGCTGAAGCACGGTAAGGGCGGTGGAAGCTGTAACTGACTTTCTAAAATGGGCACACAGGCGGCGTACTTTGACAACTTTGACAAGCAGATCCAACAGATCCGGGCAGGTTTTGAGAAACTTCTGAACCACAAGGTTAAGCACATGGGCCAGGCATGGTATGCGTTGCGACAGTAATTGCACTTTCCCACC
Source organism: Phyllobates terribilis (assembly GCF_046119375.1). Classification (NCBI taxonomy): domain Eukaryota; kingdom Metazoa; phylum Chordata; class Amphibia; order Anura; family Dendrobatidae; genus Phyllobates; species Phyllobates terribilis. The sequence goes on along the minus strand of NW_027362761.1, from coordinate 33,210,414 downwards.
GTCGCCTTCGTGTGACCGTGGCTGCTCTAATATTTGAGGATCGCTACACGTGTTCTCCTTTTGACTCACTTGAAGCTGGCTAGGCAAGAGGCCCGAATCTACAAATGGAAAAGTGAACAGCTCTTCTGAGTGTCCAAGTGTGGGATCAGTTGTCTCCCGACACTCGGCATGATGGGAGGAAGGAGGATTAGGGTGAGGAAAATGCCGTCCAGACTCACGGCTACTGAGACTTGACCGTGTGAAAGACAGGGTGGTGGTGGTGGTGGCCAAGTGACTGGAAGCCTTTTCTGCTATCCAACCAATAACCTTTTGACACTGCTCTGTGTTCAATAGTGGTGTTCTGTGGTCCCCTATTAATTGGGACAGGAAGGTCGAGCGACAAGATGTGGGTGTTTGTTGTGGCACAATTTCAGTTTGCCATGGCCACGTCTTCGGCCACGGCATGCACCATCACCATCACATCCACTTCCCCGTCCCTTGCCACGCTCCTTGCCCATTTTTAATGGAGAACAATATTTTCCATGTTCACGAGAAATGGCGGATTTTGGAACGCAGTTATATGTGATACGTCTGACAGAGAACCACGGTTTTAAATAGCAGGCCTGTAATTTGCTAATACTATCCCTCACAGACACCTAGTGTGAATAGCTTGACCGACACACTGCAACGGAATGGAAAAGGAGGTCAATATTTTCCACGTTTAGTTTAAATTTCTGGATTTTTATCACTGAAATATGGAACAGATCTGGCTTGATTCTGCAGTAAGAACAAGCAAATGGAGCAGAAAAATTGTGTACTCTGGTTTGCTTTTGCAAATAACCAGGATTAAGATTAAAAAAAAATTCCCTGGCCCCTGATATCTGGGGCTATGTCTACAAATATCTGTAAGAACAGCAGCAGCAGGAACGTTCAATGGACCCTCTTGCACTATATGCACTGCAGTCTGTCACATACACTGCCTGCCTGCCTAACTCCTGCTATCACCACTGAATATATGCAGATGCATTAGTCCTCAGAAGAACTGTTAGTTCAGTTGGATATATATACAGTATATGTTGTGGAATACCTATGCTAACTATGAAGAAGCAAAGCTCTCCCTGACGCAGCAGCAGCTCTCCCTACTCTGCCTGATTCCGGGGTAGACTGTAACTAGCATGGCGGCGTCCGGTCTTATATACACCTGATGATGCTGTGCGGCAAGCCAATCACTGTAATCCCCACAACCAACATGGCCACGGCATTACAGTGCATGGCAGGCAATCCCAGCATGTTCATTGGCTCTCTAAAGAGTGCCAAATATGCAGGGAGGGGACCGAGTTCCCTCCCGAGCAACCCCGAAATACTCGCCGAGCTCGTTGAGCACAGTGATGCTCGGGCGAGTACCGAGCAGTGGCAAGCACGTTCGCTCATCACTAGTAGAAATGTTTTCCCACCATTTTTATTAATGTGCGTGAATCAGTCACCCTAAAGAAAGATTCTGTTTTAAAAAGAAAAATTAATAACGATAACATAATGTGTATCTAATTTCTTGTGTTACATTGTAAAGACTATATGCATAAAATTCACAAAATTTTTAGTATTGTGAGCCAATAAATCACTCTAAAGAAAGAATCCATTATAAAAAAAAATAGCTTTAAGGGGGTTGTCCACTACTACGACAACCCCTTCTTGATTTAAATGTTTGGCCTCGATAAAATAAAAAAGTCTATACTCACCTCCCGTGCTGGCGACATTCCAGCGGTGTCAGCACTCACGGTCCTGGAGCTCTAGTGCGGTGTTGTGACGTGGTGCCTGGAGCCCATTCAGGGCTGGTGTCACTGTCCTCACCTACGTACCGATTGAACATGAAGAGGAAGTCCGGCTGCAGTTGATCTCTGACTTCCTCTTCATGTTAAATCCATATGTAGGCGGGGACAGTGATGCCAGCACGGGGGGGAAGTATAGGTGTTTTTATTTTATCGGGCCAAGCATTTAGTTCAAGAAGGGGTTGTCCTAGTAGTGGACAACCCCTTTAAGATAATGTTTAGTTCCATGAATTGCATTGTGAAGGCATATAATACCAGGCTTTTTTTTCTGAATTTTATATCCTTTTCTGTGAGCTGCTTTTAACTTTATTGAAAGGACTCGCAAGATAATGAGGACCCTTGGCTTGCAAGCTTGCGTATTTTGGCCAAAAAATCAACCAATACCTCATATATTTTATACATCTTTTACTCATATTTTTTTGTTGCATATTCTTTTCATTTTTGTGCAGGATAAAGCTGGTCCCTCTATTATTAGCTGGGGGAATTGGGATGCTTGTCCCTGTGGGGTTCACTTAGATAGTTCTGGGCAATCTAATAGTAAGAGCTCATTTGCGTTTAAATCGAATGAGTGCAATCCGATAAAAAATTGTATTGCACTCTGACTAATGTTATTCACTGATTCAGTGCTCATTTGTAGAGATGAGCAAACATTTCAATGTTCGGTTCGGTTTGCGATCGTCGAATTTGCAATATTCACCGAACATATCCGAACACCGTTGGATTCAATGGGAGGCAAAACCAAATGCATACACAACACCTTCAAACGGGCCCAAAAGCTGCCAAAACAGATAAAATTAGGGGCAGACACCAGGAAAGTGGCATGAAATGAGCCAGAGTACAAGTAGTATAATTATTATTATTTATTATCATAGCACCATTTATTCCATGGCGCTTTCCATGTGAAAAGGGGTCACCGACTGGTACAAGAGGAGAGAGGACCCTGCCCATGAAGGCGCACAAACAATCTACAAGGGATGGGTGACGATACAGTAGGTGAGGGTACAGCTGGTCGTGCAGCGGTATGGTACAGCAAGGGTTACTGCAGGTTGTACGCTTGTCGGAAGAATTGGGTCTTCAGCTTCCTTTTGAAGGTTTCCATGGTAGACGAGAGTCTGATGTGTTGGTGTAGAGAGTCCACAGTAGGGAAGATGTACAGGACAAATCTTGTATGCGACTGTGGCAAGAAGAGATAAGAGGGAAGTAGAGAAGGAGATCTTGTAAGGATGAGAGGTTGCGCGCAGGTAAGTACAGGGAGACTAGGTCACAGATGTATGGAGGAGACAGGTTTTGGATGACTTTGTATGCCAAAGTTGGGCTTTTCAACTGGAGTCTGTGGGCAACGGAGAGCCAGCGCAGTGATTGACAGAGGGGAGAAGCCGGTTGATAGTGGGGTGACAGGTAGATTAGTTCACCAGCAAAGTTTAGGATAGATTGGAGGGGTGCAAGAGTGGTAGAAGAGAGACCACAGAGCAAGAGGTTGCGGTAGTCGAGATGGGAGATGATGAGGGGTTGCACTGGTGTTTTTCTAGATTCATGGTTGAGATATGTGCGGATCCCAGAGATATTTTGGAGTTGGAGTCAGCAGCAAGTGGAAAGGGCTTGGATCTGACGTTTGAAGGAGAGATCAGAGTCAATCTTGCGGGACTGGGCAGAGTGGGCAGCCATTGACTTTGACGTCTAGGTCAGTAGGAGGGGGATGAATGAGATGGTGGAAAGATGATGAATTTGGTTTTATCCATGTTAAGTTTTACAAATCTGGCAAGGAAGAAAGATGAAATAGCAGACACACATTGTGGGATTCTGGTTTAGTAAGGAGGTGATATCAGGTCCAGAGAGGTAGATCTGTGTGCCATCAGCATAGAGGTGATACTGAAAGCCGTGAGACTATGAGCTGGCCCAGGCTGAAGGTGTAGATGGAGAAGAGCCTGGGTCCTAGAACTCAACCTTGGGGGACACCGACACATAGGGGGTGAGATGAGGTGGTGTGTGAGTGGGAGACACTGAATGTCCTGTCGGTTAGGTATGAAAAGATCCAAGACAAGTCTGTGATGCCGAGAGATGAGAGTCTGTAGTAAGAGGGTATGGTCTACTGTGTCAACGGCAGATGACAGGTCTAGGAAGAGGAGGACAAAGTAGTCTTGCTTGGATTTGGCAGTTAGTAGGTCATTTGTGGCTTTAGTCAGGGCAGTTTTAGTGGAATGGTGAGGTCGGAAGCCAGATTGTAAGCGGTCAAAGAGGGAGCAGGAGGAGAGGTGGGAGGACAGTTCAAAATAGACGTGTTGATCTAGTATTTTGGAGGCATAGGGGAGAAGTGAGATGGGGCGATAGCTAAACATAGGATGGGTCAAGGGAGGGCTTTTGGAGGATGGGTGTGATCGAGGTATGCTTGAATCATGAGGGGAAGACACCAGTTGTTAGTGACATGTTGAAGAGGAGGGTTAGGCTTGGCATGAAGACTGTGGTACAGTTTGGAATGAGGTGGGATGGTATTGGGTCAAGTTCACAGGTAGTGAGATGTGATTTGGAGAGTAAAGATGATCTTCCGTGATGGCGGAGAAGCTGGTTTTGGAGGAGGAGAGTTGAGTAGTTATGAGGAGGGGCTGTTGGGACTTTAAGCACAAACTTTGCACTACATTGTCTATCTTCTGCTTGAAGAAAGAGGCTAAATCTTCAGCTGAGATGAGAGGAGAGTGAGGGGGAGCTGGTGGACAGAGGAGGGACTTGAAAGTACTGAATAGCTGTTTAGGGTTGTGAGACACGTATGATATGAGAGATGAGAAGTAGGTTTGTTTTGCTGCAGTGAGCAATTGTGCAGCATTTTTAAAGCTTCTGTTACTGGATTCTACTCCCTTTCTTTGGCAGTCGAACAGAGGTACGCCTAGTAGATGAGGGGCTGGAAGTACATGTGCTCCAGTAGATGACAAACACTGCATCAAGTGGCCTCTGCTCCTTTTCCTCCACCTTAACATCACACACAGTACAGTCCTCAGAGGTGGCACCCCAATTACCCTTGTTTTCACCCACGTCACAACTCACCAACCGGCCAACTGTGGGGAAGCACAGATGGGCGAGTCTGCAGAGCTGTTCACACATTCTATTCCGGGGCATCAGAGGTCTGATCCAAAGCTTCACAGACTCAAGAGGGGGCAGGCATGTGTAGCGTTGCCTAAAATTTTTTCAGTTGATCCAGGCCTGGGTGAAGTAGGGTCAGAGAAGAATCCAAACCCTCATCACCAGATGTTAACCCCTGAGGGTGGGCATGGGTGGGTTGGAGAAAGAAATAAATACACACCAGAACATGGAGAACTAAACTAATATGCAACAGGGGTGGAAAACTAAACTACTAAACAGCTAAGGTTGTAGAACTAAAACACTACACACCAGAACATGGAGAACTAAACTGGAAGCACCTCTGCAGAAACCACGGTCTCTGCGTGCTCAGTTAAAACTATAAAAATGAGCAGGATCTTTAGTATAAAAGCCAGACTACTAGAGAACAAGCAAACTCCTTCATGATGATAGAGGCCACCATCTCATTAGCTTGCTGGTACTTTTCTGTGAGAATGAGCTTGTCTCCAACCAGCCAGGAATATCCAGTGAATGGCACGTCATGGTTTGGTATTAGCACCATGTACCAGAAGCAAGGCTATCCACAATTTCCATACCTCAGGAATTTTATTTGGTAGACTGGCTGAGAAAACATTAGTTTCTCACAAAGGAGCTGAAGACACTGAGTGGCAATAGGTGCAAGTTTCTCCAGCATGACCTGTTTGTTATTGTTAGATAATAATAATTTTTATTTATATAGCGTCAACATATTCCGCAGCACTTTACAATTAAGTAGGGACATATACAGACAATATAAAAAATACAATGAATCGCATTTCAACAGTTACATGAGAAGTGAGGGCCCTGCTCGCAAGCTTACAATGTATATGGAAATGGGGGGACACAATTGGTAGAACATGGTCATCAGCCAGTATCTGTCTAAGGGCAGTTACCGTGTGATATTTGGTGCATGGCGGATGTGGAGACAGATGAATACGCAGGAGCAGATTAAGATTAATATTTAGGAGGGAACAGGGGAGAGTTAGGTTGGTGAGTTGAGGTGGTAGGCTTGTCTAAACAGATGTGTTTTTAAAGCACATTTGAAAACATGGGAGCTAGATATCAGTCGGATTGTTTGGCGCTGTGCATTCCAGAAAAGTGGCGCGGCAAGAGAGAAGTCTTGGAGCCGGAGGTGTGAGGTTCGGATTAAGGAGGATGTCAGTCTTAGATCAGTTGCAGAATGGAGGGCACGGGAGGGGCGATAGACAGAAATGAGGGATGAGATGTAGGGTGGTGCAGAACTGTGGAGAGCTTTGTGGGTGAGAGAGATGAGTTTGTATTGTATTCTGTGGTGAATGGGTAACCAGTGCAATGAATGGCACAGGGTAGAGGCATCAGTGAAGCGGCCTGATAGAAATACGACCCTGGCTGCTGCATTCAGAATGCATTGGAGAGAAGAGAGTTTGTTTAGAGGGAGACCGATCAGAAGAGAGTTGCAGTAGTCCACACGAGAGTGAATAAGATCAACAGTAAGAGTTTTTGCCATATCAAAGGTGAGAAATGGTCAGATTCTGGAGATGTTTTTAAGGTGCAGGTGACATGAGCGAGTGAGTGATTGAATATGGGGAATAAAGGAAAGTTGTGTGTCAAATATGACTCCAAGACAGCGAGCTTGCTGCTTGGGAGTTATGCTGGTGCCACTCAAGGAAATTGAAAAGTCAGGTATTGGTAGGTTAGTAGAGGGAGGAAAAATAAGGAGTTCAGTTTTTGAGAGATTCAGTATCAGATACAGGGAAGACATGATGTTAGAGACAGTGTGGCATCCCAGGGGTCCGGTTGCCACAGTAGCATTGCCTCCCTCACAAAAGGTGATGTCATGCCTGGAAGCAAGCAGGGGTCCCCTAATCAGGTTTTGCTAAGCATGCAACACTTTCCTGGCTCCAGACCAGCAAGGGGTGTCCCTCCCATTGGCAACTGGGATCTTGGGGTGGGGTTAGTTAGACTTAGTGTGAGGAGTTGAAGTCAGGACGTCGAGGAGAGAGGAGCTGGGGACTGGAGCTGCGTGGCAGCTCACCCCAGAAGAACCAGCACAGAAGAACCGGACCCGGGAGTCCGAGGCTGTGGGGCACCGAAGGCCCAGCAGTAGAAACCGGAGGGCAGGAGACTGCAGGTCTCTTGGCCCCATCAGACGCCGGAGGTTCAGCAGCACAGAGGGCCCAGCACCGCCACATGGGAGCAACGCACTAGCAAGGCCCGAGCTGCCTGCCATACGGATGAGCACCGAAACGTTGCACTCAGGGACGTTGGCCACCGCACAGCTACAAGCAGCAGGGCCAAAGAGTTTAGTGGAAAGGGAAGGCCTCCAACTTCACCTGGCAAGGGGGATCCTTTACTTTCTTCCAGGCTGCCCGGACTTCCACTTCTAGCCAGTACCCTAGTCCCGGCATGTCTAATCACCACCAGTAAAGATAAGAGGAAACCGCCATTAAGTTGTGGACTGATTTATTGCTGCGCCCTCAAACCCTGCACTACAACGCCCAGCATAACCCATAACATCTACACTGCCCTGGAGCTAAGCTCTACCTGTGGAGAGCCACACCATCCCTGCTGCAGTAACATCAGCTCCAGAGGACCTGCTCCCCCAGCCGCATACCACAGGTGGCGTCACGAAATTTATACAATCACTATAAATCCCCTATCAATAACCCCTTTTTATTGACCGCCCTTGGTCACAGACCGGGTCACCGCCACTGTGACATCCCCCAGCATTTACCGGCGTACCCCACGGCCCAGGGGGCGCGTCAATTTGGCGTCACGAACAGGATTCATGAAGCCCGGTATAACCGGGTCCTGTGTGCCATAGACTTTATTGAACTGTGTTATCACGTGGTTTGCCGCCCGCCGAGGGGGAAGAAAGAAGCCCCGATCCGGAACCGCTGGGTAAGAGATCCTTCCGCCTGCAGAGCAGCATACTGGTACGTCAGCAGATGCCCAGGCCCTGGCTGAGGTTCACTAGGGGGGAGGAAGATGCCCAACATGGAGGAGGGTTCAGCTGCAGGCGAGGCCGCTGCCACTGTGATGCCGTTATCAATACCATATATACCGGGGGCGGCGTGATTGCCCCAGTACTCAGGGGAGTCGCACACTCTGAACGACTTTGAGGAGAGACTGCGCAGTTTGTTTAAAGTATACCCCCTGTCTGAGGAGCAAAAAGTCAGCATCCTCATAGGCCAGCTAATCGGTGCAGCCCAGAGAGAGGTGAAGTCCTGGCCGGGCAGTGACAAAGGCACTGTAAAAGAAATACTGGCCGATTGAAGGATACCTTTGACACCCGCACCGCAGCAGAAATTAAAATGAAGTTTTACGGGTGCAAACAAAGGGTGCAGGACAGTGTACGGGACTATGCTCTAAACCTGCAGGAGGCGCTGCGGGCCATCAAACAAGTAGACCCTGACAGTGTGCATGATGAGGACAGATTGTTAACTGAGCAGTTTATTGAGGGGCTCCTGTCCAGCGCTCACAGGGCACAGCTGCGCATTATGGCTCTGCAAAACCCTGATCTGGACTTTTCTGTGGAGGCTGACGCGCAGACTCTGGACAACGACCCATCTGCCGACCTGCGCCTTCAGGACCAGGAGCTGAGCAGAAGTGTGGCTGCGTTAACCAAAACTGTGCAGGCCATTCAAGTGTCCCCCAAGGAAAAGATCCAGCTGGCTTCCAGTCCATGTGACGTCCCATGGCGACGACAGAGAAGGATTCCACCGATCAGAGGGAGGAACAGAGATTGCTACGACCAGGACGGACAACCCATCTGCCGCCGCTGTCAAAAGGCGGGGCACTTTGCAAGATTCTGCGGTTTAAAACGAGCAACCCCTGGGGCAGAGGGCCAACCCCCAGGAGTAAGATGACCAGGACCACAAAGCTGGCGAGAAAAGTACGTGGGAGGACAACCGGTCCTACCTGTCGTGCTTGATGGCATCCCGATGAACGCACTGCTGGACACTGGGTCCCAGGTGACCACAATGCAATATATCCTTTATAAACATTACTGGACTGATTCAGACATTACCCTCCGTCCAGATGAACATCTTAGTATCTATGCCAGCAATGGTCAGCCCTTGCCTCAGGTGGGGTATAAAGAGGTGACCATAAAAGTTGGCAAAGCAGAATTGCCATCACAAGGAATGGTTATTGGTGATATTGATCGCCGAGAAAGTCATCCCATGATAACCTTAGGCACTAATTTGATAGAAAATTGGCTTGGAGAAATTATTGTTTTGTTGCAACAGGTCGCAGAGACTGCCAGTTCCAGTCAGCAGCGAGTCCTGCAGAAGGAGATTAGAGCCCTGATGAAAAGACAACAGGTAGAGCTGTCTGGATGGGAAATTGGCAGTGTCAGGATGAGTGATCCGTTCCCGATTGCAGTGCCCCCTAGGAGTGAAATGTTGATATGGTGTCGAGCAGCAATTGGTCTCAGGGGTCAAGATTATCAGGCCCTGGTAGAACCCGTGTACTCTGACAGTAGGCCCACCATCTTGACAGCCAGGGGGGTGGTCGATGTCCGCAAGGGGAGAGTACTGATACGCATCCTGAATTGTGGGGAGAAAGAGGTCCATTTACCCCGGTATGCTACCCTTGCTAAGCTATTCACTGTCAGTAACAACTCAATAAAGAGAGTGGAACCCTTGCCTCCATCCAAACCGGCGGAGGATAACGGCTCCAAGGGACAGGTGGAGGATTGGTGTCAGAAGCTACAAGTGGGCACTGACTCCACCCTGTTGCACCAAAAGCATGGAGTATACCGGGTGGTCCGAGAGTATGAGCGGGTCTTCAGCAAACACCCACTAGATTTTGGGCAGGTAAAAGGGGTCCAACATCATATCCCCACGGGAGATCATCCACCCATTAAAGAGAGGTACAGGCCTGTACCCCCAGCTCACTATCAATGTGCCAAAGGAATGCTACGGGAGATGAAGGAGGCTGGGGTGATCAGAGATAGTTGTTAGAAAGAAGGATGGTACAATGAGGATGTGTGTTGACTACAGGCAGATTAACCGCATTACACATAAGGATGCCTACTCATTACCCAGAATTGAGGAGTCACTAGCTGCATTAAGATCTGCTAATTATTTCTCCACTTTGGATCTCACCAGTGGGTACTGGCAGGTTCCTGTGGCAGAGGTGGACAAAGAAAAGACTGCGTTTACAACACCAATGGGCCTCAGCGAGTTCAATTGCATGCCATTCTGGCTCTGCAACGCCTCAGGAACCTTCCAGCAGTTAATGGAGTGCTGCCTAGGACACAAGAACTTCGAAACTGTCCTGCTGTACCTGGAAAACGTAATTGTCTACTCGAAGACATATGAAGACCACCTGGAGCACCTGGCCGAGGTGTTTGAAGCCCAACCTGGTTTTAGCCTGAAGGTAAAGCCGTCCAAATGCCACCTGTTGAAGCCCAAGGTGCAGTACCTAGGTCATGTGGTAAGCGCCGAAGGTGTAGCGCCAGACCCTGAAAAAGTCACCGTAATCAAGGACTGGCCAAGACCCTCCACTATCAAGGAAGTGCGGCAGTTCCTCGGGCTAGTAGGCTACTACAGGAGATTTATCAAGGGTTTCACCAAGATAGCAGCACCCATGCAGGACCTCCTGGTAGGCCAGTCCAAGAAGGCCAAGAACCCGAAACCTCCGTTCAAATGGGGTAAATCAGAAGGCGAATCTTTCACCCGACTGAAGATGGCTCTGACCGGAGACGAAGTCCTGGCCTACCCCGACTATGGCCAACCCTTTATACTTCATACACATGGGATTGGGAGCGGTGCTGTCCCAGGTACAGCAAGGCAGAGAGAGAGTGATTGCCTATGCCAGCAGGAAGCTCTGGCCCACAGAAAGGAACCCCAACAACTACAGTTCCTTCAAGTTGGAGTTTCTTGCCATAGTCTGGGCTGTAACAGAGCGCTTCAAGCACTATCTCGCCTCCTCCAAATTTACAGTCTTCACAGATAACAACCCGCTGACGCACCTGGAGACTGCGAAGCTTGGTGCCCTAGAGCAACGATGGATGGCCCGACTGTCTAACTACGAGTTTACCATCAAGTATCGGGCGGGGCATAAAAATGCAAATGCTGATGCGCTGTCCAGGATGCCCAACTTGCCAGATGGGGGAGAAGACCCGGAAGAGCTGGAGGAGATAGAGATACCCGCTTTCCATCGTCATGGGGTGACCCAGTGCTCCCACTGTGTAAGGGACAAGCGCTCCACCAACAGAGAGGCCACGTTCAACCCCTTGCCCCACCATGGATGGGCAGAAATGCAGGATAGCGACGCGGCTGTCCGCCTAGTCAAGGAGTTGCTGACGCAAGCTGACTAGTACCCTGATCCAGATGCTCCACAGGAGACCCAACAGTTGTGGAAGGAAAAGGGCAAACTGTTCATCTACGAAGGAAAGCTGTGTCGAAGAAGCATCAACTCCCGGACACATGAAATGGTCTGGCAGGTGGTAGTCCCGAGGCGGGATGCGTCAATGGTCTTCGGGTGGAAGAAGTTGGAAGTCCTGCTACGTGAGCGATTCTACTGGGCTGGCATGAGGAAAGCAATCGAGAGATGGTGTCGAGAATGTGGTCCATGCAACCTGAGACGAAAAGACCGTGACAGCCAGAGGGCTCCCCTGCAGCCCATCATCACCAAACAGCCACTAGAACTGGTAGCCTTGGACCACGTGAAGCTAGCCCCAAGCAGGTCAGGCTATGTCTACGCACTAACCATAGTAGACCACTACTCCCAGTTCCTGGTAGTAGTGCCAGTAAAAGACCAGACGGCTCAGACGGCAGCCAAAGCGTTCCAACAGCACTTTTGTCACCCGCACGGTTACCCTGAACGGGTGATTACCGACCAAGGTCCAGCCTTTGAAGCAGAGGTGTTCCAGGAATTCTGTAACTTGTACGGCTGCAAGAAAATAAGGACGACGCCGTATCATCCCCAGACCAACGGGTTGTGTGAAAAGATGAACCAGGTGGTGATAGACTTGTTGAAGATGTTGCCCCTTGAAGAGCGCAGCCTGTGGCCAGAGAAGTTACCAGATTTGGTGGACCTGTATAACCACATCCCGGTGAACTCCACCAACTGTACACCCGCTTACCTGATGAGAGCAAGACCTGGTAAGCTACCCATTGACTTGGACATGGGAGTCTTGACACCAGAGACAACATCACCAGATGCGGATTGGGATACCGAGCGGCAGCAACAATACCGCAAGGTGCAAGAGTGTGTTGAGAGAAGTTTGTCCCAGTCGAGACAGAAGCAAGAGAAAACTTACAATCAGCACGCACCTGCCGTTCCCTTATCACCTGGAGAACAGGTACTTAAGAGGAAGAGACAAGTCCATAAATTAGATCACCAGTGGGAGGTTGAGCCATATACCGTCCTACCCTCAAATTACGACAACACCAAAGTGTGCCTCATCAGCAAAGATGGAGGGGAAACTTCAGCGGCAGTCTCAAGAGATCACTTGAAGATATGTCCGGAACAGTTGAAACACACAGAAGAAGATCAAGGCAGCCCTCGGCTCACAGAAGAGGTGGAAGAAATGGTCTACACAGTCCTTGGAGAATGTGCCCGGTCTTGGACGCATGAGAACAAAGCGATTGTGTTACCGGTCCTGACCTTTCTCCAAGCGGCCTCACCGGAAGCTGCAGAAGTCCCAGAACAGCTGGAAGACCAGTCTGCCCCAGAGACAGAGGTTTCATCATCAGCAGACCAGGAGAATCGACCCTCTGCTAGCAGTGAACCTGTCGTACCCATGGTGAGCCAAAGAATTCGTAGGAGATTACCCAGCCTACCTGTGTTACCTCAGACTACCTGTAGTGTAGTTCACACTGAACCCACCGCACCAGGGGTAGACACTAGGGACCAGGGTAGGACAGTGACAACTAATGTACTACGTAGATCGACCAGGAGTACAAAAGGTCAGCTCCCTGCTCGCTGGAGGAACTAAAAGTGTAAGAGTACTAAAGTGTATGTTGTATATAGTTGTAACCGTTGAATAGTCTTGGAAATGTATATTTGTTGAATTTATGGACAATTGGACCACAGGACTAGGTGTGGTCAGGACAATATTGAATATAGTTACTAATAGGCCTAGAAAATAAACCGCAGGTGTGGCTGAAGACCAGGCCCAACGAAAGAGTGCCCTGAAGCTACGCCCAGGGACGATGCACAAAGTGGGTTGATGCGGTTCCCACCAGCCAAATTACAGTTACCCAGATTGTGGTGTACAGACTAAGCGCTGCAATGACTGTTTCCAATTCTAGTTTGGTTTTTGTAATTTTTGACTTTGTAACCTGTTTGTAATGTGAATTGTTATTTGTTAATTTTAAAAGGTATCCTCAGTCCGGGAGTACTGAAGTTAACTAGGGGGGAATGTGGCACCCCAGGGGTCTGGTTGCCACAGTGGTATTGCCTCCCTCACAAGAGGTGATGCCATACCTGGAAGCAAGCAGGGGTCCCCTAATCAGGTTTTGCTAAGCATGCAACACTTTCCTGGCTCCAGACTAGCAAGGGGAGTCCCTCCCCTTGGCAACTGAGATCTGGGGGCGGGGTTAGTTAGACTTAGTGTGAGGAGTTGAAGTCAGGACGGCGAGGAGAGAGGAGCTGGGGACTGGAGCTGCACGGCAGCTCACCCCAGAAGAACCAGCACCGAAGAACCGGACACGGGAGTCCGAGGCTGTGGGGCACCGAAGGCTCAGCAGTAGAATCCGGAGGGCAGGAGACTGCAGGTCTCCTGGCCCCATCAGATGCCCGGAGGCTCAGCAGCACAGAGGGCCCAGCACCGCCACGTATGAGCAACGCACTAGCAAGGCCCGAGCTGCCTGCCATACGGGTGAGCACAGAAACGTTGCATTCAGGGACGAGGGCCACCGCACAGCTACAAGCAGCAGGGCCAAAGAGTTTAGTGGAAAGGGAAGGCCTCCAACTTCACCTGGCAAGGAGGATTCTTTACTTGCTTCCAGGCTGCCCGGACTTCCACTTCTAGCCAGTACCCTAGTCCCGGCTTGTCTAATCACCACCAGTTAAGATAAGAGGAAACCGCCATTAAGTTGTGGACTGATTATTGCTGCGCCATCAAACCCTGCACTACAGCGCCTAGCATAACCCATAACATCTACACTGCCCTGGAGCTAAGCTCTACCTGTGGAGAGCCACACCATCCCTGCTGCAGTAACATCAGCTCCAGAGGACCTGCTCCGCAGCGGCAGCTCCCCTAGCCGCATACCACAGGTGGCGTCACGAACTTTATACAATCACTATAAATCCCCTATCAATAACCCCTTTTTATTGACCGCCCTGGGTCACGGACTGGGTCACCGCCACTGTGACATCCCCCAGCATTTACCGGCCCGGCACTGGGTACCCCACGGCCCAGGGGGGCGTGTCAACAGCGGACAGACAATCACTGGTATTTTGTATTAGAGTGGGGGTGATGTCAGGTGAAGAGGTGTATAGGTGCTGGGTGTCATCAACATAGAGATGAAATTGGAAACCAAATCTGCTGATGGTTTGCCCAATAGAGGCAGTATACAAGGAGAAGAGAAGGGGGCCTAGGACTGATCCTTGTGGAACCCCGATAGTAAGGGGAAGATTAGAGGAAGAAGAGACCGAAAAAGATACCGTGAAGGAGCGGTCAGAGAGATAGGAGGAGAACCAGGAGAGAGTGGTGTCCTTGAGGCCTATAGAGTGGAGCATAGTGAGGAGGAGCTGGTGATCCACAGTGTCAAAAGCGGCAGAGAGATCCAGGAGAAACAGCAAGGAGTAGTGACCATTAGATTTAGCTGTTAGTAGATCATTAGAGACTTTAGTGAGGGCAGTTTCAGTGGAGTGTGAAGAGCGGAAACCGGATTGTAAAGAGAGTTATCTGAGAGATAGCAGATTAGACTGGAGTGAACCAAGCATTCCAGGAGTTTAGAGATGAAGGGAAGATTAGAGATTGGTCTATAGTTAGCAGTGCAGTTCTCGTCCAGGGATGGCTTTTTAAGTAAAGGGTTATGATTGCATGTTTGACTTAAGAGGGAAAGATACCCGAAGAAAGAGAGAGGATAAATATTTTAGTTAGGTGGGTAGTGACAGCTGGGGAAAGGGACTGAAGGAGATGTGAGGGAATAGGGTCACTGTTGCAGGTTGTAGGGCGAGAAGAAGCGAGGCGTCTGGTCACTTCTTCTTCTGTGACTGGCTCAAAGATGGAAAATGAACTTGAGGTGCAGGAGGGAAGGGGATCCAGACTCTGAGGGGATTGTGCAAGAATGTCTTGACGGATATGATTGATTTTTTGTAGGAAATAAGTGGCCAGATCGTCAGCACTTAGGTTAGTGATGGTGGTCTTTACTTTAGGGCTCAGGAGGGAGTGGAAGGTTTCAAAGAGTCATTTAAGATTATTGGCTAGAGTTGTGATGAGAGTGGTAAAATAGACTTTTGAGTTTTGAGCATGAACTTATAGTGGATGAAGTCTTCTGCCGAAAGTGATTTTCTCCACAGATGCTCAGCACACCTTGAGCAGCGCTGGAGAAAACGTGTTTGCAACGTGTGCCAGGGCTGCCGTCTATGTCGGGTCATTCTGCTTCATCCAGGGAACTCCGCAATGTGTTGTTATAGTGTGACAATGCTGAGTCTGGACAGGAGAGAGAGAGGATGGGGGCTAAAGATGACTGTAGATTGTTCATAAGTTGCTGGGTATTAATGGCATTTCTATGTGTATGGTAAGTGGGGGTGTCCCGGGTGAGGAGACCATTCTTGACAGAGAAGCAAAGAAAGTTGTGGTCAGAGAGTGGTAGAGGGGAGTTAGTAAAGTCATCCAGCCAGCAGAATCGTGGGAATGCCAGGTCCAGAGTATTCCCGTCTTCATGGGTAGGAGAGTTAGTAAGCTGTGAAAGGCCGAATGAGGAGGTTAGCGTAAGAAGATGAGAGGCAGATGGGGAATGTGGCTTATCAATGGGTATGTTAAAATCCCTCATGATGAGAGTGGGAATATCACAGGATAGGAAGTGTGGAAGCCTGGTGGCAAAGTGATCCAGAAACTGATCGGAGGGGCCTGGAGGGCGATATACAACCGCCACTCGCAGGGAGAAGGGTTTGAAGAGTCTAACAGTGTGGACTTCGAAGGAAGGAAATATATGTGAGGGAACTGGGTGGATGAACTGGAAAGCACATTGTGGTGAAAGGAGCAAACCAACACCTCCACCTTGTCTGCTCTCAGATCTGGGGGTGTGTGAAAATTGTAGGCCGTCATAGGAGAGAGCAGCTGCAGATATCAGAGGGAGAACATATCTGGGCTTTGCCAAGGTACCATATTGCATCTTATTGCATCTTATTGTCATATTGCATCTTAAGTCTTATAGACCCTGCACTTGCGGCCTTACATTCTACAGGATGGTGGGGAATGAGATAGTAGGTTGTGGAGTTGTATTAGCTCCTTTGGTGTTGAGGTGGCAGCGAGGCAATGGCAGGCTGTAGGCTGTCTTGAAGAGATGGGTTTTCAGGTTGTGTCTGAAGGATTTGAATGTGGTGGCTAATCGGATGTGTTGAGGCACAGAATTCCAGAGGATGGGGGATATTTAGTAGCAGTATTTGAGGCAATTGGGTGAGGAACAAATAAGTGTGGAGAGAAGGAGGTCTTGGGAGGACCGGAGATTACGTAAGGGAATATATCGGGAGATTAGTTCAGAGATGTACGGAGAAGAAAGGTTATGCATGACTTTGCACGTCAGTGTTAGTACTTTGAACTGGATACGCTGGGCAATTGGGAGCCAGTGAAGAGATCTTATAGATTGCAATCTTATGGATTGCTGGAGCCAGTCCACAGTAAAAAATCAGCCATTGAGTGTCCGGGAATCTTCCCACAGACTTTCCTTAGCCAGGGCTACTTCTCCGCAGGGTTGGACCCAGAGAACCGGAGAATAATTCGGTGGGCCTTGGCTTCTCCTTCAGGAGAGTTCATAGCGCAAACCTTGCAGGTTGTGATGATGACGAGGCCATCCATCTCCTTAGTTTTCTGTTACTTGGAATGCAAGTGCAAGTATGCAGCCAGCCACCCACTCACTCACAGGCCGCAATACTAAACTGGACAGCTGCTTGCACTTGAAATGTTGCCTTTTAGGCTCATGGATGCAGAAGCTTTTCACAACCTCATGGTGGCGGCAGCCTGGTCTCCATACTCAGTCCCCACCTGCCACTATTTCTCCCGGTGTCATCCCCGCCTTCCACAAGCACGGGTCCCAGAACATTACCCGTGCCCTCCCCAGTGCACTTAGTGGGAAGGACCGCCTAACCACAAACACGTGGACAAGTTAATGTGGCCAGGGATGGTACATCTCGCTGGAGCCAGTCCACAGTAAAAAAAAAAAAAGCAGCCAAAACGTGTCCGGGAACCTTCCCACAGACTTTTATTAGCCAGGGCTGCTTCTCGGCAGGGTTGGACAGGCTCACCAGCGAACCGGAGAATCCTTGGGTGGGCCCTGGCTTCTCCTTCTGGAGAGTTCATAGCGCAAACCTTACAGCTGCTATGGGGCTCTTTAGCGGGGGAGAAAGGTAGTCCAAAAGAATAAAATCCTCTGGTGGGCCCAATGTTCTTCAGTCTGACACTGCTTTTCGGTGAGAGTTGTATTTCACCACAGCAATATTCTTTAGCTTGGTAAAAGGACTGGCATAGAGGGACACCATATCTACTCCGGCTGTCATTTCTCGAAGGAAGTGCTCTAATGCAGCTTGTTCCAATGACAGCCCGTCCATCATCAGCTCACACTTCTCGGTGGTGCTTTGACACTCAAAGATCTTTACATCTTGAATTTCATGACTACAGAGTTGGGCAATGGCCTGATCTGCAATGCATTTTGAGAAATAACGTACATAAGCAAAGCCACGGTTTAGGCCACTGAAGGTCATCATTAAGCAAAACTCACACAGCTTTCCCACAGACTGAAAGAGGGGTATCAAGACTTCCAAGACAGCCAAGAGTTCCCTGTCCTCCCCAAGAGGACAACTGTCCATGTTCTCCTCCTCATCCTCCTCCTCATTATTACCCAATCTTCATTGAGATGAGATGAGGCTGGGCTGCATAGTTTCTTGCTCCGCCTGCAATGCCTCCTCTTTAACTGTGAGCACAGATCGGTTCAATAGACAGAGAAGCAGGATGGTGACGTTAATTATAGTGTCATCACCACTCACCATCTCGGTGGAGTCCTCAAAGTTTTGGAGGATGGCACAGATGTCAGACATCCATGCCCATTCATCAGCTCCAATGTGCGGAGGCTAACCTGAATGCCGGTGGGCGTATTGAAGATGGTACTCAACAACTGCTCTCTGCTGCTCACAAATCCTTCCCAACATCTGCAACATTGATTTCCAACATGTCATCGCACAACAGTCGGTGACCTGGAAGCTGCAAACGCTGCTGATGCACTGCCAGGATGGTGGAAGCTATAGCTGACTTTCTGAAATGGGCACACACGCGTTGTACTTTCACAAGCAGCTCTGGCAGATCTGGGTAGGGTTTTGAGAAACCAGTGAACAGCTAAGTTGAGCACATTTAGTGCTCTCTTCTTACTAATGTGTACCCTTGTGTGGAAAACAATATCAGCACTGAAAAATTAAAAGATGAAATATAGCCTGCTTTATATAACTCAGTACGAAGAAAACCAATTTAGATTATATCTTGCGTATCCCTGTGACAAAAATATCTGCACCAAAGAACTAATTTTACTAGAGTACAACTAGTATAATGGTGACTGACAACTCTTCCACTACAGCCAAACCCAATAGATGGAGACCCAATCAGAATTCTCCACATTTCCAAAAAATAGTGGCAGACACCAGCAAAGTGGCATCAATTTCTCCAGAGTAGAAGTAGGTTAATGGAGACAGAACCCTCTTCCACTACAGCGAAACTCAATAGACAGAGACCCAATCAGGATTCTCCACATTTCCAAAAATTAGTGGCAGACACTAGCAAAGTGGCATCAATTTCATCAGAGTACAAGTAGTTTAATGGAGACAGAAACCTCTTCCACTACAGCCAAACGCAATAGAGGGAGACCCAATCAGAATTGCCCACATTTCCAAAAATTTGTGGCAGACACCAGTAAAGTGGCATCAATTTCACTACAGTAGAAATAGTGTAATTAGGACCGAAATCTTTCCCAGTACATCCAACCCAGGAGATGGAGACTCAATCAGAAGTGTTTAAAATGTACTAAATTAGGGCCTAACACCAAGAAAGTGGCATAAATTTCACTAGAGTAGAAGTATTATAATGGAGATAAAAACCTCTTCCACTACAGCCAACCCAATAGATGGAGACCCAATCAGGATTCCCCACATTTCCAAAAATTAGTGGCAGACAGCAACAACGTGGCATCAATTTCACCAGAGTAGAAGTAGTTTAATGGAGACAGAAACCTCTTCCACTACAGCCAAACCCAATAGATGGAGACCCAATCAGGATTTCCTACATTTCCAAAAATTAGTGGCAGACACCAGCAAAGTGGCATCAATTTAACTACAGTAGAAATAGTGTAATTAGGAACGAAACTTTTCCCAGTACAGCCAACCCAGGAGATAGATACTCAATCAGTAGTGTTTAAAATTTCCTAAATTAGGGCCTAACACCAACAAAGTGGCATACATTTCACTAGAGTAGAAGTATTATAATGGAGATCAAAACCTCTTCCACTACAGCCAACCCAATAGATGGAGACCCAATCAGGATTCCCCACATTTCCAAATATTAGTGGCAGACACCAGCAAGGTGGCATCAATTTCACCAGACTAGAAGTAGTATAATGGAGAACAAAACCTCTTCCACTACAGCCAACCGAATAGATGAAGACTAGTGTTGAGCGAGCACGAAAATGCTCGGGTGCTCGAAGCTCGGGCCGAGCTCACCGTGATACTCGGGTGCTCGACCCGAGCAGCGAGCCCAATGTTAGTCTATGGGAGACCCGAGCATTTTTGCGCCGGCACCCCCGGCAGTCTGTATAAAGCCTAAAAAGTGCCCAAAACGATAGTGACAGTGCTCAAAAGACATGGGGACAGCATGGGCATCGCCCCAGGAAGCATTTCTGACCCCCAGGTCACTGCTGTCAACAACGTGGTCAGAGGTATTAAGCCACTTTAACGGGCTCACAATAAAACGTTCAAAAACGAAACTGAAACGGTTTTCCTGTGAAATATGTTAAGGAACTTCCTTTCCAGGGTAAAGACTTGTGTATAAGGTAAAATAGATAACCAAAAACAAAAATACTCCTCCACACCTTGGGCTATTTGTACAAGTAGCATTTTTTATGCGTTTTTGCACTTTTGTATTGCTTTCAACCATGACAAATGCATTCACCGCGAAATGTCATTTTAACATTTTACAATCTTATGTGGCCATTTGCTGTGTGACACATGCATACAGTGCTGAAAAGACATGGGAACAGCATGGGGAAGACCCCTGGAAGCATCTCTGACACCGAGGTCACTGCCTAAGAGTGTGCCCATCAGAAGTGATCCTTTCCGCATCAGAAGATGCAGACTTGCAACTATCCCAGTGCAAGTCCTTGTTCCAGGGCAGTGTTCAATTGTACCTCCCCCATTCCTTGCAATGCAAGTGCAAGTATGCAGCCTGCCATCCACCCACCCCCAGGCTGCAATACCATACTGCTAGCTTGCTTGCACTTGAAATGGGGCCTTTTAGTTTGGAGGAGTCCGAAGCTGGCCACTACCTCATGGCTGCTTCGGCAGTGAGGTATCCATACTCAGTCCCCAGCCGCCCGGCGGCCGGGTGTCCCCACTCGGTCCCCAGCAACCTGGGGGCGGCCGGGTGTCCATAAACGGTCCCCAGTCGCCCCTATTTCTCCTTGAAACTTCCCCCACACTTTTCTTAGCCTGGTCTGCTTTAGGGCCGCATTGGACGAGCCCACTAGAGAACCAGACTCCTCCGGTGGGCCCTGGCTTCTCCATCAGGGGAGTTGAGAGTGCCAAGGTGAGGAGCATGATGATGATGATAGAAGTTAGCATCTGCTTTGTTTTCTTGGAATGCAAGCGTAAGTGTGCAACCTGCCACCCACCCACGCTCAGGCTGCAATACCATACTGCTAGCTTACACTTGAAATGGGGCCTTCTAGTTTGGAGGAGGCCGAAGCTGGCCACTACCTCATGACTGCTTCGGCAGTGAGGTATCCATACTCAGTCCCCAGCCGCCCAGCGGCCGGGTGTCCACGCTCGGTCCCCAGCCACCAGGGGGCGGCCGGGTGTCTATACTCAGTCCCCAGCCGTCCTGCGGCAGGGTGTCCACACACGGTCCCCAGCCGCCTGTGGGCGGCCGGGTGTCCATAAACGGTCCCCAGCCGCCCCTATTTCTCCTTGAAACTTCCCCCACACTTTTCTTAGCCTGGTCTGCTTTAGGGCCGCATTGGACGAGCCCACCAGAGAACCAGACTCCTCCAGTGGGCCCTGGCTTCTCCATCAGGGGAGTTGAGAGTGCCAAGGTGAGGAGCATGATGATGATGATAGAAGTTAGCATCTGCTTTGTTTTCTTGGAATGCAAGCGCATGTATGTAGTAGCGGCTAGGCCTGAGGTGGTCAGCGTTTTGGCGCATATCCTACCTCCTCCGAGGATTGCTGGATGTTTTCCTGCTACTATCCCAGTTCTATGACTCCCGTTAAAACAAAGCTTCAGGTGATGAATGATGAATGAGGTGGTGGCAAAGGAGAAAGAGCAGGAGGAACAGGGACCATTCACATCAATATCAGGCCAGTCAACCACACATGTCTTGTAGGATATGTTTCTGTACCAAAAGGAGCGGTTCGGCTACACAGTTATAGGGCATGCAGTGAGTGCAATGCCTAACAAAAATTTCGAGGCACTCCAATGCCCCTTGGAAGTGACATGGAGGTCAGAGGGCCGTAACTAAACCATTTTTTCCATTTATAGCAACTGGGTCTCATGTGCACTGTTGGCCAAAGCAGTGAATGGAAGGCTTTACAAAAATTATGAGGAACTGTAATGCCCCTTGAAACAGACGTGGATTACAGCATACTAAAAACCTTCTACCCATTATTGGGGAGTGGGACTCCCTTAGTGTTCGCCTATGCATTGAAAAGCAAAAGCTGACAAAAATTAGGAGGAAATGCAATGCCCTTTGGAAGAATGGTGGAGGTCGCAGTGGAATGAAAAGACAATATCAATGCCCCTTGGAAAAGAGGTGGAGTTCGCAGTAGCTTAAAAAGATGGTTTTAATGCCCCTTGGAAGAATGGTGGAGGTCGCAGTAGCTTAACAAGACAGTTTTAATGCCCCTGGGGAAAGTGGTGGAGGTAGCAGAAGCTTAACAAGACGGTTTTAATGCCACTTGGAAGAGACGTGGACGTTGCAGTAGCTTAACAAGACGGTTTTAATGCCGCTTGGAAGAGACGTGGAGGTTGCAGTAGCTTAACAAGACGGTTTTAATGCCCCTTGGAAGGCTGGTGGAGGTTGCAGTAGCTTAACAAGATGGTTTTAATGCCCCTGGGGAAAGTGGTGGAGGTGGCAGTAGCTTAACAAGACGGTTTTAATGCCCCTTGGAAGAGATGTGGAAGTTGCAGTAGCTTAACAAGACGGTTTTAATGCCCCTTGGAAGAATGGTGGAGGTCGCAGTAGCTTAACAAGACGGTTTTAATGCCCCTGGGGAGAGTGGTGGAGGCCGCAGTAGCTTAATAAGAAGGTTTTAATGCCCTTGGAAGAGACGTGGAGGTTGCAGCAGCTTAACAAGACGGTTTTAATGCCCCTTGGAAGAGACATGGAGGTCGCAGTAGCTTAACAAGATGGTTTTAATGCCCCTGGGGAAAGTGGTGGAGATCGCAGTAGCTTAACAAGACGGTTTTAATGCCCCTTGGAAGAGACGTGGACGTTGCAGTAGCTTAACAAGACGGTTTTAATGCCCCTTGGAAGAATGGTGGAGGTCGCAGTAGTTTAACAAGACGGTTTTAATGCCCCTGGGGAAAGTGGTGGAGGTCTAAGTAGCTTAACAAGACGTTTTTAATGCCCCTTGGAAGAGACGTGGAGGTTGCAGTAGCTTAACAAGACGGTTTTAATGCCCCTTGGAAGAGACGTGGAGGTTGCAGTAGCTTAACATGACGGTTTTAATGCCCCTTGGAAGAGACGTGAAGGTCGCAGTGGAATAAAAAGACAATATCAATGCCCCTGGGAAAAGTGGTGACAGTCGCAGTAGCTTAGCAAGACGGTTTTAATGCCCCTTGGAAGAGATGTGGAGGTTGCAGTAGCTTAACAAGACCGTTTAAATGCCCCTTGGAAAAGCCATGCAGTACAGCATCTTAAAAACATTATTCCCATTATTGGGGAGTGGGTCTCCCATAGTCTTTGCCTATGCCTTCCAAGCAAAAGCTGCCAAAAATTAGGACGGAGGAACTTGCAATGCTGGCAACACGGACCAAGGTCACCCTGGTGGTATTGTGGTGGTGGAGGCTGAGGATAAGGAGAAGAGCAAAATACAGCCGAAATGAGGAAGCATATACCCATGTGTGGGTGTGAAGTGGTGCATGGGAATACACCTCCCGAAATAACACAGTGGATTTGACTTTATGTTACTCTGCTGTCATTTGGTGGTGATGAGAAGTCTGGCCCAATCCAGCCCTTGTTCATTTTGATAAGGGTCAGCTTGTCAGCATTGTCAGTTGACAGGTGAGTGCGATTATCTGTTATAATTCCCCCAGCGGCACTAAAAACACGCTCCGATAACACGCTAGTGTCAGGGCAGGCCAGGACCTCCAAGGCGTACAGAGCGAGTTCATTCCAAGTGTCCAGCTTGGATACCCAAAAATTAAAAGGCACAGAGGAATCACGGAGGACGCTGGTACGGTCTTCAAGGTACTCCCTCACCATCTTTTGAAACTTTCCACTCCTTGTGAGAGTACCCCGCGCCTCAGGGCCTGTAAGCTGGGCGGGTCTCAAAAAACTGTCCCAGAACGTTGACAGTGTTCCCCTGCCTCTGCTGGATTGGAGTTGCTTCTCTCTCACCTGTACGCCTTGGTTGGGCAACGAACTGTGACCTCTGCCGCTAGCGTGTTCAGATGGGAATTTTTTTAACAGTTCTGCAGCAAGGGCCTTCTGGTACTGCCCCATTTTTGTAGACCTCTCCACCTCAGGAAAAAGAGAGTGAAAGTTCTCTTTGTAGCGGGGGTCTAAAAGTGTCACCAACCAGTAATGACTGTCACCCAACATTTTGACAACGCGAGGGTCACGCTTAAGGCAGCGTAACATAAAGTCTGCCATGCATGCCAGACTGGTAACGGGCAAGACTTCCATGTCCTCACCAAGATGATGACTGACCATGCTCTTCTCCTCCCCCCTGTCCTCAGGCCACCCACGCTGAACTGACGGTATGACAGTTGTACAGGTTCTACCATGTACAGCGCATGATACCAACTCCTGTTCTTCCTCCTCCTCCTTCTCTCCCTCATTGTCCCTCAATGCACGTTGGGATGAGATGAGGCTGGGCTGTGTGTAATAGCCCACTACAGCTTCTTGATCCATCTCATCATACTCTGGCTGCAATGCCTCCTCTTTAATTCTCTGCAGAGAGCGTTGCAAAAGACAGACAAGTGGGATGCTGACGCTAATGATGGCGTCATCGCCACTCACCATCTTGGTGGACTCCTCAAAATTTGTCAGGATGGTACATATGTCAGACATCCAGGTCCACTCCTGAGGTCTTATGTGTGGAGTCTGACCTGAATATCGACGGCCTTGTTGCAGCTGGTACTCCACAACTGTTCTCTTCTGCTCACAAATCCTTTGCAACATGTGGAGGGTAGAGTTCCAACGTGTGGGGACATCACACACAAGTCGGTGTGACGGAAGCTGCAAACGCTGCTGCAACACAGCAAGGGCGGCGGAAGCTGTAGACGACTTGCGAAAATGAGCTGACAGGAGGCGTACTTTGATGAGCAGATCTGGCAACTCGGGGTACGATTTAAGAAACCGCTGAACCACGAGGTTAAGCACATGAGCCAGGCATGGTACATGTGTGATCTCGCCTCGCCTCAGAGCCGCCACCAGGTTACGGCCATTGTCACACACGACCATGCCTGGATGTAGGTTCAGCGGTCTCAGCCACAGATCTGCCTGCTTTTTCACAGCTGTCCACAACTCACAAGCAGTGTGAGGTTTATCACCTAAGCTTATGAGTTTCAGCACAGCCTGTAGCCGCTTGGCTGAGGCAGTACTGCAGTGCTTCCAGCTTGTAACTGATGTGGTGATATCTGAGTTGGAGGCTGAACATGAGGAGGAGGAGGAGGATGATGCACAGGAGCTGTACACTGTGGGGGCAACTCTGACTGACATAGGGCCCCCAATCCTCGGTGTGGGGAGGATGTGTTCCGTCCCAAGGTCTGACTGGGTCCAGGCTTCCACTATGTTTACCTAGTGTGCCGTCAGGGAGATGTACCATCCCTGGCCACAAGCACTTGTCCACGTGTCCGTTGTCAGGTGGACTCTCCCAGTAACTACGTTGTTGAGGGCACGGCAGATGTTTTGGGACAAATGCTTGTGTAGTGCGGGGATGGCACACCGGACAAAATAGTGTCGGCTGGGGACTGAGTACCGAGGGACGGCCACCGCCATAAGGTCGCGGAAGGATTCCGTCTCCACCAGCCTAAAAGGCAGCATTTCCAACGCAAGCAGTCGTGAAATGTGCGAATTTAGGACTGTGGCCTGTGGGGCGTTGGCTGCGAATTTGCGCTTTCGTTCAAAGGTCTGGGATATGGACAATTGAACCCTGCGGTGGGACGTGGACGTTGATGCTGTTTCTTGAGAAACTGCCATAACAAGTGAAGACTGAGAGGAGGGGGCATCTTTGCATGCAATAAGGACAGGGGATTGCCTTGCACGCACAACAGGGGGTTCTATTACACGCACAACAGCGGAAGAAGCAGTGGTGACACCCGCTGACATTGGTCGTGGACCCTGGGGTTCGCCCCACAAAGTCGGGTGCTTTGCTGACATGTGCCTGATCATGCTGGTGGTGGTCAGGCTGGTAGTTTTGTCACCCCTGCTGATGCTGGCATGGCAGGTGGTACAAATGGCCTTTTTGGGGTTATCAGCAGAGTCTTTAAAAAAATTCCAGACTCTGGAAGACCTACCGGTTGTACTGGCAACGTCCCTCGTGTTGGAGTTACAGGGAACTGTTGCCCGCCTTCTGTGTGCGGCCACCACACTGATTCTTCCTGCCTGTTGGGGTACTCTGTCTCCCTCCCCCTGTGTGCTGCTGGCCTCGCTCTGCGTGTTCTCCTGCCACGTTGGGTCAGTTACTAAATCATCCACCACCTCCTCCTCTTCCATTTGCGCACCACGATCCTCCTCCTCACTTCGTGGCAATTGTGTCTTGTCATCGTCCACCTCTTGTGACAAATTGCCAGCGTCGACTTCCTGTGGCCGTGGCTGTTCAAATATTTGGGCATCGCTACATGGGATCTCCTCTTCCACCACTTCAAGCGGAGCAGGCGACGGTCACAAATATGGAAATGGACCAGTGAACATCTCTTCAGAGTGTCCAAGTGTGGGATCAGTTGCTGTCTGACGACACTCGGTATGGTGGGAGGAAGGAGCATCAGGGTGAGGAGGAGTATGCGGTCGAGACTCACGGCTACTAAAACTTGACCGTGTGGAAGACAGACCGGAGGTGGTGGTGCCCAGGTAACTGGAAGTATTATCTGCTATCCAATTAATAACCTGTTCACACTGATCAGTTCGCAATAATGGTGTTGTAGTGTGCTTCCCTAGTAATTCGGTCAAGAAGTGGGAGTGAGAAGATGTGGCTGTTGGTTGTGGCACATTTTCACCTTGGCTATGGCCCCGTCCTCTACACGCACCATCACCAGAACATCCAGTTCCACGTCCCTTGCCACGCGCCTTGCCCATTGTAAATGAAGTAAAATAGCTTACACTCGCACTATCAAAGGAAAAAGGGTAATAAAAAGTAGATTAGAACCGTGGAAGAGGAAAACCACAGTTCTATTTTTCTGGCCTACACCAGAATCTTTTAAACAGATATATTTGTGACTGAACAGACAGAGAGACACTATTACTGTTTTTTTTTTATGTAAAACAGGCCAAAAGCTGGATAATACAGAGATTTGAACCGTGGCACTGCAAAACCGCAGTTCTTATTTACTGGCGTATACCAGACTTTTTTAAATAGATATATTTGGGGCTGAACAGTCAGCGACACACTCAAATGTGTTTTTTATGTAAAAAAGAACCAAAAGTGGATAATACAGAGATTGGACCCGTGGAACTGCAAAACCACAGTTCTAGTTATGTGGCGTACACCAGAATCTTTCAAACAGATATAATTGTGTCAGAACAGTCAGGGAGACTCTATTACTAGTGTTGAGCGAGCACTAAAATGCTCGGGTGCTCGAAGCTCGGGCCGAGCTCGCCGTGATACTCGGGTGCTCGACCCGAGCAACGAGCCCAATGTTAGTCTATGGGAGACTCGAGCATTTTTGCGGTGGCACCCCTGGCAGTCTTTTAAAAGCCTAACAAGTGCCCAAAACGATAGTGACAGTGCTCAAATGACATGGGGACAGCATGGGGATCGCCACAGGAAGCATTTCTGACCCCCAGGTCACTGCTGTCAACAACGTGGTCAGAGGTATTAAGCCACTTTTACAGGCTCACAATAAAACGAAAGTGAAACTTTTTTCCTGTGAAATATGTTAAGGAACATCCTTTCCAGGGAAAAGACTTGTGTATAAGTTAAAATAAATGACCAAAATCAAAAATACTCCTCCACACCTTCGGCTATGTTCACAAGTAGCATTTTTTGTACTTTTGTATTGCTTTCAACTATGACAAATGCATTCACCGGGAAATGTCATTTTAACATTTTACAACCTTATCTGGCCATGTGCTGTGTGACACATGCATACAGTGCTGAAAAGACATGGGAACAGCATGGAGAAGACCCCTGGAAGCATCTCTGACACCCAGGTCACTGTCTAAAAGTGTGCCCATTATAAGTGATCCTTGCCGCATCAGAAGATGCAGACTTGCAACTATCCCCATGCAAGTTCTAGTCCCAGGGCAGTGTTCAATTGTACCTCCCCCATTCCTTGCAATACAAGCGCAAGTATGCAGCCTGCCACCCACCCACCCCCAGGCTGCAATACCATACTGCTTGCTTGCTTGAACTTGAAATTGGGCCTTTTAGGCATGTGGAGGCGGAATCTGGCCACCACGTCATGGCTGTGTTGGCGGCCTGGAATCCATACTCAGTCCCCAGCCGCCCGGCGGCCGGGTGTCCATACTCAGTCCCCAGCCGCTCAGTGGCCAAGTGTCCACACGGTCCCCAGCCGCCTGGGGGCAGTCGGGTGTCCATAAACGGTCCCCAGCCACCCCCATTTCTCCTTGGAACATCCCCCACACACTTTTCTTAGCCCGGCCTGCTTTAGGCAGCATTGGACGAGCCCACCAGAGAACCAGACTCCTCCGGTGGGCCCTGACTTCTCCATCGGTGGAGTTGAGAGTGCCAAGGTGAGGAGCATGATGATGATGACAGAAGTTAGCATCTGCTATGTTTTCTTTTAATGCAAGTGTAAGTGTGCAGCCTGCCACCCACCCACCCCCAGACTGCAATTCATACTGCTAGCTTGCACTTGAAATGGGGCCTTTTAGTTTAGAGGAGGCCGAAGCTGGCCACTACCTCATGGCTGCTTCGGCAGCGAGGTATCCATACTCAGACCCCAGCCGCCCCTATTTGTCCTGGTGTGCCTTATACATAAGATTAAGCGCGTATACCAAAACATTACCTGTGCCCTCCCCAGTGCATTTAGTGGGAAGGAGAGCCTATTCCGCTGTAGTGTGTGCATGCCAAACCCCTGTTCATGGTACATGCGAAGATGCCTCCCACCTTGCACCTGTCGTTGCAGACTTGCAACTATCCCCATTCAAGTCCTTGTCCCAGGGCAGTGTTCAATTGTACCTTTCCCATTCCTTGCAATGCAAGCGCAAGTATGCAGCCTGCCACCCACCCACCCCCAGGCTGCAATACCATACTGCTTGCTTGCACTTTAAATTGGGCCTTTTAGGCATGTGGAGGCGGAATCTCGCCACCACGCCATGGCTGTGTGCCAAGGTGAGGAGCATGATGAGGATGATAGAAGTTAGCATCTGCTTTGTTTTGTTGTAATGCAAGCGCATGTATGTAGTAGCGGCTAGGCCTGAGGAGGTCAGCGTTTTGGCGCATATCCTACCTCCTCCGAGGATTGCTGGATGTTTTCCTGCTACTATCCAAGTTCTATGACTCCCGTTAAAACAAAGCTTCAGGTGATAAATGATGGATGAGGTAGTGGCAAAGGAGAAAGAGCAGAAGGAACAGGGACCATTCACATCAATATCAGGCCAGTCAACCAGATATGTCTTGTAGGATATGTTTCTGTAACAAAAGGAGCGGTTCGGCTACACAGTTATAGGGCATACAGTGAGTGCAATGCCTACCAAAAATTTCGAGGCACTCCAATGCCCCTTGGAAATGACATGGAGGTCAGAGGGAGTTAACTAAACCTTTTTCTCCCATTTATAGCAACTGGGTCTCCTGTGCACTGTTGGCCTAAGCAGTGAATGGAATGCTTTCCAAAAATTATGAGGTACTGCAATGCCCCTTACAAGAGCCATGTGTGGCACCCCAGGGGTCTGGTCACCACAGTAATAGAGATTACGTCGGAGAGCAAGTGGGAGGTTTCCTGGTCAGGATCCCTTAAACATGCAACATCCTCCTGCCCCAGTCCTGGGAGGGGAGAATTCTGCCCTTATAAACTGGATCTGGGGTGGGGTTGAGTGAGTCAGAGAACAGAGAACAGTCAGAGTCAGAGTGAGAGCAAGGGAAAGTAACAGCAAGGAGCTCTGTAGGAGCTAGGAGCTAAAGACGAGGGGCTGGAAGCTGAGCAGAGCTCGCCCTGGCAGAAGACAATAGGAACCGGACACAGGAGTCCGAAGCTGTGAGGACTTATATATCCAGCAGCAGAAACCAGCCGGCAGGGGATTTCAGGTCCTCTGGCCATAGAAGCCCGGAGGCTCAGTCACAAGCAAGGGACCAGCACCGCCGTCGTGGAGCGGAGGCTAACAGAAGGCCCCAAGTCATCAGCCATACGGGTGAGCACTACACGGTACACTCAGGAACGTGGGCTACTTCTACCCGCTTACAGCAAGGTAGCCAGGAAGAGTGCAGACAGACGGGGAGGCCTACAACTCCACCTGGCCAGGGGAACTCCTGCTTGCTCACAGACTGACCAGGCCTCTTATGCTAGCCAGTACTCCCGGGAGGGTCTACCTTACAATCATCAGTAAAGACCCTGAACTGCACTGCAAAGACTCATTCCTGCTGCGCTCGTGCACCATCACCCCCATCATCCACACTCACTGCCCTGAGGCTATACTCCTCCCGAGGGGAGTTATCCCATTTTATGCTGCGCACACAACACCAGCCTCAGCGGTCTGCCTCGCAGCGGTGGTACTCCCTGACCGCAATCCACGGGTGGCGCAGTCGGACAATTAACCTCAAAACCTAAGAAAGATTGCCACTGGTTTGACCAGCCTGAGCCACGGGATCGGGTCACCGCCACGGAGAATACAGACTCCAGAGACCCGGCACCGGGTATCCCACACACGTGTACACACGGCCCAGGGGGCGCGTCACATGCAGCACAGCATATTACAAACATAAGTCCCATTATTGGGGAGTGGGTGTCCCATAGTGTTTGCTTATGCCTTGCAAGCAAAAACTGCCAAAAATTAGGACGGAGCAACTTGCAATGTCCCTTACAAGAGCCATGCAGTACAGCATATTACAAACATAAGTCCCATTATTGGGGAGTGGGTCTCCCATAGTATTTGCTTATGCTTTCCCAGCAAAAGCTGCCAAAAATTAGGACGGAGCAACTTGCAATGCCCCTTACAAGAGCCATGCAGTACAGCATATTACAAACATAAGTCCCATTATTGGAGAGTGGGTCTCCCATAGTATTTGCTTATGCTTTCCCAGCAAAAGCTGCCAAAAATTAGGACGGAGCAACTTGCAATGCCCCTTACAAGAGCCATGCAGTACAGCATATTACAAACATAAGTCCCATTATTGGGGAGTGGGTGTCCCATGGTATTTGCTTATGCTTTCCCAGCAAAAGCTGCCAAAAATTAGGACGGAGGAACTTGCAATGCTGGCACCCTGGTGGTATAGTGGTGGTGGAGGCTGAGGATAAGGAGAAGAAGATTAAACAGCTGAAACGAGGAAGCGTATACCCATGTGTGGGTGTGAAGCGGTGCATGTGAATACACCTCCCGAAATAACACAGTGGATTTGACTTTATGTTACTCTGCTGTCATTTGGTGGTGATGAGAAGTCTGGCCCAATCCAGCCCTTGTTCATTTTGATAAGGGTCAGCTTGTCAGCATTGTCAGTTGACAGGCGAGTGCGCTTATCAGTTATAATTCCCCCAGCGGCACTAAAAACACGCTCCGATAACACGCTAGCGGCAGGGCAGGCCAGGACCTCCAAGGCGTACAGAGCGAGTTCATTCCAAGTGTCCAGCTTGGATACCCAATAATTAAAAGGCACAGAGGAATCACGGAGGACGCTGGTACGATCGGCAAGGTACTCCCTCACCATCTTTTGAAACTTTCCACTCCTTGTGAGAGTACCCCGCGCCTCAGGGCCTGTAAGCTGGGCGGGTGTCAGAAAACTGTCCCAGAACGTAGACAGTGTTCCCCTGCCTCTGCTGGATTGGAGTTGCATCTCTCTCGCCTGTACGCCTTGGTTGGGCAACGAACTGTGACCTCTGCCGCTAGCGTGTTCAGATGGGAATTTTTTTAAGAGTTCTGCAGCAAGGGCCTTCTGGTATTGCCCCATTTTTGTAGACCTCTCCACCTCAGGAATAAGAGAGTGAAAGTTCTCCTTGTAGCGGGGGTCTACAAGTGTCACCAACCAGTAATGACTGTCACCCAACATTTTGACAACGCGAGGGTCATGGTTAAGGCAGCGTAACATAAAGTCAGCCATGCGTGCCAGACTGGTAACGGGCAAGATTTTCGTGTCCTCGCCAAGATGACGACTGACCATGCTCTCCTCCTCCTCTTCCTCCTCCCCCCTGTCCTCAGGCCACCCACGCTGAACCGACGGTATGACACTTGTACAGGTACTACCGTCTACAACGCATGATAGCAGCTCCTGTTCTTCCTCCTCCTCCTCCTCCTCTCCCTCATTGTCCCCCAATGCACGTTGGGATGAGATGAGGCTGGGCTGTGTGTAATCGCCCGCTATGGCTTCTTGATCCATCTCATCATACTCTGGCTGCAATGCCTCCTCTTTAATTCTCTGCAGAGAGCGTTGCAAAAGACAGACAAGTGGGATGCTGACACTAATGATGGCGTCATCGCCACTCACCATCTTGGTGGCCTCCTCAAAGTTTGTCAGGATGGTACATATGTCAGACATCCAGGTCCACTCCTGAGGTCTTATGTGTGGAGTCTGACCTGAATATCGACGGCCTTGTTGCAGCTGGTACTCCACAACTGCTCTCTTCTGCTCACAAATCCTTTGCAACATGTGGAGGGTAGAGTTCCAACGTGTGGGGACATCACACACAAGTCGGTGTGCCGGAAGCTGCAAACGCTGCTGCAACACAGCAAGGGCGGCGGAAGCTGTAGCCGACTTGCGAAAATGAGCTGACAGGCGGCGTACTTTCACGAGCAGATCTGGCAACTCGGGGTACGATTTAAGAAACCGCTGAACCACGAGGTTAAGCACATGAGCCAGGCATGGTGCGTGTGTGATCTCACCTCGCCTCAGAGCCGCCACCAGGTTACGGCCATTGTCACACATGACCATGCCGGGATGTAGGTTCAGCGGTCTCAGCCACAGATCTGCCTGCTCTTTCACAGCTGTCCACAACTCACAAGCAGTGTGAGGTTGATCACCTAAGCTTATGAGTTTCAGCACAGCCTGTTGCCGCTTGGCGGAGGCAGTACTGCAATGCTTCCAGCTTGTAACTGATGTGGTGATATCTGAGATGGAGGCTGAACATGAGGAGGAGGATGCGCAGGAGCTGTACACTGTGGGGGCAACTCTGACTGACATAGGGCCCGCAATCCTGGGTGTGGGGAGGATGTGTTCCGTGCCAAGGTCCGACTGGGTCCCGGCTTCCACTATGTTTACCCAGTGTGCCGTCAGAGAGATGTACCGTCCCTGGCCACAAGCGCTTGTCCACGTGTCCGTTGTCAGGTGGACTCTCCCAGTAACTGCGTTGTTGAGGGCACGGCAGATGCTTTGGGACACGTGCTTGTGTAGTGCGGGGATGGCACACCGGGCAAAATAGTGTCGGCTGGGGACCGAGTACCGAGGGACGGCAACCGCCATAAGATTGCGGAAGGATTCCGTCTCCACCAGCCTAAAAGGCAGAATTTCCAATGCAAGCAGTCGTGAAATGTGCGAATTTAGGACTGTGGCCTGTGGGGCGTTAGCTGCGAATTTCCGCTTTCGTTCAAAGGTCTGGGATATGGACAATTGAACGCTGCGGTGGGACGTGGACGTGGACGTTGATGCTGTTTCTTGAGAAACTGCCATAACAAGTGAAGACTGAGAGGAGGGGGCATCTTTACATGCAGTATTGACAGGGGATTGCCTTGCACACACAACAGTGGGTTCTATTGCCCGCACAACAGTGGAAGAAGCAGTGGTGACACCCGCTGACACTGGTCGTGGACCCTGGGTTTCGCCCCACAAAGTCGGGTGCTTTGCTGCCATGTGCCTGATCATGCTGGTGGTGGTCAGGCTGGTAGTTTTGTCACCCCTGCTGATGCTGGCATGGCAGGTGGAACATATGGCCTTTTTGGGGTTATCAGCAGAGTCTTTAAAAAAATTCCAGACTCTGGAAGACCTACCGCTTGTACTGGCAACGTCCCTCGTGTTGGTGTTACGGGGAACGGCTGCCTGCCTTCTGTCTGCGGCCACCACACTGCTTCTTCCTGCCTGTTGGGGTACTCTGCCTCCCTCCCCCTGTGTGCTGCTGGCCTCACTCTGCATGTCCTCCTTCCACGTTGGGTCAGTTACTAGATCATCCACCACCTCCTCCTCTTCCACTTGCGCACCACGATCCTCCTCCTCACTTCCTGGCAATTGTGTCTCGTCATCGTCCACCTCTTGTGACAGATTGCCAACGTCGACTTCCTGTGGCCGTGGCTGTTCAAATATTTGGGCATCGCAACATGGGATCTCCTCTTCCACCACTTCAAGCGTATCAGGCGAGGGGCCCAAATATGGAAATGGACCAGTGAACAGCTCTTCAGAGTGTCCAAGTGTGGGATCACTTGCTGTCTGACGACACTCGGCATGGTGGGAGGAAGGAGCATCATGGTGAGGAGGAGTATGCAGTCGAGACTCACGGCTACTAAGAGTTGACCGTGTGGAAGACAGACCGGAGGTGGTGGTGCCCAGGTAACTGGAAGTATTGTCTGCTATCCAATTAATAACCTGTTCACACTGATCAGTTCTCAATACTGGTGTTGTTCTGTGCTTCTCTAGTAATTCGGTCAAGAAGTGGGAGCGAGAAGATGTGGCTGTTGGTTGTGGCACATCTTCACCGTGGCCACGGCCCCGTCCTCTGCACGAACCATCACCAGAACGTCCACTTCCACGTCCCTTGCCACGCGCCTTGCCCATTGTAAATGAAGTAAAATAGCTTACACTTGCACTATCAATGGAAAAAGGGTAATAAAGAGTAGATTAGAACCGTGGAAGAGGAAAACCACAGTTATTGTTTACTGGGGTATACCACACTTTTTTAAATAGAGATATTTGCGGCTGAACAGTGAGCGACACACTCAAACTGCTTTTTTTTTAGATACCAAAGGCCCAAAACTGGATAGTACAGCGATTTGACCCGTGGAACTGCGAAACCACACTGGGATGTCGGGCCTACACAAGACTATTTTCAACAGATATATTTTTGTGTCACAACAGTCAGGAGACACTACTGTTTTTCTTTACGGAAAAAACTACCAAAACCTGAATAATAGAGATTTTTTACCGTGGAACAGCAAAACCACAGTTATAATTTACTGGTGTATACCAGGCTTTTGAAAATATATATATATTTGCGGCTGAACAGTGAGCGACACACTCAAACAGTTTTTTTTAGATACAAATGGCCCAAAAGTGGATAATACAGAGGTTTGTACCGTGGAACTGCAAAACCACACTTGTATTTCTCGGGCCTACACCAGACTATTTTCAACAGATATATTTGTGTCTGAAAAATCAGGGAGACACTATTATTATTTTTATACAGCAAGAAATGCCAAAAACAGGATAATAGAGATGTTTTACCGTGGAACAGCAAAACCACAGTAATAATTTACTGGTGTATACCAGGCTTTTTAAAATATATATATATTTGCGGCTGAACAGTGAGCGACACACTCAAACTGTTTTTTTTAGATACAAATGGCCCAAAAGTGGATAATACAGAGGTTTGTACCGTGGAACTGCAAAACCACACTTGTATTTCTCGGGCCTACACCAGACTATTTTCAACAGATATATTTGTGTCTGAAAAATCAGGGAGACACTATTATTATTTTTATACAGCAAGAAATGCCAAAAACAGGATAATAGAGATGTTTTACCGTGGAACAGCAAAACCACAGTAATAATTTACTGGTGTATACCAGGCTTTTTAAAATATATATATATTTGCGGCTGAACAGTGAGCGACACACTCAAACTGTTTTTTTTAGATACAAATGGCCCAAAAGTGGATAATACAGAGGTTTGTACCGTGGAACTGCAAAACCACACTTGTATTTCTCGGGCCTACACCAGACTATTTTCAACAGATATATTTGTGTCTGAAAAATCAGGGAGACACTATTTTTTTTTTTTTTTTACAGCAAAAAATGCAAAAAGCTGGATAATAGAGATTTTTTACCGTGTAACAGCAAAAGCACACTTCTGTCTCTCTGGCCTACACCAGACTATTTTCAACAGATATATTTGTGTCTGAAAAATCAGGGAGACACTTATTATTTTTATACAGCAAAAAATGCCAAAAACAGGATAATAGAGATGTTTTACCGTGGAACATCAAAACCACAGTAATAATTTACTGGTGTATACCAGGCTTTTTAAAATATATATATATTTGCGGCTGAACAGTGAGCGACACACTCAAACTGTTTTTTTTAGATACAAATGGCCCATAGAGCTGCAAAACCACACTTCTATTTCTCTGGCCTACACCAGACTATTTTCAACAGATATATTTGTGTCTAAAAAATCAGAGGCACACTTTTTTTTTGGGGGGGGGGGGGGGGGCACCAAAAGGTTAATAAGATGGGTATTTGTACATTGTGAAGGAGGAAAAAAAAAGAGGATTTAGATAAAAAAAAAGAATTTTTCCTGGCCCCCGGGACCTGGAGCTAAGTCCAGCAATTTCAACAACAGGAGCAGCACACAGGACTGTAATGCAGCGTTTGCTGGTATAACCACTGCGTCTCCTATACAGCCTGCCTGCCTGCCTGATATACCTGAGATGGATATTAGTCCTGAGAAGGACTGTTTGTTTGATCTGGCAGCCTTTACAGACCCTACACTAACTATTTTGCAGGATATATCTCTCCCTAAATCAGCAGCGCTGTCCCTACACTGTCTGATCCGGAGCGACTGTGTCCAAGATGGCGGCGCCCGGTTTTAAATACTCGAGGTGACGGTGTGCGGCCAGCCAATCACTGTAATGCCCACAAACAACATGGCTGCGGCATTACAGTGACTGGCTGGCAATCCCTACATGTTCATTGGCTCTGTAAAGAGCGCCAAACATGCAGGGCGGAGACCCGAGCTCCCGCCCGAGTAACCCAGAAATGCTCGGTGCTCGCCGAACATCCCGAGTAGCGTGATGCTCGGGAGAGTACCGAGCAGTGTCGAGCATGTTCGCTCAACACTATCTATTACATATTTTTTTTACGGCAAAAAATGCCAAAAGCAGAATAATACAGAGATTTGACTCGTGGAACTGCAAAACCACAGTTCTATTTTTCTGGCCTACACCAGACTCTTTTAAACAGATATATTGGTGTCTGAACAGTCAGGGAGACACTATCACTGCTTTTTTTACGGCAAAAAATTCAAACAGCAGGATAATACAGAGATTTGACCCTTGGAACTGCAAAACCATAGTTATAGTTATGTGGCGTACACCAGACTCTTTTAAACAGATATATTGGTGTCTGACCAGTCAGGGAGACACTATTACAGATTTTTTTTATGGCAAAAATTGCCAAAAGCAGGATAATACAGAGATTTGACCTGTGGAACTGCAAACCCACAGTTATAGTTATGTGGCGTACACCTGACTCTTCTAAACATATATATTGGTGTCTGACCAGTCAGGGAGACACTATTATAGGTTTTTTTTAAGGCAAAAAATGCCAAAAGCAGGATAATACAGAGATTTGACCCGTGGAACTGCAAAACCACAGCTATAGTTATGTGGCGTACACCAGAATCTTTTAAACAGATATATAGGTGTCTGAACAGTCAGGGAGACACTATTACTGTTTTTTTTTACGGCAAAAAATGCCCAAAACAGGATAATACAGAGATTTGACCCGTGGAACTGCAAAACCACAGTTCTATTTTTCTGGCCTACACCATACTCTTTTAAACAGATATATTGGTGTCTGAACTGTCAGGGAGACACTATTACTGTTTTTTTTACGGCAAAAAATGCAAAAAGCAGGATAATACGGAGATTTGACCCGTGGAACTGCAAAACCACAGTTATAGTTATGTAGCACACACCAGACTCTTTTAAACAGATATATTGGTGTACGTCCAGTCAGGGAGACACTATTACAGTTTTTTTTTACGGCAAAAAATGCCAAAAGCAGGATAATACAGAGATTTGACCCGTGGAAAGGCAAAACCACAGTTATAGTTATGTGGCGTACACCAGACTCTTTTAAACAGATATATTGGTGTCTGACCAGTCAGGGAGACACTATTACAGTTTTTTTTACGGCAAAAAATGCCAAAAGCAGAATAATACAGAGATTTGACCCGTGGAACTGCAAAACCACAGTTATAGTTATGTGGCGTACACCAGAGTCTTTTGAAAAGATATATTGGTGTCTGACCAGTCAGGGAGACACTATTACAGTTTTTTTTACGGCAAAATATGCCAAAAGCAGGATAATACAGAGATTTGACCCGTGTAACTGCAAAATCACAGTTCCAGTTATCTGGCCTACACCAGACACTTTTAAACAGATATATTGGTGTCTGAGCAGTCAGGGAGACACTATCACTGTTTTTTTTTACGGCAAAAAAATCAAAAAGCAGGATAATACAGAGATTTAACCCATAGAACTGCAAAACCACAGTTATAGTTATGTGGCGTACACCAGACCCTTTTAAACAGATATATTGGTGTCTGACCAGTCAGGGAGACACTATTACAGTTTTTTTTTACGGCAAAAATTGCCAAAAGCAGGTTAATACAGAGATTTGACCCGTGGAACTGCAAACCCACAGCTATAGTTATGTGGTGTACACCAGAATCTTTTAAACAGATATATTGGTGTCTGACCAGTCAGGGAGACACTATTATAGTTTTTTTTAAGGCAAAAAATGCCAAAAGCAGGATAATACAGAGATTTGACCTGTGGAACTGCAAAACCACAGTTATAGTTATGTGGCACACACCAGACTCTTTTAAACAGATATATTGGTGTCTGACCAGTCAGGGAGACACTATTACAGGTTTTTTTTACGGCAAAACATGCCAAAAGCAGAATAATACAGAGATTTGACCCGTGGAACTGCAAGACCACAGTTCTATTTTTCTGGCCTACACAAGACTCTTTTAAACAGATACATTGGTGTCTGAACAGTCAGGGAGACACTATTACAGTTTTTTTTTACGGCAAAAAGTGCCAAAAACAGGATAAAACAAAGATTTGACCCGTGGAACTGCAAAATCACAGTTCTATTTTTCTGGCCTACACCCGACTCTTTTAAACAGATATATTGGTGTCTGAACAGTCACAGACACACTCAATTTTTTTTTTGGGGTGGGGGGGGGTACCAAAAGGTTAATAAGAAGCGTATTTGGACAGTCTGACTGAGGAAAAAAAAAATACAGGATTTAGATGAAAAAAAAATAATTTTTCCTGGCCCCTGAGACCGGGGTGATAAGTCTAGCAATTTGACCAACAGGAGCACACAGGACTGTAATGCAGTGTTTGCTGGTATACCCACTGCATCTCCTATACAGCCTGCCTGCCTGCCTGCCTGATATCTGGGATGGATATTAGTCCTGAGAAGGACTGTTTGCTTGATTTGGCAGGCTTTAGAGACCTTACACTACCTATTTCGCACTGTATATCTCTCCCTAACTCAGCAGCACTGACCCTACACTGGCTGATCCGGAGCGACTGTGTCCAAGATGGCAGCGCCCGGTTTTAAATACTCGAGGTGACGCTGTGCGGCCAGCCAATCACTGTAATGCCCACAAACAACATGGCTGCGGTATTACAGCGACTGGCTGGCAATCCCTGCATGTTCATTGGCTCTGTAAAGAGCGTCAAACGTGCAGGGTGGAGACCCGAGCTCCCGCCCGAGTAACCCAGAAATGCTCGGTGCTCGCCGAACATCCCGAGTAGCGTGATGCTCGGGCGAGTAACGAGCAGTGTCGAGCATGCTCACTCAACACTAATGAAGACCCAATCAGGATTCCCCACATTTCCAAAAATTAGTGGCAGACACCAGCAAGGTAGCATCAATTTCACTACATTAGAAATAGTGTAATTGGTACCGAAACCTCTTCCAGTACCGCCAACACAGGAGATGGAGACCTAACCAAGAATGTTCACATTTCCATAACTTAGGACCTAACACCAACAAAATGGCATCAATTTCACTAGAGTAAAAGTAGTATAATGGACACCAAAACCTCTTCCACTACAGCCAACCCAATAGATGAAGACCCAATCAGGATTCCCCACATTTCCAAAAATTACATGCAGACACCAACAAAGTGGCATCAATTTCACTACAGTAGAAATAGTGTAAGTAGGACCGAAACCTTTCCCAGTACAGCCAACCCAGGAGATGGATACTCAATCCGAAAAGTTTACAATTTCTTAAATTAGGGCCTAACACCAACTAAATGGCATAAATTTCACTAGAGTAGAAGTAGTATAATGGAGATCAAAACCTCTTTCACTACAGGCAACCCAATAGATGGAGACTCAATCAGGATTCCCCACATTTCCAAAAATTATTGGCAGACACCAGCAAGGTGGCATCAATTTCACCAGAGTAGAAGTAATTAAATGGAGAAAGAAACCTCTTCAACTACAGCCAAATCCAATAGATGGAGACCCAATCAGGATTTCCCACATTTCCAAAAATTAGTGGCAGACACCAGCAAGGTGGCATCAATTTCACTACAGTAGAAATAGAGTAATTGGGACCGAAACCTTTTCCAGTACCGCCAACCTAAGAGATGGAGACCTAACCAGTTGTGTTCACATTTCCTTAAATTAGGGCCTAACACCAACAAAGTGGCATACATTTCACTAGAGTAGAAGTAGTATAATGGAGATCAAAACCTTTTACACTAGAACCAACCCATTAGATGGAGACCCAATAAGGATTCCTCACATTTCCAAAAATTAGTGTCAGACACCAGCAAAGTGGCATCAATTTCACCACAGTAGAAATAGTGTAATTAGGACTGAAACCTCTTCCAGTACAGCCAACCCAGTAGATGGAGACTCAATCAGAAGTGTTTACATTTCCCTATATTAGGGCCTAACACCACCAAAGTGGCATCAATTTTACCAGAGTAGAAGTAATTTAATGGAGACAGAAACTTCTTCCACTACAGCCTACACAATAGATGGAGACCCAATCAGGATTCTCCACATTTCGAAAAATTAGTGTCAGACACCAGCAAAGTGGCATCAATTTCACTACAGTAGAAATTGTACAATTAGGACAAAAACCTCTTCCAGTACAGCCAACCCAGGAGATGGAGACCTAACCAGGAGTGTTCACATTTCCCTAAATTAGGGCCTAACACCAACAAAGTGGCATTAATTTCACTAGAGTAAAAGTAGTATAATGGAGACCAAAACCTCTTCCACTACAGCCAACCCAATAGATGGAGACCCAATCAGGATTCCCCACATTTCCAAAAATTAGTGGCAGACACCAGCAAGGTGGCATCAATTTCACTACAGTCGAAATAGTGTAATTAGGACCGAAACCTCTTCCAGTACAGCCAACCAAGGAGATGGAGACTCAGTCAGAAGTGTTTACATTTCCCTAAATTAGGGCCTAACACCAACAAAGTGGCATCAATTTCACTAGAGTAGAAGTAGTATAATGGAGACCAAAGTGTCTTCCAATGCAGTCAACCCAATAGATGGAGACGCAATCAGGATTCTCCACATTTCCAAAAATTACTGGCAGACAACAGCAAAGTGGCATCAATTTCACTACAGTCGAAATAGTGTAATTAAGACCGAAACCTCTTCCAGTACAGCCAACCTAGGAGATGGAGACTCAATCAGAAGTGTTTAAAATTTCCTAAATTAGGGCCTAACACCAACAAAGTGGCATAAATTTCACTAGAGTAGAAGTAGTATAATGGAGATCAAAACCTCTTTCACTACAGGCAACCCAATAGATGGAGACTCAATCAGGATTCCCCACATTTCCAAAAATTATTGGCAGACACCAGCAAGGTGGCATCAATTTCACCAGAGTAGAAGTAATTAAATGGAGAAAGAAACCTCTTCAACTACAGCCAAATCCAATAGATGGAGACCCAATCAGGATTTCCCACATTTTCAAAAATTAGTGGCAGACACCAGCAAGGTGGCATCAATTTCACTACAGTAGAAATAGAGTAATTGGGACCGAAACCTTTTCCAGTACCGCCAACCTAGGAGATGGAGACCTAACCAGTTGTGTTCACATTTCCCTAAATTAGGGCCTAACACCAACAAAGTGGCATACATTTCACTAGAGTAGAAGTAGTATAATGGAGATCAAAACCTTTTACACTAGAACCAACCCATTAGATGGAGACCCAATAAGGATTCCCCACATTTCCAAAAATTACATGCAGACACCAACAAAGTGGCATCAATTTCACTACAGTAGAATAGTGTAATTAGGACCGAAACCTTTCCCAGTACAGCCAACCCAGGAGATAAATACTCAATCCGAAAAGTTTACAATTTCTTAAATTAGGGCCTAACACCAACTAAATGGCATAAATTTCACTAGAGTAGAAGTAGTATAATGGAGATCAAAACCTCTTTCACTACAGGCAACCCAATAGATGGAGACTCAATCAGGATTCCCCACATTTCCAAAAATTATTGGCAGACACCAGCAAGGTGGCATCAATTTCACCAGAGTAGAAGTAATTAAATGGAGAAAGAAACCTCTTCAACTACAGCCAAATCCAATAGATGGAGACCCAATCAGGATTTCCCACATTTCCAAAAATTAGTGGCAGACACCAGCAAGGTGGCATCAATTTCACTACAGTAGAAATAGAGTAATTGGGACCGAAACCTTTTCCAGTACCGCCAACCTAAGAGATGGAGACCTAACCAGTTGTGTTCACATTTCCTTAAATTAGGGCCTAACACCAACAAAGTGGCATACATTTCACTAGAGTAGAAGTAGTATAATGGAGATCAAAACCTTTTACACTAGAACCAACCCATTAGATGGAGACCCAATAAGGATTCCTCACATTTCCAAAAATTAGTGTCAGACACCAGCAAAGTGGCATCAATTTCACCACAGTAGAAATAGTGTAATTAGGACTGAAACCTCTTCCAGTACAGCCAACCCAGTAGATGGAGACTCAATCAGAAGTGTTTACATTTCCCTATATTAGGGCCTAACACCACCAAAGTGGCATCAATTTTACCAGAGTAGAAGTAATTTAATGGAGACAGAAACTTCTTCCACTACAGCCTACACAATAGATGGAGACCCAATCAGGATTCTCCACATTTCGAAAAATTAGTGTCAGACACCAGCAAAGTGGCATCAATTTCACTACAGTAGAAATTGTACAATTAGGACAAAAACCTCTTCCAGTACAGCCAACCCAGGAGATGGAGACCTAACCAGGAGTGTTCACATTTCCCTAAATTAGGGCCTAACACCAACAAAGTGGCATTAATTTCACTAGAGTAAAAGTAGTATAATGGAGACCAAAACCTCTTCCACTACAGCCAACCCAATAGATGGAGACCCAATCAGGATTCCCCACATTTCCAAAAATTAGTGGCAGACACCAGCAAGGTGGCATCAATTTCACTACAGTCGAAATAGTGTAATTAGGACCGAAACCTCTTCCAGTACAGCCAACCAAGGAGATGGAGACTCAGTCAGAAGTGTTTACATTTCCCTAAATTAGGGCCTAACACCAACAAAGTGGCATCAATTTCACTAGAGTAGAAGTAGTATAATGGAGACCAAAGTGTCTTCCAATGCAGTCAACCCAATAGATGGAGACGCAATCAGGATTCTCCACATTTCCAAAAATTACTGGCAGACAACAGCAAAGTGGCATCAATTTCACTACAGTCGAAATAGTGTAATTAAGACCGAAACCTCTTCCAGTACAGCCAACCTAGGAGATGGAGACTCAATCAGAAGTGTTTAAAATTTCCTAAATTAGGGCCTAACACCAACAAAGTGGCATAAATTTCACTAGAGTAGAAGTAGTATAATGGAGATCAAAACCTCTTTCACTACAGGCAACCCAATAGATGGAGACTCAATCAGGATTCCCCACATTTCCAAAAATTATTGGCAGACACCAGC
This sequence comes from Phyllobates terribilis, assembly GCF_046119375.1. Taxonomy (NCBI): domain Eukaryota; kingdom Metazoa; phylum Chordata; class Amphibia; order Anura; family Dendrobatidae; genus Phyllobates; species Phyllobates terribilis. The sequence goes on along the minus strand of NW_027362761.1, from coordinate 33,166,630 downwards.
AAGGTGGCATCAATTTCACCAGAGTAGAAGTAATTAAATGGAGAAAGAAACCTCTTCAACTACAGCCAAATCCAATAGATGGAGACCCAATCAGGATTTCCCACATTTTCAAAAATTAGTGGCAGACACCAGCAAGGTGGCATCAATTTCACTACAGTAGAAATAGAGTAATTGGGACCGAAACCTTTTCCAGTACCGCCAACCTAGGAGATGGAGACCTAACCAGTTGTGTTCACATTTCCCTAAATTAGGGCCTAACACCAACAAAGTGGCATACATTTCACTAGAGTAGAAGTAGTATAATGGAGATCAAAACCTTTTACACTAGAACCAACCCATTAGATGGAGACCCAATAAGGATTCCTCACATTTCCAAAAATTTGTGTCAGACACCAGCAAAGTGGCATCAATTTCACCAGAGTAGAAATAGTGTATTTAGGACTGAAACCTCTTCCAGTACAGCCAACCAAGGAGATGGAGACTCAGTCAGAAGTGTTTACATTTCCCTAAATTAGGGCCTAACACCAACAAAGTGGCATCAATTTCACTAGAGTAGAAGTAGTATAATGGAGACCAAAGTGTCTTCCAATGCAGTCAACCCAATAGATGGAGACGCAATCAGGATTCTCCACATTTCCAAAAATTACTGGCAGACAATAGCAAAGTGGCATCAATTTCACTACAGTCGAAATAGTGTAATTAAGACCGAAACCTCTTCCAGTACAGCCAACCTAGGAGATGGAGACTCAATCAGAAGTGTTTAAAATTTCCTAAATTAGGGCCTAACACCAACAAAGTGGCATAAATTTCACTAGAGTAGAAGTATTATAATGGAGATCAAAACCTCTTCCACTACAGCCAACCCAATAGATGGAGACCCAATCAGGATTCCCCACATTTCCAAAAATTAGTGGCAGACACCAGCAAGGTGGCATCAATTTCACCAGAGTAGAAGTAATTAAATGGAGAAAGAAATTTCTTCAACTACAGCCAAATCCAATAGATGGAGACCCAATCAGGATTTCCCACATTTCCAAAAATTAGTGGCAGACACCAGCAAGGTGGCATCAATTTCACTACAGTAGAAATAGAGTAATTGGGACCTAAACCTTTTCCAGTACCGCCAACCTAGGAGATGGAGACCTAACCAGTAGTGTTCACATTTACCTAAATTAGGGCCTAGCACCAACAAAGTGGCATAAATTTCACTAGAGTAGAAGTAGTATAATGGAGATCAAAACCTCTTCCACTAGAACCAACCCATTAGATGGAGACCCAATAAGGATTCCCCACATTTCCAAAAATTAGTGTCAGACACCAGCAAAGTGGCATCAATTTCACTACAGTAGAAGTAGTGTAATTTGGACCGAAACCTCTTCCAGTACAGCCAACCCAGTAGATAAAGACTAGAGATGAGTGTTGTTCTACTCGAACTGTTCGCCAATCTCAAATTCGAGCTGTTTTGGGCGGTGTTCGAGCCGTTCGGCGAACACGAACGATTTGAGAAAAATTCGGCTGTTCGAGGTTATGTTCGATAACTGTTCGTGCACCAAAATCATAACTGGATTTTTTCTCAGTAATGATGAAAATTAATGTTAATACGCAGTTTGAGTGTACAGCGGGGTGGGGGGAGGGGCAGGGGATGGATCTCTGCAGGAATAATGAAGATCTCCATTTTTTTTTCTCTTTCCCGCATTTACAGTGGGGAGGTGCAATCTGTCAGCCTATCAGCAGAGCACACACGGAGCGAAGTGCTTTTTTCACACAAGCAAGGGCATGTGTCATTGGCAGTGTATGTCACATGTCCTTGCCCTATAAGACCAAGCCATTTTCCCCGTCGCCACCATTTTCTCACTGCTGCAGCTGCGTGTTAGACGGCACCGCTGTTGCTGTGTGCGCTATACCTTATAAATTTCAAGCCAATTTTCGAACAAATCTACAGATAGCTTGGGAGTAGGGAATAGTTGTGATTGCAGTCCTTTTAAGGACTAGGTTACAGCATTTCCTACGACTTTTATCAGGCAGGTCTGTGCTCTTAAATAGATAGATTGTGGGAGTAAAGACTAATTGTAATTGCAGTCCTTTTCAGGACTAGGTTACATCAGTTCCTATCAGTTTTTGCCAGGCAGGTCTGTGCCAGTGCTGTGCAAGTTTTTTTCACAGCATTTGGCTGAATCTAGCAAAGCTAATCCTTTTTGGCCTATTGCAGAGTGTGTTAGTCAGTGGAGTAGCCTATCTGTGTTGCAAGATATACCACCTGTGTATAGAATACCAATTTTTTTACTGCACCTAGTGAAGTAAAATCTTTTGGGCATAGCATCATTCTATTAGTCCATCTATACTGACCTCCATCAGGTTGCAAATTGAATATAATTTTTTCTGCATCTAGCTCTGAAAAAATATTTGGGCTTCTTGCAGTGTGTGGGACTTGTTCTATTAGTCCATCTATACTGACCTCCATCAGGTTGCAAACTGAATATAATTTTTTTCTGCATCTAGCTCTGAAAAAATATTTGGCCTTCTAGCAGTGTGTGGGACTTTCTCTATTAGTCCATCTATACTGACCTCCATCAGGTTGCAAACTGAATATATTTTTTTTCTGCATCTACCTCTGAAAAAATATTGGGCTTCTAGCTGTGTGTGGGACTTGTTCTATTAATCCATCTATACAGACCTCCATCAGGTTGCAAACTGAATATAATTTTTTTCTGCATCTACCTCTGAAAAAATATTTGGGCTTCTAGCTGTGTGTGGGACTTGTTCTATTAGTCCATCTATACTGACCTCCATCAGGTTGCAAATTAAAAATAATTTTTATCTGCATCTACCTCTGAAAAAATGTTTGGGCTTCTAGCTGTGTGTGGGACTTGTTCTATTAGTCCATCTATACTGACCTCCATCAGGCTGCAAACTGAATATAATTTTTTTCTGCATCTACCTCTGAAAAAATATTTGGCCTTCTAGCAGTGTGTGGGACTTGTTCTATTAATCCATCTATACAGACCTCCATCAGGTTGCAAACTGAATATAATTTTTTTCTGCATCTACCTCTGAAAAAATATTTGGGCTTCTAGCTGTGTGTGGGACTTGTTCTATTAGTCCATCTATACTGACCTCCATCAGGTTGCAAACTGAATATAATTTTTTTCTGCATCTAGCTCTGAAAAAATATTTGGCCTTCTAGCAGTGTGTGGGACTTGTTCTATTAATCCATCTATACAGACCTCCATCAGGTTGCAAACTGAATATAATTTTTTTCTGCATCTACCTCTGAAAAAATATTTGGGCTTCTAGCTGTGTGTGGGACTTTCTCTATTAGTCCATCTATACTGACCTCCATCAGGTTGCAAATTAAAAATAATTTTTTGTCTGCATCTAGCTCTGAAAAAATATTTGGCCTTCTAGCAGTGTGTGGGACTTTCTCTATTAGTCCATCTATACTGACCTCCATCAGGTTGCAAACTGAATATATTTTTTTTCTGCATCTACCTCTGAAAAAATATTGGGCTTCTAGCTGTGTGTGGGACTTGTTCTATTAATCCATCTATACAGACCTCCATCAGGTTGCAAACTGAATATAATTTTTTTCTGCATCTACCTCTGAAAAAATATTTGGGCTTCTAGCTGTGTGTGGGACTTGTTCTATTAGTCCATCTATACTGACCTCCATCAGGTTGCAAATTAAAAATAATTTTTATCTGCATCTACCTCTGAAAAAATGTTTGGGCTTCTAGCTGTGTGTGGGACTTGTTCTATTAGTCCATCTATACTGACCTCCATCAGGCTGCAAACTGAATATAATTTTTTTCTGCATCTACCTCTGAAAAAATATTTGGCCTTCTAGCAGTGTGTGGGACTTGTTCTATTAATCCATCTATACAGACCTCCATCAGGTTGCAAACTGAATATAATTTTTTTCTGCATCTACCTCTGAAAAAATATTTGGGCTTCTAGCTGTGTGTGGGACTTGTTCTATTAGTCCATCTATACTGACCTCCATCAGGTTGCAAACTGAATATAATTTTTTTCTGCATCTAGCTCTGAAAAAATATTTGGCCTTCTAGCAGTGTGTGGGACTTGTTCTATTAATCCATCTATACAGACCTCCATCAGGTTGCAAACTGAATATAATTTTTTTCTGCATCTACCTCTGAAAAAATATTTGGGCTTCTAGCTGTGTGTGGGACTTTCTCTATTAGTCCATCTATACTGACCTCCATCAGGTTGCAAATTAAAAATAATTTTTTGTCTGCATCTAGCTCTGAAAAAATATTTGGCCTTCTAGCAGTGTGTGGGACTTTCTCTATTAGTCCATCTATACTGACCTCCATCAGGTTGCAAACTGAATATATTTTTTTTCTGCATCTACCTCTGAAAAAATATTGGGCTTCTAGCTGTGTGTGGGACTTGTTCTATTAATCCATCTATACAGACCTCCATCAGGTTGCAAACTGAATATAATTTTTTTCTGCATCTACCTCTGAAAAAATATTTGGGCTTCTAGCTGTGTGTGGGACTTGTTCTATTAGTCCATCTATACTGACCTCCATCAGGTTGCAAACTGAAAATATTTTTTTGTCTGCATCTAGCTCTGAAAAAATATTTGGCCTTCTAGCAGTGTGTGGGACTTTCTCTATTAGTCCATCTATACTGACCTCCATCAGGTTGCAAATTAAAAATAATTTTTATCTGCATCTACCTCTGAAAAATATTTGGGCTTCTAGCTGTGTGTGGGACTTGTTCTATTAGTCCATCTATACTGACCTCCATCAGGTTGCAAATTGAATATAATTTTTTTCTGCATCTAGCTCTGAAAAAATATTTGGCCTTCTAGCAGTGTGTGGGACTTTCTCTATTAGTCCATCTATACTGACCTCCATCAGGTTGCAAATTAAAAATAATTTTTATCTGCATCCAGCTCTGAAAAAATATTTGGCCTTCTAGCAGTGTGTGGGACTTTCTCTATTAGTCCATCTATACTGACCTCCATCAGGTTGCAAATTAAAAATAATTTTTATCTGCATCCAGCTCTGAAAAAATATTTGGCCTTCTAGCAGTGTGTGGGACTTTCTCTATTAGTCCATCTATACTGACCTCCATCAGGTTGCAAATTCAAAATAATTTTTTGTCTGCATCTAGCTCTGAAAAAATATTTGGCCTTCTAGCAGTGTGTGGGACTTTCTCTATTACTCCATCTATACTGACCTCCATCAGGTTGCAAATTAAAAATAATTTTTATCTGCATCTAGCTCTGAAAAAATATTTGGCCTTCTAGCTGTGTGTGGGACTTGGTCTATTAGTCCATCTATACTGACCTCCATCAGGTTGCAAATGAAAAATAATTTTTATCTGCATCTAGCTCTGAAAAATATTTGGCCTTCTAGCAGTGTGTGGGACTCATTGTATTAGTCCATCTATACCAAGCTCCACCAGCTTTTAAATTAATAATAATTTTTAGCTGCATCTAGCCCTGAAAATAATTTTTCTTCCCAATAGTGGTAGCAATAGAAATATGGGGCGCGCGCCTGGCTTACAAAAATATACGCTTCATAACAAAAAACACCAGCCTAGCGCACTGCATTAATAAGATGGCATCATCGTCTCCCCCCAGTGCTAGGCCTACTACCCAGGCTAGCATTCCTGTGCCTAAAACACAATGTATGGGTCCGCGCTAGCCACTATGCTGAGGGGTCTAAAGCTGCTGCTAACGCTTTATAGCAATTCAATTGGCAGATTTTCACAGAGCTCTTCCACAACGCCCACCCATCGGGCAACAGTTGCCCACCTTCCCTATGGGATCTAGTGGCGAATAGTTGATGCCATTAATTGGAGCGTCAGTTGCCCCGTCGACGTGGCAAGCATACGGTAAGGCATGGGAAGAGTGGACACGACTAGTAGCAGGGAGACGGGTTGACCAATGTGAACAAGCCAGATCACAAGTCACCATAGAATTTCTCCACCAGCTAATTATGAGGGTCATATCAGGGGCGTCAGCGCAGCGGTGTTTGATCGGAGTAGCATTTCACTTCCAACTACTGAATTGGGGAGATGTGACAAAGGTTCATCATCAGACAATCCATAAAAGGGTGGAAAAGGGGTCAGCCAAGTCAGGAGTGTAGACGTCCCGTCCCGTGTCACTAAAACTGATTTCTCACATCATATCCCTAACACCATTAACATGACACTCACAATTTGAAGCAACACTACTGTCTACCGCATTTGTGATCGCCTTCTTCGGGGCGCTATGCATAAGCGAATTAGTCCCTCAATCCAAAATTACCACCAGTGGAGGCTTATTACACCAGGACGTAGTCATAGCCAATAATGCAATACGTCTACGCATACACAAATCGAAAACGGTTCCAGCGGGCAGGGGCACTTGGGTACTTCTACAACCCACAAACGGTACACTGAGTTGGGTAACAATAGTAAAAACATATCTAACCATCAGATCACAAAGTAATTTCTTCCTATCACACATTGATGGAATGCCATTATCAAGATACCAGTTCCAAGCTATATTTAATAAATGCATAACATCGGCAGGGAACCACCCCAAAGATTACGGGACACACTCATTCCGCATAGGCGCGGCCACGGAAGCAGCAAGAGCAGGACTGTCAGAAACGGAAGTTCAGAGGATAGGGAGATGGCGATCCACGTGTTTGGCAAGATACATAAGACCGGACTTGTTATCCTAACGTGGTTTGTTTCTTTTACAGGTGACGCCAAGCCAACAGTGTGGGTGATAGGCCACTCGTATATGTATTGGGCAGAAAAAAGGGCGAAAGTCTGCCCAGGCAGGAGGAAATTAGAGTTTCATAACGCATATTTCAACTAGAGAGGTATTAGAGGCCTGCTATGGCCAAAGGTACTAATGGAGGTAATCAAGGTAGGGAGAGAGGCAAGATGTCCGGTCATCTTAGTTATACAGGCCGGGGGAAACAACCTAGGTCATCATAACAGCGCATAACTAATGGCAATAATGAAACTAGACACTGAGCGCTTCAGAGAATTTTTCACAAAACTAGCGATAGTATGGTCAGAGATTGTGCCGATAGCGGTATGGCAAGGTGCGCGAGACATCACGGCCATCGAACGGACAAGGCGGGTAATAAATATTCGGATGGCAAAATTTAGAAGAGACAGAGGAGGTGTAGTGGTACGACACCGACAACTGGAAGGAGATAAAGCAGGCCTCATACGGCCCGACGTTGTTCACTTAATGAATATTGAACTGGACATATTCCTGTCAGGACTCCAGGACGGAGTGGAACAAGCATTAAGAGTGATGGGTGGGGGTCAGAGTCCTGCATACGAGTACGCAGGATCCTCCGTGGCCTGGAAATAGAAAGTACATGTTGGAGAGTTACACTTGTTGGCCAACTTGCCGGAGTGGAGACCCAGGGCATGCTGCAACAAGCTGAATTATTTTAGAAATAAAATGCCTTTCTAATGGAATGAGTATAAAGAGTTAATAAAGCTGTGACCGATCCTCACCCATCCAGTTGTAAGAGTTACATTATTGTATTGTCAAGGAAAGGGGGGCGGTAGGGGGGCTGAGCGTCTGGGTTTGGTTGGGGGTCCCCACAGTCTGCCTAGGCTAGATGCACTTAAAAATTCTTATTAGATACACAGGCGGTGCAGCTTGCTTCGCAGCTGGGCTACAACGCCCAAAGTATTGCCTAGACTAGATGCAGTTAAAAATTCTACACTGACTAGCAGACACTGAAGATTTGGAGCAGACCTCTGAGCTCTTCAGACTCAACCATCTGTGTTACCCCAAGCCATAGTGTATCTAGTTTCTTACAGTTAAAAAGGGGGGGGAGCGACCCAACCCACCTGGAATTGACGATGCCAACGTCACGTAAGACACAGCAAGGGGACTCCAAAAAGAGTCTCCATTTTTTCCCAAAATTGTGGCACAGACACCACTTAACCCTAGAACGCATACCTGGGGCCTCGCAGGCCCGCCCTGTTAATTGTTTTCTATTTTCTGCAAGATTACTTTAGTTAGAATTTTGAAACTCTAGGTATTCTTCATGTATATAGTTGTTTGTCATTTGAGTTTGAGTTATTCCATGTTATTTGCACACGAGCCTAAAAGGCCCCAGGTATATGAAAGTGTAGATTTTTATGGTCATGCGTTCTAGGGTTAAGTGGCATCAATTGCCCCACAGTTGCTTAAAACGGTTGGTGAGGTGATTTTACCAAATCCTCAAGGTTTTAGTCTCCCAAGGATAACACAGGGGTAGAAAAGTCCTTGCGAATCCATGATTTGTTCATCTTTATGAACGTGAGTCTGTCTACATTCTCAGTGGACAGACGCATGCGCTTATCTGTCAGCACACCACCAGCAGCGCTGAACACACGTTCAGAGAGAACACTGGCTGCAGGGCATGACAAGATCTCCAAGGCGTGAGTGGCGAGCTCCGGACATTTTTCCAGATTGGAATACCAAAATGAGCAAGGGTCCAGTGACACAGTCATGGCTTCGATGTTCACTTGGAGATACTCCTGCACCATCCTCTCTAGGCGTTGACTATGTGTCAGACTTCTTGTCTCCTGTGGCCTTGCAAAGGATGGTCTAAAAAAGTGGTGAAACGATTCCACAAAATTGCTGTTACTAGCAGATACTGTGTTACTGTTACGGTTTGAGTGATGAAGACTCGACAGTCCCACGGTTGGCAAGTTAGAACTGTGAGATTCACTACGTGCACCACTGGTGTTTTGTGGAAAAGCACATGTAAGATTCTGCAACAGCGTCTGCAGATACTCCTGCATGCATCAATCCCTTTTTATGGCAGGAATTATTTCGGCAAATTTACTTTTGTACCGGGGATCTAAGAGTGTGGCAACCCAGTAGTCGGGATTACTTCGAATTCTGACAATCTGAGGGTCATGTTGCAGGTAGTGCAGCAAGAAGGCACTCATGAGTCTTGCGCATCCAGGAGGACCAAGTCCTTGTTGTGTTGGTAGCGAGGTAAGAATCATGCTTCCTTCCTCTGCCCTCTCCCCTCAACCTCGCACAACAGAAATGTGATCAAGGTCTCCCTCATCTGATGAGTCTTCCATGCCCATCGCCAGTTCGTCCTCCACTTCTTCCTCGGCTCCTGCACCTTCCTCAACAGTTTGGCTGCTACCATGCGCCCTGGTTAATCCCTCTCCCCCACCCTCCCATGCCTGCCGCCTTGGTGCTGCCAACCGTCTGGACCTTGGAGATGTTATCCCTTCCGCATACGACTCCTACTCTACTTCCTCCACCTCCTCTTGTCCCACCACCTGACTCTGAATTCTGTTTAGTGTGTGCTCCAGCATGTAAATCACCGGAATAGTCATGCTGATAATGGCATCGTCGTCAGCACTAAACATCTTCTTCACCATTTCAAAACTGTGCAGAAGGGTGTGTGGCGCCCCTGAGGGTTCAGTCGCCACAGAGTTACTGCATCTCACCCAGAGGTGTGGTATCTCACCCTCAGGTAAGGAAGGCATATGGCTCGGGACCCTAACACCTGCATCCAACACATACCCGCAGTGGGGGTAGGGCAAGATTGCTCCTAAGGGAGAGCACAGTCCCAGGTCCCTAGCTGGTGGAAGGGTCCTATGTAGTGGGTGCTTAGGGGAGCAGCTTAGCGGAGCACATGACAGGGAGAGTATAAATAGGAAGCTATCTTAGAAAGAGCAAGCCAGTCAGAGGAGGAAAAGTGACAGGAGCAGAGGCTCGGCATGAGCTCTGCTCCAGAGGCGGGCCTAGCCTGGGAGGCCCAGGACTGAAGGAGAGAAGAGAGGAGTGGGAGCAGGAAGGCTCCAGGAACCGAAGGGACCCTAGGGCTATGGGCCGTGCAGAAGGCCACCCGTACTCCTGCTGCTACCAGGAGGTAGAGGGGTCAGACCAGATAAGGAGAACCGGTCCCTCAACTAGCGGAGAAACAGCAAGGCTCAACTAGAAACCGGAGGCTGCAGCATTTCATGTACTGCAGGTAAAAGTCCACACCAGTCTCACTAAGAAGGTAGCCACATAGGACCCAGGGGACGGAACACAAGTCGCCCGCCAAGGCCCGAGGATACTGGATAGAAGTGTCACTGGGTGTGAGGTGCAGGTAGAAGGCCAGAGAAAGGACACACAGTAGGGGATCCTGCTAAGTACTCCGGAGCTATCTGGGGGTGGACTGAGCCCCTCACTGAGTACGCACAGCACGACGGGTGAGATTGCTCTGGTACCTGTAATCTGGACTGCAACAACTGTGAGTAAAGATCTTGGGACTGCATCACACGGACTCTGTGTTCATTACTGACTCCCTGCACTACAACCACCATCATCCACCCACACTGCCCTCAAGCTACACTCTTCCTGTGGTGAGTAATAATACCATTGCTGCAAAACCACCAGCTTCAGAGGACTGTTCCGCAGCGGCGGCCCCTTTTGCCCCACTCCAGAGGTGGCGTAGTCGGACATTATAAAACCCATATATACAAATTACCCTTGGATTGACCGCCCTGGATCACGGACCGGGTCACCGCCACAGTGACTACAACCCCCAGCGTCTACCGGCCCGGCTCAGGGTACCCCACGGCCCAGGGGGCGCGTCAACTTCATAGGTCCCTGATCTGAGACCACTCCTGCAGCGTGATTTGCCCCACCTCTGGATCTCGTTGGCCCAGGCTATACGTCAGAACGTATTGCACCAGGGCTTGTCGGTGCTGCCACAGTCGCTGCAACATGGTCAGAGTTGAATTCCACCGTGTCGGCACATCGCATTTCAGCCGGTGAACTGGCAGGCCCAACGACTTCTGTAGAGATGTAAGTCATTGAGCTGCGGGATGTGAACGGCGGAAGTGAGCACACAGCGACCGTGCCCCCTGCAGAAGGCCATCTAGTCCGGGATAGTGGGCTAACAATTTATGGACAACCAGGTTCAACACGTGAGCCATACAAGGCACGTGTGTGACATTGCCCCGGCGATGCAGCATTGTCGCACACGGCCTTCCCTGGTTGCAGGTCCAGTGGAGACAACCATTCATGAAACTGGGTCTCCAGAGCTGACCACAACTCCTCAGCTGTGTGACTCACATTTCCCAGACATTTCAAAGTAAACACTGATGCCTTGAGCCCTGCTGCCAGCATAGTAAGGAGGTGTGCAGGATTCCTTCTGCGCAGTTAGAATGCAGGTGGCATTACCAGACAGGCTTTGGATGCAGGTGGAGGACCGAGAGGAGGTTGAGGAGGCAGAAGCAGTGGAGGAACTTTGAGATAAAGAGGATTGACGCACATCTCGTGGGGACGGTAAGACTTGGACAGCAGCCCCTTGTCCTGCTGTCACCATAGTTACCCAGTGCCCAGTCAGCGACATGTAACGCCCCTGTCCATGCCTACTCGTCCAAGTGTCTGTGGTGAAATGCACCCTGTCACACACAGAGTTTCTCAAAGAAGCGGTGATGTTGTGTGCGACATGCTGGTGGAGCGCAGGCACACCTTTCTTTGAGAAGTAGTGCCGACTGAGCATCTGGTACTGGGGCACTGAGACGGACATAAGGTCTCGAAAATCCACTGTGTCCTCCAGGCGGAAAGGCAGCATTTCTGTAGCCAAGAGCTTGCAGATGGTGAAATTCAACCTCTTAGCTTTCTCATGGCTAGGAGGAAATGGTCTTTTACTTTTCCACATCTGAGGGACCGAGGGCTGGCTGTTGTGCTTAGACGGGGTTGAGTAGGATGTCCCCGGCAAACTGCCGGTCTGTGAGGAAGATGCAGGCGGACATGTTAGATTGCCTTGATCCAAAGCTGGTGCTCTCGATGTCAGAGAGCGCTCAACACCAGCAGGTGTTTCCACTTCCCAATGAACTGATGACCTGCCAATCACACTGGCTGTTGCAGGTAAAGAGGTGGCAGGTCTGCGTCCAAAAACATGTGTGACTGCTGTCCCCCCAGTCACAGAGGATGAAGAGGCCGCGGATGCACAAGATGGGGCAGACGGTGGTTGGCCCAGCCTGCTAGGCCGCATTGTAGCACAGTGAGCTTCCCACTGCAACTTATGCTTCATATCCATGTGCCGGTTCATGCATGAAGTACTCAAACTATGGATTTTTTGGCCTCTACTTATGTTTTGGTTACAAATATTACAGATAACACGAGTTGGGTCATCCTTATCATTCTGAATAAATGCCCAGGCTATGCAAGGCTTAGAGCCCATGCGACCTGAAGAGCCACTACGACTTGTGGTCAGAGGCAGAGTTGTGGTTGGGGATGCAGTTGTTGACGTGCTTCCAGTACTCCATCTGTGTCCAGGAAGGCGCAACCTAACCTCATCGTCAATAGCATCTGTGACGCCCCGCTGTGCTTGGTATCACATATCCTAGAAGAGTGTATTGATGGAATCCTCCACAAAGCCCCCATAAACATTCACACATCTCCACCTTCCACCTCAGACCAGCAGAGGGAGCCCGTTAGGGATATAAATAGGGAAGGTGGAGCTAGGCAGTTCAGTTCCTCTGAAGAGTTCCTGCAGTAGAGAAGCCTAAGAGAGGTCAGTCTGCAGTGGAGCTCAGTCTAGTCTAGAGAACTCAGTTAATAGTTCAGCAGTGGAGCACGAGGCTCCTGCTAACTAGATTCAGTAAGGCATAACCGGAATCCCTGGAGAACTACAAGTCCCAGGATGGCTAAGGTGCTGATACGTAACAGAGCCAGGAGACGCTTAGGCCCCGCATAGTGGGAGCGTGAACTCCAAGAGAAGGCCCTACCACAAGGTCAGCCAGCGCAGGACAGAGACAAAGTTAGGCCTAGCTCCAGGCAGGTCAGAAACTTACTACGCAGAGGCAAGAAACAGGAGGCCCTACACCCGCTCATTGGGGAGGATCCTGATATTCACCCTTCACCCTACAGTGCTCCGGGATGTGCCTGAATTTCCTCCAGTAAAAGGTACTGAAGTGACTACCGTGTCCGTTCCCGTTCTTGCTCTGACCCAGCTGGGTCTCGCCTGTCCTGCATTCCCCCTGCATACGCTGCCCTGAGACCTAGCTCCACCTGTGGTGAGCTATACCATCGAGCAGCCTTATCACGGGTCTCAGTGGACTGCTGCAGCGCTGGTGCTTCTCACCAGATACCACAGGTGGCGTCACAAACTCTTATAAAATTAACAATTATCCACTCTTTTAAAGAGTGACCCCAGGGTACGGGCCAGGGAGCCGACCACCGCGACATCCCCAAGGCCAGGCAAAGGCCCGGGTACCGAGTCATCCCCATCCCCTGGGCTAGTCACATCCTCTTCCACCTCCTCCGTTGACCTCATCGACTGGCTGACTGTGGGTTGACAGTAAGTGGGATCTCCAACCTCGTCATCACCCTGTGTGTTATCACACCCGTCGTCCTCAAAGCCAACCTCTTCCTGCCCTGACCGAAAAGTCAAGTTGTCGCTCTAATCAGGTATTTGAGTCTCATCATCGTCTTCATCATTGTCTCCACCAACAGGAGTGACAGTTTGGGAACGAGGGTCTACATTATGCTCAGAACCTTCTTCATCTGGTCCTGGATCCGACTTATAAAGATTCTGGGCATCAGTGCAGATCATTTCCTCGTCTGGATTAACAGAAGCTCTGGAGCAGACTTACATTTCCCAGGCTATAGTATGAGTAAACAGCTCTGCAGACTCAACCATCTGTGTTACCCCATACTCAGACGGGCAGCTGGAGACTTGGGAGCTGTGAGGAAGCAAGTGCAATTGGGGTGACACCTCTGAGGACTGGAATATTTGTGATGTTGAAATTGAGGTGGAGAGCCCACTTGAAGGAGCACTTGATATCCGCTGAAGCACCTGCTGTTTTTGTGCCTCATCTGGAATTTGTAGCGATGGGCGTGTCCCTAAGAAAGGGACCGTATCACATTGTCCACGAAAAGAAGTCGACATCTTAGCTTGGCTGGAAGATGGTCTTTCTTCTGCAGATGTTACCCCCCCCCTGCGGGGGGGCTCGACCCACCAGCGGACAGGCACCAGTATTGGGAGAGGGGGGCTGGCTGTCAGGGTCCACCGCGGCTCTGGCACAAACCCGGCGACACGGAGGTGGCACGGGCAGGAACGAACTTGCCGTGTCGGCTTCTCACTTTTTGGATTTTAGAAGGGCATGACATGCCTATATCTGTGTCTCCCCCTCCTTTTACTCCTCCACCTCTTTTCTTTTCGCATGACTATATGTACTTGTCACTTTTCCATGTGTTAGTTATGTCTTCTGAGCAGTTTGTCAGCTTTTAGACACCTTTGAAGGTGTTTTCTATGTGTTTCTATGTGTTTTTGTTTGCCTGCCATTGGTTTTAACGGTGTTCGAAGGTGTTCATCATCGATCGCACCAATCAGAGTACCTGACCGGGAGGTGACCGGGTGGTGACCGGCCTGTGACCTCCCTGTCACCACCCTGTCACCCCCCTGTGACTGCCCTGCAGATCCTCACACTTGGTGAGGATTTCAACAGAGCGGTCACATCTGATCTGCGCTGTGCTGGGCCTTGTAGTGCCACAGAATCTTCTGTTACACTACAAGACCTTTCTCCTACCTGCTCCAGTCGCTGCTGCTCCGGCATCCTGCTGCGGTCTCCAGATGTTAGAACCCTCCTGTTAGTTTTTTTCTATTTTATGGTCACGTGACCTGCTTCCTATTTATTCCAGCTCCGCTGTTCTGGCTTTGCTGGACTTCAGTGTTACTTTGACTCTTAATCTAGCCAGGTGCTTTGTACCTTTCTCTATAGTTTGCTTGGTCCTTGGACCTCTGAGTATTTTTGTCTGTTTGTCTTTTTGCTCCGCTACAACTTCTGCTAGGAGGTGTCCAATTTTGTCCCAGTCCTTAGTACTTTTAGGGACCCCTCCCTTATATCTATAGGTCTGCGTTCAGACTAGCTGAGGACAAAGGCGGGTCTGTTCACAAGGAACAGGTTGCCCGCTGCATCGTAGGGAATCATCTTAGTCCTATTGTAGGGACAGTTTTCCTAGCTTTCCTTAGTTCTTGTAGCAGATCATAACAGTAAGTCCAGCCCAAAATCAAAAAAAAAAAATCCTAAGTAGCGAGATCCGGAGATTAGCATGGTGTCTGTTCAGGAATTGGCTCAACGCCTACAGGGATTGTCTCTTGAGGTGGCCGACCTCCAGCAACACGTGAGTAGCTGTCCTGGAGCGCATTTTGTTGAACCGAAGGTAGTACTGCCTGATTTTTTTATGGTAAACAACAAGATTTTTTTTCCTTTAAAAATGCTTGTTTATTATATTTTCGTTTGAGACCCAGGTCCTCTGGGAATGAATCACAGCGCATTGGGTTTATCATGTCACTTTTGCGCAAGGAACCACAGGGATGGGCCTTTTCTCTCCAACCTAATGATCCGTGTTTTAGATCAGTGGAGGATTTTTTTTCTGCTATGGGGTTGTTGTATGACAATCCTGATCGAGTCTCTTCTGCTGAGTCACAACTGAGACGTTTAAAGCAGGGGTCAGGTGATGTTGAAAATTATTGTACACACTTCAGACGGTGGTCTTCTGAAGTGAGATGGAATGATTCGGCGTTAAAATGTTTGTTTCTTGCTGGGTTAAGGGTTAAGGATCTGCTGATTGCTTTCCCTGCACCTGGAAACTTGCAAGAAGCCATGCAATTAGCTATACGGGTGGACAGGAGACTGCATGCCAGGGTTAATGAGGAGAAAACTCCTGCTATGGCAGCTCCTAGTCATCAGAGGGTCTGCTCGGATGACGGAGAACCGATGGAGATTGGGGCGATGTCACTCCGCTCTCAGGAAAAAGACCGCAGGTTTTCCAAGGGATTGTGTTTTTATTGTGGTAAATCTGACCATTTTGTTAAGAACTGTGAGCTTCTGTTAAACAAAGAAAAAAAAAAGGTCAGTTACGCCCGTATTGCTTTTTTAAACACTAAGGGAGTATTTCTTTCAGGGAGTACCTCATTGCAGGAGGAATACATACAGACGAGCTTGGCTGCTGGTCACATTAGACCTTCTAAGTCACCTGTGGCTGTTGGATTTTTTTTTGCAAAAAAAAAAGACGGCGGTTTACGTCCATGTCTGGACTTTCGCGAAATTAATAAAATTACTGTACGCAATTCCTACCCACTACCATTAATTCCTGACTTGTTTAACCAGTTAGTGGGGGCCAAGTGGTTCTCTAAAATTGATCTCCGGGGGGCATACAATTTGTTGCGAATGAAGGAGGGTGATGAATGGAAGACTGCTTTTAACACTTCGGTGGGTCATTTTGAGAATCTGGTGATACCTTTTGGTCTTACCTATGCACCAGCGTTTTTTCAGAACCTTATTAATGACATCCTGAGTCCTTTGATTGGTAAGAATGTGGTGGTGTATTTGGATGACATTTTGATTTATTCGCCAGATCTGGAGTCTCATTGGCAGAGCGTACGTGAGGTATTGCAGTTATTAAGTGACAATTGACTTTTTGCTAAGCTGGAGAAATGCGAGTTCGCTGTGCAGAGAATTATTTTTTTGGGCTACATTATCTCCAGCGAGGGCTTTGAGATGGACCCGGTGAAGGTTCAGGCTGTGCAGGAATGGCCTAGGCCTATTGGTTCAAAATCTATACAGAGATTTTTGGGTTTCGCCAATTATTACAGAAAATTCATTAAGAATTTTTCTATAATTGTTAAGCCGCTGACCGATCTCACCAGGAAAGGTGCGAATATGGTCCAGTGGACTACTGAGGCCATTGAAGCTTTTGTGTATCTCAAGGAGAGGTTCAGTTCTGCCCCTATCCTTATGCAGCCTGATGAGACCAAGCCTTTTTTGGTCGAGGTTGATGCTTCTTCGGTGGGGGTCGGTGCGGTTTTGTCTCAGGAGAACAAGGATGGGGTTCATCCCTGTGCTTTTTTTTCGAAAAAATTTTCTGAAACCGAACTTAATTACGATGTTGGTAATCGGGAATTGCTGGCTATCAAACTCGCATTTGAACATTGGCGTAATTTCTTGGAAGGTGCTAAATTTCCCATTCAGATTTTCACTGATCATAAGAATCTGATCTATCTAGATGCTGCCAAGCGCTTGAATGCCCGTCAGGCTAGGTGGGCACTTTTTTTCCGCGGTTTAATTTTTCTGTTACTTACATCCCGGGTACTAAGAATGTTAAAGCTGATGCTTTATCTCGCAGCTTTTCTCCCATGGTTGGTACCGAGGAGGAGGAGAGCATTTTACAGGAAGGAGTTGTGATAGCAGCATTGGACTCCGTTTTGGAAGATGGGATTCTGAAAGCCCAGGAGGATGCCCCATCTAACACTCCCCATGGGAGGTTGTTTGTACCTAGAACCTTTAGGAGAGAGTTGTTTGTGGAGTATCATGAGTCTCGGTTGGCAGGTCATCCAGGAATTTCTGAGACTAAGAGACTGGTAGGTTGCAGTTTTTGGTGGCCTGGGTGGCAGAAGGATATAATTAAATGGGTGCGTCAATGTACGGTGTGTGCTAGATCAAAGGCTTCACATGCTCCTGCTGCGGGGTTGCTTTGCCCTCTGGAGGTTCCTAGTGCATCTTGGACGCATCTTGCAATGGATTTTATTACTGACCTTCCTGTGTCCGAGGGTTTCACTGTCATCTGGGTGGTCGTGGACCATTTTAGCAAGATGTGTCACTTGGTTCCTTTCATTAAACTACCCTGCGCTAAGACACTCGCTAAGGCTTTTGTCAAGGAAATTGTCAGACTCCATGGCGTTCCCACCGACATTGTTTCTGATAGGGGACCTCAGTTTGTGGCTCGTTTTTGGCGTGCCTTTTGTGACAGGTTGGGAGTCCATTTGTCATTTTCATCTGGGTATCATCCTGAGTCTAATGGACAGACAGAAAGAAAGAACCAGGATGTTGAGCAGTTTTTGCGTTGTTTTGTGGCAGATAATCAAGAGGGGTTGTCTGAGTTTCTGCCACTTGCTGAATTTGCTCTTAACAACCATACATCCTCCTCTGCTGGGTGTTCTCCGTTTTTTTGTTGTACTGGGAGACATCCGTCGTTTGGTTCGTTCTCCAAATTGGTGTCGGCTGTGCTGCAGGAGGAGAATTTTTCCGGTGATTTGGAGAGAGTTTGGACTGATGTACGTTGTAACCTTCAAGAGGCTAACAAAAAGTCTAAGAAGTATTTTGACAGGAAACGTAAAGCGGTTTTGTTTACGGTTGGTGACATGGTTTTGTTGTCCTCAAAGAATCTGCGGTTGAGGATTCCTTCTAAGAAATTGGGTCTGAAGTTTGTGGGACCATTTAAGGTGCTTCAGGTGGTTAACCAGTCTGCTGTTAGGTTGGAGGTTCCCTCCTCCTGGAAGATTAATCCGGTGTTTCATGTTTCCTTGTTGAAAAAAGCTGATGTATCGGATAGGGATGCCACTGTCACAGTTCCTCCGGTGGTGGAAGACGGTGAATATGAAATTTCTTGTATCCTGAATTCCAGAAGGCATAGAGGGAGATTGCAGTATCTCGTCGCTTGGAAAGGTTTCGGTCCTGAGGATAACTCCTGGGTAAGGGCAGATGAGGTCTCTGCTCCTAGACTTATCAGAGCGTTTCACAGGAGGTTTCCTGATAGGCCTGGGCCTGGAGGATCCGGAGGATCCTCATAGAAGAGGGGGTACTGTTAGAACCCTCCTGTTAGTTTTTTCTATTTTATGGTCACGTGACCTGCTGCCTATTTATTCCAGCTCCGCCCTTCTGGCTTTGCTGGACTTCAGTGTTACTTTGACTCTTAATCTAGCCAGGTGCTTTGTACCTTTCTCTATAGTTTGCTTGGTCCTTGGACCTCTAAGTATTTTTGTCTGTTTGTCTTTTTGCTCCGCTACAACTTCTGCTAGGAGGAGTCCAATTTTGTCCCAGTCCTTAGTACTTTTAGAGACCCCTCCCTTATATCTATAGGTCTGCTTTCAGACTAGCTGAGGGCGAAGGCGGGTCTGTTCACAAGGAACAGGTTGCCCGATGCATCGTAGGGAATCAGCTTAGTCCTATTGTAGGGACAGTTTTCCTATCTTTCCTTAGTTCTTGTAGCAGATCATAACACCAGGGTCCTGGATCTCCTGCTCCGGCGTCCTGCTGCTGTCTCCAGGTTGCTGGGTCTCCAGCTTCGGCGTCGTGCTGCTGTCTCCAGGGTCCTGGGTCTCCAGCTCCTTATCTTGCTGCTGGGGATCCTGCTCCAGAGCCTCTTCCAGAACCTGCTGCTGATCCTGCTGAAAAAAGAACAGAGAAGACTTTGGTAAGTCCATCTCTGTTCTCCCCTCATCCACCCCTCTCCCCCCCTCCTTTAACCCCCAATCCTCCTCCCCCCATTTTTTTTTTTTTTCGTGCGTCCTTCAGCGGCCGAGCGCTGAGCAGTGTCTACGTCACTGATCAACGTCCGTGCTCGCTGCTTTTCAGGACTTTTTCTTGTCCCTGTCAATTCCCTCCCCCACCTTTGCACCACATCCGCGCACACACCCAGCAGCTGCTGAGAGTTGATTGGTGACATAGTTCACCGATCCGCACTCGTGCTCGCTGTTTGCACCACCTACGGTAGTTCCTTTTTTTCTCTTTTTTTTTCAGAAAAAAAAAGTTCACACCAAGCACACTGACACACACACACTCTAAATAAAGTACCTACACACACGCACCACATACACGAGAAAAAAAAAATGTCCGGCTCATCCCAAACTCGCTATTCAGCGGAGGAGGCATACGCTATTGTTGCCTCTGACACTGAGACTGACAGCGAGGGCGAGGATCCCAGATTTCTTTACTTTTCCAGTGCCTCATCGTCCTCCTCTTCCTCCTCTTCTTCCTCCTCAGGTGCTGCTGGATCGCCCCACAGTCGTCGCAGGAGAGAAGATGTTCCAGCGCCCCCCACTACTGATCCCGTATGGACCTTGCCCCCCGAAAATTTTGAGCCACTGATTCCTGATTTCGTGGCGGAATCAGGAATCAAGTTTGACACCACCGGCCTCACAGAAATAGACTTTTTCAAAGTCTTTTTCTCTGAGGATTTTATAAACCTCATGGTGGGCCAAACTAATTTGTATGCTCATCAATTTTTGGAAGAAAACCCCTCTTCATCATTTTCTAACTGGTCTCCTGTAGACGCAGAAGAAATGATGAAGTTTTGGGGCCTGGTACTTCATATGGGGATCCTGAAAAAAACAGAGGTTCTGCAATACTGGAGTGTTGACGTTTTGTATAACACTCCAGTGTTCCGAATGGTCATGACCCGGACACGTTTTGAGGCCATCCACAAGTTCTTACATTAGCAAGATAATGCAAGGTCTTTTCAAAGTTCGGCCAGTCATCGAGCACTTCAACAACAAGTTTGGTGAAGTGTACGTGCCCCAAAGGGACATCTGCGTGGATGAGTCCTTAATTTCTTTTAAGGGGCGGCTTGGATTCCGGCAGTACCTGCCCAGTAAAAGGTCCAGGTACGGGATCAAGCTGTATAAACTTTGTGAGAGTACCTCAGGGTACACTCACAAGTTTAGAGTTTATGAAGGGAAGGACTCCCGGATTGAACCCCCTGAATGCCCCCCTGTTCTGGGAGTGAGTGGGAAAATTGTGTGGTACTTGGTGCACCCACTGCTGGATAAAGGTTATCACCTGTACGTGGATAACTTTTATACAAGTATCCCGCTCTTCAAGTCCCTCTCTGCGCGACATACCGCAGCTTGCGGTACTGTCCGCAAAAATCAGAAAGGCCTCCCAAAGACGCTAATTGGGCAGCAGCTCAGAAGGGGTGTGAGCAGAGCCCAATGTAGCGACCACCTGTTGGTGGTCAAGTACAAGGACAAGAGGGATGTCCTTCTCTTGACCACCATACATGGTGATGGCAGCATCCTCAGCACTGTAAGAGGTTCCACTATACAGGTCGCCAAACCAGACTGTGTAGTGGGGTACAACAAGTACATGGGGGGAGTTGATCTCTCCGATCAAGTCCTCCTGCCGTACAGTGTTTTGAGAAAGGCCAAGGTATGGTATAAGAAGCTGGCCGTGCACATTGTTCAGATGGCAATGCACAACGCTTTCCTTCTGTCAAAATGTGCAGGCCAGACTTCTGCGTCGTATCTTCACTTTCAGGAGACAGTTATCAAGGCCCTGATATTTGGCAGTGGTGGCGGAGCGGGCCCCACTACTTCTGGAACTGAAGGACCTCGAATTGTACTGGGCCAGCATTTCCCTGGGCAGATCCCTCACAGCGGAAAAAAAGGTAAGTCACAAAAGAAGTGCCGAGTGTGTTACCGAAGGGGAATACGTAAGGACACCATTTATCAATGTGACACCTGCCCCGGCAAACCTGGCTTCTGCATGAAAGACTGCTTCAAAAGGTACCATACTTCCATGGACTATTTAATTAATTTCTGATGTATGACAACCTGATGAACACTACACAGCTGACGTAGTGTTCGTCAGGTTGTCATACTTCAGTTGTGTAGTGTTTGTCAGGTTGTCCTACACAACTGGCGTATAACACTACATTATAAAATTGACAAATCAGGTATCCGTTCCAAAGAGGGGGCACTTGTTGGGCATTTCCACTGTTTAGGCACATCAGGGGCTCTGAGAATGTGACATGACGCCCGCAGACCATTCCAACAAAGTCTGCATTCCAAAGCGTCACTCCTTCCATAGTAACATAGTAACATAGTTTGTAAAGCCGAATAAAGACTTGCGTCCATCAAGTTCGACCTGTTAGTTCTGTAATTGCTAAAGTTGATCCAGAGGAGGGCAAAAACCCCAAATGATTTGGCCAATCTTCACCTGAGGAAAAATTCCCTCCCGACTCTGAAACCAGCAGTCAGAATAAATCCCTGTATCAACCTACTATTTTATTTTATTTTTAAGTATATGCTGAAATCTGCCTGGTATCTAGAAATGCATCCAGTCCCCGCTTGAACTGGTGTAGTGAATCCGACATTACCGTCTCCTCACTCAGTGAATTCCATATTCTCACTGCTCTTACCGTAAAGAACCCCTTCCTATGCTGGTGCTGAAACCTTTTCTCTTCCAGTCTTAGTGAATGCCCTCTTGTTACCGTAATATCCCTCCTTTTGAACAAATCCCGGGCAAGATCTCTATACTGTCCCCTAACATATTTGTACACATTTATTATGTCCCCCCTCAACCTTCTCTTTTCCAGGCTGAATAGTCCTAGTTTTGCCAACCTCTCTGGGTATTGCAGTCCCTCCATTCCCTTTATTAATTTTGTTGCCCTCCTTTATACCTTTTCAAGCTCATTTATATCCTTTCTATATATTGGGGCCCATAACTGAGCACAGTATTCCAAGTGTGGTCTGACCAGTGCTTTGTATAGTGGAAGAACAATGTTCTCATCCTTTGCAGCTATACCTCTTCTGATACATCGCATTACCCTGTTTGCCCTTACAGCAGCGGCCTGACTTTGGGCACTCCAATTTAGTTTGCTATCAATCAAGATGCCCAAGTCCTTCTCCATCTCTGAATTCCCCAATGATTTCCCATTCAGTGAGTACTGGTGACTTCCATTTTTCCTTCCCATATGTATGACCTTACATTTCTCCTCGTTAAACCTCATTTGCCATTAAATGCTCCACCTACCCAGCTTATCCAAATCCCTCTGTAGGTCTGCACTGTCCTCTTTTGTATTAATTGTTTTACATAACTTTATGTCATCTGCAAATATAGATATTTTACTATTTATCTTGTTGACTATGTCGTTAATAAAGATATTAAATAACATTGGGCCTAGTACAGACCCCTGTGGTACCCCACTAGTGACGCTTACCCAATCTGAGTATATTCCATTTATAACCACCCTCTGCCTTCTATCCTTTAGCCAGTTAGCTACCCACTTGCAGACATTTTCCCCCAGCCCCATCATTCTCATTTTGTATACCAACCTATTATGTGGCACGCTATCGAACGCTTTTGAGAAGTCGAGATACACGACATCCACTGGTTCCCCCTGATCTACTCGAGAGCTAACCTCCTCGTAGAAGTCAATCAGGTTTGTTTGGCAGGAGCGATTCCTCATGAATCCATGTTGGTTCGGGATTAAAAGATTATTAGCATCAAGATGCTCCGTAATTGCCTCTTTAATGAAGCTTTCAAAAATTTTGCCCACAACGGACGTCAGACTCACCGGCCGATAGTTTCCGGCGTCACTTTTCGCTCCCTTTTTGAATATTGGCACTACATTCGCCTGTCGCCAATCAAGTGGTACAGACCCAGTCTCAACAGAGTCCTTAAATATAAGATATAACGGTCTGTCTATCACATTACTTAGTTCCCTTAGTACCCGTGGGTGTATGCCATCAGGTCCTGGTGATTTGTTTATTTTAATGTTACTGAGGCGTTTCTGTACCCCAGCTTGGGTTAGATTTGTCATACTTAGTGGAGGATTAAGTTTGTCACTTCTCATTTCTCCTGTTAGTTCGATTTCCTTTGTGAAAGTTGTCGAAAAAAAATTATTTAATAGATTAGCTTTATCCTCATCTTTCTCTATGATTTTGCCTTCCTCACTTTTTATCGGTCCAATATTATCCGATTTAATCCTTTTACTATTTATATACGTAAAGAACAGTTTGGGATTTGATCTACTTTCCCTAGCAATACGTCTCTCTGTTTCCTCCTTCGCTATTTTTATTTGTTTTTTACAGGTTCTCGTTTTTTCCTTGTAACACATTAGTGCCTCCTTACTGTTTTCCTGTTTTAATCTCTTGAATGCCTCTTTTTTGCTATTTAACGCCCCTTTTACGTTCTTGTTCAACCATATTGGTTTCCTCTTATTTCTGGCCCTTTTATTCCCATACGGTATATATCTCTCGCACTTAGTATTCAGAATTCTTTTGAAGGTTTCCCATTTAGTGTTCGTATTCCTTTGATTAAGAACTTTGTCCCAGTCAATAAGTTGAAGGCTTTCTTTCAGCTGATCAAACTTCGCCCTCCTAAAGTTTAATGTTTTTGTTGTTCCCTTATTGATAACCCTACTGAAGGGCATTTTGAAGTCGATAATATTATGGTCGCTATTACCTAGGTGCCCCCCTATCTGTACCTCAGTTATTCTATCAGGCCTATTAGTCAATATTAAGTCCAACACGGCCTTCCCTCTCGTTGGTTCCTGCACTAGTTGGGAGAGATAATTATCCTTAATATTTGTCAAGAACCTTTTTCCTTTCTGAGATCTACAGGTTTCTGTTTCCCAGTCAATATCCGGGTAGTTGAAATCCCCCATTACAATCACTTCATTATGTTTTGCTACTTTGTCTATTTGTCCTAATAGCAGATTCTCATTCTCCTCTGTTATATTGGGTGGCTTATAGCAGACCCCCAGTAATATTTTATTATTATTTTTAGTTCCCTCTATCTCTACCCACATGGACTCGACCCCCTCTTCTCCCTCTCCTATATCTTCCCTTAGTCTGGGTTTTAGACATGACTTTACATATAAGCAGACTCCTCCGCCTTTCCCCTGTTTCCGGTCCCTTCTAAATAAACTATAATCTAATAAATTTACCGCCCAGTCGTAGCTATCGTCTAGCCAAGTCTCTGTTATACCTACGATGTCATACCTCTCCTCCGATATAAGCGCCTGCAGCTCATCCGCCTTATTGGTCAGGCTTCTTGCGTTGGTCAGCATGCAAGATAAAACTTTGGGGTTATTTAGCATCCTATTCTTCTCTAACGATCTAACTGTACTATCCCCACCCCCCTCTCCACCCTCATTATATTCACTTCTCCCCTTCCCCCTTGCTTGCCTCACATCCCACCTATTTCCTTGGTCCCCCCCCCCCGTCTCTAGTTTAAAAACTCCTCCAACCTATTAGCCATCTTCTTCCCCAGCACCGCTGCACCCTCTCCATTGAGGTGCAGCCCGTCCCTACGGTAGAGCCTGTAGCCGACCGCGAAGTCGGCCCAGTTCTCCATGAACCCAAATCCTTCTGCCTTGCACCAACTCTTTAGCCACTTATTCACCTCCCTAACTTCCCGTTGGCGCTCCTGTGTGGCTCGCGGGATTGGTAGTATTTCTGAGAAAACTACCTTGGAGGTCCTTGCCCTAAGCTTCCTGCCTAGGTCCCTGAAATCATTTTTAAGGACCCTCCATCTACCACTCACTTTGTCATTGGTGCCGATGTGGACCATGACCGCTGGGTCTTCGCCAGCCCCACCCAGTAACCTGTCAACCCGATCCGTGATGTGCCGGACTCGAGCGCCAGGGAGGCAGCACACCGTTCGGCGATCCCGGTCTTTGTGACAGATTGCCCTGTCTGTCCCCCTAATAATAGAGTCACCCACTACCAGAACCTGTCTTGCCTGCCCTACACTTCCCCCCTCCCCCTCATTACTGGAGCATACACTCCCCCGGCGGTCAGAGGATCTGTCGTGCTCCAATAATGCCGGTTCTGAACCAGCCTTCCTATACTTCTTCCCTCTATCCCTCCTAACTGTTATCCAGCTCCTTGCCTGTTCAGCCTGCACTTCCCCTCTATGCTCCACCCCCAGTATTGACCCATTGAGTGTCTGCTCTGTGAGCAGCAAACTCCGTTCCATGTTGTCGATGCTCCTCAGTACCGCTATCTGAGCACTTAGATCCAGAATTTGGGCTTCCAAGTGCACGATATGCTCACATCTCTCGCAGCAGTATGGATCCTCGAGCGGTTGCTCGCGGAATGCATACATTGCGCAAGATGTACACTGCACGGCTCCGGCCAAAATGGACGTCATTCTAAATATGGGGATACAGTCAGTATATATATACAAGTACAAAACACAATTATTTATATATAGGTGTATGGACGGGGATCAATTAGGGATGTGCAAGTGTATCAATTAGATATCGGCGGGGGATCAGTAAAGTATGGACGGGGGATCAATTAAGTATCAAGTATGGACGGGGGAATCAGATAAGTAGGTCAGGTGGATTAATTAAGTAAAAAGTAAAGTAATGAAAGATGAAATACAGTCAGCAATTCAGTCCTAAGTCCTCCCTTCCAAACTCCCTGAATCCAAAGTCACTGAAAAACAAGTCACACACTTACTTTCGTTCGCACTTACGCTCCGGACACATGCAACTCGCAAACTAAGAGATTTAAAGAGTTTTTTTTTTTTTTTTTTTCCTTTTCCAGCAATGTACCCTTCACCTCAATGCACTTCCAAAGGACTTGATGTCCAACCAGCTGCCCCTTATAAACCCTTAATTATGACCCCTTTCCCTTAAGTAACCCCTTGTGAGTAAATCTACACCTCAGGATTTTAGTGCAATGTAGTTAACCCTTAAATACACAGGTAGTAAACTAAGAAATTAAAACTGTAGTGAGAAAATAGGTTTTAAAAAGCCCAATAAATCTAAACAGGTAGAAAAGCACTCAGCAGGTCACAATGCAGCACTCACCGCAATTCACACAGGTATTTTCTGCAGGATTCCCAAATACCTCTTCACTGAAAAACAAGTCACACACTTACTTTCGTTCGCACTTACGCTCCGGACACACGCAGCTCGTTCACACTCGCAAACTAAGAGATTTAAAGAGGTTTTTTTTTTTTTTTTTTTCCTTTTCCAGCAATGTACCCTTCACCTCAATGCACTTCCAAAGGACGTGATGTCCAACCAGCTGCCCCTTAAAAACCCTTAATTATGACCCCTTCCCCTTAATTAACCCCTTGTGAGTAAATCTACACCTCAGGATTTTAGTGCAATGTAGTTAACCCTTAAATACACAGGTAGTAAACTAAGAAACTAAAACTGTAGTGAGAAAATAGGTTTTAAAAAGCCCAATAAATCTAAACAGGTAGAAAAGCACTCAGCAGGTCACAATGCAGCACTCACCGCAATTCACACAGGTATTTTCTGCAGGATTCCAAAATACCTCTTCCGAGCCCTGACATGCGCCCAAACAGTAGTTTTCTCCAACACATGGGGTATCAGCGTACTCAGGAGAAATTGCACAACAACTTTTGGGGTCCAATTTCTCCTAGTACCCTCGTGAAAATAAAAATATTGCGGCTAAAAGAGCGTTTTTGTGGGGAAAAAAATGTTTTTTTTTTTCACAGCTCTACGTCATAAACCTTTGCAAAACACTTGGAGGTTCAAAGTGCTCACCACACATCTAGATAAGTTCCCTGAGGGGTTTAGTTTCCAAAATGGGGTCACTTGTTGGGGTCATGTGTTGGGGTTCCAAGTGCTCACTATGCATCTAGATAGGTGCCTTGGGGGGTCTAGTTTCCAAAATGACCCCATTTTGGAAACTAGACCACCCCAAGGCACCTATATAGATGCATAATGAGCACTTGGAACCCCTCGGTACTTCACAAATTAATCCGTTAAAATGAAAAAGTGTTTTTTTTTTTCTACTTTTTCATTTTTACGAATCAATTTGTGAAGCTCCTGGGGGTTCCAAGTGCTCACTATGCATATAGACAAGTGCCTTGGGGGGTCTAGTTTTCAAAATGGGGTCACATGTGGGGGAGCTCCAATGTTTAGGCACACAGGGGCTCTCCAAACGCAACATGGCGTCCGCTAATTATTCAAGCAAATTTTACAGTCAAATGGCGCTCCTTCCCTTCCGAGCCCTGCCGTGCGCCCAAACAGTGTTTTTTCCCCACATATGGGGTATCTGCGTGCCCAGGGGAAATTGCATAACAAATTTTGAGGTCCATTTTTTCTTGTTACCCCTGTGAAAATAAAAAAAATTGGGTCTAAAGTAACATTTTTGTGAAAAAAGTTAAATGTTCATTTTTTTCTTCCACATTCCAAAAATTCCTGTGAAGCACCTGAAGGGTTAATAAAGTTCATGAATGTGGTTTTGAGCACCTTGAGGGGTGCAGTTTTTAGAATGGTGTCACTTTTGGGTATTTTCTGTCACAAAGACCCTAAAAAAATGGTTTTGTAAATTTTGTTGGAAAAATGAGAAATCGCTGGTCAACGTTTAACCCTTATAGCTCCCTAACAAAAAAAAATTTTGGTTCCAAAATTGTGCTGATGTAAAGTAAACATGTGGGAAATGTTATTTATTAACTATTTTGTGTGGCATACAGTACAGACCAAAAGTTTGGACACACCTTCTCATTTAAAGATTTTTCTGTATTTTCATGACTATGAACATTGTACTTTCACACTGAAGGCATCAAAACTATGAATTAACACATGTGGAATTATATACTTAACAAAAAGTGTGAAACAACTGAAAATATGTCTTATATTCTAGGTTCTTCAAAGTAACCACCTTTTGCTTTGATGACTGCTTTGCACACTCTTGGCATTCTCTTGATGAGCTTCAAGAGGTAGTCACCGGAAATGGTCTTCCAACAATCTTGAAGGAGTTCCCAGAGATGCTTAGCACTTGTTGGCCCTTTTGCTTTCACTCTGCGGTCCAGCTCACCCCAAACCATCTCGATTGGGTTCAGGTCTGGTGACTGTGGAGGCCAGGTCATCTGGCGTAGCAACCCATCACTCTCCTTCTTGGTCAAATAGCCCTTACACAGCCTGGAGGTGTGTATGGGGTCATTGTCCTGTTGGAAAATAAATGATGGCCCAACTAAACGCAAACCGGATGGAATAGCATGCCGCTGCAAGATGCTGTGGTAGCCATGCTTGTTCATTATGCCTTCAATTTTGAATAAATCCCCAACAGTGTCACCAGCAAAGCACCCCCACAACATCACACCTCCTCCTCCATGCTTCACGGTGGGAACCAGGCATGTAGAGTCCATCCGTTCACCTTTTCTGCGTCGCACAAAGACACGGTGGTTGGAACCAAAGATCTCAAATTTGGACTCATCAGACCAAAGCACAGATTTCCACTGGTCTAATGTCCATTCCTTGTGTTCTTTAGCCCAAACAAGTCTCTTCTGCTTGTTTCCTGTCCTTAGCAGTGGTTTCCTAGCAGCTATTTTACCATGAAGGCCTGCTGCACAAAGTCTCCTCTTAACAGTTGTTGAAGAGATGTGTCTGATGCTTGAACTCTGTGTGGCATTGACCTGGTCTCTAATCTGAGCTGCTGTTAACCTACGATTTCTGAGGCTGATGACTTGGACAAACTTATCCTCAGAAGCAGAGGTGACTGTTGGTCTTCCTTTCCTGGGGCGGTCCTCATGTGAGCCAGTTTCTTTGTAGCGCTTGATGGTTTTTGCAACTACACTTGGGGACACTTTCAAAGTTTTCCCAATTTTTCGCACTGACTGACCTTCATTTCTTGAAGTAATGATGGCCACTCGTTTTTCTTTACTTAGCTGCTTTTTTCTTGCCATAATGCAAATTCTAACAGTCTATTCAGTAGGACTATCAGCTGTGTATCCACCAGACTTCTGCACAACACAACTGATGGTCCCAACCCCATTTATCAGGCAAGAAATCCCACTTATTAAACCTGACCGGGCACACCTGTGAAGTGAAAACCATTTCCGGTGACTACCTCTTGAAACTCATCAAGAGAATGCCAAGAGTGTGCAATGCAGTCATCAAAGCAAAAGGTGGCTACTTTGAAGAACCTAGAATATAAGACATATTTTCAGTTGTTTCACAATTTTTGTTAAGTATATAATTCCACACGTGTTAATTCACAGTTTTGATACCTTCAGTGTGAATGTACAATTTTCATAGTCATGAAAATACAGAATAATCTTTAAATGAGAAGGTGTGTCCAAACTTTTGGTCTGTACTGTATCTCTCTGATGTAAGGGTATAAAAATTTAAATTTTGAAAATTGCAAAATTTTCTAAATTTCCCCAAATTTCCATTTTTTTCACAAATAAACGCAAGTGATATCGAAGAAATTTTACCACAATCATGAAGTACAATATGTCACGAAAAAACAATCTCAGAATCAGGAGGATCCGTTGAAGCATTTCTGAGTAATTACCTCATAAAGTGACAGTGGTCAGAATTGTAAAAATTGGCCTGGTCATTAACGTGCAAACCACCCTCGGGGGTAAAGGGGTTAATGGAGGCAGAAACTTCTTCCACTATAGCCAACACAATAGATGGAGACCCAATCAGGATTCTCCACATTTCGGAAAATTAGTGGCAGACACCAGCAAAGTGGCATCAAGTTCACTACAGTAGAAATTGTGCAATTAGGACAGAAACCTCTTCCAGTACAGCCAACCCAGGAGATGGAGACCTAACCAGGAGTGTTCATATTTCCCTAAATTAGGGCCTAACACCAACAAAGTGGCATGAATTTCACTAGACTAGAAGTAGTATAATAGAGACCAAAACCTCTTCCACTACAGCCAACCCAATAGATGGAGACCCAATCAGGATTCCCCACATTTCCAAAAATTAGTTGCAGACACCAGCAAGGTGGCATCAATTTCACCAGAGTAGAAGTAGTTTAATGGAGACAGTAACCTCTTCCACTACAGCCAAACCCAATAGATGGAGACCCAATCAGGATTCTCCACATTTTGGAAAATTAGTGGCAGACACCAGCAAAGTGGCATCAATTTCACTACAGTCAAAATAGTGTAATTAGGACTGAAACCTCTTCCAGTACAGCCAACCAAGCAGATGGAGACTCAGTCAGAAGTGTTTACATTTCCCTAAATTAGGGCCTAACACCAACAAAGTGGCATAAATTTCACTAGAGTAGAAGTAGTATAATGGAGAACAAAACCTCTTCCACTACAGCCAACCCAATAGATGAAGACCCAATCAGGATTCCCCACATTTCCAAAAATTAGTGGCAGACACCAGCAAGGTGGCATAAATTTCACTACAGTAGAAATAATGTAATTGGGACTGAAACCTCTTCAAGTACCGCCAACCCAGGAGATGGAGACCTAAAAAGGAATATTCACAGTTCCGTAACTTAGGGCCTAACACCAACAAAGTGGCATCAATTTCACTAGAGTAAAAGTAGTATAATGGAGACCAAAGCCTCTTCCACTACAGCCAACCCAATAGATGGAGACCCAATCAGGATTCCCCACATTTTCAAACATTACTGGCAGACACCAACAAAGTGGCATCAATTTCACTACAGTAGAAATAGTGTAATTAGGACCGAAACCTTTCCCAGTACAGCCAACCCAGGAGATGGATACTCAAACCGAAAAGTTTACAATTTCCTAAATTAGGGCCTAACACCAACAAAATGGCATACATTTCACTAGAGTAGAAGTAGTATAATGGAGATCAAAACCTCTTCCAGTACAGCCAACCCAAGAGATGGAAACCCAATCAGGATTCCCAACATTACCAAAAATTAGTGGCAGACACCAGCAAGGTGGCATCAATTTCACCAGAGTAGAAGTAGTTTAATGGAGAAAGAAACCTCTTCAACTACAGCCAAACCCAATAGATGGAGACCCAATCAGGATTTCCCACATTTCCAAAAATTAGTGGCAGACACCAGCAAGGTGGCATCAATTTTACTACAGTAGAAATAGAGTAATTGGGACCGAAACCTTTTCCAGTACCGCCAACTTAGGAGATGGAGACCTAACCAGTAGTGTTCACATTTCCCTAAATTAGGGCCTAACACCAACAAAGTGGCATAAATTTCACTAGAGTAGAAGTAGTATAATGGAGATCAAAATCTCTTCCACTAGAACCAACCCATTAGATGGAGACCCAATCAGGATTCCCCACATTTCCAAAAATTAGTGGCAGACACCAGCAAAGGGGCATCAATTTCACTACAGTAGAAATAGTGTAATTAGGACCGAAACCTCTTCCAGTACAGCCAACCCAGTAGATGGAGACTCAATCAGAAGTGTTTACATTCCCTAAATTAGGGCCTAACACCACCAAAGTGGCATCAATTTCACCAGAGTAGAAGTAATTTAATGGAGTCAAAAACCTCTTCCACTCCAGCCAACACAATAGATGGAGACTCAATCAGGATTCTCCACATTTCAAAAAATTAGTGGCAGGCACCAGTAAAGTGGCATCAATTTCACTACAGTAGAAATAGTGTAATTGGGACCGAAACCTCTTCCAGTACCGCCAACCCAGGAGATGGATCAGAAGTGCTTACAATTTCCTAAATTAGGGCCTAACACCAACAAAGTGGCATAAGTTTCAATAGACTAGAAGTAGTATAATGGAGATCAAAACTTCTTCCACTACAGCCAACCCAATAGATGGAGACCCAATCAGGATTCCCCATATTTCCAAAAATTACTGGCAGACTCCAGCAAAGTGGCATCAATTTCACTACAGTAGAAATTGTACAATTAGGAACCAAAACCTCTTCCACTACAGCCAATCCAGCAGATGGAGACTCAATCAGGAGTGCAAGGTCCTCTCCAGTTGTTCACCACGTGTCAGACTTTTACTCTGTCGTGCAGGTGCTTGAGCTGGTCAAAAAATGTGTGAAAGGACTCACAGAGATTGCTTCTGCCACTTACACTACTGCTGCTAATATTTTGGAGTTGACGAACTGACGTGCCAGAGGTTGGAAATATATACTGTATTACTCTGAAAACAGCTGAAGTTCACCGCCACTAACGTAGTAGCTGACGTATAGCAGTGTGTATGACGTTTGCCACACAAAAAAATCTTTGGTTGACTGTGGCTAGTGTGAGAGTGTGAACTGTGATAGCAGTAGGAGAGCATTAGGACCCTGTGACTTTTGCCGGTCTGAGCTCAGAGCAGGGGCAGAGCTGGAGACCCTGTGCGTTCTGAGAGTGTCTGCTGTGTGAGAGGCGAGACAGGAAGTCTGTGAGAACTGAGCTGCAACAAGACGCTGTCTCTACACGCTTCCCTGTGGAGTTTGTTAACCCCTGTCCCTGCTTAAGAACAAGTGCTGAGCTCGGGAAAGCTGTGTGGCTCTGTGGAGTTTTGTGGAAGTCCATGCTGAGTGGACTAGAGACTTTGTGCTGAAGGAGCCAAGTGTCGAGTGAGAAGGGAAGAGTCTGAGGAATCTATTTCTGTGATGGAGCACGTGGTCGGTGGTCTGGAAAAGAGTGAGTGACTGCGAGTGGAAAGAAGGGGTCCGGTGCCATTCCCATTGAGAGGATACTGACAAGCCTTGTGAAGAGATCTTCCCAGCCCTTAACCTGAGGCTACAGGACTAAAGTCCCCGGCGTGTGGGCTCGGCATCGGCCGACAAGACAAGGAACCTTTGCTGATTTTGTGAACGTTGTTTTTGTTTTGGCGCCAAAGTTTTCCGGGACTAGCTGCAACCACCACGATTCACAGGTCTGTGATAGACTACATCTGAGGTTAATGGTACCGTAACTTTAAGATACCCGGGTATCCTTGTAATAGGGGTATAAGAGCAATTGGTATGGTTTCATGCATTGTTATTGTTAATAGTGATAGGATTGTTCTCAGTGTGCCATCTCAGGGGGTCCCCATTGACCGCCCTCACTAGACTGACACTGTGTTTAGGTAAAAATTGTTCCAGATCTTTAGAATAATTCACATAAGCTGGAAACCTTGAGATTGGCACATTGATTTCAGCTTTTGCTGATTGTGTGTATTTAGTAGGGACAGTGTCCCAGGTAGAACCTAAGGCTGATCCATGTAATACTGAATTTTAGTCTTATCCCTATTTTAGTAAAGAAAGTGTGGCTTATTTCTGTCTCTGTCTCAGTTCGTGACTCACTGGATCTCTCTCGGACCTCCGGTCATTACAGCTAGCAACAGAAAAAAATATTTTTTTTACTCTGAAAACAGCTGAAGTTCATTGCCACTAACATAGTAGCTGTCGTATAGCAGAGTGTATAACGTTTGCCACACAAAAAAGTCTTTGGTGGACTCTGCCTAGCAAAACAAAAAATCATTTTTTTTGCTCTGAAAACATCTGAGGTTCACCGCCACTAAGATAGTAGGTGTCTTTTAGCAGAGTGTATCACGTTTGCACACAAAAATATCTTTGATGGACTGTGGCTAGCAACAGGAAATTTTTTTTTTTTTTACTCTGAAAACAGCTGAAGTTCACTGCCACTAACGTAGTAGCTGACGTATAACAGAGTGTTATGTCTCATGAATGGGAAATTTATGGACTATGTTTGGACTTTTTACAGTTGCTATGCACTGCTGTTTTATTGCAGTGCTGTAGTGTTCACTTTCCTTAAGTTTATCCCTTCTCTCTCCCTGTCTCCCTCTCATGTGACTCTAATGTAGCTAACCCCTCCCTTCTTTTTCCCCTGTCTTTCCTCATTCTCCATCTTTGCTCCATCAGAAGCTCATGTGCTCTCAGCCTGTCTGAGGAAAGTTACTTTTTACCTGCTCCTGTATGCAATATAACAAGAATTCTTAAAGAAAATAAAGCCTCTTCTGAATTCTTCACAACGTGCCTGCTTGTAGCCGAGTTAAAGCTATCTTCGACCATCGCTTCCATGTAAGTAAATTGAAGAGACAGCATCTCAACAGCCACAGCCATGGGGACAGAATAGTAAAAAGGAACTTCCCAGATTCATCTGTAGAGCCAGCCACAGCTTCTATAAAGCTACAGAACTTTCCGCAGAGCATCCGCTCTCAGCATATAAGAGACTGACTCACCCCCTGGGCCGTGGGGCACTCGGAGCTGGGCAATCGGGAAACGATGGGGGTAGTAGTGGCAACCCGGTTCCATGGCTCAGGGTGGTCAGACCATTGGTAGTCTGCGACGCGCTGTTGATGTGTCTGACTACGCCACCCGTGGATTGCGGTCAGTGCGGACCGCCGCTGCCAGGAAGACCGCTGGGGCTGATGATGTATGCAGCTGGGATAGCGTGACTCCCCACGGGAAGAGTGCGGCCCCAGGGCAGTATAATGGAAGATGGGGGTGATGGTGCAGGACGTCCCAGCACCGTTAGTGCTGGAGGAGCAAGGAGCACACAGACAACAGGTTGCAGTCCAGGGTCTTTACTAGAACAGGTGAACTGACCCACAAACAGGCCCGGCTAGGAGGGGGCCTGGACGTCTGAGAGCAAACGGGAAATTGGCCCTGGTCAGGGTGAGGGTGTAGGCCTACCGTGCTCTCTGCGCTCCTTCTGGCTATCTCCTCCTGGTAGGGTAACAGCCCACGGTCCCGAGCTCACCGTGTCCTCTCACCCGTATGGTTTGCAACGTGGGTTCTTTTCCACTCCCGGCCTGATACGGCTCTGCTGGTCCCTTCTGCTGTGGCAGAGCCTCCGGGCTTCTTAGGCCAAGGAACGTACAGTCCCCTGCGGACTGGTTATCTGCTGTAGGACGTGGAATACTCACAGCCTCAGACGCCAAAGTCTGGTAAATTTGGTTCTTTATCTGCCAGGACAGGCGTACTCCACCTCTTGTCCCTGGCTTGTGGCTCTCCTACTGCCACACGTCCTCTTAGGGTGCAATACAACTGTCCCTCACTGCTCTGGGACACTTCTCTATCCAGAGACATGTTGTCCAGTTCTCCCTAACCCTGCCCCCAGTTCCAGCTTTTATAGGGGCAGCCTGCTCCCCCTACTGGCCTGAGACAGGAGGTATTGCATGCTAATGTTCCCCTGACCAGAGAACCTCCCCCTTGCTCTCAGACACAGCTTTATTATATTTGTGGCATCCAGGCCAGGGTGACACATTCTCCCCTAGTAGAATTTAGTACTCCGGGACTAAACAGTAAACAAAGATAATATACATGACTATAAAACATTAGTAGACAAACGACGCACAGATTGAGTTCTTAAGGTCACAGAGTGGTCTGTGACCGGGTGTCCATATCACCAACACAACGGGGAGCCTTAACCAGGTGGGGGTCTGTCCTACCCCAAGTCCTTTACAGTCTTAGTTCATTCCTTGGTTAGGCTCCGAACGCAGTCCATACAAAGTCCCGGTTATTAAAAGTCCATAACCTTTGAGTCCGTACAGTAACTGTAAGAAACTGAAACACAGAATTACCAATCATGCATGTAACTTTGCAAACATTTCAACACTTGGCAACAGGGTTATTTACAATTTTAGTGCACCCTATATTCTCCAGCGAGCGGGTATCTGCCCCTTTGTGCTCCTGGTTGACCTGCGTAGCCCACTGTCTGGTGGTGGACCGACCTGGCTTTCCCCACTAGCGTTAGGGGTACAGCTACCAGCTGGACTTACAGGCAGGGCAGGCAGCTGTCTGCGGGTCCTTTGGCTTACCGCAGGCATGGCAGGCTCACTGTCAGCAGAGGGTTGACTCTCCTGGACTGCTGGTACAGGCTCTTCCGCCTCTGGAACTGCTTGCTCTTCTTCACCTTCCAGCTCTGGTGCAGGTTGTTGCTCAGTCGGTTGCAGGAAATGCAGGACGGGTACCACTATGGCATCGTTTATTCGAGTCCAGGACTGAGGGAACTCTCCGAGAACGGTGCTGATCATTTCTTCCTTGTCCTCTGCGGGTTCAAGGTTATTTTGATCCTCTTCTGCACTACGGAGTTGCTCGGGGCATCTTTTGAGGTGGTCTCTGGAGATGGTACTAGTGGTTTCTCCTCCGTCCTTGGTGATCACGCACACCTTCGGGTTGTCGTGGTCAGACTGCAGTACGGTGTAGGGTTCCCTTTCCCACTGGTCGTCCAACTTGTGAAGCCTTCTCTTTCGCTTCAGGACCTGCTCACCAGGTTCTAGGGGACCAGCAGGGGCGTGTTGGTTTAAGAGTCTTTCTTGCCTTTCTCTCACCTGGGCCTGGCTCTTCTCCACACTCTCCTGTACCTTCTTGTACTGCAGTTGCCTTTCCGTATCCCAGTCCGCATCCGGGGAGGTGTCCTCAGGTGTTAGGACTCCCATCTCCAGGTCTACGGGCAGCTTACCTGGTCTAGCTCGCATCAGGTAAGCTGGGGTGCAGTTTGTAGCATTCACCGGGATATGGTTGTATAAGTCTATTAGATCCGGCAGTTTTTCTGGCCACAGGCTGCGTTCCTCCAGGGGCAATGTCTTCAGGAGATCAATGACTATATTGTTCATTTTCTCACACATCCCGTTGGTTTGTGGGTGGTAAGGCGTTGTCCGAATCTTCTTACAGCCATAGAGGTTGCAGAACTCTTGGAAGATTTCAGCTTCGAACGCTGGACCCTGGTCCATCAGGACCTGTTCCGGATACCCGTGTGGACGGCAGAAGTATTGCTGGAAGGCTCTGGCCGCCATTTGGGCTGTCAAGTCTTTCACCGGGACCACCACTAGAAAACGGGAATAGTGGTCCACGATTGTCAGGGAGTAGATGTATCCTGACCGGCTTGGAGCCAGTTTGACCTGGTCCAGAGCTACCAGCTCAAGAGGCTGCTGGGTGACGATGGGCTTCAAGGGTGTCTTCTGGCTCGTGCGGTCTTTTCTCCTTAAGTTAAAAGGGCCACAGTCCCTGCACCACTTCTCTACAGCACCTCTCATGCCAACCCAAAAGAACCGTCCTCTTAGCAGGAACTCCAGTTTCTTCCAACCGAAGTGCCCCACTCTGTCATGGTAAGCCCCCAGGACCATAGCTGCATCCCGCCTTGGGACCACGACTTGCTAGGTCAGCTCGTGTGTCCGGTGGTTGACAAGTCTTCTGCACAGCTTGCCTTCATAGAGGAACAGCTTGCTCTTCTCTTTCCATAGCTGCTTGGCTTCCTCTGGATCATCCGGATCTAAGCGGGCATCTTCCTGGGTCAGCAGATCTTTCACCAGGCGGATTGCGGGGTCACTATCTTGGGTCTCGGCCCAGCTGTGGTGAGGTAGGGGATTGATCATAACAGTTGTTAAATCTTCCTCTTTCACGCCGTGGGAGTATTGAGCGGCCCCATGCCGGTGAAACGCGGGGAGTTCTACCTCCTCCAGCTCTTCTGGGTCTTCGTCACCTTCAGGTAAGTGAGGCATTCTCGATTGGGCGTCAGCGTTGGCATTGGTTTTGCCTGCCCGGTACTTGATCACGAAGTCATAATTGGAGAGACGGGCCATCCACCGCTGTTCCAGGGCACCAAGTCTTGCACTGTCTAGGTGTGTTAACGGGTTGTTGTCCGTGTACACAGTGAACTTTGCGGACGCCAGGTAATGCTTGAAGCGTTCCGTTATGGCCCACACCACCGCCAAGAATTCTAGCTTGAAGGAGCTGTAATTCTCCGGGTTCCTCTCGGTGGGCCTCAGCTTCCGGCTGGCGTACGCGATCACCCTTTCTCTGCCCTGTTGGTTTTGTGACAGTACTGCTCCCAGTCCCACATTACTGGCATCTGTGTGGAGAATAAAAGGCTGGCCATAATCAGGGTAGGCCAGGATCTCATCCCCTGTGAGGGCCATCTTCAACTGATGGAAGGACTCCTCTTCCGGTTTATCCCACTTGAAGGGTGGCTTTTGGCTTCTGGACTTAGACTGTCCTATCAGGAGGTCCTGCATAGGAGCTGCCATCTTAGTGAACCCGGGGATGAACCTTCGGTAGTAGCCTACCAACCGGAGGAATTGCCTCACTTCCTTGATGTTCGAGGGGCTTGGCCAGCTCTTGATTGCTGTGACCTTGTCAGGGTCGGGGGCTACTCCTCCGCACTTACCACGTGCCCTAGGTACTGGACCTTTGGTTTCAACAGGTGACTCTTTGATGGTTTCACCTTCAGGCCATAGCCTGCCAGGGCTTCGAACACCTCGGCCAGGTGCTTTAGATGGTCCTCATAAGTCTTCGAATAGACAATCACGTCGTCCAGGTAAAGGAGGACTGTCTCGAAGTTTCGGTGCCCTAGACAGCATTCCATCAGCCTCTGGAAGGTCCCTGGTGCATTGCAGAGCCCGAAGGGCATACAGTTGAACTCGCTCGGTCCCATCGGGGTGGTGAAGGCGGTCTTCTCCTTGTCAGCCTCTGCCACAGGAACCTGCCAGTACCCGCTAGTAAGGTCCAAAGTAGAAAAGAAGTTAGCTGATTTTAGTGCGGCTAAAGACTCCTCTATTCTAGGCAGCGGATATGCGTCTTTGTGGGTGATACGGTTGATTTGTCTATAGTCTACGCACATTCTCATGGTGCCGTCTATCTTTTTTACCAGAACCAGGGGGGCTGCCCAGGGGCTACAGCTATCTCTAATGACCCCAGCTTCTTTCATTTCTCTTAGCATGCCCTTGGTGTTCTGATAATGTGCAGGGGGTACAGGCCTGTGTCTCTCTTTTATTGGTGGGTGGCTCCCCGTGGGGATATGGTGTTCTATCCCTTTTACTCTGCCGAAGTCTAGCGGGTGCTTACTAAAAATTCTCTCATACTCCTGGACCACCCGGTAGACTCCCTGCTTTTGGTGCAGGGGAGTGGAGTCAGCACCCACATGGAGTTTCTGGCACCAGTCCTCCTTTTGTTTCTGGGAGCCATTACCCTCCGCCTGTGGAGATGGAGGCAAAGGCTCCATGGCCCTGATAGCTTTGTGTTCGACAACAAACAGTTTGGCAAGTGTAGCGTACCTGAGTAAGTGTACCTCTCTCTCCCCAATGTTGAGAATGCGAACGGGCACCCTCCCATGACGGACATCAACC
This sequence comes from Phyllobates terribilis, assembly GCF_046119375.1. Taxonomy (NCBI): domain Eukaryota; kingdom Metazoa; phylum Chordata; class Amphibia; order Anura; family Dendrobatidae; genus Phyllobates; species Phyllobates terribilis. Next base: position 33,127,347 of record NW_027362761.1, on the reverse strand, counting down.
ACCCCCCGGGCTGTCAAAATGGTGGACCTGCTGTCTGAGTACACAGGTTCTACCATGGCTTGGTAGTCTCTACCTCTCAACCCGATTGCAGTCCGACACCAGATCATCATTTCACTTTTGGGAGGCATGGAAATGGGAAATGGGTCACTCAGTCTTACGCTACCGATCTCACCACCAGACAGTTCTACCTGCTGCTGTCTCATCAGGGCTTTTATCTCCTTGTTGAGGACTCTCTGTTGGCTGGAACTAGCATTCACCGCCACCTGTTGTAGAATTAGAATTACCTCTGAAATACAATTTTCAATCACGTTAGTACCCACAGTTATTTTAGGGTGACTTTCACGATGGTCAATGTCCACAATAATCACTCCCTGTGCCGGCAGTTCAACTTTACCAATCTTAATGGTCATCTCTTTGAACCCCATCTGCGGCACGGGCAAGCCATTACTGGCGATGATGCTCAAGTCACTGTCTGGATACCGTGTTATGTCAGCATCAGTCCAATACTGCTTAAAAAGTACATAAGGGATAGTGGTTACTTGCGACCCGGTATCCAGCAAGGCGCTCATGGGGATACCGTCCAGCACCACGGGTAAAACCGGGCACCCCCCAACGTACTTATTACGCCAATTGTAAGGGCCTGGTGATCTTATGCCTGGGGGTTGGCCCTCTGCCCCAGGTTGGACCCGTTTAAATTACAGTACCTGGAAATGTGTCCGGGCTGGTTGCATCGACGGCAAATGGGCTGTCCATCCTCTGCGTAGCGGTCTGTGGGCCTCCCTCGGAATGACGGGGTCCTCCTCTGTCGACGCCACGGGACATCCTCCGGACTTGAAGCCAACTCGATGGGTCTTGACGGGTCCACTTGTAACGCCTGGACAGTCCTGGTCAACGCCGCGACGCTCCTGGTCAGCTCCTGGACTTGGTGATGCAGATCTTTCGATGGGGCTTGGTTCAGGGCCTGTGCATCGGCCCCCACAGAGTCCATAGAGGAGGGTCCCGCCTCCTGGTGGTAGGTGAGAGCAGGGCACCGGGAGTTTATAGCGCCACTTGTTGCGGGTTCACGGAGCACCCTTATGGCCCTGTCCTTAAATTGGGCAAAGGTCAGATCAGGGTTCTGAAAGAACATGAGGCGCAGCTGGGTACTGTGGGCGCTAGACAGCAGACCTTCCATAAACTGTTCTGTTAGTAGCTTATCCGTATCCTGCACGCTGCCAGGGTCAGCTTGTTGGATGGCCCTCAAGGCTTCCTGCAAATTTAGGGCATAGTCTCTGATGCTGTCCTGTGTCCGCTGCTTACATCCATAGAACCTCATTTTAATTTCAGCGGAGGTACGTGTGTCAAAGGTACCCCGCAGCCGGGCCAGAATACCCTTCACAGTTCTTTTCTCCTCAGCGGGCCATGACTTTACCTCTCGCTGGGCTGCGCCAGTTAACTGCCCTGTCAGTATGCTAACCTTCTGTTCCTCTGTCAGGGGGTAAACTTGGAATAAACTGTACAGCCTTTCCTTAAAGTCAGTTAGGGCATGGGGCTCCCCTGAATACTTAGGCAGCCAGGCCGCTCCAGGGATGTAAGGCAGGGAAAATGGCATCACCGCTGCAGCAGCTGCGCTGGTGGTAGTGGGCGCCTCCGTGTCCGACATTTTCCTCCACCCTAGTTAAGCTTGGCCTACCTTCCGACGATCCTCTTCTGTAGGCCGCGGCTCCGCTGGTGCTGCTCTGGACGAGGACCTTGCGTCGCGTCCTGGTGACGTCAGCGTCGCTCTCTCTCCCTTCCAGGATCTTGCGCAACGTCGGTGCGTGGGGCGGAGCTTCGGGTCTCGCGCGGTTTTGACGTCCACGCCCCTCTTCTTCCCGCGCGACGTCCTGAAGATGGCGTCCGATGGCGGGAAAACGGTTGAAGATGGCGGGAACCGACAGAAGATGGCGGGAGATGGCTGAAAATGGCGGGAAACGGCTCCGGATGGCGGGAAACCTCTTCTTCAGGTACGTGTACAGTCTTTTTCAGGCACGCAATACCCGTTTGTGGCGGGTTGGTTACTATCCTGCCGACTACGCCAAAGCTGACTCACCCCCTGGGCCGTGGGGCACTCGGAGCCGGGCAATCGGAGGAGCTGGAGGAGCAAGGAGCACACAGACAACAGGTTGCAGTCCAGGGTCTTTACTAGAACAGGTGAACTGACCCACAAACAGGCCTGGCTAGGAGGGGGCCTAGACCTCTGAGAGCAAACGGGAAATTGGCCCTGGTCAGGGTGAGGGTGTAGGCCTACCGTGCTCTCTGCGCTCCTTCTGGCTATCTCCTCCTGGTAGGGTAACAGCCCACGGTCCCGAGCTCACCGTGTCCTCTCGCCCGTATGGTTTGCAACGTGGGTTCCTTTCCACTCCCGGCCTGGTACGGCTCTGCTGGTCCCTTCTGCTGTGGCGGAGCCTCCGGGCTTCTTAGGCCAAGGAACGTACAGTCCCCTGCGGACTGGTTATCTGCTGTAGGACGTGGAATCCTCACAGCCTCAGACGCCAAAGTCTGGTAAATTTGGTTCTTTATCTGCTAGGACAGGCGTACTCCACCTCTTGTCCCTGGCTTGTGGCTCTCCTACTGCCACACGTCCTCTTAGGGTGCAATACAACTGTCCCTCACTGCTCTGGGACACTTCTCTATCCAGAGACATGTTGTCCAGTTCTCCCTAACCCTGCCCCCAGTTCCAGCTTTTATAGGGGCAGCCTGCTCCCCCTACTGGCCTGAGACAGGAGGTATTGCATGCTAATGTTCCCCTGACCAGAGAACCTCCCCCTTGCTCTCAGACACAGCTTTATTATATTTGTGGCATCCAGGCCAGGGTGACACAAGACCATACTGTGTTCCTTCTCCCTGTGAATTAAGATGGCTGAGGGAACGACTACCTGGTCTCTGCCAGACCCATAGTTAGAGGAAGAATGCATAGAACTTGATCCACTGTCTAGTGAGAAGGCTAAACGTCCACAAAGCCTACATGGAAGGTTAGAGAGAACCTTGAAACCAGTAAACATGAACTTTCCTGTTATAGCAGACTTATGGCAAAAACTGCTGAGTCACATGGACAGCCTGTCTCAGCCTGCTTCTCTCAAACTACCACCAGAGGGAGCCCTTGCACAACTGTGTTCGGATTATCAACTGTATGTAGAAACAACAGATGAATATGTCACTGTTTTGTAAAAACTTAACCCTTCTGTATCCTGTAAAGAGCTGCAAGCTTTCTAACAACTTAACTCTGAGAGAGAACGCATGGTGCGCAATATTAAGGCCAAGACAGAGGCAAGAATTGCACAGATAGCCGAGATGTCATCTTGCATTTCTGGCTCAGCCAGACAGTCAAAGCAATCATCTAAGTCACGCTCTTCAAAATCTTCAACCCTCTGCGAGCAGCTTATAAGAGCATGTGCAGAAGCTGAGGCCAGTAAGGTACAAGCCGCTTTTGCGCAAAAGAAAACTAAAACGGAAGCGAGCGCAGCAGCCGAAGCAGCACGCAAGAAGGCAGAAATAGAGCCCCTAGAAAAGGAATGTGAACACTCCACAGTCATGGCAAGGTTAAAGGTCCTGGAACAAGCTATTAGTGGAAGCCAAAAAGACAGCATCAGTTTAAGTGATTTTAATACTGAAGACCCTCTTAAGCGTACTGGAGACTATGTACAAAGCCAAAATAGTGCTCCCCCGGCTTCAGCAATCCTTCCTGACAACACAGACATTCCTCTAAGGCATCAGGGCGCAGAGCATTTATCAGCATCATGCATTCAAGGTCAGTACAACACGCTGCCAACACTTCATCCTGAAGCTCCGCCGTGCACCACAATGTACCAGGCCCCTGCACCTCACCAAACTCTATACACAGAAGCACACGTGCAGGCCAATATGCAGGCAAGTCATCACATTTCAGTCAGCCACACAGTTCCAGCTCCATGTGTTGCAGAATCTAAGCACATTATTAACTGGTTACTGGACTGAATACCTACGCTGCACCATACTTTCCTGCATTCCTAGGTCACAACACCACAGACTGTATGAACAATGCTACCCAACCAGTAACTGTCTTTCCAAAATCAGAGAATACTGACATGTCTGACTTTGCAAGGTACGTGATTCACCGTGATCTAAGACCGGTCTTACTAAGTTTGATGATCAACCTGAAAACTACAGGGGTTGGAAATGCACCTTGAAAACCCCTATTAGCGACCTTGGCATCACCGCTGCTGAAGAGCTAGACCTGCTGATCAGGTGGTTTGGACCACAATCCACAGAACAGGTCAAGAGACTTAAATCTGTCCACATCAGTAATCCAATGGCTGGTCTCACTGCTGCATGGGAATGACTAGAACAAAGCTATGGTAGTCCTGAGGCAATAGAAAACACTCTGTTCAAGCGTTTAGATGACTTTCCAAAAATATCCAGTAAGGACAGTCTTAAATTCCAAGAGCTCAGTGACCTCCTCTTAGAGCTTGAGCTGGCCAAAGCAGACCCACACCTGCCTGGCCTCAGCTACCTGGACACTGCTCGTGGGGTAATCCCAATAGCTTCTAAGCTACCATCCTATATCCAAGATAGGTGGGTCATGCTTGGATCAAAATACAAAAGGGAACACCAAGTCTCCTTTCCTCCATATTCCTACTTTTGTCAGTTTATTGAAAATATTGCAGAGTGTAAGACTGACCCAAGCTTCTTCAACGAAGGACTCAGCGGCCCTGGATCATCCCTTCCTAAGTATGAAAGTCCACATACAAGCGACAGAAACCGCAATAGTCCAGTGTCAGAAAAGAAGAGTGATGTTCTTTCCACACCTTCACCAGCTCCAGACAAGAGCGAGGTATGTGAAAGGATCAAAAATCCTAATCGTATATGTCCCATTCATAAGATGCCACATCCCCTAAAGAAGTTCATTGGCTTCAGAAAGAAACCGCTCCAGGAACGCAAGGAGCTTCTAAAGAAGTTTGGGGTATGTTACAGATGTTGTTCATCTACAGAATACCTTGCTAAAGACTGTAAAATCTCTATTAAGTGTTTTGAGTGTGACAGTGAGGACCACGTACAAGCGCTCAATCCATCCCAACCTGACTCTGCACCTCTTCCGCCTTCTCCCACCACAAGGCATGGCGGGGAGGATGCAGAGCAAGCGGCAAGTCTTACCACAATATATGTTTCATGTACAGAAATCTGCGTAGAAGACCTGTGTGATAAGTCCTGTGCGAAGATATGTCTGGTGAACGTGCATCCTAAGGACCATCCAGAGAAAACTGTAAAGCTGTACTCTGTTCTGGACAATCAAAGCAACCTATCCCTTGCAAGGTCAGAACTCTTTGATCTATTTGACTTAAATGGAAATGCTCACCCTTACTCTCTGGGCACCTGTAGTGGTGTTTACAGAGTTCTCTGGGAGAAGAGCCAATGGACTCATAGTATCTTCTCTCGAGAACAATGTGAATATTCCCCTACCCACTTTGGTCGAGTGCAACCAAATACCATCCAACAAAGAGGAGATCCCAAATCCAAAAGCTGCTCTTTGTCACCCCCATCTAAAGACTATAGCCAACAAGATTCCAGCTCTTTACAACAGCACGAACATCCTGATTCTGCTTGGCAGAGACATTCTGTGGCTACTCAAGGTACGTCGGAAATCAAAGGGCCGCATTATGCTCCATTTGCTCAACGCTTTGATCTAGGCTGGGTTATCATAGGTGATGTCTGCATGGAAAGGACAAAGAGACTTGCAAGGATCTTCTCATTTAAGACTCATGTCTCACCAAATGGTTGCAACACTCACTCTCAACCATGCCCACATCATTACTGGGTGAAAGAAAAGCCGAGTAACTGTAAGTGGCAGCAAGAAAACCCTAACAACATAAACACGTTCCCTTCCTGTGATGACAACCTCGGGTCAACGTCGTTCAATTCTTCAAGTGAAGACAACCGGCTGATACGTGCAAGAGAAGACTGTGGAAACTATCTCAGGTTCCTATGGCACAAGGACAATGATGTCTACAACGAAGTCATAGACTACCGGATGAAGGAACATGTCTTCGGGATCAGCCCCTCACCTGCTGCAGCAATCTGTAGATCGAGACAGACAGCCCAGGAAGGTGAGAGAGAGTATGGACCTGATTCTCCTCTATCTGTGGAGAAGAACTATTATGTAGATGATGTGATTAAATCTCTACCCACAAGTGAAGAGACAAATGATCTAATGATCTGCTCTCTGAAGAGCAGGAAATGTTGTTGGCAGCAAACTTCAGACCTCACAAGATTGTCTCCATCAGCCAGGAGGTAATGAAGGCATTTCCATCTGAAGACAGTACAACGAGCTTAAAGGATCTTGATCTAGGTTCTGACGTTCCTTTTATGCAACGCAGCCTCGGTCTGCTCTGGAACATTAAACGGGACACGTTCTCATTCCAGTTGTCAGTCTGCATTAAACCCTTCACCAAACGAGGAGTCTTACCTGGTGTGAACAGCATCTACGATCCTCTTGGGTTTAAAGCACCTATCACCATTCAAGGCAAGATTCTTTTGAGACAGTTGACCGCTGACAACACGGATTGGAACACTCCACTTCCGTCCCAGAAACCACAAAGGTGGGAAACATGGAAAACGTCTCCAAGGATCTTAGATCAACCCAGCTCGTTCCTATCTGGTTCTGCCTTAAGGTTTTTTTCAGCCGCCACAAGAAGAGAAGTCCACATTCTCTCTGACGCATCTACAAGGGTCATAGCTGCAGTAGCCTACCCGAAGACCTCAGTAGCCGTCAACAAGGTACATTGTGAATTTGTCCAGGACAGGACCAAACTAGCCTCAAGGCCTGCTCACACTGTACCAAGACTTTGTCTTTGTGCTACTGTACTAGTGGTGGAGGTTACAGAAATTGCCCCTGAACAGTGGCACCACATCTCCACTGACTTGCAACAGGACTCATGGCTGCACCCAGCCTTTGTGCCAACACCTGGCTGTCGTTTCCAAGTTTTGTTCCTGAGGACCCTTGTTTTGTCAATGCTGGCAGCACATTTGAACTTGACGAACCGGTTGCTGATGGAGAGACCAGACCCGTCATCTCTACATGCTGCATACCTGTGACTCCAAAGTTGAAGCTGAGGCCTCATCTCTCTGGACGCTTCTTTAGCTGGTCACCGGTTGTGCAGGCTGGTATTTGCCAGACTTATAACTCCAAGTGCTTCATGGCAGAAGGCATCACATGAAGGACATTGCTTCTGGACACAGCTTACGGCAGGGAGCCTACCGCCATATTCCTCCAGCTGTGTTGGGACATTTGAACTTTCTCCAGCGGATTGTTGGGTTGGTGGAAGTGTTTACACGTTGCAGCTTCCACAATCCGAAGAGGTATTTCATTTGACTCGGATTATCCGACTGTTGAGGACTTCAGACCTCCAACGAAAAATTGGACTACATCTGTTACTGTTATTGTTGTATGCTTGTTTATTTCTTTGTCCTTCAGGTCTACTTTGACATCCCCAAAAATACACCACGTCAAGAATCATTGAAATCTAAAGGTTTCCAACAGGGAGTATTATGTCCCATGAATGGGAAATTTATGGACTATGTTTGGACTTCTTACAGTTGTTATGCACTGCTGTTTTATTACATTGCTGTATTGCTCACCTTCCTTAAGTTTGTCCCTTCTCTCTCCCTGTGTCCCTCTCATGTGACTCTAATGTAGCTAACCCCTCCCTTCTTTTTTCCCTGTCTTTCCTCATTCTCCATCTTTGCTCCATAAGAAGCTCATGTGCTCTCAGCCTGTCTGAGGAAAGTTCCTTTTCATCTGGTCCTGTATGCATTATAACAAGAATTCTTAAAGAAAATAAAGCCTCTTCTGAATTCTTCACAATGTGCCTGCTTGTAGCCGAGTTAAAGCTATCCTCGACCATCGCTTCCATGTAAGTCAGGTGAAGAGACAGTGTCTCAACAGCACCCTATATTACAGCCACAGCCATGGGGACAGTATACAGAGTGTATCACATTTGCAACACAAAAAAAAACTTTTGTGGACTCTGCCTGCCAACAGAAAAATATATTTGTTTTACTGTGCATACAGCTGAAGTTTACCCACCAAAAAAATGATAAACTGGGCTAACACAGCTTGCACTATCACAGTAGCAAATGAAAAAAATAGGTTTTTGTGCTCTGCACTCAGAAGCTCTGCACTGACAAGCCCTGCCGATAGCTGAATTTCAACCCCACAAAATCAAAAAGTGGCCTACAAGGGCTTGCTTGCTTTATCACATTAGCAAGTGCAAAAATAAATTCCAAACAAGCGCCCATCTGTCTAGCTAGTATCTCTCAGTACACTGAGCAGTGTCTGTCTCCAACAGTGACATGGATAAAATGGCGCTGAGGGAACATGGCCGCTTTTTATACAGAGAGGACATGTGATTTCAGCAGCCAATTGCAGAAGCCCTTGTGTCTGGACAGTATGGATGCTTCCTGCGCTCTGATTTGCTAGCCGCTCTTTCCTGACTTAAAGTTACCGCCTACAGGAAGAAAAAAAAAATTACAAGCGCGCTGCTGATCTGACCTGTTCTGAGTTATCATCTGCCCCCCTACTCATCTACGACGTCCCCCCCGCTCATCATACACAAGCACTATGCTAGCAAAACTGTTGAAAATGCTGTAGTTGCCCCGCAATCACGTTCCCGCATTTATTCGCCAAACGTTGCCAATTTTCCGGATTTTAAAAAATTTTGCTCTCGTTTCCGATCATGAATCCGAATGTGCCATATTCGTGTAGAAGTTGTAAGTTCGGATTACGAACAAATTCGCTCATCACTACTGTGGATGAGGCCTGTATAACATTGAATATATGCTCCAAACAATTTCAAACTGAGATCTGGCCTACTGTCAGGCCCGGCGTCAGCACCCAGCGCACCCGGGCAAGTGCTGGGGCTCTGAGCAGGCGGGGGGCCCACTTGCCGTCGGGCACCCCTGCGCACTATGGGACCGTGAGCAGAGGATGGCGGTGCTAGCGCCCGCCCCCCTGCTTGCTCAGGGCCCCAGCACAATACTTACCTCTCCCCGTGCCTCCACAGCAGGTTCGGTGTCTGCCCCGGCTGCTGCACTGTGACGTCTTAGGTAGAGATGAGCGTTGTTCTACTCGAACTGTTCGCCAATCTCAAATTCGAGCTGTTTTGGGCGGTGTTCGAGCCGTTCGGCGAACACGAACAATTTGAGAAAAATTCGGCTGTTCGAGGTTATGTTCGATAACTGTTCGTGCACCAAAATCATAACTGGATTTTTTCTCAGTAATGATGAAAATTAATGTTAATACGCAGTTTGAGTGTACAGCGGGGTGGGGGAAGGGGCAGGGGATGGATCTCTGCAGGAACAATGAAGATCTCCATTTTTTTTCTCTTTCCCGCATTTGCAGTGGGGAGGTGCAATCGGTCAGCCTATCAGCAGCGCACACACGGAGCGAAGTGCTTTTTTTCACACAAGCAAGGGCATGTGTCATTGGCAGTGTATGTCACATGTCCTTGCCCTATAAGACCAAGCCATTTTCCCCGTCGCCACCATTTTCTCACTGCTGCAGCTGCGTGTTAGACGGCACCGCTGTTGCTGTGTGCGCTATACCTTGTTAATTTCAAGCCAATTTTCGCACAAATCTACAGATAGCTTGGGAGTAGGGAATAGTTGTGATTGCAGTCCTTTTAAGGACTAGGTTACAGCATTTCCTACGACTTTTATCAGGCAGGTCTGTGCTCTTAAATAGATAGATTGTGGGAGTAAAGATTAATTGTAATTGGAGTCCTTTTCAGGACTAGGTTACATCAGTTCCTATCAGTTTTTGCCAGGCAGGTCTGTGCCAGTGCTGTGCAAGTTTTTTTCACAGCATTTGGCTGAATCTAGCAAAGCTAATCCTTTTTGGCCTATTGCAGAGTGTGTTAGTCAGTGGAGTAGCCTATCTGTGTTGCAAGATATACCACCTGTGTATAGAATACCAATTTTTTTACTGCACCTAGTGAAGTAAAATCTTTTGGGCAAAGCATCATTCTATTAGTCCATCTATACTGACCTCCATCAGGTTGCAAATTGAATATAATTTTTTTCTGCATCTAGCTCTGAAAAAATATTGGGCTTCTAGCTGTGTGTGGGACTTGTTCTATTAATCCATCTATACAGACCTCCATCAGGTTGCAAACTGAATATATTTTTTTCTGCATCTACCTCTGAAAAAATATTGGGCTTCTAGCTGTGTGTGGGACTTGTTCTATTAATCCATCTATACAGACCTCCATCAGGTTGCAAACTGAATATATTTTTTTCTGCATCTACCTCTGAAAAAATATTGGGCTTCTAGCTGTGTGTGGGACTTGTTGTATTAGTCCATCTATACTGACCTCCATCAGGTTGCAAACTGAATATATTTTTTTCTGCATCTACCTCTGAAAAAATATTGGGCTTCTAGCTGTGTGTGGGACTTGTTGTATTAGTCCATCTATACTGACCTCCATCAGGTTGCAAACTGAATATATTTTTTTCTGCATCTACCTCTGAAAAAATATTGGGCTTCTAGCTGTGTGTGGGACTTGTTCTATTAATCCATCTATACAGACCTCCATCAGGTTGCAAACTGAATATATTTTTTTCTGCATCTAGCTCTGAAAAAATATTGGGCTTCTAGCTGTGTGTGGGACTTGTTCTATTAATCCATCTATACAGACCTCCATCAGGTTGCAAACTGAATATATTTTTTTCTGCATCTACCTCTGAAAAAATATTGGGCTTCTAGCTGTGTGTGGGACTTGTTCTATTAATCCATCTATACAGACCTCCATCAGGTTGCAAACTGAATATATTTTTTTCTGCATCTACCTCTGAAAAAATATTGGGCTTCTAGCTGTGTGTGGGACTTGTTGTATTAGTCCATCTATACTGACCTCCATCAGGTTGCAAACTGAATATATTTTTTTCTGCATCTACCTCTGAAAAAATATTGGGCTTCTAGCTGTGTGTGGGACTTGTTGTATTAGTCCATCTATACTGACCTCCATCAGGTTGCAAACTGAATATATTTTTTTCTGCATCTACCTCTGAAAAAATATTGGGCTTCTAGCTGTGTGTGGGACTTGTTCTATTAATCCATCTATACAGACCTCCATCAGGTTGCAAACTGAATATATTTTTTTCTGCATCTAGCTCTGAAAAAATATTGGGCTTCTAGCTGTGTGTGGGACTTGTTCTATTAATCCATCTATACAGACCTCCATCAGGTTGCAAACTGAATATATTTTTTTCTGCATCTACCTCTGAAAAAATATTGGGCTTCTAGCTGTGTGTGGGACTTGTTCTATTAATCCATCTATACAGACCTCCATCAGGTTGCAAACTGAATATATTTTTTTCTGCATCTACCTCTGAAAAAATATTGGGCTTCTAGCTGTGTGTGGGACTTGTTCTATTAATCCATCTATACAGACCTCCATCAGGTTGCAAACTGAATATATTTTTTTTCTGCATCTACCTCTGAAAAAATATTGGGCTTCTAGCTGTGTGTGGGACTTGTTGTATTAGTCCATCTATACTGACCTCCATCAGGTTGCAAACTGAATATATTTTTTTCTGCATCTACCTCTGAAAAAATATTGGGCTTCTAGCTGTGTGTGGGACTTGTTCTATTAATCCATCTATACAGACCTCCATCAGGTTGCAAACTGAATATATTTTTTTTCTGCATCTACCTCTGAAAAAATATTGGGCTTCTAGCTGTGTGTGGGACTTGTTGTATTAGTCCATCTATACTGACCTCCATCAGGTTGCAAACTGAATATATTTTTTTCTGCATCTACCTCTGAAAAAATATTGGGCTTCTAGCTGTGTGTGGGACTTGTTCTATTAATCCATCTATACAGACCTCCATCAGGTTGCAAACTGAATATATTTTTTTCTGCATCTACCTCTGAAAAAATATTGGGCTTCTAGCTGTGTGTGGGACTTGTTCTATTAATCCATCTATACAGAACTGCATAAGGTTGCAAACTGAATATATTTTTTTCTGCATCTACCTCTGAAAAAATATTGGGCTTCTAGCTGTGTGTGGGACTTGTTCTATTAATCCATCTATACAGACCTCCATCAGGTTGCAAACTGAATATATTTTTTTCTGCATCTACCTCTGAAAAAATATTGGGCTTCTAGCTGTGTGTGGGACTTGTTCTATTAATCCATCTATACAGACCTCCATCAGGTTGCAAACTGAATATATTTTTTTCTGCATCTACCTCTGAAAAAATATTGGGCTTCTAGCTGTGTGCGGGACTTGTTCTATTAATCCATCTATACAGACCTCCATCAGGTTGCAAACTGAATATATTTTTTTCTGCATCTACCTCTGAAAAAATATTGGGCTTCTAGCTGTGTGTGGGACTTGTTCTATTTATCCATCTATACAGACCTCCATCAGGTTGCAAACTGAATATATTTTTTTCTGCATCTAGCTCTGAAAAAATATTGGGCTTCTAGCTGTGTGTGGGACTTGTTGTAGTAGTCCATCTATACTGACCTCCATCAGGTTGCAAACTGAATATATTTTTTTCTGCATCTACCTCTGAAAAAATATTGGGCTTCTAGCTGTGTGTGGGACTTGTTCTATTAATCCATCTATACAGACCTCCATCAGGTTGCAAACTGAATATATTTTTTTCTGCATCTACCTCTGAAAAAATATTGGGCTTCTAGCTGTGTGTGGGACTTGTTCTATTAATCCATATATACAGACCTCCATCAGGTTGCAAACTGAATATATTTTTTTCTGCATCTACCTCTGAAAAAATATTGGGCTTCTAGCTGTGTGTGGGACTTGTTCTATTAATCCATCTATACAGACCTCCATCAGGTTGCAAACTGAATATATTTTTTTCTGCATCTACCTCTGAAAAAATATTGGGCTTCTAGCTGTGTGTGGGACTTGTTCTATTAATCCATCTATACAGACCTCCATCAGGTTGCAAACTGAATATATTTTTTTCTGCATCTAGCTCTGAAAAAATATTGGGCTTCTAGCTGTGTGTAGGACTTGTTCTATTAATCCATCTATACAGACCTCCATCAGGTTGCAAACTGAATATATTTTTTTCTGCATCTACCTCTGAAAAAATATTGGGCTTCTAGCTGTGTGTGGGACTTGTTCTATTAATCCATCTATACAGACCTCCATCAGGTTGCAAACTGAATATATTTTTTTCTGCATCTACCTCTGAAAAAATATTGGGCTTCTAGCTGTGTGCGGGACTTGTTCTATTAATCCATCTATACAGACCTCCATCAGGTTGCAAACTGAATATATTTTTTTCTGCATCTACCTCTGAAAAAATATTGGGCTTCTAGCTGTGTGTGGGACTTGTTCTATTAATCCATCTATACAGACCTCCATCAGGTTGCAAACTGAATATATTTTTTTCTGCATCTAGCTCTGAAAAAATATTGGGCTTCTAGCTGTGTGTGGGACTTGTTGTAGTAGTCCATCTATACTGACCTCCATCAGGTTGCAAACTGAATATATTTTTTTCTGCATCTACCTCTGAAAAAATATTGGGCTTCTAGCTGTGTGTGGGACTTGTTCTATTAATCCATCTATACAGACCTCCATCAGGTTGCAAACTGAATATATTTTTTTCTGCATCTACCTCTGAAAAAATATTGGGCTTCTAGCTGTGTGTGGGACTTGTTCTATTAATCCATATATACAGACCTCCATCAGGTTGCAAACTGAATATATTTTTTTCTGCATCTACCTCTGAAAAAATATTGGGCTTCTAGCTGTGTGTGGGACTTGTTCTATTAATCCATCTATACAGACCTCCATCAGGTTGCAAACTGAATATATTTTTTTCTGCATCTACCTCTGAAAAAATATTGGGCTTCTAGCTGTGTGTGGGACTTGTTCTATTAATCCATCTATACAGACCTCCATCAGGTTGCAAACTGAATATATTTTTTTTTGCATCTAGCTCTGAAAAAATATTGGGCTTCTAGCTGTGTGTGGGACTTGTTCTATTAATCCATCTATACAGACCTCCATCAGGTTGCAAACTGAATATATTTTTTTTCTGCATCTACCTCTGAAAAAATATTGGGCTTCTAGCTGTGTGTGGGACTTGTTGTATTAGTCCATCTATACTGATCTCCATCAGGTTGCAAACTGAATATAGTTTTTTCTGCATCTACCTCTGAAAAAATATTGGGCTTCTAGCTGTGTGTGGGACTTGTTCTATTAATCCATCTATACAGACCTCCATCAGGTTGCAAATTGAATATAATTTTTTTCTGCATCTAACCCAGCCAATAGTTTTGGCCTAATACCACAGTTTGGCCACTCAGCTCTGCTCGGTTCCCATCCATTGTTTTTTTGTGCAAACAACTCCAGAGTTGTGAATTAGTTAACCACCAAAATGAGTGGAAAAAGGCCTGCTGCTGGTGGAAAGGGGAATAGGCGTGTTGGGAAGGGGAAAAAAGGTTGTGTCCGTGGGGTAGGTGTTAAAGCAACAGTAACATCTGCAGAAGAAAGACCATCTTCCAGCCAAACTAAAATGTCTACTTCTTTTAGCGGACAATGTGATAAGATCCCTTTCTTACGGCCACGCCAATCGCTACAAATTCCAGATGAGGCACAAAAACAGCAGGTGCTTCAACGGATATCAAGTGCTCCTTTAAGTGGGCTCTCCTCCACATCAACTTCAACATCACAAATACTCCAGTCCTCAAAGGTGTCACCCCAATCGCACTTGCTTCCTCACAGCTCCCAAATCTCCAGCTGCCCGTCTGAGTATGAGGTAGAACAGATGGTTGAGTCTGCAGAGCTGTTTACTCATACTATAGCCTGGGAATCAGAGGTCGACTCCAGCGCTTCTGTGAATCCAGACGAGGAAATGATCTGCACTGATGCCCAGAATCTTTATGAGTCGGATCCAGGACCAGACGCAGAAGGTTCTGACCATAATGTAGACCCTCATTCCCAAACTGTAACTCCTGTTGGTGGAGACAATGAGGAAGACGATGATAAGACTCAAATACCTGATTGGAGCGACAACTTTAGTTTTTTGTCAGGGCAGGAACAGGTTGGCTCTGAGGACGACGGGTGTGATAACGCACAGGGTGATGATGATGAGGTCGGAGATCCCACTTACTGTCAACCCACAGTCAGCCAAGAGATGAGGTCAGCAGAGGAGGTGGAGGAAGATGCTAGTGACGACGAGGTCATGTTGCGCCTTCCTGGACAGAGACGTAGTACTGGAAGCACGTCAACAACTGCATCCTCAAACACAACTCTGCCTCTCACCACAAGTCGTGGTGGCTCTTCAGGTCGCATGGGTGCTAAGCCTTGCATAGCCTGGGCATTTTTTCAGATCGATAAAGATGACCCAACTGGTGTTATCTGTAACATTTGTCAGCAAAAGCTAAGTAGAGGCCAAAAAATACATAGTTTGAGTACTTCATGCATGAACCGGCACATGGACATGAAGCATAAGTTGCAGTGGGAAGCTCAGTGTGCTACAATGCGGCCTAGCCGGCCGGGCCAATCACCGTCTGCCATATCTTGTGCATCCGCGGCCTCTTCATCCTCTGTGACTGGGGGGACAGCAGTCACACCTGTTTTGGGGCGCAGACCTGCCACCTCTTTACCCGCAACAGCCAGCGTGATTGGCAGGTCATCATTTTCTTTGGAGGTGGTAACACCAGCTGGTGTTGAGCGCTGTCCGACATCGATAGCACCACCTTTGGATCAAGGCAACCTAACATGTCCGCCTGCATCTTCCTCACAGACCGGCAGTTTGCCGGGGACACCCTTATCAACCCCGTCTAAGCACAATAGCCAGCCCTCGGTCCCTCAGATGTGGACAAGTAAAAGACCATTTCCTCCTAGCCATGAGAATGCTAAGAGGTTGAATTTCACCATCTGCAAGCTCTTGGCTACAGAAATGCTGCCTTTCCGCCTGGTGGACACAGAGGATTTTCGAGACCTTATGTCCGTCGCAGTGCCCCAGTACCAGATGCCCAGTCGGCACTACTTCTCAAAGAAAGGTGTGCCTGCGCTCCACCAGCATGTCGCACACAACATCACCGCTTCTTTGAGAAACTCTGTGTGTGACAGGGTGCATTTCACCACAGACACTTGGACGAGTAGGCATGGACAGGGGCGTTACATGTCGCTGACTGGGCACTGGGTAACTATGGTGACAGCAGGACAAGGGGCTGCTGTCCAAGTCTTGCCGTCCCCACGAGTTGTGCGTCAATCCTCTTTATGTCAAAGTTCCTCCACTGCTTCTGCCTCCTCAACCTCCTCTCGGTCTTCCACCTGCACCCAAAGCCTGTCTGGTCATGCCACAAGCTTTCTAACTGCGCAGAAGGGATCCTGCACACCTCCTTACTATGCTGGCAGTAGGGCTCAACGTCATCAGGCGGTTTTTACATTGAAATGTCTGGGAAATGTGAGTCACACAGCTGAGGAGTTGTGGTCAGCTCTGGAGAACCAATTTCATGAATGGTTGTCTCCACTGGACCTGAAACCAGGGAAGGCCGTGTGCGACAATGCTGCAAACCTGGGTGCGGCCCTTCGCCGGGGCAATGTCACACACGTGCCTTGTATGGCTCACGTGTTGAACCTGGTTGTCCAGCAATTTTTAGCCCACTATCCCAGACTAGATGGCCTTCTGCAGAGGGCACGGTCGCTGTGTGCTCACTTCCGCCGTTCGCATCCCGCAGCTCAGCGACTTACATCTCTACAGAAGTCGTTGGGCCTGCCACTTCACCGGCTAAAATGCGATGTGCCTACCCGGTGGAATTCAACTCTGCACATGTTGCAGCGACTGTTGCAGCACCGACAAGCCCTGGTGCAATACGTTCTGACGTATAGCCTGGGCCAACGAGATTCAGAGGTGGGGCAAATCACGCTGGAGGAGTGGTCTCAGATCAGGGACCTATGCACCCTTCTGCACAGTTTTGAAATGGCGACGAAGATGTTTAGTGCTGACGATGCCATTATCAGCATGACTATTCCGGTGATTTACATGCTGGAGCACATGTTAAACAGAATTCGGAGTCAGGTGGTGGCACAAGAGGAGGTGGAGGAAGTAGAGGAGGAGGAGTTGTATGCGGAAGGGCTAACATCTGCAAGGTCCAGACGGTCGGCAGCACCAAGGCGGCAGGCATGTGAGGGTGGGGGAGATGGTTTTACCAGGGCGCATGGCAGCAGCCAAACTAGTGAGGAAGGTGCAGGAGCCCAGGAAGAAGTGGAGGACGAACTGATGGAAGACTCATCAGATGAGGGAGACCTTGATCACATTTCTGTTGTGCGAGGTTGGGGGGAGAGGACAGAGGAAGGAAGCATGATTGTTACCTCGCCACCAACACAACAGGGACTTGGTGCTCCTGGATGCGCAACACACATGAGTGCCTTCTTGCTGCACTACCTGCAACATGACCCTCGAATTGTGAGAATTAGAAATAATCCTGACTACTGGGTTGCCACACTGTTAGATCCCCGGTACAAAAGTAAATTTACAGAAATTATTCCTGCCATAGAAAGGGATGCACGCATGCAGGAGTATCAGCAGAGACTGTTGCAGAATCTTACATGTGCTTTTCCACAAAATACCACGTAGTGAATCTCACAGTTCCAACTTGCCAACCGTGGGACCGTCAAGTGTTCAGCACTCAAACCGTAACAGAACCACAGTATCTGCTGGTAACATCAATTTTGCGGAATCATTTCACCACTTTTTTAGCCCATCCTTTGCAAGGCCACAGGAGACAAGAAGTCTGACACATAGTCAACGCCTAGAGACGATGGTACGGGAGTATCTCCAAGTAAACATTGAAGCCACGACTGTGTCACTGGACCCTTGCTCTTTTTGGGCTTCCAATCTGGATAAATGGCTGGAGCTAGCCACTTACGCCTTGGAGATCTTGTCATGCCCCGCAGCCAGCGTTCTGTCTGAACGTGTGTTCAGCGCTGCTGGTGGTGTGCTGACAGATAAGCGCACGCGGCTCTCCACTGATAATGTAGACAGACTCACGTTCATAAAGATGAACAAATCATGGATCCGAAACGACTTTTCTACCCCTGTGTCATCCTGGGGAGAGTAAAAGCTTGATGATTGGTTAAAATCACCCTACCAACCGTTTTAAGCTTTCAAATTACTGATCATGTTTATCTGTATCTTGGCTGGAAAATAATTTGGGCTTTGTAGCAGTGTGCAGCACTGATTCTATTAGGCCATCTATAATAAGCTCCACCAGATTTAAAATTACTAATCATGTTTATCTGTATCTTGACTGGAAAATAATTTGGGCTTTGTAGCAGTGTGCAGCACTGATCCTATTAGGCCATCTATACTAAAGCTTCACCAGATTTAAAATTAATAATAATTTTTAGCTGCATCTAGCCCGGAAAATAATTTTGGGGCTCCGAGATGCGCAAGACACATAAGTGCCTTCTTGCTGCACTACCTGCAGCATGACCCTCATATTGTCAGAATTCGAAGTAATCATGACTACTGGGTTGCCACACTCTTAGATCCCCCAAACTTTTCGATCAACCTTTTCATTTTAATAAAGACCAAAAAAATGGTCATTTTTGAAATTATAAGCATTAGCAGGTTGTTAGAAACTGAAATCAAACAGTTTTCAACTCAAAACTTTATTCTAGGTGATGTTACATTTTCACATAGGACCCCTTGTTCGAAAGGAGCTTCTGAACTCTCTCGTCCATTGAATTTGTCAGGTTTTGGATGGTTTCTGCTTCAATTGTTTTGCATGAGGACGGAATACCCTCCCAGAGCTGTTGCTTAGATGTGAACTGCCTCCCGCCATCATAGACACTCCTTTTAATGATGCTCCAAAGGTTCTGAATGGGGTACAGGTCAGGGGAGCATGGGGGTCACACCATAAGTTTGTCCCCTTTTATGCCCATATCAGCCAGAGATGCAGATGTTTTATGTGCAGCATGAGATGGTGCATTATCATGCAGAAAAATGATCTTGCTGTGAAATACACGGTTCTTCTTCTTGAACCATGGCAGGAAGTGCTGTTTGAGAAAATCCACATACATTATGGAGTTCATCTTTAGCGCCTTCAGGGATCCTAAAGGAGCCGACAATCTCTCTCCCCATGATTCCAGCCCAAAACATTACTCCACCTCCTCCTTGTTGGCGCTGTAGCCATGTTTGCGTGGGGTGTCCATCAACCAGCCATCCTCCACTCCATCCATCTGGACCATCGAGCGCTGCACGGCACTCATCCGTGAACAAAACAGTTTTGAAATCAGTCTTCATGTAATGTTTGGCCCACTGGAGCCGTTTCTGCTTGTGTGAAGTGGATAGAGGAGGTCGACCGGATGGCGTATGCACAGCTGCAAACCTCTGAAGGACCCTGCATCTTCTTGTTCGGGGGACGTTGGAGGCACAAGCAGCTTCAAAAACTTGTCTGCTGCTATGACAAGGCTTTTTTGCCGCTGCTCTTTCAACCTGACGTAATTGCCTGTAGGAAAGAGTCCTCAATTTGCCCTTATCAGCACGCACACGTGTGTACTGTGAATCAGCTACATACTTCTTGATTGCCAAGACACTTCATCCTGATCATCGCACAATGTTGATTGTAGTCATGCCTTGACCTAAACACTCCACAATTTGTTGCTTCTCAGCAGCCGACACATCCTTTTTCTTTCCCATTTTGGCAGAAAATGTAGGCTGCTTAATAATGTGAGACAACCTTCTTAAGTAGTCTTGCCTTTCATTGGACACACCTGCCAAACTAATTAGCACAGGTGTCTGCAATTGCTTACAGTGATATAAAGAGCCCTGACACACATCACCATCAATGAGTTTAACTGACAAACAAACAAATTCTTCCCTTATCACTCCTAAACACTTTTTGCATAATAATTTGGAACGCAGTGTACATGTGCTTTTCCACAAAACACCAGTGGTTCACGTAGTGAATCTTACAGTTCTAACTTGCCAACCGTGGTCTGTATGGAGTTGTTCAATAAAGGGCCCAAAATTAAGATAACATAGATGGGAGAGGTCTCTATGAATAGGAATTCCTAAGTATTTGATACCCTGTGAGGGCCAGGCAAAGGGAAAGTTGGACTGGATGGAATCCTATATGGATTTGGGGAGGGAGACATCAAGGGCCTCAGACTTCGCTGCATTGATTTTAAAATTTGACCATGTAACAAAGTGATCTATTTCAGCCATAACAGCATGGATGGATATATGTGATTGAGTGATATATACTAGGACATCATCAGCAAATAGAGAGCACTTGTACTCGGTGCCTCCCACCTCAATCCACCTAATATTGGGGTTATGGCGAATTGATGAGAGCAGGTGCTCCGTCACTAGGATGTATAAGAGAGGGGACAGAGGACATCCCTGCCTTGTCCCATTGGTGATTGTGAAAGGTGATGAAAATGTTCTGATGCACCCCCTGGGCCTTGGGACACCCGGAGCCGGACCCTTTTTGGTGGATGCTGGTGGTTGTAGTCTTCGTGGCGGCGACCCGGTTCCGTGGCTCAGAGTGGTCAAACCAGTGGCGGAACTATTTATGTGGTTTTGATGTTTAAATGTCAGACTACGCCACCCGTGGATTGCGGTCAGAGTGAACCGCCGCTGCAGGGCAGACCGCTGAGGCTGGTGTTGTGGGTGCAGCAGAGCGTAGCATAACTCCCCACGGGAGGAGTATAGCCTCATGGCAGTGTATGCGGAGGATGGGGGTGATGGTGCAGGGCAGCAGCAGTAACGACACGGAGTCAGTGATGCAGTCCAGGGCCTTTACTCACAGTTCTTATTATCCAGACCACGTCTGCAGGTAACGGCTGCCCACGTCGTACTGTGCTCACCAGGTGAGGGGCTCAGACAACTCCCAGATAACTTTGGAGCGCTTCACAGGACCCCCTTTGTGTGTCCTTTGTCTGGCCTTTCTTACCAACCCTTCTGTCCGGCTGCCTCGGGCCTCCTCTTGGTAAACTTGGCGCCAGTTTCCCTGACCCTATGTGGTGCCTTCCTAGCGGGTGTAGCGAGGGGCTGCGCCACATAAAATGTCACAGCCTCCGGTTTCTAGCTGAGGGTCGTTTCCTGCCTCCACTAGTTTCGGGGACCGGTCTCCCCCTTTGGCCTGACCCCTCCACGCAGGTGGATTCGGGCGTGCGGTGGCGACTCGCCCGTCCGCACCCCTGGGATCCCTTCATTCCTCGTTCCTGGAGCCTTCTCCGCTCCTCTTCCTTCCTTCTCCCTCTTCCAGGCCTGGGCCTCTGTTACTAGGCCCGCCTCCGGAGCAGAGCTCATGCAGAGCCCCTGCTCCCTGCCACTTCTGCTCAGACTTCTCTGCACTGAACTAAGATGGTGACCACCTTTTATACTCCCTTCTCAATGCACCCAGGAACTGCTTCCTCCCTGCTCCTGCACTACAGGGTTCCCCTTCCTCAGTGTTCCCTCCCCCCACTCCAGCCAGGGACAGGGACTGTCGTGCCCATCTCAGAGGCATATTGGTCGCCCTGCCCCACGGCAATGTGGTGTAATGCATGCAGGTGTCGGGTCCTGATCCACACTCCATCCTTACCGGAGAGTGAGATATCACACCTCTGGGTGAGGTGCAATACCTCTGTAGCAACCGAGCCCTCAGGGTGCTACAGTACCATTTATCTTCAGCCTAGGTGACGTATTGTGATACAGGGCCGTGATTTTGGCTATAAAAGGGTCCCCTAGACCCCTACCCCAAGCTTTTTAAGAGAATCATATATGGCGTGCCAGGAGACTCTATGGAATGCTTTCTCAGCATCCAACGAGAGTATCTAATTACAAATTTTTAACTGCATCTAGCCCAGGAAATACTTTGTGCCTAGTAGCAGTGTCTGCTAGTCAGCGGATTATCCCGGCTGTTAAGCAAGCTACACCACCTGTAGTTTAGACACTTAATTTTTTCAAAGGAAATGCTTCGGGACCATGGGATACTCAGTGAAGAGCATCAGGAGGCACCCCAAGGCATAGGGGCTGGGACTGGCAGTAGGATGCCTTGCGGTGGACAGCCGAGCTCGATCCTTATAAAAGCTTTTTAACTGCAGCAGCTTTAGTGGACGCTACTGGAGCTGGAATTACGCGGCTGCTGGCATGAGACTTGCCCTCCAATAGATCCTTGTAAATGGATTTAAAGTGTATTCATTCAAATTAGAGAGACAATTTAAATTAAAAAGCTTAGAGCTGCCTCCACCACAGGGGTGCTTGCTCGACCCACCAGCGGACAGGCACCAGTATTGGGAGAGGGGGGCTGGCCATCAGGGTTCACCGCGGCTCTGGCACAAACCCGGCGACACGGAGGTGGCACGGGCAGGAGCGGACTGGCCGTGTCGGCTTCTCACTTTTTGGATTTTAGAAGGGCATGACATGCCTATATCTGTGTCTCCCCCTCCTTTTACTCCTCCACCTCTTTTATTTTCGCATGACTATATGTACTTGTCACTTTTCCATGTGTTAGTTATGTCTTCTGAGCAGTTTGTCAGCTTTTGGACACCTTTGAAGGTGTTTTCTATGTGTTTCTATGTGTTTTTGTTTGCCTGCCATTGGTTTTAACGGTGTTCGAAGGTGTTCGACGAACAGTTCGACGAACAGTTCGGCGAACACACGGGTGTTCGACGAACCGAACCGAACTCGAACACTACGGGGGTGGCTCAACACTAGTCTTAGGTCAGAGGACGCGATAACGTTAACTGAGCAGTCACAGCGCAGAGCGGGAAGACGGCGGCTCAGCTGAGGAGTCCGAAGCAGCGGCAGCGATGAAAGCAGCTGCAGCAGATGGTGTGAGGTGAGTATTTGATTTTTTTATTTTTTTTATGCATGGAGGCATGGGGCACATGCATGGGGCATTATATGGGGACCCAGGAGGCATGGGGCATTATATGGGGGCCCAGGAGGCATGGAGCATTATATGGAGGCCCAGGAGGCATGGGGCATTATATGGGGTCCCAGGAGGCTTGGGGCATTATATGGGGGCCCAGGAGGCATCAGGCATTATGTGAGGGCCCAGGAGGCATGGGGCATTATATGGGAGCCCAGGAGGCATGAGGCATTACATGGGGGCCCAGCCTGCATGAGGCATTATATGGGGGTACAGCCTGCATGGGGCATTATATGGGGGCACAGCCTGCATGGTGCATTATATGGGGGCACAGCCTGCATGGGGCATTATATGGGGGCACAGCCTGCATGGGGCTTTATATGGGGGCACAGCCTGCATGGAGCATTATATGGGGGCCAGTATTCTGTATGGAGCATTATATTGGGGCTAGTATTTTGTATGTAGCATTATATGGGGGTCAGTATTCTGTATGCAGCATTATAAGGGGGCCAGTATTCTGTACGGAGCTTTTTATGGGGCCCATTATTCTGTATGGAGCAATATATGGGGGACAGTATTCTGTATGGAGCGTTATATGGGGGCCAGTATTCTGCATGGAGCATTTTATGGGGTCCATTATTCTGTATGGAGCAATATATTGGGCCCATAATACTGTATGGAGTACTTAGTGGTGCCCATAATACTGTATGGAGGACTATATTGTCTCGTCTGCATTGTGCGCTGCGAGGATTCACCGGTTTCTGAGCTATTGTAGAATTTACAATACATATCACTCATGTAATGTAAGAAGTGCTATCTTTGGCATTGTACTATATCTATATTTTTCTGCCGTAGCTGTTCATCATGAATCATATAGAGAGAGACATGTCATTTCAGCAGCCAATGGCACAAGCCCTTGTGTCTGGACATTGTGGATGGTTCCTGCGCCCTGATTGACTAGCCGCAATTTGCACACATAAAGTTAGGGGGAAAAAAAAAACTACAAGCACGCTGCTCCTCTGAGCTCTCCCGATGCCCTCCCCTCATCAAACACGTTCCCCTCCCGCTCATCATACACCACCACTATCCTGGCCAAAGTGATAAAAATACTTTAGTGGCAATGCAATAATTTCCCGTACTTTTACCAACTTTTACAGAATTTTTCAGATTTTAAGAAAATATGCTCATGTGTCCGGTCACGAATCCGAATGTGCCATATTCGTGCTGAATTTGAAATTGGCGATCGTTTTTCGAACATATTCGCTCATCTCTACTCATTTGCGATTTTTTTTTCTCAGCTCAGATTGGACTGAGAAAAAAAATCGCAGCATGCGTATATCGGACGAGGCTCGCCAATGCAAGTCCATGGGTGCGAGAAAAAAATCATCTTTTCATCTTTTTATGTGCATTTGATTCCGTTTGGTCTATGGCTCCATACATTTTGATGGTTGCAACCATGGGACTTTTTATTATCTTTTGATATTATTAATTTAAGGTATCTAACCTAAAAAATGACGGCTCCCTTGGTGCCTATCATCACTGTTATTGCCATTATTTGATATGCTCTTTTGTCTACAGGGTAAATATTATGTAGATAACAGTAATGTATTTGCACAGTGTTATATTTGAATGCTTTTGCATTTGATTTGATATTCTTACATGCTGTATACATTTTATAATGTATACAGCATATAATATATGAGCTTCACTTTTTGTATTGAAGAACTGAAATAAATTAACTTTTTGATGATATGTTAATTTTGTGAGAAGCACCTGTATTTATATCACTGTAGTGTGATCCCACTTTGATAGGGTGCCTAATGAAATATAGATAATCATTATTTCTCTTAATATTTTCGCAGATATTCTTTGGTCTGGATTATCATTCTATCATAGCACTTTGTGGATTTCTTGTCCAGGTTTTGCTGTTTTTACATGTTTTTAATTGTTTTTAAATTTGATGAAGTGTCTCTGCATAAATTCAATAAAGTTATTTTTTCATGGATTAATATCGGTCTGGGTGTGCACTACATGCCGTGCAAGCTTTTCTCTTTCAACTACAATGTTTTTCAATGGGTTACAGCTCATCTGCGATTTTTTTCTCAGCAGAAGTCGACTGAGAAAAAAATCCCAGCATGCTGTGTTTTGCCGCTTATCTCGGACGAGACTTGCCAATGCAAGTCAATGTGTACAAGAAAAAAAGCGCATGGCACTCAGACCATGCGAGTGCCTCCGATTTTTAAGCACCCATCTCCTTGAAAACCCGACAATTCATCAGCTGCATACAGTAAAATCCCAACGGGACCCGACATTATAGAATAGAGAGAATAGATATATACATAAAATAGATAGTTAGAAAGATGTCAGTGACAAATATAATTAGTGCAGTGACTGTCTAGTTTACTGTACATGTATTTTAGCATTAAATTAATACATTTCTGAAAGAAATGGTGAGGGATCCCCCTAAATTTTAATAACCAGCAGAGGGAAAGTGGACAGCTGGGGGCAGTTGTTTATACCCTGGGAAAGGAGTAATACCCATTGAGGTTCCCAAGCTATTAATATCAGCTCTCAGCTGTATACTTCTTTACTGGTTACTAAAATGGGGGACCCCCCAAAAAAACTTGACGTGGGGTCCCCTTATTTTAACAATCAGCAAAGGCTAGGCAGACAGCTGGGGGCTTATATTAATAGCCTAGGAAGGGCCCATGGATATTGGCCCCCTCCCAGACAATAAACATAAGCTTCACTCTTCCCACTTGCCCTGATGCGGTGGCAAGTGGGGTAATAGGGTTGAGGTTGATGTCAGCTTTGTATTGCCAGTTGACATCAAGCCCAGGGATAAGTAATGAAGAGGCATCAATAAGACGCCCCCATTACTAACCCCATAGTCAAATAGTGAAATAAAAAACCAACACCCAGAATAAAATAATTTATTTTGAAATAGCACACAGATTCCTTTAATAAATCTAAATTTAACCAAAAAAGTTATACTTACTGTTATGCCCATTCCATTGAAGCCCATGTCACCTGCAATAAAAATAATAAAGGAACCTCATACTCACCTCTCCGACGTGAAGAAAATAATCCATTTGTCCAGCGACGGGTCTAGCTCTGCTACGTCTAGATGGCAGGCTGCATTATTGCTTGATATGACTTTACAGCCTGCCATCCTGCTGAGACACAAAGCTGCTCATGCTTGCGCACCTTAGTGACTCGCAGTGATGTGATAAAGTTGAGCAGGGTTCATATGCAATGAACTCCGATCATCTCAATGAAGTCAGCACACGAGCTGTGGGAGAGTTCTCACCGTGCATGCGCTGATGCTATTGAGATGATCGGAGTTCATTGGATATGAACTCCGGTAACCTTTCTGCCACCACCGCGAGCGTGAGGACTTTCTCATGCTCACGGTGACTTCAGTGAGGTATGAACCCTGCTCAACTTTATCATGTCACAGAGAGTCACTGAGGTGCGCAAGTATGCACAGCTCAGTGTCTCTGCTGGATGCAGCCTGCCATCTAAATGTAGCCAAGCTTGACAAATCGTGGGACAAAAGGATTATTTTCTTCTCGTCGGAGAGGTGAGGATGAGGTTGCTTTATTATTTTATCTTCATTGCAGGTGACATGGGCTTCAATGGAATGGGCGTAACGGTAAGTATAACTTTTTGGTTATTTTATTTTGGGTGTTGTTTTTTTATTTCACTATTTGACTATGGGGTTAGTAATGGGGGCGTCTTATAGGCGCCTCTTCATTACTAACCCCTGGGCTTGATGTCAACTGGCAATACAAAGCTGACATCAACCTCAACCCTATTACCCCACTTGCCACCGCACTAGGGCAAGTGGGAAGAGCAAAGGCTAAGCACCAGAATTGGAGCATCTTATGGATGCGCTATTTCTGGAGCAGCTGAGAGCTGATGTTTGTAGTCTGGGAGGGGGCCAATATCCATTGCCCTTTCCTAGGCTATTATTATCAGCCCCCAGCTGTCTGTCTAACCTTTGCTGGTTGTTAAAATAGGGGGACCCCACGTCAAATTTTTTTGGAGGTCCCCCATTTTAATAACCAGTAAAGGATAAGTATACAGCTGAGAGCTGATATTAATAGCCTTGGAACCTCCATTTGTATTACCCCCTTCCCAGGCTACAAACATCAGCCCACAGCTGTCCGCTTTCCCTCTGCTGGTTATTAAAATTTAGGGGGACACCACGCCATTTTGTTATCAAAATTTTTTTAATTTAATAATAAATGACATGTACAGTAAGCAACACAAGCAAAGCACTGAATTAATATCTCGCTCACATATCTATATCTGTGTATATATATTTCTGTGTTTATGTATCTATCTTTATGTCTATCTCTCATATATATATATATATATATATATATATATATACACATATATATTTATATATGTAGTGAAGAATATTTCCTTTGAAAACTATGTGTAAATTACATAGAGAATTCCTCTATGTAAAAGCCCAAGTTAAAATCTCATTGCAATCGGACCGCATACGCATGACAATCGGATGTAAATCGGATGCTAGGTGTGAAAAATCGCATTGTTCTCGCATGAAAATTGCATGACATTCGCATGACACTTGTCCGTTTTTTCGGTCCAGATATCAGAACATTTTTTTCACACATATGGGTATGAGCCCTAAGCATGAAAATCACATAAGAATGGTCATATGATGACCACTGGAACTAGACAGCAGAGCAGGATCCTATGGCCACGTTCACACGTTAAGTATTTTGGTAAGTATTTTACATCAGTATTAGTGTTGAGCGAGCATGCTCGACACTGCTCGGTACTCGCCCGAGCATCTCACTACTCGGGATGTTCGGCGAGCACCGAGCATTTCCGGGTTACTCGGGCGGGAGCTCGGGTCTCCACCCTGCATGTTTGGCGCTCTTTACAGAGCCAATGAACATGCAGGGATTGCCAGCCAGTCACTGTAATGCCGCAGCCATGTTGTTTGTGGGCATTACAGTGATTGGCTGGCCGCACAGCGTCACCTCGAGTATTTAAAACCGGGCGCCGCCATCTTGGACACAGTCGCTCCAGATCAGCCAGTGTAGGGTCAGTGCTGATGAGCTAGGGAGAGATTTATACTCTGAAAGAGTTAGTGTAGGGTCTCTAAAGCCTGCCAAATCAAACAAACAGTCCTTCTCAGGACTAATATCCATCCCAGATATCAGACAGGCAGGCAGGCTGTATAGGAGACGCAGTGGTTATACCAACAAACAGTGCATTACAGTCCTGTGTGCTCATGCTGGTCAAATTCCTGGACTTATTCCCCGGTCTCAGTGGCCAGGAAAAATCTTTTTTTTTTTCATCTAAATCCTGTATTTTTTTTTTCCTCAGTCAGACTGTACAAATAAGCGTCTTATTAACCTTTTGGTATTCCCCCCCCCCCCCAAAAAAAAAAAATTGAGTGTGTCTGTCACTGTTTAGACACCAATATATCTGTTTAAAAGATTCTGGTGTAGGCCAGATAACTAGAACTGTGGTTTTGCAGTTCCACGGTTCAAATCTCTATTATCCTGCTTTTGGCATTTTTTCCGTTAAAAAAATAGTAATAGTGTCTCCCTGACTGTTCAGACACAAATATATCTGTTTAAAAGAGTCTGGTGTAGGACAGATAACTAGAACTTTGGTTTTGCAGTTCCACGGTTCAAATCTCTGTATTATCCTGCTTTTGGCATTTTTTCCATAAAAAAAACAGTAATAGTGTCTCCCTGACTGTTCAGAAACAAATATATCTGTTTAAAAGATTCTGGTGTAGGCCAGATAACTAGAACTGTGGCTATGCAGTTCCACGGTTCAAATCTCTGTATTATCCTGCTTTTGGCAATTTTTCAGTAAAAAAAAACAGTAATAGTGTCTCCCTGACTGTTCAGACACAAATATATCTGTTTAAAAGAGTCTGGTGTAGGCCAGATAACTAGAACTGTGGTTTTGTAGTTCCACGGTTCAAATCTCTGTATTATCTTGCTTTAGGCATTTTTTCCGTAAAAAAAACAGTAATAGTGTCTCCCTGACTGTTCAGACATCAATATATCGGTTTAAAAGAGTCTGGTGTAGGCCAGATAACTAGAACATTGGTTTTGCAGTTCCATGGTTCAAATCTCTGTATTATCCTGCTTTTGGCATTTTTTCCGTAAAAAAAACAGTAATAGTGTCTCCCTGACTGTTCAGACACCAATATATCTGTTTAAAAGAGTCTGGTGTAGGCCAGACAACTAGAACTGTGGTTTTGCAGTTCCACGGTTCAAATCTCTGTATTATCCTGCTTTTGGCATTTTTTCCGTAAAAAAAAAGCAGTAATAGTGTCTCCCTGACTGTTCAGACACAAATATATCTGTTTAAAAGAGTCTGGTGTAGGCCAGATAACTAGAACTGTGATTTTCCTCTTCCACGCTTCTAATCTCCTTTTTATTACCCTTTTTCCATTGATAGTGTGAGTGTAAGCTATTTTACTTCATTTACAATGGGCAAGGCGCGTGGCAAGGGACAAGGAACTGGACGTTCTGGTGATGGTGCGTGTAGAGGACGGGGCCGTGGCCAAGATGAAAATGTGCCACAACCAACAGCCACATCTTCTCGCTCCCACTTCTTGACCAAATTACTAGGGAAGCACACTACAACACCAGTATTGCGAACTGATCAGTGTGAACAGGTTAGTAATTGGATAGCAGATAAAACTTCCAGTCTAGACCGCATACTCCTCCTCACCCTGATGCTCCTTCCTCCCACCTTGCCGAGTGTCGTCAGACAGCAACTGATCCCACAATTGGACACTCTGAAGAGCTGTTCACTGGTCCATTTCCATATTTGTGCCCCTCGCCTGCTCTGCTTGAAGTAGTGGAAGAGGAGATCCCATGTAGCGATGCCCAAATATTTGAACAGCCACAGCCAGAGGAAGTCGACGCTGGCAATTTGTCACAAGAGGTGGACGATGACGAGACACATTTGCCACGAAGTGAGGAGGAGGATCATGGTGCGCAAGTAGAAGAGGAGGAGGTGGTGGATGATCTAGTAACTGACCCAACGTGGCAGGAGGACACGCAGAGCGAGGGCAGCAGCACACAGGGGGAGGGAGGCAGAGTACCCCAACAGGCAGGAAGAAGCAGTGTGGTGGCCGCACACAGAAGGCGGGCAACAGTTCCCCGTAACACCAACACTAGGGACGTTGCCAGTATAACCAGTAGGTCTTCCAGAGTCTGGAAATTTTTTAAAGACTCTGCTGATAACCCCAAAAAGGTCATTTGTACCACCTGCCATGCCAGCATCAGCAGGGGTGACAAAACTACCAGCCTGACCACCACCTGCATGATCAGGCACATGTCAGCAAAGCACCGGACTTTGTGGGGCGAACCCCAGGGTCCACGACCAGTGTCAGCGGGTGTCACCACTGCTTCTTCCGCTGTTGTGCGTGTAAGAGAACCCCCTGTTGTGCGTGCAATGCAATCCCCTGTCCATACTGCATGCAAAGATGCCCCCTCCTCTCAGTCTTCACTTGCTATGGCAGTTTCTCAAGAAACAGCATCAACGTCCACGTCCCACCGCAGTGTTCAATTGTCCATATCCCAGAGCTTTGAACGAAAGCGCAAATTCGCAGCCAACGCCCCACAGGCCACAGTCCTAAATTCGCACATTTCACGACTGCTTGCATTGCCTTTTAGGCTGGTGGAGACGGAATCCTTCCGCAACCTTATGGCGGTGGCCGTCCCTCGGTACTCGGTCCCCAGCCGACACTATTTTGCCCGGTGTGCCATCCCCGCACTACACAAGCATGCGTCCAAAAACATCTTCCGTGCCCTCAACAACGCAGTTACTGGGAGAGTCCACCTGACAACGGACACGTGGACAAGTGCTTGTGGCCAGGGATGGTACAGCTCCCTGACGGCACACTGGGTAAACATAGTGGAAGCCGGGCCCCAGTCGGACCTTGGGACGGAACACATCCTCCCACACCGAGGATTGTGGGTCCTATGTCAGTCAGAGTTGCCCCCACAGTGTACAGCTCCTGCGCATCAAGCTCCTCCTCCTCCTCCTCATGTTCAGCCTCCATCTCAGATATCACCACATCAGTTACAAGCTGGAAGCACTGCAGTTCTGCCTCAGCCAAGCGGCAACAGGCTGTGCTGAAACTCATAAGCTTAGGTGATAAACCTCACACTGCTTGTGAGTTGTGAACAGCTGTGAAAGAGCAGGCAGATCTGTGGCTGAGACCGCTGAACCTACATCCAGGCATGGTCGTGTGTGACAATGGCCATAACCTGGTGGCGACTCTGAGGCGAGGCAAGATCACACACGTACCATGCCTGGCTCATGTGCTTAACCTCGTGGTTCAGCGGTTTCTTAAATTGTACCCCGAGTTGCCAGATCTGCTCGTCAAAGTACGCCGCCTGTCAGCTCATTTTCGCAAGTCGGCTACAGCTTCCGCCGCCCTTGCTGTGTTGCAGCAGCGTTTGCAGCTTCCGGCACACCGACTGTTGTGTGATGTCCCCACATGTTGGAACTCTACCCTCCATGTGTTGCAAAGGATTTGTGAACAGAAGAGAGCAGTTGTGGAGTACCAGCTGCAACAAGGACATCGATATTCAGGTCAGACTCCACACATAAGACCTCAGGAGTGGACCTGGATGTCTGACATATGTACCATCCTGACAAACTTTGAGGAGTCCACCAAGATGGTGAGTGGCGATGACGCCATCATTAGCCTCAGCATCTGTCACGGGTGTGTTGCCACGAAGATCGTCACGAGTACACAGCCTGACTTCTCGCAGCTGACTTGTTGGTGCTTTGTGTTTCTCGGCAGTGAGGGAGTTAATTCTCTCTCTCTCTCTGGGCTAGATGAGGTCCAGCCTCGCCCAGCTGCAATCAATACTTCTGTAGTGAGACTCCTTCATATACCTGCTGGTCTGTTTGGGAGGTGTCGGTGAAAGCATTTCATTCAGACTGACAGAGCGGATCGTGGTGTTTGGAGTTGCTGAGATAAGTGTATTTGGAAGTGTTTTTTCCCTTTCCTCGCTTTATCATTTATCTCCTTTCCCGTTGGTTTTCCCTCTGTTGTAGTTGAGAAGTTGTTTGTATGCAAGGTGGTTTTGGTTTTTCCCTTGTACTGTCTCGTTCGTCTAAATACTGTGTTTGGGCATATTATTTCTTGTTCCCTTTGGTTGTGATCGGGGTCCTTCTCAGGACTAGATTACTGAGGTGCAGGGATCTTCAGGAGGTAGGGGTTACGCTGGCGGCCTGGACCTCTGTACCTTTAACAGTACCTCCAGGTTGAGGGATTAGTCAGGGCCCCAGCTTAGGGTCAGCTTAGGCCCCCTACCTCCAGTATACAGAGACAGCGTGACATTTTCACCGACCCACTTAGTTTTTCTCCAGCTACTATGGATCCAGTAGCCGGTCTAGCTCGGCAATTGCAGAGTTTGTCCATGGAGCTGGCGGACGTTAGGTCCAAGGTTTGGCATCCTCAGGAGCAAGCCGGACCAGAACCTAAAGTAGCTCTCCCTGATAGGTTCACTGGGGGGCGGGACAAGTTTTTTGTTTTCCGGGAGGCATGTAAATTGTACTTTCGGCTGCGGCCTCGGTCATCGGGGAGTGAAGAACAAAGGGTGGGAATTGTCATCTCGCTCCTACAAGGGGACCCACAATCTTGGGCGTTCTCTCTTCCCCCGGGTTCCCCGGCTCTCCAGTCAGTGGATAGGTTTTTCGCTGCCCTGGGACTCGTATATGATGACCCAGATCGGATCTCCCTTGCTGAGTCTAAGTTACGTAGGATCCAGCAGGGAGATCGTCCGGCGGAGGAATTCTGTTCGGAGTTCCGTAGGTGGGCCACGGACACCCAGTGGAATGACCCGGCTCTTAGGAGCCAGTTTTGTCATGGTTTATCCGACAAATTACAGGATGTGTTGGCACAGTATGACTCTCCCGTGTCTCTGGAAGCCGCTATGGCCCTCGCTATTCGCGTGGACAGACGGCTTCGGGAGAGGTGCGGGATAACTCTACCCCCTGTGATGACTCCACCTCCTACAAGGTCCCCTCATATGGTGGTTCCCCTGGTCAGTCCAGAGGAGCCTATGCAATTAGGAGGGACATCATTTCGGGGGAGGGGACCGGTGGTGCGCCATAAGGCAGGAAGGTGTTTCTTCTGCGGCAGAAAGGGACATTTTATTGGGGGGTGTCCATCCCGTCCCTTGCAGAGTGAAGAGTCGTCGGAAAACTGTTGATCCCAAGTTGTGTGGTGGACGGCAATCTGGGAGTAGGTATTTCGTCCCTAGGTTCGTCTCAGTTTCTCGTACCAGCGGAGGTGGTGGTGGGTACGAGAACTGAGAGGATATCTGTTCTTCTGGATAGTGGGGCCGGGGCTAATCTGGTTGATGCTCGGTTTGCCCGGGTTCAAGGTATGCGGTTGAGTGAGTTGGCTAAACCCATCCCCATATTCTCGATCGATGCCAGGCCTCTCGGGCAGGGAAGTTTTTTGCAAGTTGTGCATGACGTAAAACTTCAAGTGGGGGCAATACATAAAGAACTGTTGTCTTGCTACGTGTTGGAGGGTCTTCCCACTCCTATTGTGTTGGGCCTTCCTTGGTTAGCTAAGCATAACCCGGTTATTAATTGGCAAACCAGGGAGATAAGCCAATGGAGTAAATTCTGTAATAAAAACTGCATGAACACGGTCATTGGTGCGGTTACTCCTTGGGTCTTACCTCCATTTCTGGTGGACTTTGAGGATGTATTCTCGGAGAAAGGGTGTCAGGAACTACCTCCTCATCGCGTGTATGACTGTTCTGTAAAACTGCTCCCTGAGGCCAAGTTACCTAAAGCTAGGTTGTATAACCTTTCTGGTCCTGAGAGGCAGGCCATGAAGGATTATATCTCAGAAAGTCTGGCTAAGGGGCATATTAGACCTTCATCTTCACCGGTGGCTGCGGGGTTCTTCTTTGTTAAGAAGAAAGATGGAGGCCTACGCCCTTGCCTGGATTTCCGTGAACTTAATCGGATTACGGTCCGAGATCCGTATCCGCTCCCACTTATTCCCGATCTCTTTAATCAGATCGTGGGCGCCAAATGGTTTTCTAAGTTGGATCTCAGGGGGGCGTACAATCTGATTAGGATGAAGGAGGGGGATGAGTGGAAGACGGCGTTTAACACTCCGGAGGGGCATTATG
The DNA here is from genome assembly GCF_046119375.1 of Phyllobates terribilis. Classification (NCBI taxonomy): domain Eukaryota; kingdom Metazoa; phylum Chordata; class Amphibia; order Anura; family Dendrobatidae; genus Phyllobates; species Phyllobates terribilis. The sequence continues at coordinate 33,093,304 of NW_027362761.1, read as the reverse complement.
AGAACCTTGTCATGCCATTCGGTCTGACTAATGCCCCGGCGGTGTTCCAACACTTTGTTAATGACATTTTTCGCCGCTTGGTGGGACAGTTTGTTGTCATATATCTGGATGATATCCTAATTTACTCGCCGGATCTGGTGTCTCATCAGGAGCACGTTAGGCAGGTGTTACAGATCTTGCGGGATAATAAACTGTATGCCAAGTGGGAAAAGTGTGTGTTCGCCGTACAGGAACTCCAGTTTTTAGGCTTCCTGGTTTCAGCGTCCGGTTTTCGTATGGACCCTGGGAAAGTGCGGGCAGTTCTTGAGTGGGATCGGCCAGAGAATCTTAAGGCACTACAACGTTTCCTGGGGTTTGCTAATTATTACCGAAAGTTCATTCGTAATTTCTCGTCCATGGTTAAGCCTCTCACTGACATGACTAAAAAGGGGACGGATTTTTCTAGGTGGTCTGACAAGGCTTGTCAAGCATTCTCCTCTTTGAAAAAATGTTTTGCCTCGGCGCCCATACTCATTCAACCTGATGCGTCTCAGCCATTCATTGTAGAGGTAGACGCTTCCGAGGTAGGGGTGGGAGCAGTATTGTCACAGGGTTCGTCCCCTGGTAAGTGGCATCCGTGCGCCTTTTTCTCTAAAAAATTGTCGTCCGCTGAGAGGAATTACGATGTCGGCAATAGGGAACTCTTGGCCATTAAGTTAGCTTTTGAGGAGTGGCGCCATTTTCTGGAGGGGGCAGTTCATCCGGTCACCGTCATCACCGATCACAAGAACCTGCTATATCTGGAGTCCGCGAAACGTCTGAATCCCAGACAAGCTAGGTGGTCATTGTTTTTTACCAGGTTTAATTTTGTCGTTACATATCGTCCTGGGTCAAAAAATGTAAAGGCGGATGCCTTATCTCGTAGTTTCCCGGGGGCCGGGAATACGGACGACCCGATTCCTATCCTTCAGGAGGGGGTGGTGGTTTCGGCAGTATGCTCTGAGCTGGAGGAGGAGGTATTGGAGGCTCAGGGGGACGCCCCTGTTGGACCTCCAGGGAGATTGTTTGTTCCAGATCAGTTGCGACAAAAGGTGATCGAGGCACACCATAACTCAGTTTTTGCAGGACACCCGGGGAGTAAAGCAACTGTGGATCTCCTCTCGCGTCGGTTTTGGTGGCCTAATTTACATAAGGAGGTGGTAACTTTTGTCGCGTCCTGTGGGGTTTGTGCGCGCTCTAAGACCTCACATACCCGTCCGTCTGGGGCCCTCTTACCTTTGAAGATCCCGGAGCGTCCTTGGACTCATCTGTCTATGGACTTTATTACGGACCTCCCTCCGTCTTCGGGTAAAACGGTCATACTCGTTGTAGTGGACAGGTTCAGCAAGATGGCACATTTTATCGCTCTTCCGGCTCTCCCTAATGCTAAAACTCTTGCGCAGGTGTTCATTGGGGAGATTGTGAGGCTTCACGGGGTACCCTCCGAGGTGGTGTCTGATCGGGGGTCTCAGTTTGTGTCTAAGTTCTGGAAGGCGTTTTGTGCACGGCGGGGGATGCAGTTGTCATTCTCATCGGCTTTTCATCCTCAGACCAATGGTCAGACGGAACGTATGAACCAGAGCTTGGAGACATATCTCCGGTGTTTTGTGTCAGAGAACCAGGAGGACTGGGCTTCTTTCTTACCTCTGGCAGAGTTTGCTCTTAATAATAGGCGGAGCGAGTCCACTGGTAAGTCCCCGTTTTTTGGGGCATATGGTTTTCACCCCCAGTTTTGTACTTTCAGTGGGGGGGGCTCTTCGGGGGTTCCTCAGGAGGAACGATTTTCCTCATCACTCGCTTCAGTATGGAGAGGGGTGCTGAAGAATCTGAATACTATGGGGAACCGATACAAACGTATGGCTGATAGGAGGAGAGTGTCTGGTCCGGACCTAAGTGTGAACGATCGGGTATGGTTGTCTACCAGGAATATAAAACTTAAGGTTCCCTCCTGGAAACTGGGTCCCAGGTTCATCGGGCCGTACAGAATCAGTTCTATTATTAATCCGGTGGCATTCCGTCTTGACCTCCCCCCTACGTTTAAAATTCACAACGTGTTTCACAGATCATTGCTTAAGAGGTATGTGGCGCCGGTGGTACCGTCACTTTTACCTCCCCCTCCAGTGGTTGTCAATGGTAACTTGGAGTTCCAGGTATCGAGGGTCATTGATTCACGCTTTAATCGCCGGTCCCTTCAGTACCTGGTTCATTGGAAGGGGTATGGTCCTGAGGAGTGGATGTGGGTTCCTGCGTCGGATATTAACGCAGAGCGATTAGTTCGGGCCTTCCACACGACTCACCCGGATAAACCTGGCCCTGAGGGTCCGGAGGCCCCTCGTAGAAGGGGGGGTACTGTCACGGGTGTGTTGCCACGAAGATCGTCACGAGTACACAGCCTGACTTCTCGCAGCTGACTTGTTGGTGCTTTGTGTTTCTCGGCAGTGAGGGAGTTAATTCTCTCTCTCTCTCTGGGCTAGATGAGGTCCAGCCTCGCCCAGCTGCAATCAATACTTCTGTAGTGAGACTCCTTCATATACCTGCTGGTCTGTTTGGGAGGTGTCGGTGAAAGCATTTCATTCAGACTGACAGAGCGGATCGTGGTGTTTGGAGTTGCTGAGATAAGTGTATTTGGAAGTGTTTTTTCCCTTTCCTCGCTTTATCATTTATCTCCTTTCCCGTTGGTTTTCCCTCTGTTGTAGTTGAGAAGTTGTTTGTATGCAAGGTGGTTTTGGTTTTTCCCTTGTACTGTCTCGTTCGTCTAAATACTGTGTTTGGGCATATTATTTCTTGTTCCCTTTGGTTGTGATCGGGGTCCTTCTCAGAACTAGATTACTGAGGTGCAGGGATCTTCAGGAGGTAAGGGTTACGCTGGCGGCCTGGACCTCTGTACCTTTAACAGTACCTCCAGGTTGAGGGATTAGTCAGGGCCCCAGCTTAGGGTCAGCTTAGGCCCCCTACCTCCAGTATACAGAGACAGCGTGACAGCATCCCACTTGTCTGTCTTTTGCAACGCTCTCTGCAGAGAATTAAAGAGGAGGCATTGCAGCCAGAGTATGATGAGATGGATCAAGAAGCCGTAATGGTCGATTACACACAGCCCAGCCTCATCTCATCCCAACGTGCATTGGGAGAAAATGAGGGAGAGGAGGAGAAGGAGGAACAACAGGAGCTGGTATCATGCGCTGTAGACGGTAGTACCTGTACAACTGTCATACCGTTGGTTCAGCGTGGGTGGCCTGAGGACAGGGGGGAGGAGGAGGAGAGCATGGTCAGTGGTCATCTTGGTGAGAACATGGTAGTCTTGCCCATTACCAGTCTGGCACACATGGCTGACTTTATGTTACGCTACCTTAACCGTGACCATCGCGTTGTCAAATTGTTGGGTGACAGTCATTACTGGTTGGTGACACTTTTAGACCCCCGCTACAAGGAGAACTTTCACTCTCTTATTCCTGAGGTGGAGAGGTCTACAAAAATGTGGCAGTACCAGAAAGCCCTTACTGCAGAACTGTTAAAAAAAATTCCCATCTGAACACGCTAGCGGCAGAGGTCACAGTTCGTTGACCAACCAAGGCGTACAGGCGAGAGAGACGCAACTCCATTCCAGCAGAGGCAGGGGAACACTGTCAACATTCTGGGACAGTTTTCTGAGACCAGCCCTGCTTACAGGCCCTGAGGTGCGAGGTACTCTCACATGGAGTGGAAAGTTTCAAAAGATGGTGAGGGAGTACCTTGCCGACTGTACCAGCGTCCTCCGTGATTCCTCTGTGTCTTCCGCCTCTCTTCCAAGGGGCATTAAATCCGTCTTGTTAAGATACTGAGAATGCCACATCTCTTCCAAAGGGCTTTAAAACCATCTTGCTAAGCTACTGTGACATCCACCACTCTTCCAAGGGGCGCTAAAACTGTCTTGCTAAGCTACTGTGACCTCCACGTCTCTTACAAGGGGCATTAAAACCATCTTGTTAAGCTACTGTGACCTCCATCACTATTCCAAGAGGTATTAAAATGGTCTTGTTAAGCTACTGTGACCTCCACATCTCTTCCAAGGGGCATTAAAACTGTCTTGTTAAGCTACTGTGACCTCCACCACTCTTCCAAGGGGCATTGAAACCATCTTGTTAAGCTACTGTGACTTCCACGTCTCTTCCAAGGGGCATTAAAATCGTCTTGTTAAGCTACTGTGACCTCCACCACTCTTCCAAGGGGCATTAAAACTGTCTTGTTAATCTACTGTGACCTCCAAGTCTATTCCAAGGGGCATTAGAACTGTCTTGTTAAGCTACTGTGACCTCCACCACGCTTCCAATGGGCATTAAAACTGTTCTGTTAAGCAACTGTGACCTCCATGTCTCTTCCAAGGGGCATTAAAACCACCTTGTTAAGATACTGTGACATCCACCATTCTTCCAAGGGGCATTAAAAATGTCTTGTTAATCTACTGTGGCCTCCAAGTCTCTTCCAAGGGGCATTAAAACTGTCTTGTTAAGTTACTCTGACCTCCACCTCTCTTCCAAGGGGCATTAAAACTGTTTTGTTAAACTACTGTGACCTCCACGTCTCTTCCAAGGGGCATTAAAACTGTCTTGTTAAGCTACTGTGACCTCCAACACTCTTCCAAGGGGCATTAAATCTGTTTTGTTAAGCAACTGTGACATCCATGTCTCTTCCAAGGGGCATTAAAACTGTCTTGGTAAGCTACTGTGACCTCCACCACACTTCCAAGGGGCAATAAAACCATCTTGTTAAGCTACTGTGACCTCTACCACTCTTCCAAGGGGCATTGATTTTGTCTTTTTAGTCCACTGCGACCTCCACCACTCTTCAAAAGGGCATTAAAAATGTCTTGTTAAGCTACTGTGACCTCCACCACTCTTCCAAGAGGCATTAAAACTGTCTTGTTAAGCTACTGTGACCTCCACCTCTCTTCCAAGGGGCATTAAATCCGTCTTGTTAAGATACTGAGACCACCACGTCTCTTCCAAAGGGCTTTAAAACCGTCTTGTTAAGCTACTGTGACCTCCACCACTCTTACAAGGGGCATTAAAATAGTCTTGTTAAGCTACTGTGACCTCCATGTCTCTTCCAAGGGGCATTAAAACCACCTTGCTAAGTTACTTTGACCTCCACCACTCTTCCAAGGGGCATTAAAACTGTCTTGTTAAGCTACTGTGACCTCCATGTCTCTTCCAAGGGGCATTAAAACTGTCTTGTTAAGTTATTGTGACCTCCACCACTCTTCCAAGGGGCATTAAAACCATCTTGTTCAGCTACTGTGACCTCCACGTCTCTTCCAAGGGGCATTAAAACCGTCTTGTTAAGCTACTGTGACGTCCACCACTCTTCCAAGGGGCATTAACCTTCATCCGGCTGAGTAGGTACAATTGTAACTATTCCGTTTTAAAATTGCAATAACTTTTTTTTTTGAAAAGCCGTAGAGGGCTGAAATTTCGTGACATCTCTGCAGTTTTGGTCCATAATATATTGGCAAAATTTCAATAAAATATCTCCACCCCCTTCCGAGATAAGGGGTCGAGAAATTTTTGTAAAATTATGCAGCCTGACGAAGGTTAAAACTGTCTTGTCAAGCTACTGTGACCTCCACGTCTCTTCCAAGGGGCATTAAAACCGTCTTGTTAAGCTACTGTGAACTCCACCACTCTTCCAAGGGGCATTAAAACCGACTTGTTAAACCACTCTGACCTCCACGTCTCTTCCAAGGGGCATTAAAACTGTATTGATAAGCTAATGTGACCTCCACCACTCTTCCAAGGGGCATTAAAACTGTCTTGTTAAGCTACTGTGACCTCCACCACTCTTCCAAGGGACAATAAAACCATCTTGTTAAGCTAGTGTGACCTCTACCACTCTTCCAAGGGGCATTGATTTTGTCTTTTTAGTCCACTGCGACCTCCACCACTCTTCAAAAGGGCATTAAAACTGTCTTTTTAAGCTACTGTGACCTCCACCACTCTTCCAAGAGGCATTAAAACTGTCTTGTTATGCTACTGTGACCTCCACCTCTCTTCCAAGGGCATTAAATCCGTCTTGTTAAGCTACTGTGACCTCCACCACTCTTCCAAGGGGCATTAAATCCTTCTTGTTAAGATACTGAGACCTCCACGTCTCTTCCAAAGGGCATTAAAACCATCTTGTTAAGCTACTGTGACCTCCACCACTCTTCCAAGGGGCACTAAAACTGTCTTGTTAAGCTACTGTGACCTCCACGTCTCTTACAAGGGGCATAAAAACTGTCTTGATAAGCTACTGTGACCTCCACCACTCTTCCAAGGGGCATTAAAACCAACTTGTTAAACCACTCTGAACTCCACGTCTCTTCCAAGGGGCATTAAAACTGTCTTGATAAGCTAATGTGACCTCCACCTCCCTTCCAAGGGGCATTAAATCCGTCTTGTTAAGATACTGAGACCTCCACGTCTCTTCCAAAGGGCATGAAAATCGTCTTGTTAAGCTATTGTGACCTCCACCACTCTTCCAATGGGCATTAAAACTGTCTTGTTAAGCTACTGTGACCTCCACGTCTCTTCCAAGGGGCATTAAAACCGTCTTGTTAAGCTACTGTGAACGAACACCACTCTTCCAAGGGGCATTAAAACCGACTTATTAAACCACTCTGACCTCCACGTCTCTTCCAAGGGGCATTAAAACTGTCTTGATAAGCTACTGTGACCTCCACCACTCTTCCAAGGGGCATTAAATCCTTCTTGTTAAGATACTGAGACCTCCACGTCTCTTCCAAAGGGCATTAAAACCATCTTGTTAAGCTACTGTGACCTCCACCACTCTTCCAAGGTGCACTAAAACTATCTTGTTAAGCTACTGAGACCTCCACGTCTCTTACAAGGGGCATAAAAACTGTCTTGTTAAGCTACTGTGACCTCCACCACTTTTCCAAGGGGCATTAAAACAGTCTTGTTAAGCTACTCTGACCTCCACGTCTCTTCCAAGGGGCATTAAAACCACCTTGTTAAGCTACTGTGACATCCACCACTCTTCCAAGGGGCATTAAAAATGTCTTGTTAATCTACTGTGCCCTCCAAGTCTCTTCCAAGGGGCATTAAAACTGTCTTGTTAAGTTACTCTGACCTCCACCTCTCTTCCAAGGGGCATTAAAACTGTTTTGTTAAACTACTGTGACCTCCACGTCTCTTCCAAGGGGCATTAAAACTGTCTGGTTAAGCTACTGTGACCTCGAACAGTCTTCCAAGGGGCATTAAAACTGTTTTGTTAAGCAACTGTGACCTCCATGTCTCTTCCAAGGGGAATTAAAACTGTCTTGTTAAGCTACTGTGACCTCCACCACTCTTCCAAGGGACAATAAAACCATCTTGTTAAGCTAGTGTGACCTCTACCACTCTTCCAAGGGGCATTGATTTTGTCTTTTTAGTCCACTGCGACCTCCACCACTCTTCAAAAGGGCATTAAAACTGTCTTGTTAAGCTACTGTGACCTCCACCACTCTTCCAAGAGCCATTAAAACTGTCTTGTTAAGCTACTGTGACCTCCACCTCTCTTCCAAGGGCATTAAATCCATCTTGTTAAGCTACTGTCACCTCCACCACTCTTCCAAGGGGCATTAAATCCTTCTTGTTAAGATACTGAGACCTCCACGTCTCTTCCAAAGGGCATTAAAACCATCTTGTTAAGCTACTGTGACCTCCACCACTCTTCCAAGGGGCACTAAAACTGTCTTGTTAAGCTACTGTGACCTCCACGTCTCTTACAAGGGGCATAAAAACTGTCTAGTTAAGCTACTGTGACCTCCACCACTTTTCCAAGGGGCATTAAAACAGTCTTGTTAAGCTACTCTGACCTCCACGTCTCTTCCAAGGGGCATTAAAACTGTCTTGTTAAGCTACTGTGACCTCCACCACTCTTCCAAGGGGCATTGAAACTGTCTTGTTAAGCTCCTGTGACTTCCACGTCTCTTCCAAGGGGCATTAAAATCGTCTTGTTAAGCTACTGTGACCTCCACCACTCTTCCAAGGGGCATTAAAACTGTCTTGTTAATCTACTGTGACCTCCAAGTCTATTCCAAGGGGCATTAGAACTGTCTTGTTAAGCTACTGTGACCTCCACCACTCTTCCAAGGGGCATTAAAACTGTTTTGTTAAGCAACTGTGACCTCCATGTCTCTTCCAAGGGGCATTAAAACTGTCTTGTTAAGCTACTGTGACCTCCACCACTCTTCCAAGGGGCATTAAAACTGTCTTGTTAAGCTACTGTGACCTCCACGTCTCTTCCAAGGGGCATTAAAACCATCTTGTTAAGCTACTGTGAACTCCACCACTCTTCCAAGGGGCATTAAAACCGACTTGTTAAACCACTCTGACCTCCACGTCTCTTCAACGGGGCATTAAAACTGTCTTGATAAGCTACTGTGACCTCCACCACTCTTCCAAGGGGCATTAAATCCGTCTTGTTAAGATACTGAGACCTCCACGTCTCTTCCAAAGGGCATTAAAACCGTCTTGTTAAACTACTGTGACCTCCACGTCTCTTACAAGGGGCATATAAACTGTCTTGCTAAGCTACTGTGACCTCCACCACTCTTCCAACGGGCATTAAAACTGTCTTGTTAAGCTACTCTGACCTCCACGTCTCTTCCAAGGGGCATTAAAACCACCTTGTTAAGCTACTGTGACATCCACCACTCTTCCAAGGGGCAATAAAATTGTCTTGTTAATCTACTGTGGCCTCCAAGTCTCTTCCAAGGGGCATTAAAACTGTCTTGTTAAGTTACTCTGACCTCCACCTCTCTGCCAAGGGGCATTAAAACTGTTTTGTTAAACTACTGGGACCTCCACGTCTCTTCCAATGGGCATTAAAACTGTCTTGTTAAGCTACTGTGACCTCCAACACTCTTCCAAGGGGCATTAAAACTGTTTTGTTAAGCAACTGTGATCTCCATGTCTCTTCCAAGGGGCATTAAAACTGTCCTGTTAAGCTACTGTGACTTCCACCACTCTTCCAAGGGGCAATAAAACCATCTTGTTAAGCTACTGTGACCTCCACGTCTCTTCCAAGAGGCATTAAAACCATCTTGTTAAGCTACTGTGACCTTCACCACTCTTCCAAGGGGCATTAAAACCAACTTGTTAAGCTACTGTAACCTACACGTCTCTTACAAGGGGCATTAAAATCGTCTTGTTAAGCTACTGTGACCTCCACCACTATTCCAAGGGGTATTACAACCATCTTGTTATACTACTGTGAACTCCACGTCTCTTCCAAGGGGCATTAAAACTGTCTTGTTAAGCTACTGTGAACTCCACAACTCTTCCAAGGGGCATTAAAACCGACTTGTTAAACCACTCTGACCTCCACGTCTATTCCAAGGGGCATTAAACTGAGTTGTTAAGCTACTGTGACCTCCACCACTCTTCCAAGGGGCATTAAAAGCGTCTTGTTAAGCTACTGAGGCCTCCACGTCTCTTCCAAAGGGCATTAAAACCATTGTGTTAAGCTACTGTGACCTCCAACACTCTTCCAAGGGGCATTAAAACTGTCTTGCTAAGCAACTGTGTCCTCCACGTCTTTTCCAAGGGGCATTAAAACTGTCTTGCTAAGCTACTGTGACCTCCATCACTCTGCCAAGGGGCATTAAAACCGTCTTGTTAAGCTACTGTGACCTCCACCACTCTTCCAAGGGGCATTAAAACTGTCTTGTTAAGCAACTGTGACCTCCACGTCTTTTCCAAGGGGCATTAAAACTGTCTTGTTAAGCTGCTGTGACCTCCATCACTCTTCCAACGGGCATTAAAACCATCTTGTTAAGCTACTGTGACCTCTACCACTCTTCCAAGGGGCATTGATTTTGTCTTTTTAGTCCACTGCGACCTCCACCACTCTTCAAAAGGGCATTAAAACCGTCTTGTTAAGCTACTGTGACCTCCACCACTCTTCCAATGGGCACTAAAACTGTCTTGTTAAGCTACTGTGACCTCCACCACTCTTCCAAGGGGCAATAAATCCGTCTTGTTAAGCTACTGAGACCTCCACGTCTCTTCGAAAGGGCATTAAAACCATCTTGCTAAGCAACTGTGACCTCCACGTCTTTTCCAAGGGGCATTAAATCTGTCTTGTTAAGCTACTGTGACCTCCACCACTCTTCCAAGAGGCATTAAAACTGTCTTGTTAAGCTACTCTGACCTCCACCACTCTTCCAAGGGGCATTAAATCCGTCTTATTAAGATACTGAGACCGCCACGTCTCTTCCAAAGGGCTTTAAAACCGTCTTGCTAAGCTACTGTGACCTCTACCACTCTTCCAAGGGGCGCTAAAACTGTCTTGTTAAGCTATTGTGACTTCCACGTCTTTTACAAGGGGCATTAAAAACATTTTGTTAAGCTACTGTGACCTCCATCACTATTCCAAGGGGTATTAAAATGGTCTTGTTAAGCTACTGCGACCTCCACATCTCTTCCAAGGGGCATTAAAACTGTCTTGTTAAGTTACTGTGACCTCCACCACTCTTCCAAGGGGCATTAAAACCGTGTTATTAAGCTACTGTGACTTCCACGTCTCTTCCAAGTGGCATTAAAATCGTCTTATTAAGCTACTGTGACCTCCACCACTCTTCCAAGGGGCATTAAAACTGTCTTGTTAATCTACTGTGACCTCCAAGTCTATTCCAAGGGGCATTAAAACTGTCTTGTTAAGTTACTCTGACCTCCACCCCTCTTCCAAGCGGCATTAAAACTGTATTGTTAAACTACTGTGACCTCCACGTCTCTTCCAAGGTTCATTAGAACTGTCTTGTTAAGCTACTGTGACCTCCACCACTCTTCCAAGGGGCATTAAAACAGTCTTGTTATGCTACTGTGACCTCCACGTCTCTTCCAAGGGGCATTAAAACCACCTTGTTAAGTTACTTTGACCTCCACCACTCTTCCAAGGGGCATTAAAACTGTCTTGTTAAGCTACTGTGACCTCCATGTCTCTTCCAATGGGCATTAAAAGTGTCTTGTTAAGTTATTGTGACCTCCACCACTCTTCCAAGGGGAATTAAAACCATCTTGTTAAGCTACTGTGACCTCCACGTCTCTTCCAAGGGGCATTAAAACCGTCTTTTTAAGCTACTGTGACCTCCACCACTCTTTCAAGGGGCATTAAAACTGTCGTGTTAAGCTACTGTGACCTCCACGTCTCTTCCAAGGGGCATTTAAACCATCTTGTTAAGCTACTGTGACCTCCACCACTCTTCCAAGGGGCATTAAAACCGTCTTGTTAAGCTACTGTGACCTCCACCACTCTTCCAAGGTGCATTAAAACTGTCTTGTTAAGCTACTGTGACCTCCACGTCTCTTCCAAGGGGCATTAAAACCACCTTGTTAAGCTACTGTGACATCCACCACTCTTCCAAGGGGCATTAAAAATGTCTTGTTAATCTACTGTGCCCTCCAAGTCTCTTCCAAGGGGCATTAAAACTGTCTTGTTAAGTTACTCTGACCTCCACCTCTCTTCCAAGGGGCATTAAAACTGTTTTGTTAAACTACTGTGACCTCCACGTCTCTTCCAAGGGGCATTAAAACTGTCTGGTTAAGCTACTGTGACCTCGAACAGTCTTCCAAGGGGCATTAAAACTGTTTTGTTAAGCAACTGTGACCTCCATGTCTCTTCCAAGGGGAATTAAAACTGTCTTGTTAAGCTACTGTGACCTCCACCACTCTTCCAAGGGACAATAAAACCATCTTGTTAAGCTAGTGTGACCTCTACCACTCTTCCAAGGGGCATTGATTTTGTCTTTTTAGTCCACTGCGACCTCCACCACTCTTCAAAAGGGCATTAAAACTGTCTTGTTAAGCTACTGTGACCTCCACCACTCTTCCAAGAGCCATTAAAACTGTCTTGTTAAGCTACTGTGACCTCCACCTCTCTTCCAAGGGCATTAAATCCATCTTGTTAAGCTACTGTGACCTCCACCACTCTTCCAAGGGGCATTAAATCCTTCTTGTTAAGATACTGAGACCTCCACGTCTCTTCCAAAGGGCATTAAAACCATCTTGTTAAGCTACTGTGACCTCCACCACTCTTCCAAGGGGCACTAAAACTGTCTTGTTAAGCTACTGTGACCTCCACGTCTCTTACAAGGGGCATAAAAACTGTCTAGTTAAGCTACTGTGACCTCCACCACTTTTCCAAGGGGCATTAAAACAGTCTTGTTAAGCTACTCTGACCTCCACGTCTCTTCCAAGGGGCATTAAAACTGTCTTGTTAAGCTACTGTGACCTCCACCACTCTTCCAAGGGGCATTGAAACTGTCTTGTTAAGCTCCTGTGACTTCCACGTCTCTTCCAAGGGGCATTAAAATCGTCTTGTTAAGCTACTGTGACCTCCACCACTCTTCCAAGGGGCATTAAAACTGTCTTGTTAATCTACTGTGACCTCCAAGTCTATTCCAAGGGGCATTAGAACTGTCTTGTTAAGCTACTGTGACCTCCACCACTCTTCCAAGGGGCATTAAAACTGTTTTGTTAAGCAACTGTGACCTCCATGTCTCTTCCAAGGGGCATTAAAACTGTCTTGTTAAGCTACTGTGACCTCCACCACTCTTCCAAGGGGCATTAAAACTGTCTTGTTAAGCTACTGTGACCTCCACGTCTCTTCCAAGGGGCATTAAAACCATCTTGTTAAGCTACTGTGAACTCCACCACTCTTCCAAGGGTCATTAAAACCGACTTGTTAAACCACTCTGACCTCCACGTCTCTTCAACGGGGCATTAAAACTGTCTTGATAAGCTACTGTGACCTCCACCACTCTTCCAAGGGGCATTAAATCCGTCTTGTTAAGATACTGAGACCTCCACGTCTCTTCCAAAGGGCATTAAAACCGTCTTGTTAAACTACTGTGACCTCCACGTCTCTTACAAGGGGCATATAAACTGTCTTGCTAAGCTACTGTGACCTCCACCACTCTTCCAACGGGCATTAAAACTGTCTTGTTAAGCTACTCTGACCTCCACGTCTCTTCCAAGGGGCATTAAAACCACCTTGTTAAGCTACTGTGACATCCACCACTCTTCCAAGGGGCAATAAAATTGTCTTGTTAATCTACTGTGGCCTCCAAGTCTCTTCCAAGGGGCATTAAAACTGTCTTGTTAAGTTACTCTGACCTCCACCTCTCTGCCAAGGGGCATTAAAACTGTTTTGTTAAACTACTGGGACCTCCACGTCTCTTCCAATGGGCATTAAAACTGTCTTGTTAAGCTACTGTGACCTCCAACACTCTTCCAAGGGGCATTAAAACTGTTTTGTTAAGCAACTGTGATCTCCATGTCTCTTCCAAGGGGCATTAAAACTGTCCTGTTAAGCTACTGTGACTTCCACCACTCTTCCAAGGGGCAATAAAACCATCTTGTTAAGCTACTGTGACCTCCACGTCTCTTCCAAGAGGCATTAAAACCATCTTGTTAAGCTACTGTGACCTTCACCACTCTTCCAAGGGGCATTAAAACCAACTTGTTAAGCTACTGTAACCTACACGTCTCTTACAAGGGGCATTAAAATCGTCTTGTTAAGCTACTGTGACCTCCACCACTATTCCAAGGGGTATTACAACCATCTTGTTATACTACTGTGAACTCCACGTCTCTTCCAAGGGGCATTAAAACTGTCTTGTTAAGCTACTGTGAACTCCACAACTCTTCCAAGGGGCATTAAAACCGACTTGTTAAACCACTCTGACCTCCACGTCTATTCCAAGGGGCATTAAACTGAGTTGTTAAGCTACTGTGACCTCCACCACTCTTCCAAGGGGCATTAAAAGCGTCTTGTTAAGCTACTGAGGCCTCCACGTCTCTTCCAAAGGGCATTAAAACCATTGTGTTAAGCTACTGTGACCTCCAACACTCTTCCAAGGGGCATTAAAACTGTCTTGCTAAGCAACTGTGTCCTCCACGTCTTTTCCAAGGGGCATTAAAACTGTCTTGCTAAGCTACTGTGACCTCCATCACTCTGCCAAGGGGCATTAAAACCGTCTTGTTAAGCTACTGTGACCTCCACCACTCTTCCAAGGGGCATTAAAACTGTCTTGTTAAGCAACTGTGACCTCCACGTCTTTTCCAAGGGGCATTAAAACTGTCTTGTTAAGCTGCTGTGACCTCCATCACTCTTCCAACGGGCATTAAAACCATCTTGTTAAGCTACTGTGACCTCTACCACTCTTCCAAGGGGCATTGATTTTGTCTTTTTAGTCCACTGCGACCTCCACCACTCTTCAAAAGGGCATTAAAACCGTCTTGTTAAGCTACTGTGACCTCCACCACTCTTCCAATGGGCACTAAAACTGTCTTGTTAAGCTACTGTGACCTCCACCACTCTTCCAAGGGGCAATAAATCCGTCTTGTTAAGCTTCTGAGACCTCCACGTCTCTTCGAAAGGGCATTAAAACCATCTTGCTAAGCAACTGTGACCTCCACGTCTTTTCCAAGGGGCATTAAATCTGTCTTGTTAAGCTACTGTGACCTCCACCACTCTTCCAAGAGGCATTAAAACTGTCTTGTTAAGCTACTCTGACCTCCACCACTCTTCCAAGGGGCATTAAATCCGTCTTATTAAGATACTGAGACCGCCACGTCTCTTCCAAAGGGCTTTAAAACCGTCTTGCTAAGCTACTGTGACCTCTACCACTCTTCCAAGGGGCGCTAAAACTGTCTTGTTAAGCTATTGTGACTTCCACGTCTTTTACAAGGGGCATTAAAAACATTTTGTTAAGCTACTGTGACCTCCATCACTATTCCAAGGGGTATTAAAATGGTCTTGTTAAGCTACTGCGACCTCCACATCTCTTCCAAGGGGCATTAAAACTGTCTTGTTAAGTTACTGTGACCTCCACCACTCTTCCAAGGGGCATTAAAACCGTGTTATTAAGCTACTGTGACTTCCACGTCTCTTCCAAGTGGCATTAAAATCGTCTTATTAAGCTACTGTGACCTCCACCACTCTTCCAAGGGGCATTAAAACTGTCTTGTTAATCTACTGTGACCTCCAAGTCTATTCCAAGGGGCATTAAAACTGTCTTGTTAAGTTACTCTGACCTCCACCCCTCTTCCAAGCGGCATTAAAACTGTATTGTTAAACTACTGTGACCTCCACGTCTCTTCCAAGGTTCATTAGAACTGTCTTGTTAAGCTACTGTGACCTCCACCACTCTTCCAAGGGGCATTAAAACTGTTTTGTTAAGCATCTGTGACCTCCATGTCTCTTACAAGGGGCATTAAAACTGTCTTGTTAATCTACTGTGACCTCCACCACTCTTCCAAGGGGCATTAAAACAGTCTTGTTATGCTACTGTGACCTCCACGTCTCTTCCAAGGGGCATTAAAACCACCTTGTTAAGTTACTTTGACCTCCACCACTCTTCCAAGGGGCATTAAAACTGTCTTGTTAAGCTACTGTGACCTCCATGTCTCTTCCAATGGGCATTAAAAGTGTCTTGTTAAGTTATTGTGACCTCCACCACTCTTCCAAGGGGAATTAAAACCATCTTGTTAAGCTACTGTGACCTCCACGTCTCTTCCAAGGGGCATTAAAACCGTCTTTTTAAGCTACTGTGACCTCCACCACTCTTTCAAGGGGCATTAAAACTGTCTTGTTAAGCTACTGTGACCTCCACGTCTCTTCCAAGGGGCATTTAAACCGTCTTGTTAAGCTACTGTGACCTCCACCACTCTTCCAAGGGGCATTAAAACCGTCTTGTTAAGCTACTGTGACCTCCACCACTCTTCCAAGGTGCATTAAAACTGTCTTGTTAAGCTACTGTGACCTCCACGTCTCTTCCAAGGGGCATTAAAACCGTCTTGTTAAGCTACTGTGAACTCCACCACTCTTCCAAGGGGCATTAAAACCGAATTGTTAAACCACTCTGACCTCCACGTCTCTTCCAAGGGGCATTAAAACTGTCTTGATAAGCTACTGTGACCTCCACCACTCTTCCAAGGGGCATTAAATCCGTCTTGTTAAGATACTGAGACCTCCACGTCTCTTCCAAAGGGCATTAAAACCGTCTTGTTAAGCGACTGTGACCTCCACCACTTTTCCAATAGGCACTAAAACAGTCTTGTTAAGCTACTGTGACCTCCACGTCTTTTACAAGGGGCATTAAAACTGTCTTGTTAAACTACTGTGACCTCCACCACTCTTCCAAGGGGCATTAAAACTGTCTTGTTAAGCTACTCTGACCTCCACGTCTCTTCCAAGGGGCATTAAAACCACCTTGTTAAGCTACTGTGACATCCACCACTCTTCCAAGGGGCATTAAAAATGTCTTGCTAATCTACTGTGGCCTCCAACACTCTACCAAGGGGCATTAAAACTGTTTTGTTAAGCAACTGTGACCTCCATGTCTCTTCCAAGGGGCATTAATACTGTCTTGTTAAGCTACTGTGACCTCCACCACTCTTCCAAGGGGCAATAAAACCATCTTGTTAAGCTACTGTGACCTCCACGTCTCTTCCAAGGGGCATTAAAACTGTTTTGTTAAGCTTCTGAGACCTCCACCACTCTTCCAAGGGGCATTAAAACCATCTTGTTAAGCTACTGTGACCTCCACGTCTCTTACAAGGGGCATTAAAATCGTCTTGTTAAGCTACTGTGACCTCCACCACTATTCCAAGGGGCATTAAAACCATCTTGTTTAACTACTGTGACCTCCACCACTATTCCAAGGGGCATTAAAACCGTCTTGTTACGCTACTGTGACCTCCACCACTCTTCCAAGGGGCATTAAAACTGTCTTGTTATGCTACTGTCACCTCCACGTCTCTTCCAAGGGGCATTAAAACCATCTTGTTAAGCTACTGTGAACTCCACCACTCTTCCAATGGGCATTAAAACCGTCTTGTTAAGTTACTGTGAACTCCACATCTCTTCAAAGGGGCACTAAAACCGACTTGTTAAACCACTCTGACCTCCACGTCTCTTCCATGGGGCATTAAACTGTCTTGTTAAGCTACTGTGACCTCCACCACTCTTCCAAGGGGAATTAAAATCGTCTTGTTAAGCTACTGAGGCCTCCATGTCTCTTCCAAAGGGCATTAAAACCGTTGAGTTAAGCTACTGTGACCTCCACCACTCTTCCAAGGGGCATTAAAACTGTCTTGCTAAGCAACTGTGACCTCCACGTCTTTTCCAAGGGGCATTAAAACTGTCTTACTAAGCTACTGTGACCTCCATCACTCTTCCATGGGGCATTAAAACCATCTTGTTAAGTTACTGTGACCTCCACCACTTTTCCAAGGGGCATTAAAACTGTCTTGTTCAACAACTGTGACCTCCACGTCTTTTCCAAGGGGCATTAAAACTGTCTTGTTAAGCTACTGTGACCTCCATCACTCTTCCAAAGGGCATTAAAACCATCTTGTTAAGCTACTGTGACCTCTACCACTCTTCCAAGGGGCATTGATTTTGTCTTTTTAGTCCACTGCGACCTCAACCACTCTTCAAAAGGGCATTAAAACCGTCTTGTTAAGCTACTGTGACCTCCACCACTCTTCCAATGGGCACTAAAACTGTCTTGTTAAGCTACTGTGACCTCCACCACTCTTCCAAGTGGCATTACAACTGTCTTGTTAAGCAACTGTGACCTCCACGTCTCTTCCAATGGGCATTAAAACCGTCTTGTTAAGCTACTGTGAACTCCACCACTCTTCCAAGGGGCATTAACACCGACTTGTTAAACCACTCTGACCTCTACGTCTCTTCCAAGGGGCATTAAAACTGTATTCTTAAGCTACTGTGACCTCCACCACTCTTCCAAGGGGCATTAAATCTGTCTTGTTAAGATACCGTGACCTCCACGTCTCTTCCAAAGGGCATTAAAACTGTCTTGTTAAACTACTGTGACCTCCACGTCTCTTCCAAGGGGCATTAAAACTGTCTTGTTAAGCTACTGTGACCTCCACCACTCTTCCAAGGGGCATTAAAACTGTTTTGTTAAGCAACTGTGACCTCCATGTCTCTTCCAAAGGGCATTAAAACTGTCTCATTAAGCTACTGTGACCTCCACCACTCTTCCAAGGGGCATTAAAACCATCTTGTTAAGCTACTGTGACCTCCACGTCTCTTCCAAGGGGCATTAAAACCGTCTTGTTAAGCTACTGTGACCTCCTCCACTCTTCCAAGGGGCATTAAAACCATCTTGTTAAGCTACTGTGACCTCCAAGTCTCTTACAAGGGGCATTAAAATCGTATTGTTAAGCTACTGTGACCTCCATCACTATTCCAAGGGGCATTAAAACTGTCTTGTAAAGCTACTGTGACCTCCACCACTATTCCAAGGGGCACTAAAACCGTCTTGTTACGCTACTGTGACCTCCACCACTCTTCCAACGGGCATTAAAACTGTCTTGTTATGCTACTGTGACCTCCACGTCTCTTCCAAGGGGCATTAAAACCGTCTTGTTAAGCTACTGTGAACTCCACCACTCTTCCAAGGGGCATTAAAACCGTCTTGTTAAGCTACTGTGAACTCCACAACGCTTCCAAGGGGCATTAAAACCGAATTGTTAAACCACTCTGACCTCCACGTCTCTTTCAAGGGGCATTAAACTGTCTTGTTAAGCTACTGTGACCTCCACCACTCTTCCAAGGGGCATTAAAAGCGTCTTGTTAAGCTACTGAGACCTCCACGTCTCTTCCAAAGGGCATTAAAACCGTCTTGTTGAGCTACTGTGACCTCCACCACTCTTCCAAGGGGCATTAAAACTGTCTTGTTAAGCTACAGTGACCTCCACATCTCTTCCAAGGGGCATTAAACCATCTTTTTATGCTACTGTGACCTGCACGCCTCTTCCAACGGGCATTAAAATCGTCTTGTTAAGCTACTCTGACATCAATATCTCTTCCAATGGGCATTAAAACCACCTTGTTAAGCTACTGTGACTTCCACCACTCTTCCAAGGGGCATTAAAACTGTCTTGTTAATCTACTCTGACCTCCAAGTCTATTCCAAGGGGCATTAAAACTGTCTTGTTAAGTTACTCTGACCTCCACCTCTCTTCCATGGGGCATTAAAATTGTCTTGTTAAACTACTGTGACCTCCATGTCTCTTCCAAGAGGCATTAAAACCATCTTGTTAAGCTACTGTGACCTCCACCACTCTTCCAAGGGGCATTAAAACTGTTTTGCTAAGCAACTGTGACCTCCATGTCTCTTCCAAGGGGTATTAAACCTGTCTTGTTAAGCTACTGTGACCTCCACCACGCTTCCAAGGGGCATTAAAACCATCTTGCTAAGCTCCTGTGACCTCCATGTCTCTTTCAAGGGGCATTAAAACCATCTTGTTAAGCTACTGTGACCTCCACCACTCTTCCAAGGGGCATTAAAACCATCTTGTTAAGCTACTGTGTCCTCCACGTCTCTTACAAGGGGCATTAAAATAGTCTTATTAAGCTACTGTGACCTCCACCACTATTCCAAGGGGCATTAAAACCGTCTTGTTAAGCTACTGTGACCTCCACGTCTCTTCCAAGGGGCATTAAAACTGTCTTGTTATGCTACTGTGTCCTCCACCACTCTTCCAAGGGGCATTAAAACCGTCTTGTTAAGCTAATGTGACCTCCACCACTCTTCCAAGGAGCATTAAAACTGTCTTGCTAAGCAACGGTGACCTCCATGTCTTTTCCAAGGGGCATTAAAACTGTCTTGTTAAGCTACTGTGACCTCCATCACTCTTCCAAGAGGCATTAAAACCATCTTGTTGAGCTACTGTGACCACTACCACTCTTCCAATGGGAATTGATTTTGTCTTTTTAGTCCAATGCGACCTCCACCACTCTTCAAAAGGGCATTAAAACTGTCTTGTTAAGCTACTGTGACCTCCACCACTCTTCCAAGGGGCATTAAAACTGTCTTGTTAAGCTACTGTGACCTCCACCACTCTTCCAAGGGGCATTAAATCTGTCTTGTTAAGATACTGAGACCTCCACGTCTCTTCCAAAGGGCATTAAAAACATCTTGTTAAGCTACTGTGATCTCCACCACTCTTCCAAGGGGCACTAAAACTGTCTTGTTAAGCTACTGTGACCTCCATGTCTCTTACAAGGGGCATTAAAACCATCTTGTTAAGCTACTGTGACCTCCATCACTATTCCAAGGGGTATTAAAACGGTCTTATTAAGCTACTGTGACCTCTACATCTCTTCCAAGGGGCATTAAAACTGTCTTGTTAAGCTACTGTGACCTCCACCACTCTTCTAAGGGGCATTAAAACCGTCTTGTTAAGCTACTGTGACCTCCATGTCTCTTCCAAGGGGCATTAGAATCGTCTTTATATGCTACTCTGACCAAAACGTCTCTTCCAAGGGGCATTAAAACCACATTGTAAAGCTACTGTGACCTCCACCACTCTTCCAAGGGGCATTAAAACTGTCTTGTTAATCTACTGTGACCTCCAAGTCTATTCCAAGGGGCATTAAAACTGTCTTGTTAAGTTACTCTGACCTCCACCTCTCTTCCAAGGGGCATTAAAACTGTCTTGTTAAACTACTGTAACCTCCACGTCTCTTCAAAGGGGCATTAAAACTGTCTTGTTAAGCTACTGTGACCTCCACGTCTCTTCCAAGGGGCATTAATACTGTTTTGTTAAGCAACTGTGACCTCCATGTCTCTTCCAAGGGGCATTAAAACTGTCTTGTTAAGCTACTGTGACCTCCACCACTCTTCCAAGGGGCATTAAAACAGTCTTGTTAAGCTACTGTGACCTCCACGCCTCTTCCTAGGGGCATTAAAACCACCTTGTTAAGTTACTTTGACCTCCACCACTCTTCCAAGGGGCATTAAAACTGTCTTGTTAAGCTACTGTGACCTCCACGTCTCTTCCAAGGGGCATTAAAACTGTCTTGTTAAGTTATTGTGACCTCCACCCCTCTTCCAAGGGGCATTAAAACCATTTTGTTAAGCTACTGTGACCTCCACGTCTCTTCCAGGGGACATTAAAACCGTCTTGTTAAGCTACTGTGACGTCCACCACTATTCCAAGGGGCATTAAAACTGTATTGTTAAGCTACTGTGACCTCCACGTCTCTTCCAAGGGGCATTAAAACCGTCTTGTTAAGCTACTGTGACCTCCACCACTCTTCCAAGGGTCATTAAAACCGTCTTGTTAAGATACTGTGACCTCCACCACTCTTCCAAGGGGCATTAAAACTGTCTTGTTAATCTACTGTGACCTCCAAGTCTATTCCAAGGGGCATTAAAACTGTCTTGTTAAGTTACTCTGACCTCCACGTCTCTTCCAAGGGGCATTAAAACTGTCTTGTTAAACTACTGTGACCTCCATGTCTCTTCCAAGAGGCATTAAAACCGTCTTGTTAAGCTACTGTGACCTCCACCACTCTTCCAAGTGGCAATAAAACTGTTTTGTTAAGCAACTGTGACCTCCATGTCTCTTCCAAGGGGCATTAAACCTGTCTTGTTAAGCTACTGTGACCTCCACCACGCTTCCAAGGGGCATTAAAACCGTCTTGTTAAGCTCCTGTGACCTCCATGTCTCTTCCAAGGGGCATTAAAACCATCTTGTTAAGCTACTGTGACCTCCACCACTCTTCCAAGGGGCATTAAAACCATATTGTTAAGTTACTGTGACCTCCACATCTCTTACAAGGGGCATTAAAATAGTCTTATTAAGCTACTGTGACCTCCACCACTATTCCAATGGGCTTTAAAACCGTCTTGTTAAACTACTGTGACCTCCACATCTCTTCCAAGTGGCATTAAAACTGTCTTGTTATGCTACTGTGACCTCCACCACTCTTCCAAGGGGCATTTAAACCGTCTTGTTAAGCTACTGTGACCTCCACCACCCTTCCAAGGGGCATTAAAACTGTCTTGCTAAGCAACTGTGACCTCCATGTCTTTTCCAAGGGGCATTAAAACTGTCTTGTTAAGCTACTGTGACCTCCAACACTCTTCCAAGAGGCATTAAAACCATCTTGTTAAGCTACTGTGACCACTACCACTTTTCCAAGGGGAATTGATTTTGTCTTTTTAGTCCACTGCGACCTCCAACACTCTTCAAAAGTGCATTAATACTGTCTTGTTAAGCTACTGTGACCTCCACCACTCTTCCAAGGGGCATTAAAACCGTATTGTTAAACTACTGTTACCTCCACGTCTCTTCCAAAGGGCATTAAAACTGTCTTGTTAAGCTACTGTGACCTCCACCACTCTTCCAATGGGCATTAAAACTGTTTTGTTAAGCAACTGTTATCTCCATGTCTCTTCCAAGGGGCATTAAAACTGTCTTGTTAAGCTACTGTGACCTCCAGCACTCTTCCAAGGGGCATTAAAACCATCTTGTTAAGCTACTGTGACCTCTACGTCTGTTCCAAGGTGCATTAAAACCGTCTTGTTAAGCTACTGTGACCTCCACCACTCTTCCAAGGTGCATTAAAACCATCTTGTTAAGCTACTGTGACCTCCAAGTCTCTTACAAGGGGCATTAAAATCGTCTTGTTAAGCTACTGTGACCTCCACCACTATTCCAAGGGGCATTAAAACCCTCTTGTTACGCTACTGTGACCTCCACCACTCTTCCAAGGGGCATTAAAAGTGTCTTGCTATGCTAATGTGACCTCCACGTCTCTTCCAAGGGGCATTAAAACCGTCTTGCTAAGCTATTGTGAACTCCTCCACTCTTCCAAGGGGCATTAAAACCGTCTTGTTAAGCTACTGTGATCTCCACAACTCTTCCAAGAGGCATTAAAACCGACTTGTTAAGCTACTGTGACCTCCACCACTCTTCCAAGGGGCATTAAAACCGTCTTGTTAAGCTACTGTGACCTCCACCACTATTCCAAGGGGCATTTAAACCCTCTTGTTAAGCTACTGTGAACTCCTCCACTCTTCCAAGGGGCATTAAAACCGTCTTGTTAAGCTACTGTTACCTCCACGTCTCTTCCAAGGGGCATTAAAACCGTCTTGTTAAGCTACTGTGACCTCCACCACTCTTCCAAGGGGCATTAAAACTGTCTTGTTAAGCTACTGTGACCTCCACGTCTCTTCCAAGGGGCATTAAAACCGTCATGTTAAGCTACTGTGAACTCCTCCACTCTTCCAAGGGGCATTAAACCATCTTGTTAAGCTACTGTGACCTCCACGCCTCTTCCAAGGGGCATTAAAATCGTCTTGTTAAGCTACTCTGACATCCATATCTCTTCCAATGGGCATTAAAACCACCTTGTTAAGCTTATGTGACTTCCACCACTCTTCCAAGGGGCATTAAAACTGTCTTGTTATTCTACTGTGACCTCCAAGTCTATTCCAAGGGGCATTACAACTGTCTTGTTAAGTTACTCTGACCTCCACCTCTCTTTCAAGGGGCATTAAAACTGTCTTGTTAAACTACTGTGACCTCCATGTCTCTTCCAAGAGGCATTAAAACCGTCTTATTAAGCTACTGTGACCTTCACCACTCTTCCAAGGGGCATTAAAACTGTTTTGTTAAGCAACTGTGACCTCCATGTCTCTTCCAAGGGGCATTAAACCTGTCCTGTTAAGCTACTGTGACCTCCACCACGCTTCCGCGGGGCACTAAAACTGTCTTGTTAAGCTCCTGTGACCTCCATGTCTCTTCCAAGGGGCATTAAAACCAACTTGTTAAGCTACTGTGACCTCCACCACTCTTTCAAGGGGCATTAAAACCATCTTGTTAAGCTACTGTGACCTCCACGTCTCTTACAAGGGGCATAAAAATAGTCTTATTAAGGTACTGTGACTTCCACATCTATTCCAATGGGCATTAAAACCGTCTTGTTAAGCTACTGTGACCTTCACGTCTCTTCCAAGGGGCATTAAAACTGTCTTGTTATGCTACTGTGACCTCCACCACTCTTCCAAGGGGCATTAAAACCATCTTGTTAAGCTACTGTGACCTCCACCACTCTTCCAAGGAGCATTAAAACTGTCTTGCTAAGCAACTGTGACCTCCATGTCTTTTTCAAGGGGCATTAAAACTGTCTTGTTAAGCTACTGTGACCTCCATCACTCTTCCAAGAGGCATTAAAACCGTCTTGTTAAGCTACGGTGACCACTACCACTCTTCCAAGGTGCATTGATTTTGTCTTTTTTGTCCACTGTGACCTCCACCACTCTTCAAAGGGGCATTAAATCCATTTTGTTAAGATACTGAGACCTCCACATCTCTTCCAATGGGAATTAAAACCGTCTTGTTAAGCTACTGTGAACTTCAACACTCTTCCAAGGGGCATTAATACCGACTTGTTAAACCACTCTGACCTCCACGTCTCTTCCAAGGGGCATTAAAACTGTCTTGTTAAGCTACTGTGACCTCCACGTCTCTTCCAAAGGGCATTAAAACTGTCTTTTTAAGCTACTGTGACCTCCACCACTCTTCCAAGGGGCATTAAAACTGTTTTGTTAAGCAACTGTTATCTCCATGTCTCTTCCAAGGGGCATTAAAACTGTCTTGTTAAGCTACTGTGACCTCGAGCACTATTCCAAGGGGCATTAAAACCATCTTGTTAAGCTACTGTGACCTCCACGTCTCTTCCAAGGTGCATTAAAACCGTCTTGTTAAGCTACTGTGACCTCCACCACTCTTCCAAGGTGCATTAAAACCATCTTGTTAAGCTACTGTGACCTCCAAGTCTCTTACAAGGGGCATTAAAATCGTCTTGTTAAGCTACTGTGACCTCCACCACTATTCCAAGGGGCATTAAAACCCTCTTGTTACGCTACTGTGACCTCCACCACTCTTCCAAGGGGCATTAAAACTGTCTTGCTATGCTACTGTGAACTCCTCCACTCTTCCAAGGGGCATTAAACCATCTTGTTAAGCTACTGTGACCTCCACCACTCTTCCAAGGGGCATTAAAACCGTCTTGTTAAGCTACTGTGACCTCCACGTCTCTTCCAAGGGGCATTAAAACTGTCTTGTTAAGCTACTGTGACCTCCACCACTCTTACAAGGGGCATTAAAACCGTATTGTTAAGCTACTGTGACCACCACGTCTCTTCCAAGGGGCATTAAAACCGTCTTGTTAAGCTACTGTGACCTCCACCACTCTTCCAAGGGACATTAAAACCATCTTGTTAAGCTACTGTGACCTCCACGTCTCTTACAAGGGGCATTAAAATCATCTTGCTAAGCTACTGTGACCTCCACCACTCTTCCAAGGGGCATTAAAACTGTTTTGTTAAGCAACTGTTATCTCCATGTCTCTTCCAAGGGGCTTTAAAACTGTCTTGTTAAGCTACTGTGACCTCGAGCACTATTCCAAGGGGCATTAAAACCATCTTGTTAAGCTACTGTGACCTCCACGTCTCTTCCAAGGTGCATTAAAACCGTCTTGTTAAGCTACTGTGACCTCCACCACTCTTCCAAGGTGCATTAAAACCATCTTGTTAAGCTACTGTGACCTCCAAGTCTCTTACAAGGGGCATTAAAATCGTCTTGTTAAGCTACTGTGACCTCCACCACTATTCCAAGGGGCATTAAAACCCTCTTGTTACGCTACTGTGACCTCCACCACTCTTCCAAGGGGCATTAAAACTGTCTTGCTATGCTACTGTGACCTCCACGTCTCTTCCAAGGGGCATTAAAACCATCTTGTTAAGCTACTGTGAACTCCTCCACTCTTCCAAGGGGCATTAAAACTATCTTGTTAAGCTACTGTGACCTCCACGTCTCTTCCAAGGGGCATTAAAACCGTCTTGTTAAGCTACTGTGACCTCCACCACTCTTCCAAGGGGCATTAAAACTGTCTTGTTAAGCTACTGTGACCTCTACGTCTCTTCCAAGGGGCATTAAAACCGTCTTGTTAAGCTACTGTGAACTCCTCCACTCTTCCAAGGGGCATTAAACCATCTTGTTAAGCTACTGTGACCTCCACCACTCTTCCAAGGGGCATTAAAACCGTCTTGTTAAGCTACTGTGACCTCCACGTCTCTTCCAAGGGGCATTAAAACTGTCTTGTTAAGCTACTGTGACCTCCACCACTCTTACAAGGGGCATTAAAACCTTATTGTTAAGCTACTGTGACCACCACGTCTCTTCCAAGGGGCATTAAAACCGTCTTGTTAAGCTACTGTGACCTCCACCACTCTTCCAAGGGACATTAAAACCATCTTGTTAAGCTACTGTGACCTCCACGTCTCTTACAAGGGGCATTAAAATCATCTTGCTAAGCTACTGTGACCTCCACCACTCTTCCAAGGGGCATTAAAACTGTCTTGTTAAGCTAATGTGACCTCCACCACTCTTCCAAGGGGCATTAAAACCGTCTTGTTAAGCTACTGTGACCTCCTTGTCTCTTCCAAGGGGCATTAAAACCGTATTGTTAAGCTACTGTGACCTCCACGTCTCTTCCAAGGGGCATTAAAACCGTCTTGTTAAGCTAATGTGACCTCCAGGACTCTTCCAAGGGGCATTAAAACTGTTTTGTTAAGGTACTGTGACCAACATATCTCTTCCAAGGGGCATCAAAACTGTCCTGCTAAGCTACTGTGACCTCCACGTCTCTTCCAAGGGGCATTAAAACCGTCTTGTTAAGCTACTGTGACCTCCACCACTCTTCCAAGCGGCATTAAAACCATCTTGTTAAGCTACTGTGACCTCCTCAACTTTTCCAAGGGGCATTAAAACTGTCTTGTTAAGCTACTGTGACCTCCACGTCTCTTCCATGGGGCATTAAAACCATCTTGTTAATGTACTGTGACCTCCACTTCTCTTCCAAGGGTCATTAAAACCGTCTTGTTAATCTACTGTGACCTCCACGTCTCTTCCAGGGAGCATTAAAACTGTCTTGTTAAGCTACTGTGACTACCACCAGTCTTCAAAGGGGCATTAAACCGTCTCATTAAGCTACTGTGACCTCCACGTCTCTTCCAAGGGGCATTAAAACAGTCTTGTTAAGCTACTGTGACCTCCACCACTCTTCCAAGGGGCATTAAAACCGTCTTGTTAAGCTGCTGTGACCTCCACCACTCTTCCAAGGGGCATTAAAACCGTCTTGTTAGGCTACTGTGACCTCCACGTCTCTTTCAAGGGGCATTAAAACCGTCTTGTTTAGCTACTGTGACCTCCACCACTCTTCCAAAGGGCATTAAAACCGTCTTGTTAAGCTACTGTGATCTCTTCCACTCTTTCAAGGTGCATTAATAATGTTTTTTTATTCCACTGCGACCTCCACCACGCTTCCAAGGGGCATTAATACTGTCTTCTTAAACTACTATGACCTCCACCACTCTTCCATGGGGCATTAAAACCGTCTTGTTAAGCTACAGTGACGTCCACGTCTCTTCCAAGGGGCATTAAAACTGTCTTGTTAAGCTACTGTGACCTCCACCACTCTTCCAAGGGGCATTAAAAACGTATTGTTAAGCTACTGTGACCTCCACGTCTCTTCCAAGGGGCATTAAAGCCGTCTTGTTAAGCTACTGTGACCTACACCACTCTTCCAAGGGACATTAAAACCATCTTGTTAAGCTACTGTTACCTCCACCACTCTTCCAAGGGGCATTAAAACTGTCATCTTAAGCTACTGTGACCTCCACCACTCTTCCAAGGGGCATTAAAATGTCTTGTTAAGCTACTGTGACCTCCATGTCTCTTCCAAGGGGCATTAAAACCATCTTGCTAAGCTACTGTGACCTCCACGTCTCTTCCAAGGGGCATTAAAACCACCTTGTTAAGCTACTGTGACCTCCACCACTCTTCACAGGGGCATTAAAACTGTCTTGTTAAGCTACTGTGACCTCCACGTCTCTTCCAAGGGGCATGAAAACCGTCTTGTTAAGCTACTGTGAACTCCTCCACTCTTCCAAGGGGCATTAAAACTATCTTGTTAAGCTACTGTGACCTCCACGTCTCTTCCAAGGGGCATTAAAACCGTCTTGTTAAGCTACTGTGACCTCCACCACTCTTCCAAGGGGCATTAAAACTGTCTTGTTAAGCTACTGTGACCTCTACGTCTCTTCCAAGGGGCATTAAAACCGTCTTGTTAAGCTACTGTGAACTCCTCCACTCTTCCAAGGGGCATTAAACCATCTTGTTAAGCTACTGTGACCTTCACCACTCTTCCAAGGGGCATTAAAACCGTCTTGTTAAGCTACTGTGACCTCCACGTCTCTTCCAAGGGGCATTAAAACTGTCTTGTTAAGCTACTGTGACCTCCACCACTCTTACAAGGGGCATTAAAACCGTATTGTTAAGCTACTGTGACCACCACGTCTCTTCCAAGGGGCATTAAAACCGTCTTGTTAAGCTACTGTGACCTCCACCACTCTTCCAAGGGACATTAAAACCATCTTGTTAAGCTACTGTGACCTCCACGTCTCTTACAAGGGGCATTAAAATCATCTTGCTAAGCTACTGTGACCTCCACTACTCTTCCAAGGGGCATTAAAACTGTCTTGTTAAGCTAATGTGACCTCCACCACTCTTCCAAGGGGCATTAAAACCGTCTTGTTAAGCTACTGTGACCTCCTTGTCTCTTCCAAGGGGCATTAAAACCGTATTGTTAAGCTACTGTGACCTCCACGTCTCTTCCAAGGGGCATTAAAACCGTCTTGTTAAGCTAATGTGACCTCCAGGACTCTTCCAAGGGGCATTAAAACTGTTTTGTTAAGGTACTGTGACCAACATATCTCTTCCAAGGGGCACCAAAACTGTCCTGCTAAGCTACTGTGACCTCCACGTCTCTTCCAAGGGGCATTAAAACCGTCTTGTTAAGCTACTGTGACCTCCACCACTCTTCCAAGCGGCATTAAAACCATCTTGTTAAGCTACTGTGACCTCCTCAACTTTTCCAAGGGGCATTAAAACTGTCTTGTTAAGCTACTGTGACCTCCACGTCTCTTCCATGGGGCATTAAAACCATCTTGTTAATGTACTGTGACCTCCACTTCTCTTCCAAGGGTCATTAAAACCGTCTTGTTAATCTACTGTGACCTCCACGTCTCTTCCAGGGAGCATTAAAACTGTCTTGTTAAGCTACTGTGACTACCACCAGTCTTCAAAGGGGCATTAAACCGTCTCATTAAGCTACTGTGACCTCCACGTCTCTTCCAAGGGGCATTAAAACAGTCTTGTTAAGCTACTGTGACCTCCACCACTCTTCCAAGGGGCATTAAAACCGTCTTGTTAAGCTGCTGTGACCTCCACCACTCTTCCAAGGGGCATTAAAACCGTCTTGTTAGGCTACTGTGACCTCCACGTCTCTTTCAAGGGGCATTAAAACCGTCTTGTTTAGCTACTGTGACCTCCACCACTCTTCCAAAGGGCATTAAAACCGTCTTGTTAAGCTACTGTGATCTCTACCACTCTTTCAAGGTGCATTAATAATGTTTTTTTATTCCACTGCGACCTCCACCACGCTTCCAAGGGGCATTAATACTGTCTTCTTAAACTACTATGACCTCCACCACTCTTCCATGGGGCATTAAAACCGTCTTGTTAAGCTACTGTGACGTCCACGTCTCTTCCAAGGGGCATTAAAACTGTCTTGTTAAGCTACTGTGACCTCCACCACTCTTCCAAGGGGCATTAAAAACGTATTGTTAAGCTACTGTGACCTCCACGTCTCTTCCAAGGGGCATTAAAGCCGTCTTGTTAAGCTACTGTGACCTACACCACTCTTCCAAGGGACATTAAAACCATCTTGTTAAGCTACTGTTACCTCCACCACTCTTCCAAGGGGCATTAAAACTGTCTTGTTAAGCTACTGTGACCTCCACCACTCTTACAAGGGGCATTAAAACCGTATTGTTAAGCTACTGTGACCACCACGTCTCTTCCAAGGGGCATTAAAACCGTCTTGTTAAGCTACTGTGACCTCCACCACTCTTCCAAGGGACATTAAAACCATCTTGTTAAGCTACTGTGACCTCCACGTCTCTTACAAGGGGCATTAAAATCATCTTGCTAAGCTACTGTGACCTCCACCACTCTTCCAAGGGGCATTAAAACTGTTTTGTTAAGCAACTGTTATCTCCATGTCTCTTCCAAGGGGCTTTAAAACTGTCTTGTTAAGCTACTGTGACCTCGAGCACTATTCCAAGGGGCATTAAAACCATCTTGTTAAGCTACTGTGACCTCCACGTCTCTTCCAAGGTGCATTAAAACCGTCTTGTTAAGCTACTGTGACCTCCACCACTCTTCCAAGGTGCATTAAAACCATCTTGTTAAGCTACTGTGACCTCCAAGTCTCTTACAAGGGGCATTAAAATCGTCTTGTTAAGCTACTGTGACCTCCACCACTATTCCAAGGGGCATTAAAACCCTCTTGTTACGCTACTGTGACCTCCACCACTCTTCCAAGGGGCATTAAAACTGTCTTGCTATGCTACTGTGACCTCCACGTCTCTTCCAAGGGGCATTAAAACCATCTTGTTAAGCTACTGTGAACTCCTCCACTCTTCCAAGGGGCATTAAAACTATCTTGTTAAGCTACTGTGACCTCCACGTCTCTTCCAAGGGGCATTAAAACCGTCTTGTTAAGCTACTGTGACCTCCACCACTCTTCCAAGGGGCATTAAAACTGTCTTGTTAAGCTACTGTGACCTCTACGTCTCTTCCAAGGGGCATTAAAACCGTCTTGTTAAGCTACTGTGAACTCCTCCACTCTTCCAAGGGGCATTAAACCATCTTGTTAAGCTACTGTGACCTCCACCACTCTTCCAAGGGGCATTAAAACCGTCTTGTTAAGCTACTGTGACCTCCACGTCTCTTCCAAGGGGCATTAAAACTGTCTTGTTAAGCTACTGTGACCTCCACCACTCTTACAAGGGGCATTAAAACCTTATTGTTAAGCTACTGTGACCACCACGTCTCTTCCAAGGGGCATTAAAACCGTCTTGTTAAGCTACTGTGACCTCCACCACTCTTCCAAGGGACATTAAAACCATCTTGTTAAGCTACTGTGACCTCCACGTCTCTTACAAGGGGCATTAAAATCATCTTGCTAAGCTACTGTGACCTCCACCACTCTTCCAAGGGGCATTAAAACTGTCTTGTTAAGCTAATGTGACCTCCACCACTCTTCCAAGGGGCATTAAAACCGTCTTGTTAAGCTACTGTGACCTCCTTGTCTCTTCCAAGGGGCATTAAAACCGTATTGTTAAGCTACTGTGACCTCCACGTCTCTTCCAAGGGGCATTAAAACCGTCTTGTTAAGCTAATGTGACCTCCAGGACTCTTCCAAGGGGCATTAAAACTGTTTTGTTAAGGTACTGTGACCAACATATCTCTTCCAAGGGGCATCAAAACTGTCCTGCTAAGCTACTGTGACCTCCACGTCTCTTCCAAGGGGCATTAAAACCGTCTTGTTAAGCTACTGTGACCTCCACCACTCTTCCAAGCGGCATTAAAACCATCTTGTTAAGCTACTGTGACCTCCTCAACTTTTCCAAGGGGCATTAAAACTGTCTTGTTAAGCTACTGTGACCTCCACGTCTCTTCCATGGGGCATTAAAACCATCTTGTTAATGTACTGTGACCTCCACTTCTCTTCCAAGGGTCATTAAAACCGTCTTGTTAATCTACTGTGACCTCCACGTCTCTTCCAGGGAGCATTAAAACTGTCTTGTTAAGCTACTGTGACTACCACCAGTCTTCAAAGGGGCATTAAACCGTCTCATTAAGCTACTGTGACCTCCACGTCTCTTCCAAGGGGCATTAAAACAGTCTTGTTAAGCTACTGTGACCTCCACCACTCTTCCAAGGGGCATTAAAACCGTCTTGTTAAGCTGCTGTGACCTCCACCACTCTTCCAAGGGGCATTAAAACCGTCTTGTTAGGCTACTGTGACCTCCACGTCTCTTTCAAGGGGCATTAAAACCGTCTTGTTTAGCTACTGTGACCTCCACCACTCTTCCAAAGGGCATTAAAACCGTCTTGTTAAGCTACTG
Organism: Phyllobates terribilis; assembly: GCF_046119375.1. Classification (NCBI taxonomy): domain Eukaryota; kingdom Metazoa; phylum Chordata; class Amphibia; order Anura; family Dendrobatidae; genus Phyllobates; species Phyllobates terribilis. The sequence goes on along the minus strand of NW_027362761.1, from coordinate 33,061,398 downwards.
TGATCTCTTCCACTCTTTCAAGGTGCATTAATAATGTTTTTTTATTCCACTGCGACCTCCACCACGCTTCCAAGGGGCATTAATACTGTCTTCTTAAACTACTATGACCTCCACCACTCTTCCATGGGGCATTAAAACCGTCTTGTTAAGCTACAGTGACGTCCACGTCTCTTCCAAGGGGCATTAAAACTGTCTTGTTAAGCTACTGTGACCTCCACCACTCTTCCAAGGGGCATTAAAAACGTATTGTTAAGCTACTGTGACCTCCACGTCTCTTCCAAGGGGCATTAAAGCCGTCTTGTTAAGCTACTGTGACCTACACCACTCTTCCAAGGGACATTAAAACCATCTTGTTAAGCTACTGTTACCTCCACCACTCTTCCAAGGGGCATTAAAACTGTCATCTTAAGCTACTGTGACCTCCACCACTCTTCCAAGGGGCATTAAAATGTCTTGTTAAGCTACTGTGACCTCCATGTCTCTTCCAAGGGGCATTAAAACCATCTTGCTAAGCTACTGTGACCTCCACGTCTCTTCCAAGGGGCATTAAAACCACCTTGTTAAGCTACTGTGACCTCCACCACTCTTCACAGGGGCATTAAAACTGTCTTGTTAAGCTACTGTGACCTCCACGTCTCTTCCAAGGGGCATGAAAACCGTCTTGTTAAGCTACTGTGAACTCCTCCACTCTTCCAAGGGGCATTAAAACTATCTTGTTAAGCTACTGTGACCTCCACGTCTCTTCCAAGGGGCATTAAAACCGTCTTGTTAAGCTACTGTGACCTCCACCACTCTTCCAAGGGGCATTAAAACTGTCTTGTTAAGCTACTGTGACCTCTACGTCTCTTCCAAGGGGCATTAAAACCGTCTTGTTAAGCTACTGTGAACTCCTCCACTCTTCCAAGGGGCATTAAACCATCTTGTTAAGCTACTGTGACCTTCACCACTCTTCCAAGGGGCATTAAAACCGTCTTGTTAAGCTACTGTGACCTCCACGTCTCTTCCAAGGGGCATTAAAACTGTCTTGTTAAGCTACTGTGACCTCCACCACTCTTACAAGGGGCATTAAAACCGTATTGTTAAGCTACTGTGACCACCACGTCTCTTCCAAGGGGCATTAAAACCGTCTTGTTAAGCTACTGTGACCTCCACCACTCTTCCAAGGGACATTAAAACCATCTTGTTAAGCTACTGTGACCTCCACGTCTCTTACAAGGGGCATTAAAATCATCTTGCTAAGCTACTGTGACCTCCACTACTCTTCCAAGGGGCATTAAAACTGTCTTGTTAAGCTAATGTGACCTCCACCACTCTTCCAAGGGGCATTAAAACCGTCTTGTTAAGCTACTGTGACCTCCTTGTCTCTTCCAAGGGGCATTAAAACCGTATTGTTAAGCTACTGTGACCTCCACGTCTCTTCCAAGGGGCATTAAAACCGTCTTGTTAAGCTAATGTGACCTCCAGGACTCTTCCAAGGGGCATTAAAACTGTTTTGTTAAGGTACTGTGACCAACATATCTCTTCCAAGGGGCACCAAAACTGTCCTGCTAAGCTACTGTGACCTCCACGTCTCTTCCAAGGGGCATTAAAACCGTCTTGTTAAGCTACTGTGACCTCCACCACTCTTCCAAGCGGCATTAAAACCATCTTGTTAAGCTACTGTGACCTCCTCAACTTTTCCAAGGGGCATTAAAACTGTCTTGTTAAGCTACTGTGACCTCCACGTCTCTTCCATGGGGCATTAAAACCATCTTGTTAATGTACTGTGACCTCCACTTCTCTTCCAAGGGTCATTAAAACCGTCTTGTTAATCTACTGTGACCTCCACGTCTCTTCCAGGGAGCATTAAAACTGTCTTGTTAAGCTACTGTGACTACCACCAGTCTTCAAAGGGGCATTAAACCGTCTCATTAAGCTACTGTGACCTCCACGTCTCTTCCAAGGGGCATTAAAACAGTCTTGTTAAGCTACTGTGACCTCCACCACTCTTCCAAGGGGCATTAAAACCGTCTTGTTAAGCTGCTGTGACCTCCACCACTCTTCCAAGGGGCATTAAAACCGTCTTGTTAGGCTACTGTGACCTCCACGTCTCTTTCAAGGGGCATTAAAACCGTCTTGTTTAGCTACTGTGACCTCCACCACTCTTCCAAAGGGCATTAAAACCGTCTTGTTAAGCTACTGTGATCTCTACCACTCTTTCAAGGTGCATTAATAATGTTTTTTTATTCCACTGCGACCTCCACCACGCTTCCAAGGGGCATTAATACTGTCTTCTTAAACTACTATGACCTCCACCACTCTTCCATGGGGCATTAAAACCGTCTTGTTAAGCTACTGTGACGTCCACGTCTCTTCCAAGGGGCATTAAAACTGTCTTGTTAAGCTACTGTGACCTCCACCACTCTTCCAAGGGGCATTAAAAACGTATTGTTAAGCTACTGTGACCTCCACGTCTCTTCCAAGGGGCATTAAAGCCGTCTTGTTAAGCTACTGTGACCTACACCACTCTTCCAAGGGACATTAAAACCATCTTGTTAAGCTACTGTTACCTCCACCACTCTTCCAAGGGGCATTAAAACTGTCATCTTAAGCTACTGTGACCTCCACCACTCTTCCAAGGGGCATTAAAACGTCTTGTTAAGCTACTGTGACCTCCATGTCTCTTCCAAGGGGCATTAAAACCATCTTGCTAAGCTACTGTGACCTCCACGTCTCTTCCAAGGGGCATTAAAACCACCTTGTTAAGCTACTGTGACCTCCACCACTCTTCACAGGGGCATTAAAACTGTCTTGTTAAGCTACTGTAACCTCCAAGTCTCTACCAAGACGCATTAAAACTGTCTTGTTAAGTTACTGTGACCTCCACCTCTCTTCCAAGGGGCATTAAAACTATCTTGTTAAACTACTGTGACCTCCACGTCTCTTCCAAGGGGCATTAAAACCGTTTTGTTAAGCTACTGTGACCTCCACGTCTCTTCCAAGGGGTATTAAAACTGTCTTGTTAAGCTACTGAGACCTCCACGTCTCTTCCAAGGGGCATTAAAACTGTCTTATTAAGCTACTGTGACCTCCACCACTCTTCCAGGGGGCATTAAAACCGTCTTGTTAAGCTACTGTGACCTCCACGTCTTTTCCAAGAGGCATTAAAACCGTCTTGTTAAGCTACTGTGACCTCCAAGTCTCTTCCAAGGGGTATTAAAACTGTCTTATTAAGCTACTGTGACCTCCACGTCTTTTCAAGGGGCATTAAAACTGTCTTGTTAAGCTACTGTGACCTCCACCACTCTTCCAAGGGGCATTAAAACCATCTTGTTAAGCTACTGTGACCTCCAACACTCTTCCAAGGGGCATTCAAACCGTCTTGTTAAGCTACTGTGACCTCCACGTCTTTTCCAAGGGGCATTAAAACCATCTTGTTAAGCTACTGTGACCTCCACGTCTCTTCCAAGGGGCATTAAAACCGTGTTGTTAAGCTACTGTGACCTCCACATCTCTTACAAGGGGCATTAAAACCGTCTTGTTAAGCTACTGTGACCTCCACCACTCTTCCAAGGGGAATTAAAACTGTCTTGTTAAGCTACTGTGACCTCCACGTCTCTTCCAAGGGGCATTAAAACCGTCTTGTTAAGCTACTGTGAACTCCTCCACTCTTCCAAGGGGCATTAAAATCGTCTTGTTAAGCTACTGTGACCACCACTCTTCCATAGGGCATTAAAACAGTCTTGTTAAGCTACTGTGATCTCTACCACTTTTCCAAGGTGCATTAATATTGTCTTTTTATTCCATTGCGACCTCCACCACTCTTCCAAGGGGCATTAAAACTGTCTTGTTAAGCTAATGTGACCTCCACCACTCTTCCAAGGAGCATTAAAACCGTCTTTTTAAGTTACTGTGACCTCCTCGTCTTTTCTAAGGGGCATTAAAACCGTATTGTTAAGCTACTGTGACCTCCATGTCTCTTCCAAGGGGCATTAAAACCACGTTGTTAAGCTATTGTGACCTCCACCACTCTTCCAAGGGGCATAAAAATTGTCTTGGTAAGTTACTGTGACCTCCACCTCTCTTCCAAGGGGCATTAAAACCGTCTTGTTAAGCTAATGTGACCTCCACCACTCTTCCAAAGAGCATTAAAACTGTTTTGTTAAGCTACTGTGACCAATATATCTCTTCCAAGGGACATCAAACCTGTCTTGCTAAGCTACTGTGACCTCCACGTCTCTTCCAAGAGGTATTAAAACCATCTTGTTAAGCTTCTGTGACCTCCTCAACTCTTCCAAGGGGCATTAAAACTGTCTTGTTAAGCTACTGTGACCTCCACGTCTCTTCCATGGGGCATTAAAACGGTCTTGTTAATGTACTGTGACCTCCACGTCTATTCCATGGGGAATTACAACCGCCTTGTTAATCTACTGTGACTTCCCCGTCTCTTCCAAGGGGCATTAAAACCGTCTTGTTAAGCTACTATGACCTCCACGTCTCTTCCAAGGGGCATTAAAACAGTCTTGTTAAGCTACTGTCACCTCCACCACTCTTGCAAGGGGCATTAAAACCGTCTTGTTAAGCTACTGTGACCACCACCACTCTTCCAATTGGCATTGATATTGTCTTTGTATTCCACAGCGACCTCCACCACTTTTCCAAGGGGTATTAAAACTGTCTTGTTAAGCTACTGTGACCTCCACGTCTCTTGCAAGGGGCATTAAAACCGTCTTGTTAAGCTACTGTGACCTCCACCACTCTTCCAAGGGGCATTAAAACCGTCTTGTTAGGCTACTGTGACCTCCACGTCTCATCCAAGGGGCATTAAAACCGTCTTGTTTAGCTACTGTGACCTCCACCACTCTTCCAAGGTGCATTAATATTGTCTTTTTATTCCACTGCGACCTCCACAACTCTTCCAAGGGGCATTAATACTGTCTTCTTAAGCTACTGTGACCTCCACCACTCTTCCAAGGGGCATTAAAACTGTCTTGTTAAGCTACTGTGACCTCCACGTCTCTTCCAAGGGGAATTAAAACTGTCTTGTTAAGCTACTGTGACCTCCATGTCTCTTCCAAGGGGCATTAAAACCATATTGTTAAGCTACTGTGACTACCACGTCTCTTCCAAGGGGCATTAAAACCACCTTGTTAAGCTACTGTGACCTCCACCACTCTTCACAGTGGCATTAAAACTGTCTTGTTAAGCTACTGTGACCTCCAAGTCTCTACCAAGAGGCATTAAAACTGTCTTGTTAAGTTACTGTGACCTCCACCTCTCTTCCAAGGGGCATTAAAACTGTCTTGTTAAACTACTGTGACCTCCACGTCTCTTCCAAGGGGCATTAAAACCGTCTTGTTAAGCTACTGTGACCTCCACCACTCTTCCAAGGGGCATTGAAACCGTCTTGTTAAGCTACTGTGACCTCCACGTCTCTTCCAAGGGGAATTAAAACTGTCTTGTTAAGCTACTGTGACTACCACCACTCTTCCAAGGGGCATTAAAACCGTCTTGTTAAGCTACTGTGACCTCCACGTCTCTTCCAAGGGGCATTAAAACAGTCTTGTTAAGCTACTGTGACCTCCACCACTCTTCCAAGGGGCATTAAAACCGTCTTGTTAAGCTGCTGTGACCTCCACCACTCTTCCAAGGGGCATTGATATTGTCTTTGTATTCCACAGCGACCTCCACCACTTTTCCAAGGGGTATTAAAACTGTCTTGTTAAGCTACTGTGACCTCCACGTCTCTTGCAAGGGGCATTAAAACCATCTTGTTAGGCTACTGTGACCTCCACGTCTCTTCCAAGGGGCATTAATACCGTCTTGTTTAGCTACTGTGACCTCCACCACTCTTCCAAGGTGCATTAATATTGTCTTTTTATTCCACTGCGACCTCCACCACTCTTCCAAGGGGCATTAATACTGTCTTCTTAAGCTACTGTGACCTCCACCACTCTTCCAAGGGGCATTAAAACTGTCTTGTTAAGCTACTGTGACCTCCACGTCTCTTCCAAGGGGAATTAAAACTGTCTTGTTAAGCTACTGTGACCTCCACCACTCTTACAAGGGGCATTAAAACCGTATTGTTAAGCTACTGTGACCTCCACGTCTCTTCCAAGGGGCATTAAAACCGTCTTGTTAAGCTACTGTGACCTCCACCACTCTTCCAAGGGACATTAAAACAATCTTGTTAAGCTACTGTGACCTCCACCACTCTTCCAAGGGGCATTAAAACCGTCTTGTTAAGCTACTGTGACCTCCATGTCTTTTCCAAGGGGCATTAAGACCATATTGTTAAGCTACTGTGACCTCCACGTCTCTTCCAAGGGGCATTAAAACCACCTTGTTAAGCTACTGTGACCTCCACCACTCTTCACAGTGGCATTAAAACTGTCTTGTTATGCCACTGTGACCTCCAAGTCTAAACCAAGAGGCATTAAAACTGTCTTGTTAAGTTACTGTGACCTCTACCTCTCTTCCAAGGGGCATTAAAACTGTCTTGTTAAACTACTGTGACCTCCACGTCTCTTCCAAGGGGCATTAAAACCGTCTTGTTAAGCTACTGTGACCTCCACCACTCTTCCAAGGGGCATTGAAACCGTCTTGTTAAGCTACTGTGACCTCCACGTCTCTTACAAGGGGCATTAAAACTGTTTTGTTAAGCTACTGTGACCTCCATGTCTCTTCCAAGGGATATTAAAACTGTCTTGTTAAGCTTCTGTGACCTCCACGTCTCTTTCAAGGGGCATTAAATCTGTCTTATTAAGCTACTGTGACCTCCACCACTCTTCCAGGGGGCATTAAAACGGTCTGGTTAAGCTACTGTGACCTCCACGTCTTTTCCAAGGGGCAATAAAACCACCTTGTTAAGCTACTGTGACCTCCACCACTCTTCCAAGGCGCATTAAAACTGTCTTGTTAAGCTACTGTGACCTCCAAGTCTCTACCAAGAGGCATTAAAACTGTCTTGATAAGTTACTGTGACCTCCACCTCTCTTCCAAGGGGTATTAAAACTGTCTTGTTAAACTATTGTGACCTCCACATCTCTTCCAATGGGCATTAAAACTGTCTTGTTAAGCTACTGTGACCTCCACCACTCTTACAAGGGGAATTAAAACTGTTTTGTTAAGCAACTGTGACCTTCATGTCTCTTCCAAGGGGCATTAAAACCGTCTTGTCAAGCTACTATGACCTCCACCACTCTACCAAGGGGTATTAAATCCATCTTGTTAAGCTACTGTGACCTCCACGTCTCTTCCAAGGGGCATTAAAACCGTCTAGTTAAGCTACTGTGACCTCCACCACTCTTCCAAGAGGCATTAAAACCATCTTGTTAAGCTACTGTGACCTCCACCACTCTTCCAAGGGGCATTCAAACCGTCTTGTTAAGCTACTGTGACCTCCACGTCTCTTACAAGGGGCATCAAAACCGTCTTGTTAACCTACTGTGCCCTCCACGTCTCTTCCAAAGGGCATTAAAACCGTCTTGTTAATCTACTGTGACCTCCACGTCTCTTCCAAGGGGCATTAAAACTGTCTTGTTAAGCTACTGTGACCTCCTCGTCTCTTCCAAGGGGCATTAAAACCGTATTGTTAAGCTATTGTGACCTCCACGTCTCTTCCAAGGGGCATTAAATCCTCCTTGTTAAGCTACTGTGACCTCCACTATTCTTCCAAGGGTAATTAAAACTGTCTTGTTAAGCTACTGTTACCTCCAAGTCTCTTCCAAGGGGCATTAAAACTATCTTTTAAACTACTGTGACCTACATGTCTCTTCCAAGGGGCATTAAAACCGTCTTGTTAAGCTACTGTGATCTCTACCACTCTTCCAAGGTGCATTAATATTGTCTTTTTATTACACTGCGACCTCCACCACTCTTCCAAGGGGCGTTAATATTGTCTTCTTAAGCTACTGTGACCTCCACCACTCTTCCAAGGGGCATTAAAATTGTCTTGTTAAGCTACTGTGACCTCCACCACTTTTACAAGGGGCATTAAAACCGTATTGTTAAGCTACTGTGACCTCCACGTCTCTTCCAAGGGGCATTAAAACCGTCTTGTTAAGCTACTGTGACCTCCACCACTCTTCCAAGGGATATTAAAACAATCTTGTTAAGCTACTGTGACCTCCACCACTCTTCCAAGGGGCATTAAAACCGTCTTGTTAAGCTACTGTGACCTTCATGTCTCTTCCAAGGGGCATTAAAACCATCTTGTTAAGCTACTGTGACCTCCACGTCTCTTCCAAGGGGCATTAAAATCACCTTGTTAAGCTACTGTGACCTCCACCACTCTTCACAGGGGCATTAAAACTGTCTTGTTAAGCTACTGTGACCTCCAAGTCTCTAACAAGAGGCATTAAAACTGTCTTGTTAAGTTACTGTGACCTCCACCTCTCTTCCAAGGGGCATTAAAACTGTAAAACTGTTCTGTTAAACTACTGTGACCTCCACGTCTCTTCCAAGGGGCATTAAAACCGTCTTATTAAGCTACGGTGACCTCCACCACTCTTCCAAGGGGCATTGAAACCGTCTTGTTAAGCTACTGTGACCTCCACGTCTCTTCCAAGGGGCATTAAAACTGTTTTGATAAGCTACTGTGACCTCCACGTCTCTTCCAAGGGGTATTAAAACTGTCTTGTTAAGCTACTGTGACCTCCACGTCTCTTCCAAGGGGCATTAAAACTGTCTTGTTAAGCTACTGTGACCTCCACGTCTCTTCCAAGGGGCATTAAAACTGTCTTGTTAAGCTAATGTGACCTCCACGTCTCTTCCAAGGGGCATTAAAACCTTTTTGATAAGCTACTGTGACCTCCTCAACTATTTCAATGGGCATTAAAACTGTCTTGTTAAGCTACTGTGACCTCCACGTCTCTTCCATGGGGCATTAAAACCGTCTTGTTAATGTACTGTGACCTCCACGTCTCTTCCAAGGGGCATTAAAACCGTCTTCTTAATCTACTGTGACTTCCCCGTCTCTTCCAAGGGGCATTAAAACCGTCTTCTTTAGCTACTGTGACCTCCACATCTCTTACAAGGGGCATTAAAACCGTCTTGTTAAGCTACTATGACGTCCACCACTCTTCCAAGGGGAATTAAAACTGTCTTTTTAAGCTACTGTGACCTCCACGTCTCTACCAAGGGGCATTAAAACTGTCTTGTTAAGCTACTGTGACCTCCACAACTCTTCCAAGGGGCATTAAAACCGTCTTGTTCAGCTGCTGTGACCTCCTCTTCTCTTCCAAGGGGCATTAAAACCGTATTGTTAAGCTACTGTGACCTCCACGTCTCTTCCAAGGGGCATTAAAACCATCTTATTAAGCTACTGTGACCTCCACCACTCTTCCAAGGTGCATTAAAACGGTTTTATTAAGCTACTGTGACCAACATATCTCTTCCAAGGGGCATTAAAACTGTATTGTTAAGCTACTGTGAGCTTCACCAATCTTACAAGTGGAATTAAAACAGTTTGTTAAGCAAATGTGACCTCCATGTCTCTTCCAAGGGGCATTAAAACTGTCTTGTTAAACTACTGTGACCTCCACATCTCTTCCAAGGGGCATTAAAACTGTCTTGTTAAGCTACTGTGACCTCCACCACTCTTACAAGGGGAATTAAAACTGTGTTGTTAAGCTACTGTGACATCCACCTCTTTACCAAGGGGCATTAAATCTGTCTTGTTAAGCTACTGTGACCTCCACGTCTCTTCCAAGGGGCATTAAAACCATCTTGTTAAGCTACTGTGACCTCCACCACTCTTCCAAGGGGCATTAAAACCATTTTGTTAAGCTACTGTGACCTCCACATCTCTTACAAGGGGCATTAAAACCGTCTTGTTAAGCTACTGTGACCTCCACCACTCTTTCAAGGGGTATTAAAACTGTCTTTTTAAGCTACTGTGACCTCCACGTCTCTACCAAGTGGCATTAAAACTGTCTTGTTAAGCAAATGTGACCTCCACAACTCTTCCAAGGGGCATTAAAACCGTCTTGTTCAGCTACTGTGACCTCCTCTTCTCTGCCAAGGGGCATTAAAACGGTTTTGTTAAGCTACTGTGACCAACATATCTCTTCCAAGGGGCATTAAAACTGTATTGTTAAGCTACTGTGAGCTCCACTACTCTTCCAAGGAGCATTAAAAACATCTTGTTAAGCTAATGTGACCTCCACGTCTCTTCCAAGGGGCATTAAAACCTTTTTGATAAGCTACTGTGACCTCCTCAACTATTTCAATGGGCATTAAAACTGTCTTGTTAAGCTACTGTGACCTCCACGTCTCTTCCATGGGGCATTAAAACCGTCTTGTTAATGTACTGTGACCTCCACGTCTCTTCCAAGGGGCATTAAAACCGTCTTCTTAATCTACTGTGACTTCCCCGTCTCTTCCAAGGGGCATTAAAACCGTCTTCTTTAGCTACTGTGACCTCCACATCTCTTACAAGGGGCATTAAAACCGTCTTGTTAAGCTACTATGACGTCCACCACTCTTCCAAGGGGAATTAAAACTGTCTTTTTAAGCTACTGTGACCTCCACGTCTCTACCAAGGGGCATTAAAACTGTCTTGTTAAGCTACTGTGACCTCCACAACTCTTCCAAGGGGCATTAAAACCGTCTTGTTCAGCTGCTGTGACCTCCTCTTCTCTTCCAAGGGGCATTAAAACCGTATTGTTAAGCTACTGTGACCTCCACGTCTCTTCCAAGGGGCATTAAAACCATCTTATTAAGCTACTGTGACCTCCACCACTCTTCCAAGGTGCATTAAAACGGTTTTATTAAGCTACTGTGACCAACATATCTCTTCCAAGGGGCATTAAAACTGTATTGTTAAGCTACTGTGAGCTTCACCAATCTTACAAGTGGAATTAAAACAGTTTGTTAAGCAAATGTGACCTCCATGTCTCTTCCAAGGGGCATTAAAACTGTCTTGTTAAACTACTGTGACCTCCACATCTCTTCCAAGGGGCATTAAAACTGTCTTGTTAAGCTACTGTGACCTCCACCACTCTTACAAGGGGAATTAAAACTGTGTTGTTAAGCTACTGTGACATCCACCTCTTTACCAAGGGGCATTAAATCTGTCTTGTTAAGCTACTGTGACCTCCACGTCTCTTCCAAGGGGCATTAAAACCATCTTGTTAAGCTACTGTGACCTCCACCACTCTTCCAAGGGGCATTAAAACCATTTTGTTAAGCTACTGTGACCTCCACATCTCTTACAAGGGGCATTAAAACCGTCTTGTTAAGCTACTGTGACCTCCACCACTCTTTCAAGGGGTATTAAAACTGTCTTTTTAAGCTACTGTGACCTCCACGTCTCTACCAAGTGGCATTAAAACTGTCTTGTTAAGCAAATGTGACCTCCACAACTCTTCCAAGGGGCATTAAAACCGTCTTGTTCAGCTACTGTGACCTCCTCTTCTCTGCCAAGGGGCATTAAAACGGTTTTGTTAAGCTACTGTGACCAACATATCTCTTCCAAGGGGCATTAAAACTGTATTGTTAAGCTACTGTGAGCTCCACTACTCTTCCAAGGAGCATTAAAAACATCTTGTTAAGCTACTGAGACCTTCACCACTCTTCCAATGGGCATTAAAACTGTCTTGTTAAGCTACTGTGACCTCCACCACTCTTCCAAGGGGCATTAAAACCGTCTTGTTAAGCTACTGTGATCTCCATGTCTCTTCCAAGCGGCATAAAAACCATCTTGTTAAGCTACTGTGACCTCCACGTCTCTTCCAAGGGGCATTAAAACCACCTTGTTAAGCTGCTGTGACCTCCACCACTTTTCGCAGGGGCATTAAAACTGTCTTGTTAAGCTACTGTGACCTACAATTCTCTTCCAAGGGGCATTAAAACTGTCTTGTTAAGTTACTGTGACCTCCACCTGTCTTGCAAGGGGCATTAAAACTGTCTTGTAAAACTACTGTGACCTCCACATCTCTTCCAAGGGGCATTAAAACCGTCTTGTTAAGCTACTGTGACCTCCACCACTCTTCCAAAGGGCATTAAAACTGTCTTGTTAAGCTACTGAGACCTCCACCAATCTTCCAAGGGGCATTAAAACCGTCTTGTTAAGTTACTGTGACCTCCACGTCTCTTACGAGGGGCATTAAAACTGTTTTGTTAAGCTACTGTGACCTCCACGTCTCTTCCAAGGGATATTAAAACTGTCTTGTTAAGTTTCTGTGACCTCCACATTTCCTCCAAGGGGCATTAAAACTGTCTTGTTAAGCTACTGTGACCTCCACCACTCTTCCAGGGGGCATTAAAACGGTCTTGTTAAGCTAATGTGACCTCCACGTCTCTTCCAAGGGGCATTAAAACCACCTTGTTAAGCTACTGTGACCTCCACCACTCTTCCAAGGCGCATTAAAACTGTCTTGTTAAGCTACTGTGACCTCCAAGTCTCTACCAAGAGGCATTAAAAGTGTCTTGATAAGTTACTGTGACCTCCACCTCTCTTCCAAGGGGCATTAAAACTGTCTTGTTAAACTATTGTGACCTCCACATCTTTTCCAATGGGCATTAAAACTGTCTTGTTAAGCTACTGTGACCTCCACCACTCTTACAAGGGGAATTAAAAGTGTCTAGTTAAGCAACTGTGACCTCCACCACTCTTCCAAGAGGCACTAAAACCATCTTGTTAAGCTACTGTGACCTCCACCACCCTTCCAAGGGGCATTCAAACCGTCTTGTTAAGCTACTGTGACCTCCACGTTTCTTACAAGGGGCATTAAAACCATCTTGTTAACCTACTGTGCCCTCCACGTCTCTTCCAAGGGGCATTAAAACCGTCTTGTTAATCTACTGTGACCTCCACGTCTCTTCCAAGGATCGTTAAAACTGTCTTGTTAAGCTACTGTGACCTCCTCTTCTCTTCCAAGGGGCATTAAAACCGTATTGTTAAGCTATTGTGACCTCCACGTCTCTTCCAAGGGGCATTAAATCCTCCTTGTCAAGCTACTGTGACCTCCACTACTCTTCCAAGGGTAATTAAAACTGTCTTGTTAAGCTACTGTGACCTCTAAGTCTCTTCCAAGGGGCATTAAAACAGTCTTGTTAAGAAACTTTGACATCCATCTCTCTTTCAAGGGGCAATAAAACTATCTTTTAAACTACTGTGACCTCCATGTCTCTTCCAAGGGTTATTAAAACCGTCTTGTTAAGCTACTGTGATCTCTACCACTCTTCCAAGGTGCATTAATATTGTCTTTTTATTACACTGCGACCTCCACCCCTCTTCCAAGGGGAATTAATACTGTCTTCTTAAGCTACTGTGACCTCCACCACTCTTCCAAGGGGCATTAAAATTGTCTTGTTAAGCTACTGTGACCTCCACCACTTTTACAAGGGGCATTAAAACCGTATTGTTAAGCTACTGTGACCTCCACGTCTCTTCCAAGGGGCATTAAAACCGTCTTGTTAAGCTACTGTGACCTCCACCACTCTTCCAAGGGATATTAAAACAATCTTGTTAAGCTACTGTGACCTCCACCACTCTTCCAAGGGGCATTAAAACCGTCTTGTTAAGCTACTGTGACCTCCATGTCTCTTCCAAGGGGCATTAAAACCATCTTGTTAAGCTACTGTGACCTCCACGTCTCTTCCAAGGGGCATTAAAACCACCTTGTTAAGCTACTGTGACCTCCACCACTCTTCACAGGGGCATTAAAACTGTCTTGTTAAGCTACTGTGACCTCCACAACTCTTCCAAGGGGCATTAAAACCGTCTTGTTCAGCTACTGTGACCTCCTCTTCTCTTCCAAGGAGCATTAAAACCGTATTGTTAAGCTACTGTGACCTCCACGTCTCTTCCAAGGGGCATTAAAACCATCTTGTTAAGCTACTGTGACCTTCACCACTCTTCCAAGGTGCATTAAAATGGTTTTGTTAAGCTACTGTGACCAACATATCTCTTCCAAGGAGCATTAAAACTGTATTGTTAAGCTACTGTGAGCTCCACCAATCTTACAAGTGGAAGTAAAACAGTTTGTTAAGCAAATGTGACCTCCATGTCTCTTCCAAGGGGCATTAAAACTGTCTTGTTAAGCTACTGTGACCTCCACCTCTCTTACAAGGGGAATTAAAACTGTTTTGTTAAGCAACTATGACCTCCATGTCTCTTCCAAGGGGCATTAAAACTGTCTTGTTAAGGTACTTTGACCTCCACCACTCTTCCAAGGGGATTTAAAATCATCTTGTTAAGCTACTGTGACCTCCACGTCTCTTCCAAGGGGCATTAAAACTGTGTTAAGCTACTGTGACATCCACCACTTTACCAAGGGGCATTAAATCTGTCTTGTTAAGCAACTGTGACCTCCACGTCTCTTCCAAGGGGCATTAAAACCATCTTGTTAAGCTACTGTGACCTCCACCACTCTTCCAAGGGGCATTAAAACCATTTTGTTAAGCTACTGTGTCCTCCACATCTCTTACAAGGGGCATTAAAACCGTCTTGTTAAGCTAATGTGACCTCCACCACTCTTCCAAGGGGTATTAAAACTGCCTTTTTAAGCTACTGTGACCTCCACGTCTCTACCAAGGGGCATTAAAACTGTCTTGTTAAGCTACTGTGACCTCCACAACTCTTCCAAGGGGCATTAAAACCGTCTTGTTCAGCTACTGTGACCTCCTCTTCTCTTCCAAGGGGCATTAAAACCGTATTGTTAAGCTACTGTGACCTCCACGTCTCTTCCAAGGGGCATTAAAACCATCTTGTTAAGCTACCGTGACCTCCACCACTCTTCCAAGGCGCATTAAAACGGTTTTGTTAAGCTACTGTGACCAACATATCTCTTCCAAGGTGCATTAATATAGTCTTTTTATTCCACTGCGACCTCCACCACTCTTCCAAGGGGCATTAATACTGTCTTCTTAAGCTACTGTGACCTCCACCACTCTTCCAAGGGGCATTAAAACCGTCTTGTTAAGCTACTGTGATCTCCATGTCTCTTCCAAGGGGCATAAAAACCATCTTGTTAAGCTACTGTGACCTCCACGTCTCTTCCAAGGGGCATTAAAACCACCTTGTTAAGCTACTGTGACCTCCAGCACTTTTCGCAGGGGCATTAAAACTGTCTTGTTAAGCTACTGTGATCTACAATTCTCTTCCAAGGGGCATTAAAACTGTCTTGTTAAGTTACTGTGACCTCCACCTGTCTTCCAAGGGGCATTAAAACTGTCTTGTAAAACTACTGTGACCTCCACGTCTCTTCCAAGGGGCATTAAAACCGTCTTGTTAAGCTACTGTGACCTCCACCACTCTTCCAAAGGGCATTAAAACAGTTTTGTTAAGCTACTGAGACCTCCATGTCTCTTCTAAGGGGCATTAAAACTGTCTGTTTAAGCTACTGTGACCTCCACCAATCTTCCAAGGGGCATTAAAACTGTCTTGTTAAGCTACTGTGACCGACACGTCTCTTCCAAGGGGCATTAAAACCATCTTGTTAAGCTACTGTGACCTCCTCCACTCTTCCAAGGGGCATTAAAACTGTCTTGTTAAGCTACTGTGACCTCCATGTCTCTTACAAGGGGCATTACAACCATCTTGTTAATCTACTGTGACCTCCTCGTCTCTTCCAAGGGGCATTAAAACCGTCTTGTTAAGCTACTGTGACCTCCACCACTCTTCCAAGGCTCATTAAAACCATCTTGTTAAGCTACTGTGACCTCCACATCTCTTACAAGGGCCATTAAAAACGTCTTGTTCAGCTACTGTGACCTCCACCACTCTTCCAAGGGGTATTAAAACTGTCTTTTTAAGCTACAGTGACCTCCACGTCTCTACCATGGGGCATTAAAACTGTGTTGTTAAGCTACTGTGACCTCCACCACTCTTCCAAGGGGCATTAAAACTGTCTTGTTAAGCTACTGTGACCTCCTCTTCTCTTCCAAGGGGCATTAAAACCGTATTGTTAAGCTACTGTGACCTCCATCACTCTTCCAAGGGGCATTAAAACTGTCTTGTTAAGCTACTGAGACCTCCACGTCTCTTCCAAAGGGCATTAAAACCGTCTTATTAAGCTACTGAGACCTCACGTCTCTTCCAAAGGGCATTAAAACAGTCTTGTTAATCTACTGTGACCTCCTCGTCTATTCCAAGGGGCATTAAAACCGTATTGTTAAGCTACATTGACCTCCACGTCTCTTCCAAGGGGCATTAAAACCACCTTGTTAAGCTACTGTGTCCTCCACCACTCTTCCAAGGGGCATTAAAACTGTCTTGTTAAGCTACTGTGACCTCCACGTCTCTTCCAAGGGGCATTAAAACTGTCTTGTTAAGTTACTTTGACCTCCATCTCTCTTCCAAGGGGCATTAAATCCGTCTTGTTAATCTACTGTGACCTCCACGTCTCTACCAATGGGCATTAAAACCATCTTGTTAAGCTAATGTGACCTCCACCACTCTTCCAAGGGGCATTAAAACTGGTTTGTTAAGCTACTGTGACCTCCACGTCTCTTCCAAGGGGCATTAAAACCGTCTTCTTAAGCTACTGTGACCTCCACCACTCTTCCAAAGGGCATTAAGACCATCTTGTTAAGCTACTGTTATCTCTACCACTCTTCCAATGTGCATTAATATTGTCTTTTTATTCCACTGCGACCTCCACCACTCTTCCAAAGGGCATTAAAACTGTCTTCTTTAGCTACTGTGACCTCCACCACTCTTCCAAGGGGCATTAAAACCGTCTTGTTAACCTACTGTGACCTCCACGTCTCTTTCAAGGGGCATTAAAACTGTCTTGTTAAGCTACTGTGACCTTCACCACTCTTCCAAGGGGCATTAAAACAGTCTTGTTTAGCTACTGTGACCTCCACGTCTCTTCCAAGGGGCATTAAAACCGTCTTGTTAAGCTACTGTGACTTCCACCACTCTTCCAAGGGACATTAAAACCGTCTTGTTAAGCTACTGTGACCTCCACGTCTCTTACAAGGGGCATTAAAACTGTCTTGTTAAGCTACTGTGACCTCCACCACTCTTCCAATGGGCATTAAAACAGTCTTGTTAAGCTACAGTGGCCTCCACGTCTCTACCAAGGGGCATTAAAACCATCTTGTTAAGCTACTGTGACCTCCACCACTCTTCCAAGAGGAATTAAAACTGTCTTGTTAAGCTACTGTGACCTCCACTTCTCTTCCAAGGGGCATTAAAACTGTCTTGTTTAGCTACTGTGACCTCCACGTCTCTTCCAAGGGGCATTAAAACCGTCTTGTTAAGCTACTGTGACTTCCACCACTCTTCGAAGGGACATTAAAACCGTCTTGCTAAGCTACTGTCACCTCCACCACTCTTCCAAGATTCATTAAAACCGTCTTGTTAAGCTACTGTGACCTCCACCACTCTTCCAAGGGGCATTAAAACTGTCTTGTTAAGCTACTGAGACCTCCAAGTCTCTTCCAAGGGGCATTAAAACCGTCTTGTTAAGCTACTGTGACCTCCACCACTCTTCCAAAGGGCATTAAAACAGTCTTGTTAAGCTACTGTGATCTCTACCACTCTTCCAAGGGGCATTAAAACTGTCTTTTTAAGCTACTGTGACCTCCACCACTCTTCCAAGGGGCATTAAAACCGTCTTGTTAAGCTACTGTGACCTCCACGTCTCTTCCAAGGGGCATTAAAACTGTCTTGTTAAGCTACTGTGACCTCCACCACTCTTCCAAGGGGCATTAAAACCGTATTGTTAAGCTACTGTGACCACCACGTTTCTTCCAAGGGGCATTAAAACCGTCTTGTTAAGCTACTGTGACCTCCACCACTCTTCCAAGGGACATTAAAACCATCTTGTTAAGCTACTGTGACCTCCACGTCTCTTACAAGGGGCATTAAAATAATCTTGTTAAGCTACTGTGACCTCCACCACTCTTCCAAGGGGCATTAAAACTGTCTTGTTAAGCTAATGTGACCTCCACCACTCTTCCGAGGGGCATTAAAACCGTCTTGTTAAGCTACTGTGACCTCCTCGTCTCTTCCAAGGGGCATTAAAACCGTATTGTTAAGCTACTGTGACCTCCACGTCTCTTCCAAGGGGCATTAAAACCGTCTTGTTAAGCTAATGTGACCTCCACGTCTCTTCCATGGGGCATTAAAACCATCTTGTTAATGTACTGTGACCTCCACGTCTCTTCCAAGGGTCATTAAAACCGTCTTGTTAATCTACTGTGACCAACATATCTCTTCCAAGGGGCATCAAAACTGTCCTGCTAAGCTACTGTGACCTCCACCTCTCTTCCAAGGGGCATTAAAACCGTCTTGTTAAGCTACTGTGACCTCCACCACTCTTCCAAGCGGCATTAAAACCATCTTGTTAAGCTACTGTGATCTCCTCAACTCTTCCAAGGGGCATTAAAACTGTCTTGTTAAGCTACTGTGACCTCCACGTCTCTTCTATGGGGCATTAAAACCATCTTGTTAATGTACTGTGACCTCCACGTCTCTTCCAAGGGTCATTAAAACCGTCTTGTTAATCTACTGTGACCTCCACGTCTCTTCTAAGGAGCATTAAAACTGTCTTGTTAAGCTACTGTGACTACCACCAGTCTTCCAAGGGGCATTAAACCGTCTCGTTAAGCTACTGTGACCTCCACCACTCTTCCAAGGGGCATTAAAACCGTCTTGTTAAGCTGCTGTGACCTCCACCACTCTTCCAAGGGGCATTAAAAACGTCTTGTTAGGCTACTGTGACCTCCACGTCTCTTTCAAGGGGCATTAAAACCGTCTTGTTTAGCTACTGTGACCCCCACCACTCTTCCAAAGGGCATTAAAACCGTCTTGTTAAGCTACTGTGATCTCTACCACTCTTTCAAGGTGCATTAATAATGTTTTTTTATTCCACTGCTACCTCCACCACGCTTCCAAGGGGCATTAAAACCGTCTTGTTAAGCTACTTTGACGTCCACGTCTCTTCCAAGGGGCATTAAAACTGTCTTGTTAAGCTACTGTGACCTCCACCACTCTTCCAAGGGGCATTAAAAACGTATTGTTAAGCTACTGTGACCTCCACGTCTCTTCCAAGGGGCATTAAAGCCGTCTTGTTAAGCTACTGTGACCTCCACCACTCTTCCAAGGGACATTAAAACCATCTTGTTAAGCTACTGTTACCTCCACCACTCTTCCAAGGGGCATTAAAACTGTCATCTTAAGCTACTGTGACCTCCACCACTCTTCCAAGGGGCATTAAAACATCTTGTTAAGCTACTGTGACCTCCATGTCTCTTCCAAGGGGCATTAAAACCATCTTGCTTAGCTACTGTGACCTCCACGTCTCTTCCAAGGGGCATTAAAACCACCTTGTTAAGCTACTGTGACCTCCACCACTCTTCACAGGGGCATTAAAACTGTCTTGTTAAGCTACTGTAACCTCCAATCTCTACCAAGAGGCATTAAAACTGTCTTGTTAAGTTACTGTGACCTCCACCTCTCTTCCAAGGGGGTTTAAAACTATCTTGTTAAACTACTGTGACCTCCACGTCTCTTCCAAGGGGCATTAAAACCGTTTTGTTAAGCTACTGTGACCTCCACGTCTCTTCGAAGGGGTATTAAAACTGTCTTGTTAAGCTACTGTGACCTCCACGTCTCTTCCAAGGGGCATTAAAACTGTCTTATTAAGCTACTGTGGCCTCCACCACTCTTCCAGGGGGCATTAAAACCGTCTTGTTAAGCTACTGTGAGCTCCACTTCTTTTCCAAGGGGCATTAAAACCGTCTTGTTAAGCTACTGTGACCTCCACGTCTCTTCCAAGGGGTATTAAAACTGTCTTGTTAAGCTTCTGTGACCTCCACGTCTTTTCCAAGGGGCATTAAAACTGTCTTGTTAAGCTACTGTGACCTCCACCACTCTTCCAAGGGGCATTAAAACCATCTTGTTAAGCTACTGTGACCTCGACCACTCTTCCAAGGGGCATTCAAACCGTCTTGTTAAGCTACTGTGACCTCCACGTCTCTTGCAAGGGGCATTAAAACCATCTTTTTAACCTACTGTGCCCTCCACGTCTCTTCCAAGGGGCATTAAAACCGTCTTGTTAATCTACTGTGACCTCCACATCTCTTCCAAGGGGCATTAAAACTGTCTTGTTAAGCTACTGTGACCACCTTGTCTCTTCCAAGGCGCATTAAAACCGTATTGTTAAGCTATTGTGACCTCCACGTCTCTTCCAAGGGGCATTAAATCCACCTTGTTAAGCTACTGTGACCTCCACTACTCTTCCAAGGGTAATTAAAACTGTCTTGTTAAGCTACTGTGACCTCCAAGTCTCTTCCAAGGGGTATTAAAACTGTCTTGTTAAGCTACTGTGACCTCCACGTCTCTTCCAAGGGGCATTAAAACTGTCTTGTTAAGGTACTGTGACCTCCACCACTCTTCCAGGGGGCATTAAAACCATCTTGTTAAGCTACTGTGACCTCCACCTCTTTTCCAAGGGGCCTTAAAACCGTCTTGTTAAGCTACTGTGACCTCCACGTCTCTTCCAGGGGGCATTGAAACCACCTTGTTAAGCTACTGTGATCTCCACCACTCTTCCAAGGGGCATTAAAACTGTCTTGTTAAGTTACTGTGACCTCCAAGTCTCTACCAAGAGGCATTAAAACTGTCTAGTTAAGTAACTGTGTCCTCCACCTCTCTTCCAAGGGGCATTAAAACAGACTTGTTAAACCACTCTGACCTCCACGTCTCTTCCAAGGGGAATTAAACTGTCTTGTTAAGCTACTGTGACCTCCACCACTCTTCCAAGGGGCACTAAAACCATCTTGTTAAGCTACTGAGACCTCTACGTCTTTTCCAAAGGGCATTAAAACCGTCTTGTTAAGCTACTGTGACCTCCACCACTCTTCCAAGGGGCATTAAAAGCGTCTTGTTAAGATACTGTGAACTCCACCACTCTTCCAAGGGGCATTAAAACCGAATTGTTAAACCACTCTGACCTCCACGTCTCTTCCAAGGGGCATTAAAACCATCTTGTTAAGCTACCGTGACCTCCACCACTCTTCCAAGGCGCATTAAAACGGTTTTGTTAAGCTACTGTGACCAACATATCTCTTCCAAGGTGCATTAATATTGTCTTTTTATTCCACTGCGACCTCCACCACTCTTCCAAGGGGCATTAATACTGTCTTCTTAAGCTACTGTGACCTCCACCACTCTTCCAAGGGGCATTAAAACCGTCTTGTTAAGCTACTGTGATCTCCATGTCTCTTCCAAGGGGCATAAAAACCATCTTGTTAAGCTACTGTGACCTCCACGTCTCTTCCAAGGGGCATTAAAACCACCTTGTTAAGCTACTGTGACCTCCAGCACTTTTCGCAGGGGCATTAAAACTGTCTTGTTAAGCTACTGTGACCTACAATTCTCTTCCAAGGGGCATTAAAACTGTCTTGTTAAGTTACTGTGACCTCCACCTGTCTTCCAAGGGGCATTAAAACTGTCTTGTAAAACTACTGTGACCTCCACGTCTCTTCCAAGGGGCATTAAAACCGTCTTGTTAAGCTACTGTGACCTCCACCACTCTTCCAAAGGGCATTAAAACAGTTTTGTTAAGCTACTGAGACCTCCATGTCTCTTCTAAGGGGCATTAAAACTGTCTGTTTAAGCTACTGTGACCTCCACCAATCTTCCAAGGGGCATTAAAACTGTCTTGTTAAGCTACTGTGACCGACACGTCTCTTCCAAGGGGCATTAAAACCATCTTGTTAAGCTACTGTGACCTCCTCCACTCTTCCAAGGGGCATTAAAACTGTCTTGTTAAGCTACTGTGACCTCCATGTCTCTTACAAGGGGCATTACAACCATCTTGTTAATCGACTGTGACCTCCTCGTCTCTTCCAAGGGGCATTAAAACCGTCTTGTTAAGCTACTGTGACCTCCACCACTCTTCCAAGGCTCATTAAAACCATCTTGTTAAGCTACTGTGACCTCCACATCTCTTACAAGGGCCATTAAAAACGTCTTGTTCAGCTACTGTGACCTCCACCACTCTTCCAAGGGGTATTAAAACTGTCTTTTTAAGCTACAGTGACCTCCACGTCTCTACCATGGGGCATTAAAACTGTTGTTAAGCTACTGTGACCTCCACCACTCTTCCAAGGGGCATTAAAACTGTCTTGTTAAGCTACTGTGACCTCCTCTTCTCTTCCAAGGGGCATTAAAACCGTATTGTTAAGCTACTGTGACCTCCATCACTCTTCCAAGGGGCATTAAAACTGTCTTGTTAAGCTACTGAGACCTCCACGTCTCTTCCAAAGGGCATTAAAACCGTCTTATTAAGCTACTGAGACCTCACGTCTCTTCCAAAGGGCATTAAAACAGTCTTGTTAATCTACTGTGACCTCCTCGTCTATTCCAAGGGGCATTAAAACCGTATTGTTAAGCTACATTGACCTCCACGTCTCTTCCAAGGGGCATTAAAACCACCTTGTTAAGCTACTGTGTCCTCCACCACTCTTCCAAGGGGCATTAAAACTGTCTTGTTAAGCTACTGTGACCTCCACGTCTCTTCCAAGGGGCATTAAAACTGTCTTGTTAAGTTACTTTGACCTCCATCTCTCTTCCAAGGGGCATTAAATCCGTCTTGTTAATCTACTGTGACCTCCACGTCTCTACCAATGGGCATTAAAACCATCTTGTTAAGCTAATGTGACCTCCACCACTCTTCCAAGGGGCATTAAAACTGGTTTGTTAAGCTACTGTGACCTCCACGTCTCTTCCAAGGGGCATTAAAACCGTCTTCTTAAGCTACTGTGACCTCCACCACTCTTCCAAAGGGCATTAAGACCATCTTGTTAAGCTACTGTTATCTCTACCACTCTTCCAATGTGCATTAATATTGTCTTTTTATTCCACTGCGACCTCCACCACTCTTCCAAAGGGCATTAAAACTGTCTTCTTTAGCTACTGTGACCTCCACCACTCTTCCAAGGGGCATTAAAACCATCTTGTTAACCTACTGTGACCTCCACGTCTCTTTCAAGGGGCATTAAAACTGTCTTGTTAAGCTACTGTGACCTTCACCACTCTTCCAAGGGGCATTAAAACAGTCTTGTTTAGCTACTGTGACCTCCACGTCTCTTCCAAGGGGCATTAAAACCGTCTTGTTAAGCTACTGTGACTTCCACCACTCTTCCAAGGGACATTAAAACCGTCTTGTTAAGCTACTGTGACCTCCACGTCTCTTACAAGGGGCATTAAAACTGTCTTGTTAAGCTACTGTGACCTCCACCACTCTTCCAATGGGCATTAAAACAGTCTTGTTAAGCTACAGTGGCCTCCACGTCTCTACCAAGGGGCATTAAAACCATCTTGTTAAGCTACTGTGACCTCCACCACTCTTCCAAGAGGAATTAAAACTGTCTTGTTAAGCTACTGTGACCTCCACTTCTCTTCCAAGGGGCATTAAAACTGTCTTGTTTAGCTACTGTGACCTCCACGTCTCTTCCAAGGGGCATTAAAACCGTCTTGTTAAGCTACTGTGACTTCCACCACTCTTCCAAGGGACATTAAAACCGTCTTGCTAAGCTACTGTCACCTCCACCACTCTTCCAAGATTCATTAAAACCGTCTTGTTAAGCTACTGTGACCTCCACCACTCTTCCAAGGGGCATTAAAACTGTCTTGTTAAGCTACTGAGACCTCCAAGTCTCTTCCAAGGGGCATTAAAACCGTCTTGTTAAGCTACTGTGACCTCCACCACTCTTCCAAAGGGCATTAAAACAGTCTTGTTAAGCTACTGTGATCTCTACCACTCTTCCAAGGGGCATTAAAACTGTCTTTTTAAGCTACTGTGACCTCCACCACTCTTCCAAGGGGCATTAAAACCGTCTTGTTAAGCTACTGTGACCTCCACGTCTCTTCCAAGGGGCATTAAAACTGTCTTGTTAAGCTACTGTGACCTCCACCACTCTTCCAAGGGGCATTAAAACCGTATTGTTAAGCTACTGTGACCACCACGTTTCTTCCAAGGGGCATTAAAACCGTCTTGTTAAGCTACTGTGACCTCCACCACTCTTCCAAGGGACATTAAAACCATCTTGTTAAGCTACTGTGACCTCCACGTCTCTTACAAGGGGCATTAAAATAATCTTGTTAAGCTACTGTGACCTCCACCACTCTTCCAAGGGGCATTAAAACTGTCTTGTTAAGCTAATGTGACCTCCACCACTCTTCCGAGGGGCATTAAAACCGTCTTGTTAAGCTACTGTGACCTCCTCGTCTCTTCCAAGGGGCATTAAAACCGTATTGTTAAGCTACTGTGACCTCCACGTCTCTTCCAAGGGGCATTAAAACCGTCTTGTTAAGCTAATGTGACCTCCACGTCTCTTCCATGGGGCATTAAAACCATCTTGTTAATGTACTGTGACCTCCACGTCTCTTCCAAGGGTCATTAAAACCGTCTTGTTAATCTACTGTGACCAACATATCTCTTCCAAGGGGCATCAAAACTGTCCTGCTAAGCTACTGTGACCTCCACCTCTCTTCCAAGGGGCATTAAAACCGTCTTGTTAAGCTACTGTGACCTCCACCACTCTTCCAAGCGGCATTAAAACCATCTTGTTAAGCTACTGTGATCTCCTCAACTCTTCCAAGGGGCATTAAAACTGTCTTGTTAAGCTACTGTGACCTCCACGTCTCTTCCATGGGGCATTAAAACCATCTTGTTAATGTACTGTGACCTCCACGTCTCTTCCAAGGGTCATTAAAACCGTCTTGTTAATCTACTGTGACCTCCACGTCTCTTCTAAGGAGCATTAAAACTGTCTTGTTAAGCTACTGTGACTACCACCAGTCTTCCAAGGGGCATTAAACCGTCTCGTTAAGCTACTGTGACCTCCACCACTCTTCCAAGGGGCATTAAAACCGTCTTGTTAAGCTGCTGTGACCTCCACCACTCTTCCAAGGGGCATTAAAAACGTCTTGTTAGGCTACTGTGACCTCCACGTCTCTTTCAAGGGGCATTAAAACCATCTTGTTTAGCTACTGTGACCCCCACCACTCTTCCAAAGGGCATTAAAACCGTCTTGTTAAGCTACTGTGATCTCTACCACTCTTTCAAGGTGCATTAATAATGTTTTTTTATTCCACTGCTACCTCCACCACGCTTCCAAGGGGCATTAAAACCGTCTTGTTAAGCTACTTTGACGTCCACGTCTCTTCCAAGGGGCATTAAAACTGTCTTGTTAAGCTACTGTGACCTCCACCACTCTTCCAAGGGGCATTAAAAACGTATTGTTAAGCTACTGTGACCTCCACGTCTCTTCCAAGGGGCATTAAAGCCGTCTTGTTAAGCTACTGTGACCTCCACCACTCTTCCAAGGGACATTAAAACCATCTTGTTAAGCTACTGTTACCTCCACCACTCTTCCAAGGGGCATTAAAACTGTCATCTTAAGCTACTGTGACCTCCACCACTCTTCCAAGGGGCATTAAAACATCTTGTTAAGCTACTGTGACCTCCATGTCTCTTCCAAGGGGCATTAAAACCATCTTGCTTAGCTACTGTGACCTCCACGTCTCTTCCAAGGGGCATTAAAACCACCTTGTTAAGCTACTGTGACCTCCACCACTCTTCACAGGGGCATTAAAACTGTCTTGTTAAGCTACTGTAACCTCCAATCTCTACCAAGAGGCATTAAAACTGTCTTGTTAAGTTACTGTGACCTCCACCTCTCTTCCAAGGGGCATTAAAACTATCTTGTTAAACTACTGTGACCTCCACGTCTCTTCCAAGGGGCATTAAAACCGTTTTGTTAAGCTACTGTGACCTCCACGTCTCTTCGAAGGGGTATTAAAACTGTCTTGTTAAGCTACTGTGACCTCCACGTCTCTTCCAAGGGGCATTAAAACTGTCTTATTAAGCTACTGTGGCCTCCACCACTCTTCCAGGGGGCATTAAAACCGTCTTGTTAAGCTACTGTGAGCTCCACTTCTTTTCCAAGGGGCATTAAAACCGTCTTGTTAAGCTACTGTGACCTCCACGTCTCTTCCAAGGGGTATTAAAACTGTCTTGTTAAGCTTCTGTGACCTCCACGTCTTTTCCAAGGGGCATTAAAACTGTCTTGTTAAGCTACTGTGACCTCCACCACTCTTCCAAGGGGCATTAAAACCATCTTGTTAAGCTACTGTGACCTCGACCACTCTTCCAAGGGGCATTCAAACCGTCTTGTTAAGCTACTGTGACCTCCACGTCTCTTGCAAGGGGCATTAAAACCATCTTTTTAACCTACTGTGCCCTCCACGTCTCTTCCAAGGGGCATTAAAACCGTCTTGTTAATCTACTGTGACCTCCACGTCTCTTCCAAGGGGCATTAAAACTGTCTTGTTAAGCTACTGTGACCACCTTGTCTCTTCCAAGGCGCATTAAAACCGTATTGTTAAGCTATTGTGACCTCCACGTCTCTTCCAAGGGGCATTAAATCCACCTTGTTAAGCTACTGTGACCTCCACTACTCTTCCAAGGGTAATTAAAACTGTCTTGTTAAGCTACTGTGACCTCCAAGTCTCTTCCAAGGGGTATTAAAACTGTCTTGTTAAGCTACTGTGACCTCCACGTCTCTTCCAAGGGGCATTAAAACTGTCTTGTTAAGGTACTGTGACCTCCACCACTCTTCCAGGGGGCATTAAAACCATCTTGTTAAGCTACTGTGACCTCCACCTCTTTTCCAAGGGGCCTTAAAACCGTCTTGTTAAGCTACTGTGACCTCCACGTCTCTTCCAGGGGGCATTGAAACCACCTTGTTAAGCTACTGTGATCTCCACCACTCTTCCAAGGGGCATTAAAACTGTCTTGTTAAGTTACTGTGACCTCCAAGTCTCTACCAAGAGGCATTAAAACTGTCTAGTTAAGTAACTGTGTCCTCCACCTCTCTTCCAAGGGGCATTAAAACAGACTTGTTAAACCACTCTGACCTCCACGTCTCTTCCAAGGGGAATTAAACTGTCTTGTTAAGCTACTGTGACCTCCACCACTCTTCCAAGGGGCACTAAAACCATCTTGTTAAGCTACTGAGACCTCTACGTCTTTTCCAAAGGGCATTAAAACCGTCTTGTTAAGCTACTGTGACCTCCACCACTCTTCCAAGGGGCATTAAAAGCGTCTTGTTAAGATACTGTGAACTCCACCACTCTTCCAAGGGGCATTAAAACCGAATTGTTAAACCACTCTGACCTCCACGTCTCTTCCAAGGGGCATTAAACTGTCTTGTTAAGTTACTGTGTCCTCCACCACTCTTCCATGGGGCATTAAAACTGACTTTTTAAACCACTCAGACCTCCACGTCTCTTACAAGGGGCATTAAACTGTCTTGTTAACCTACTGTGACCTCCACCACTCTTCCAAGGGGCATTAAAACCATCTTGTTAAGCTACTGTGACCTCCAAGTCTCTTCCAAGGGGTATTAAAACTCCCTTGTTGTGCTACTGTGACCTCCACGTCTCTTCCAAGGGGCATTAAAACTGTCTTGTTAAACTATTGTGACCTCCACATCTCTTCCAAGGGGCATTAAAACTGTATTGTTAAGCTACTGTGACCTCCACCACTCTTACAAGGGGAATTAAAACTGTTTTGTTAAACAACTGTGACCTCAATGTCTCTTCCAAGGGGCATTAAAACTGTTTTGTTAAGCTACTGTGACTACCACCACTCTTCCAAGGGGCATTAAAACCGTCTTATTAAGCTACTGTGACCTCCACGTCTCTTCCAAGGGGCATTAAAACCGTCTTGTTAAGCTACTGTGACCTCCACCACTCTTCCAAGGGGCATAAAAATTGTCTTATTAGCTGTCGTGACCTCCACCACTCTACCAAGGGGCATTGATATTGTCTTTTTATTCCACAGCGACCTCCACAACTTTTCGAAGGGGCATTAAAACTGTCTTGTTAAGCTACTGTGACCTCCACGTCTCTTGCAAGGGGCATTAAAACCGTGTTGTTAAGCTACTGTGACCTCCACATCTCTTACAAGGGGCATTAAAACCGTCTTGTTAAGCTACTCTGACCTCCACCACTCTTCCAAGGGGAATTAAAACTGTCTTGTTAAGCTACTGTGACCTCCACGTCTCTTCCAAGGGGCATTAAAACCGTCTTGTTAAGCTACTGTGAACTCCTCCACTCTTCCAAGGGGCATTAAAACTGTCTTGTTAAGCTCCTGTGACCACCACTCTTCCATAGGGCATTAAAACAGTCTTGTTAAGCTACTGTGATCTCTACCACTTTTCCAAGGTGCATTAATATTGTCTTTTTATTCCATTGCGACCTCCACCACTCTTCCAAGGGGCATTAAAACTGTCTTTTTAAGCTAATGTGACCTCCACCACTCTTCCAAGGGGCATTAAAACCGTCTTGTTAAGTTACTGTGACCTCCTCGTCTCTTCTAAGGGGCATTAAAACCGTATTGTTAAGCTACTGTGACCTCCATGTCTCTTCCAAGGCGCATTAAAACCACGTTGTTAAGCTATTGTGACCTCCACCACTCTTCCAAGGGGCATAAAAACTGTCTTGGTAAGTTACTGTGACCTCCACCTCTCTTCCAAGGGGCATTAAAACCATGTTGTTTAGCTAATGTGACCTCCACCACTCTTCCAAGGAGCATTAAAACTGTTTTGTTAAGCTACTGTGACCAACATATCTCTTCCAAGGGGCATCAAACCTGTCTTGCTAAGCTACTGTGACCTCCACGTCTCTTCGAAGGGGCATTAAAACCATCTTGTTAAGCTACTGTGACCTCCACAACTCTTCCAAGGGGCATTAAAACTGTCTTGCTAAGCTACTGTGACCTCCACGTCTCTTCCAAGGGGTATTACAACCGTCTTGTTAATCTACTGTGACTTCCCCGTCTCTTCCAAGGGGCATTAAAACTGGTTTGTTAAGCTACTGTGACCTCCACCACTCTTCCAAGGGGCATTAAAACCGTCTTCTTAAGCTACTGTGACCTCCACCACTCTTCCAAAGGGCATTAAGACCATCTTGTTAAGCTACTGTGATCTCTACCACTCTTCCAAGGTGCATTAATATTGTCTTTTTATTCTACTGCGACCTCAACCACTCTTCCAAAAGGCATTAAAACTGTCTTCTTGAGCTACTGTGACCTCCACCACTCTTCCAAGGGGCAAAAAACCGTCTTATTAAGCTGCCGTGACCTCCACCACTCTACCAAGGGGCATTGATATTGTCTTTTTATTCCACAGCGACCTCCACAACTTTTCGAAGGGGCATTAAAACTGTCTTGTTAAGCTACTTTGACCTCCACCACTCTTCCAAGGGGCATTAAAAACGTATTGTTAAGCTACGGTGACCTACACGTCTCTTCCAAGGGGCATTAAAGCCGTCTTGTTAAGCTACTGTGACCTCCACCACTCTTCCAAGGGACATTAAAACCATCTTGTTAAGCTACTGTTACCTCCACCACTCTTCCAAGGGGCATTAAAACTGTCATCTTAAGCTACTGTGACCTCCACCACTGTTCCAAGGGGCATTAAAACATCTTGTTAAGCTACTGTGACCTCCATGTCTCTTCCAAGGGGCATTAAAAGCATCTTGCTAAGCTACTGTGACCTCCACATCTCTTCCAAGGGGCATTAAAACCACCTTGTTAAGCTACTGTGACCTCCACCACTCTTCACAGGGGCATTAAAACTGTCTTGTTAAGCTACTGTAACCTCCAATCTCTACCAAGAGGCATTAAAACTGTCTTGTTAAGTTACTGTGACCTCCACCTCTCTTCCAAGGGGCATTAAAACTATCTTGTTAAACTACTGTGACATCCACTTCTCTTCCAAGGGGCATTAAAACCGTTTTGTTAAGCTACTGTGACCTCCACGTCTCTTCGAAGGGGTATTAAAACTGTCTTGTTAAGCTACTGTGACCTCCACGTCTCTTCCAAGGGGCATTAAAACTGTCTTATTAAGCTACTGTGACCTCCACCACTCTTCCAGGGGGCATTAAAACCGTCTTGTTAAGCTACTGTGACCTCCACGTCTTTTCCAAGGGGCATTAAAACCGTCTTGTTAAGCTAC
This sequence comes from Phyllobates terribilis, assembly GCF_046119375.1. Lineage (NCBI taxonomy): Eukaryota > Metazoa > Chordata > Amphibia > Anura > Dendrobatidae > Phyllobates > Phyllobates terribilis. The sequence continues at coordinate 33,031,425 of NW_027362761.1, read as the reverse complement.
TGTGACCTCCACGTCTCTTCCAAGGGGTATTAAAACTGTCTTGTTAAGCTACTGTGACCTCCACGTCTTTTCCAAGGGGCATTAAAACTGTCTTGTTAAGCTACTGTGACCTCCACCACTCTTCCAAGGGGCATTAAAACCATCTTGTTAAGCTACTGTGACCTCCACCACTCTTCCAAGGGGCATTCAAACCGTCTTGTTAAGCTACTGTGACCTCCACGTCTCTTACAAGGGGCATTAAAACCATCTTGTTAACCTACTGTGCCCTCCACGTCTCTTCCAAGGGGCATTAAAACCGTCTTGTTAATTTACTGTGACCTCCACGTCTCTTCCAAGGGGCATTAAAACTGTCTTGTTAAGCTACTGTGACCTCCTTGTCTCTTCCAAGGGGCATTAAAACCGTATTGTTAAGCTATTGTGACCTCCACGTCTCTTCCAAGGGGCATTAAATCCACCTTGTTAAGCTACTGTGACCTCCACTACTCTTCCAAGGGTAATTAAAACTGTCTTGTTAAGCTACTGTGACCTCCAAGTCTCTTCCAAGGGGTATTAAAACTGTCTTGTTAAGCTACTGTGACCTCCACGTCTCTTCCAAGGGGCATTAAAACTGTCTTGTTAAGCTACTGTGACCTCCACCACTCTTCCAGGGGGCATTAAAACAGTCTTGTTAAGCTACTGTGACCTCCACGTCTTTTCCAAGGGGCCTTAAAACCGTCTTGTTAAGCTACTGTGACCTCCACGTCTCTTCCAGGGGGCATTGAAACCACCTTGTTAAGCTACTGTGACCTCCACCACTCTTCCAAGGGGCATTACAACTGTCTTCTTAAGTTACTGTGACCTCAAAGTCTCTACCAAGAGGCATTAAAACTGTCTAGTTAAGTAACTGTGTCCTCCACCTCTCTTCCAAGGGGCATTAAAACAGACTTGTTAAACCACTCTGACCTCCACGTCTCTTCCAAGGGGAATTAAACTGTATTGTTAAGCTACTGTGTCCTCCACCACTCTTCCATGGGGCATTAAAACCGACTTTTTAAACCATTCTGACCTCCACGTCTCTTCTAAGGTGCATTAAACTGTATTGTTAAGCTACTGTGACCTCCACCACTCTTCCAAGGGGCACTAAAACCGTCTTGTTAAGCTACTGAGACCTCTACGTCTTTTCCAAAGGGCATTAAAACCGTCCTGTTAAGCTACTGTGACCTCCACCACTCTTCCAAGGGGCATTAAAAGCGTCTTGTTAAGCTACTGTGAACTCCACGACTCTTCCAAGGGGCATTAAACTGTCTTGTTAAGTTACTGTGTCCTCCACCACTCTTCCATGGGGCATTAAAACTGACTTTTTAAACCACTCTGACCTCCACGTCTCTTACAAGGGGCATTCAACTGCCTTATTAAGCTACTGTGACCTCCACCACTCTTCCAAGGGGCATTAAAACCATCTTGTTAAGCTACTGTGACCTCCAAGTCTCTTCCAAGGGGTATTAAAACTCTCTTGTTGTGCTACTGTGACCTCCACGTCTCTTCCAAGGGGCATTAAAACTGTCTTGTTAAACTATTGTGACCTCCACATCTCTTCCAAGGGGCATTAAAACTGTTTTGTTAAACAACTGTGACCTCAATGTCTCTTCCAAGGGGCATTAAAACTGTTTTGTTAAGCTACTGTGACTACCACCACTCTTCCAAGGGGCATTAAAACCGTCTTGTTAAGCTACTGTGACCTCCACGTCTCTTCCAAGGGGCATTAAAACCGTCTTGTTAAGCTACTGTGACCTCCACCACTCTTCCAAGGGGCATAAAAACCGTCTTATTAAGCTGCCGTGACCTCCACCACTCTACCAAGGGGCATTGATATTGTCTTTTTATTCCACAGCGACCTCCACAACTTTTCGAAGGGGCATTAAAACTGTCTTGTTAAGCTACTGTGACCTCCACGTCTCTTGCAAGGGGCATTAAAACCGTGTTATTAAGCTACTGTGACCTCCACATCTCTTACAAGGGGCATTAAAACCGTCTTGTTAAGCTACTGTGACCTCCACCACTCTTCCAAGGGGAATTAAAACTGTCTTGTTAAGCTACTGTGACCTCCACGTCTCTTCCAAGGGGCATTAAAACCGTCTTGTTAAGCTACTGTGAACTCCTCCACTCTTCCAAGGGGCATTAAAACCGTCTTGTTAAGCTACTGTGACCACCACTCTTCCATAGGGCATTAAAACAGTCTTGTTAAGCTACTGTGATCTCTACCACTTTTCCAAGGTGCATTAATATTGTCTTTTTATTCCATTGCAACCTCCACCACTCTTCCAAGGGGCATTAAAACTGTCTTGTTAAGCTAATGTGACCTCCACCACTCTTCCAAACGGCATTAAAACCGTCTTGTTAAGTTACTGTGACCTCCTCGTCTCTTCTAAGGGGCATTAAAACCGTATTATTAAGCTACTGTGACCTCCATGTCTCTTCCAAGGGGCATTAAAACCACTTTGTTAAGCTATTGTGACCTCCACCACTCTTCCAAGGGGCATAAAAACTGTCTTGGTAAGTTACTGTGACCTCCACCTCTCTTCCAAGGGGCATTAAAACCGTCTTGTTAAGCTAATGTGACCTCCACCACTCTTCCAAGGAGCATTAAAACTGTTTTGTTATGCTACTGTGACCAACATATCTCTTCCAAGGGGCATCAAACCTGTCTTGCTAAGCTACTGTGACCTCCACGTCTCTTCCAAGGGGCATTGAAACCATATTGCTAAGCTACTGTGACCTCCTCAACTCTTCCAAGGGGCATTAAAACTGTCTTGTTAAGCTACTGTGACCTCCACGTCTCTTCCATGGGGCATTAAAACGGTCTTGTTAATGTACTGTGACCTCCACGTCTCTTCCAAGGGGTATTACAACCGTCTTGTTAATATACTGTGACTACCCCGTCTCTTCCAAGGGGCATTAAAACTGTCTTGTTAAGCTACTGTGACTACCACCACTCTTCCAAGGGGCATTAGAACCGTCTTGTTAAGCTACTGTGACCTCCACGTCTCTTCCACGGGGCATTAAAACAGTCTTGTTAAGCTAATGTGACCTCCACCACTCTTCCAAGGGGCATTAAAACCGTCTTGTTAAGCTGCTGTGACCTCGACCACTCTTCCAAGGGGCATTGGTATTGTCTTTTTATTCCACAGCGACCTCCACCACTTTTCCAAGGGGTATTAAAACTGTCTTGTTAAGCTACTGTGACCTCCACGTCTCTTGCAAGCGGCATTAAATCCGTCTTGTTAAGCTACTGTGACCTCCACCACTCTACCAAGGGGCATTAAAACCGTCTTGTTAGGCTACTGTGACCTCCACGTCTCTTCTAAGGGGCATTAAAACCGTATTATTAAGCTACTGTGACCTCCATGTCTCTTCCAAGGGGCATTAAAACCACTTTGTTAAGCTATTGTGACCTCCACCACTCTTCCAAGGGGCATAAAAACTGTCTTGGTAAGTTACTGTGACCTCCACCTCTCTTCCAAGGGGCATTAAAACCGTCTTGTTAAGCTAATGTGACCTCCACCACTCTTCCAAGGAGCATTAAAACTGTTTTGTTATGCTACTGTGACCAACATATCTCTTCCAAGGGGCATCAAACCTGTCTTGCTAAGCTACTGTGACCTCCACGTCTCTTCCAAGGGGCATTGAAACCATATTGCTAAGCTACTGTGACCTCCTCAACTCTTCCAAGGGGCATTAAAACTGTCTTGTTAAGCTACTGTGACCTCCACGTCTCTTCCATGGGGCATTAAAACGGTCTTGTTAATGTACTGTGACCTCCACGTCTCTTCCAAGGGGTATTACAACCGTCTTGTTAATATACTGTGACTACCCCGTCTCTTCCAAGGGGCATTAAAACTGTCTTGTTAAGCTACTGTGACTACCACCACTCTTCCAAGGGGCATTAGAACCGTCTTGTTAAGCTACTGTGACCTCCACGTCTCTTCCACGGGGCATTAAAACAGTCTTGTTAAGCTAATGTGACCTCCACCACTCTTCCAAGGGGCATTAAAACCGTCTTGTTAAGCTGCTGTGACCTCGACCACTCTTCCAAGGGGCATTGGTATTGTCTTTTTATTCCACAGCGACCTCCACCACTTTTCCAAGGGGTATTAAAACTGTCTTGTTAAGCTACTGTGACCTCCACGTCTCTTGCAAGGGGCATTAAATCCGTCTTGTTAAGCTACTGTGACCTCCACCACTCTACCAAGGGGCATTAAAACCGTCTTGTTAGGCTACTGTGACCTCCACGTCTCTTCCAACGGGCATTAAAACTGTCTTGTTAAGCTACTGGAACCTCCACGTCTCTTCCATGGGGCATTAAAACCGTCTTGTTAATGTACTGTGACCTCCACGTCTCTTCCAAGGGGCATTAAAACCGTCTTGTTAATCTACTGTGACTTCCCCGTCTCTTCCAAGGGGCATTAAAACTGTCTTGTTAAGCTACTGTGACTACCACCACTCTTCCAAGGGGCATTAAAACCGTCTTGTTAAGCTACTATGACCTCCACGTCTCTTCCAAGGGGCATTAAAACAGTCTTGTTAAGCTACTGTGACCTCCACCACTCTTCCAAGGGGCATTAAAACTGTCTTGTTAAGCTGCTGTGACCTCCACCACTCTTCCAATTGGCATTGATATTGTCTTTGTATTCCACAGCGACCTCCACCACTTTTCCAAGGGGTATTAAAACTGTCTTGTTATGCTACTTTGACCTCTCGTCTCTTGCAAGGGGCATTAAAACCGTCTTGTTAAGCTACTGTGACCTCCACCACTCTTCCAAGGGGCATTAAAACCGTCTTGTTAGGCTACTGTGACCTCCACGTCTCATCCAAGGGGCATTAAAACCGTCTTGTTTAGCTACTGTGACCTCCACCACTCTTCCAAGGTGCATTAATATTGTCTTTTTATTCCACTGCGACCTCCACCACTCTTCCAAGGGGCATTAATACTGTCTTCTTAAGCTACTGTGACCTCCACGTCTCTTCCAAGGGGAATTAAAACTGTCTTGTTAAGCTACTGTGACTTCCATGTCTCTTCCAAGGGGCATTAAAACCATATTGTTAAGCTACTGTGACTTCCACGTCTCTTCCAAGGGGTATTAAAACTGTCTTGTTAAGCTACTGTGACCTCCACGTCTTTTCCAAGGGGCATTAAAACTGTCTTGTTAAGCTACGGTGACCTCCACCACTCTTCCAAGGGGCATTAAAACCATCTTGTTAAGCTACTGTGACCTCCACCACTCTTCCAAGGGGCATTCAAACCGTCTTGTTAAGCTACTGTGACCTCCACATCTCTTCCAAGGGGCATTAAAACTGTCTTGTTAAGCTACTGTGACCTCCTCGTCTCTTCCAAGGGGCATTAAAACCGTATTGTTAAGCTATTGTGACCTCCACGTCTCTTCAAAGGGGCATTAAATCCACCTTGTTAAGCTACTGTGACCTCCACTACTCTTCCAAGGGTAATTAAAACTGTCTTGTTAAGCTACTGTGACCTCCAAGTCTCTTCCAAGGGGTATTAAAACTGTCTTGTTAAGCTACTGTGACCTCCACGTCTCTTCCAAGGGGCATTAAAACTGTCTTGTTAAGCTACTGTGACCTCCACCACTCTTCCAGGGGGCATTAAAACCATCTTGTTAAGCTACTGTGACCTCCACGTCTTTTCCAAGGGGCCTTAAAACCGTCTTGTTAAGTTACTGTGACCTCCAAGTCTCTACTAAGAGGCATTAAAATTGTCTAGTTAAGTAACTGTGTCCTCCACCTCTCTTCCAAGGGGCATTAAAACAGACTTGTTAAACCACTCTGACCTCCACGTCTCTTCCAAGGGGAATTAAACTGTATTGTTAAGCTACTGTGTCCTCCACCACTCTTCCATGGGGCATTAAAATCGACTTTTTAAACCACTCTGACCTCCACGTCTCTTCTAAGGTGCATTAAACTGTATTGTTAAGCTACTGTGACCTCCACCACTCTTCCAAGGGGCACTAAAACCGTCTTGTTAAGCTACTGAGACCTCTACGTCTTTTCCAAAGGGCATTAAAACCGTCTTGTTAAGCTACTGTGACCTCCACCACTCTTCCAAGGGGCATTAAAAGCGTCTTGTTAAGCTACTGTGAACTCCACCCCTCTTCCAAGGGGCATTAAAACCGAATTGTTAAACCACTCTGACCTCCACGTCTCTTCCAAGGGGCATTAAACTGTCTTGTTAAGTTACTGTGTCCTCCACCACTCTTCCATGGGCATTAAAACTGACTTTTTAAACCACTCTGACCTCCACGTCTCTTACAAGGGGCATTAAACTGCCTTATTAAGCTACTGTGACCTCCACCACTCTTCCAAGGGGCATTAAAACCATCTTGTTAAGCTACTGTGACCTCCAAGTCTCTTCCAAGGGGTATTAAAACTCTCTTGTTGTGCTACTGTGACCTCCACGTCTCTTCCAAGGGGCATTAAAACTGTCTTGTTAAACTATTGTGACCTCCACATCTCTTCCAAAGGGCATTAAAACTGTATTGTTAAGCTACTATGACCTCCACCACTCTTACAAGGGGAATTAAAACTGTTTTGTTAAACAACTGTGACCTCAATGTCTCTTCCAAGGGGCATTAAAACTGTTTTGTTAAGCTACTGTGACTATCACCACTCTTCCAAGGGGCATTAAAACCGTCTTGTTAAGCTACTGTGACCTCCACGTCTCTTCCAAGGGGCATTGAAACCGTCTTGTTAAGCTACTGTGACCTCCACCACTCTTCCAAGGGGCATAAAAACCGTCTTATTAAGCTGCCGTGACCTCCACCACTCTACCAAGGGGCATTGATATTGTCTTTTTATTCCACAGCGACCTCCACAACTTTTCCAAGGGGCATTAAAACTGTCTTGTTAAGCTACTGTGACCTCCACGTCTCTTGCAAGGGGCATTAAAACCGTGTTGTTAAGCTACTGTGACCTCCACATCTCTTACAAGGGGCATTAAAACCGTCTTGTTAAGCTACTGTGACCTCCACCACTCTTCCAAGGGGAATTAAAACTGTCTTGTTAAGCTACTGTGACCTCCACGTCTCTTCCAAGGGGCATTAAAACCATCTTGTTAAGCTACTGTGAACTCCTCCACTCTTCCAAGGGGCATTAAAACCGTCTTGTTAAGCTACTGTGACTACCACTCTTCCATAGGGCATTAAAACAGTCTTGTTAAGCTACTGTGATCTCTACCACTTTTCCAAGGTGCATTAATATTGTCTTTTTATTCCATTGCGACCTCCACCACTCTTCCAAGGGGCATTAAAACTGTCTTGTTAAGCTAATGTGACCTCCACCACTCTTCCAAGGGGCATTAAAACCGTCTTGTTAAGTTACTGTGACCTCCTCGTCTCTTCTAAGGGGCATTAAAACCGTATTGTTAAGCTACTGTGACCTCCATGTCTCTTCCAAGGGGCATTAAAACCACTTTGTTAAGCTATTGTGACCTCCACCACTCTTCCAAGGAGCATTAAAACTGTTTTGTTATGCTACTGTGACCAACATATCTCTTCCAAGGGGCATCAAACCTGTCTTGCTAAGCTACTGTGACCTCCACGTCTCTTCCAAGGGGCATTAAAACCATCTTGTTAAGCTACTGTGACCTCCTCAACTCTTCCAAGGGGCATTAAAACTGTCTTGTTAAGCTACTGTGACCTCCACGTCTCTTCCATGGGGCATTAAAACGGTCTTGTTAATGTACTGTGACCTCCACGTCTCTTCCAAGGGGTATTACAACCGTCTTGTTAATCTACTGTGACTTCCCCGTCTCTTCCAAGGGGCATTAAAACTGTCTTGTTAAGCTACTGTGACTACCACCACTCTTCCAAGGGGCATTAGAACCGTCTTTTTAAGCTACTGTGACCTCCACGTCTCTTCCACGGGGCATTAAAACAGTCTTGTTAAGCTAATGTGACCTCCACCACTCTTCCAAGGGGCATTAAAACCGTCTTGTTAAGCTGCTGTGACCTCGACCACTCTTCCAAGGGGCATTGGTATTGTCTTTTTATTCCACAGCGACCTCCACCACTTTTCCAAGGGGTATTAAAACTGTCTTGTTAAGCTACTGTGACCTCCACGTCTCTTGCAAGGGGCATTAAAACCGTCTTGTTAAGCTACTGTGACCTCCACCACTCTACCAAGGGGCATTAAAACCGTCTTGTTAGGCTACTGTCACCTCCACGTCTCTTCCAACGGGCATTAAAACTGTCTTGTTAAGCTACTGTGACCTCCACTTCTCTTCCATGGGGCATTAAAACCGTCTTGTTAATGTACTGTGACCTCCACGTCTCTTCCAAGGGGCATTAAAACCGTCTTGTTAATCTACTGTGACTTCCCCGTCTCTTCCAAGGGGCATTAAAACTGTCTTGTTAAGCTACTGTGACTACCACCACTCTTCCAAGGGGCATTAAAACCGTCTTGTTAAGCTACTATGACCTCCACGTCTCTTCCAAGGGGCATTAAAACAGTCTTGTTAAGCTACTATGACCTCCACCACTCTTCCAAGGGGCATTAAAACCGTCTTGTTAAGCTGCTGTGACCTCCACCACTCTTCCAATTGGCATTGATATTGTCTTTGTATTCCACAGCGACCTCCACCACTTTTCCAAGGGGTATTAAAACTGTCTTGTTATGCTACTGTGACCTCTCGTCTCTTGCAAGGGGCATTAAAACCGTCTTGTTAAGCTACTGTGACCTCCACCACTCTTCCAAGGGGCATTAAAACCGTCTTGTTAGGCTACTGTGACCTCCACGTCTCATCCAAGGGGCATTAAAACCGTCTTGTTTAGCTACTGTGACCTCCACCACTCTTCCAAGGTGCATTAATATTGTCTTTTTATTCCACTGTGACCTCCAACACTCTTCCAAGGGGCATTAAAACTGTCTTGTTAAGCTACTGTGACCTCCACGTCTCTTCCAAGGGGAATTAAAACTGTCTTGTTAAGCTACTGTGACCTCCACCACTCTTACAAGGGGCATTAAAACCGTCTTGTTAAGCAACTGTGACCTCCACCACTCTTCCAAGGGACATTAAAACAATCTTGTTAAGCTACTGTGACCTCCACCACTCTTCCAAGGGGCATTAAAACCGTCTTGTTAAGCTACTGTGACCTCCATGTCTCTTCCAAAGGGCATTAAAACCATATTGTTAAGCTACTGTGACTTCCACGTCTCTTCCAAGGGGCATTAAAACCACCTTGTTAAGCTACTGTGACCTCCACCACTCTTCACAGTGGCATTAAAACTGTCTTGTTAAGCTACTGTGACCTCCAAGTCTCTACCAAGAGGCATTAAAACTGTCTTGTTAAGTTACTGTGACCTCCACCTCTCTTCCAAGGGGCATTAAAACTATCTTGTTAAGCTACTGTGACCTCCACGTCTCTTCCAAGGGATATTAAAACTGTCTTGTTAAGCTACTGTGACCTCCACCACTCTTCCAGGGGGCATTAAAACGGTCTTGTTAAGCTACTGTGACCTCCACGTCTCTTCCAAGGGGCATTAAAACCACCTTGTTAAGCTACTGTGACCTCCACCACTCTTCCAAGGCGCATTAAAACTGTCTTGTTAAGCTACTGTGACCTCCAAGTCTCTACCAAGAGGCATTAAAACTGTCTTGATAAGTTACTGTGACCTCCACCTCTCTTCCAAGGGGCATTAAAACTGTCTTGTTAAACTATTGTGACCTCCACATCTCTTCCAATGGGCATTAAAACTGTCTTGTCAAGCTACTATGACCTCCACCACTCTACCAAGGGGTATTAAATCCATCTTGTTAAGCTACTGTGACCTCCACGTCTCTTCCAAGGGGCATTAGAACCGTCTAGTTAAGCTACTGTGACCTCCACCACTCTTCCAAGGGGCATTAAAACCATCTTGTTAAGCTACTGTGACCTCCAACACTCTTCCAAGGGGCATTGAAACCGTCTTGTTAAGCTACTGTGACCTCCACGTCTCTTCCAAGGGGCATTAAAACCGTCTTGTTAATCTACTGTGACCTCCACGTCTCTTCCAAGGGGCATTAAAACTGTCTTGTTAAGCTACTGTGACCTCCTCGTCTCTTCCAAGGGGCATTAAAACCGTATTGTTAAGCTATTGTGACCTCCACGTCTCTTCCAAGGGGCATTAAATCCTCCTTGTTAAGCTACTGTGACCTCCACTACTCTTCCAAGGGTAATTAAAACCGTCTTGTTAAGCTTATATGACCTCCAAGTCTCTTCCAAGGGGCATAAAAACAGTCTTGTTAAGAAACTTTGACATCCATCTGTCTTTCAAGGGGCATTAAAAATATCTTTTAAACTACTGTGACCTCCATGTCTCTTCCAAGGGGCATTTAAACCGTCTTGTTAAGCTACTGTGATCTCTACCACTCTTCCAAGGTCCATTAATATTGTCTTTTTATTACACTGCGACCTCCACCACTCTTCCAAGGGGCATTAATACTGTCTTCTTAAGCTACTGTGACCTCCACCACTCTTCAAAGGGGCATTAAAATTGTCTTGTTAAGCTACTGTGACCTCCACCACTTTTACAAGGGGCATTAAAACCGTATTGTTAAGCTACTGTGACCTCCACGTCTCTTCCAAGGGGCATTAAAACCGTCTTGTTAAGCTACTGTGACCTCCACCACTCTTCCAAGGGGCATTTAAACCGTCTTGTTTAGCTACTGTGACCTCCATGTCTCTTCCAAGGGGCATTAAAACCATCTTGTTAAGCTACTGCGACCTCCACGTCTCTTCCAAGGGGCATTAAAACCACCTTGTTAAGCTACTGTGACCTCCACCACTCTTCACAGGGGCATTAAAACTGTCTTGTTAAGCTACTGTGATCTCCAAGTCTCTAACAAGAGGCATTAAAACTGTCTTGTTAAGTTACTGTGACCTCCACCTCTCTTCCAAGGGGCATTAAAACTGTAAAACTGTCTTGTTAAACTACTGTGACCTCCAAGTCTCTTCCAAGGGGCATTAAAACCGTCTTGTTAAGCTACTGTGACCTCCACCACTCTTCCAAGGGGCATTGAAACCGTCTTGTTAAGCTACTGTGACCTCCATGTCTCTTCCAAGGGGCATTAAAACCGTTTTGATAAGCTACTGTGACCTCCATGTCTCTTCCAAGGGGTATTAAAACTGTCTTGTTAAGCTACTGTGACCTCCACGTCTCTTCCAAGGTGCATTAAAACTGTCTTGTTAAGCTACTGTGACCTCCACGTCTCTTCCAAGGGGCATTAAAATTGTCTTGTTAAGCTAATGTGACCTCCACGTCTCTTCCAAGGGGCATTAAAACCTTTTTGATAAGCTACTGTGACCTCCTCAACTATTTCAATGGGCATTAAAACTGTCTTGTTAAGCTACTGTGACCTCCACGTCTCTTCCATGGGGCATTAAAACCGTCTTGTTAATGTTCTGTGACCTCCACGTCTCTTCCAAGGGGCATTAAAACCGTCTTCTTAATCTACTGTGACTTCCCCGTCTCTTCCAAGGGGCATTAAAACCGTCTTGTTTAGCTACTGTGACCTCCACCACTCTTCCAAAGGGCATTAAAACAGTCTTGTTAAGGTACTGTTATCTCTACCACTTTTCCAAGGTGCATTAATATTGTCTTTTTATTCCATTGCGACCTCCACCACTCTTCCAAAGGGCATTAAAACTGTCTTGTTAAGCTAATGTGACCTCCACCACTCTTCCAAGGGGCATTAAAACCGTCTTGTTAACCTACTGTGACCTCCTCGTCTCTTCTAAGGGGCATTAAAACCGTATTGTTAAGCTACTGTGACCTCCATGTCTCTTCCAAGGGGCATTAAAACCATCTTGTTAAGCTACTGTGACCTCCACCACTCTTCCAAGGGGAATAAAAACTGTCTTGGTAAGTTACTGTGACCTCCACCTCTCTTCCAAGGGGAATTAAAACCGTCTTGTTAAGCTAATGTGACCTCCACCACTCTTCCAAGGGGCATTAAAACTGTTTTGTTAAGCTACTGTGACCAACATATCTCTTCCAAGGGGCATCAAACCTGTCTTGCTAAGCTACTGTGACCTCCACGTCTCTTCCAAGGGGCATTAAAACCATCTTGTTAAGCTACTGTGACCTCCACCACTCTTCCAAGCGGCATTAAAACCATCTTGTTAAGCTACTGTGACCTCCTCAACTATTCCAAGGGGCATTAAAACTGTCTTGTTAAGCTACTGTGACCTCCACGTCTCTTCCATGGGGCATTAAAACCGTCTTGTTAATGTACTGTGACCTCCACGTCTCTTCCAATGGGCATTAAAACCGTCTTCTTAATCTACTGTGACTTCCCCGTCTCTACCAAGGGGCATTAAAACAGTCTTGTTAAGCTACTGTGACCTCCACCACTCTTCCAAGGGGCATTAAAACCGTCTTGTTAAGCTACTGTGACCTCCACCTCTTTTCCAAGGGGCATTAAAACCGTCTTGTTAAGCTACTGTGACTAGAGATGAGCGTTGTTCTACTCGAACTGTTCGCCAATCTCAAATTCGAGCTGTTTTGGGCGGTGTTCGAGCCGGTCGGCGAACACGAACAATTTGAGAAAAATTCGGCTGTTCGAGGTTATGTTCGTGCACCAAAATCATAACTGGATTTTTTCTCAGTAATGATGAAAATTAATGTTAATACGCAGTTTGAGTGTACAGCGGGGCGGGGGGAGGGGCAGGGGATGGATCTCTGCAGGAACAATGAAGATCTCCATTTTTTTTTCTCTTTCCCGCATTTGCAGTGGGGAGGTGCAATCTGTCAGCCTATCAGCAGCGCACACACGGAGCGAAGTGCTTTTTTTCACACAAGCAAGGGCATGTGTGATTGGCAGTGTATGTCACATGTCCTTGCCCTATAAGACCAAGCCATTTTCCCCGTCGCCACCATTTTCTCACTGCTGCAGCTGCGTGTTAGACGGCACCGCTGTTGCTGTGTGCGCTATACCTTGTTAATTTCAAGCCAATTTTCGCACAAATATACAGATAGCTTGGGAGTAGGGAATAGTTGTGATTGCAGTCCTTTTAAGGACTAGGTTACAGCATTTCCTACGACTTTTATCAAGCAGGTCTGTGCTCTTAAATAGATAGATTGTGGGAGTAAAGACTAATTGTAATTGGAGTCCTTTTCAGGACTAGGTTACATCAGTTCCTATCAGTTTTTGCCAGGCAGGTCTGTGCCAGTGCTGTGCAAGTTTTTTTCACAGCATTTGGCTGAATCTAGCAAAGCTAATCCTTTTTGGCCTATTGCAGAGTGTGTTAGTCAGTGGAGTAGCCTATCTGTGTTGCAAGATATACCACCTGTGTATAGAATACCAATTTTTTTACTGCACCTAGTGAAGTAAAATCTTTTGGGCATAGCATCATTCTATTAGTCCATCTATACTGACCTCCATCAGGTTGCAAACTGAATATAATTTTTTTCTGCATCTAGCTCTGAAAAACTATTTGGGCTTCTAGCAGTTTGTGGGACTTGGTCTATTAGTCCATCTATACTGACCTCCATCAGGTTGAAAATTAAAAATAATTTTTTTCTTCATTTAGCTCTGAAAAAATATTTGGGCTTCTAGCAGTGTGTGGGACTTGTTCTATTAGTCCTTCTATACTGACCTCCAGCAGGTTGCAAATTGAATATAACTTTTTTCTGCATCTAGCTCTGAAAAAATATTTGGGCTTCTAGCGGTGTGTGGGACTTGGTCTATTAGTCCATCTATACTGACCTCCATCAGGTTGCAAATTAAAAATAATTTTTTTCTGCATCTAGCTCTGAAAAAATATTTGGGCTTCTAGCAGTGTGTGGGACTTGGTCTATTAGTCCATCTATACTGACCTCCATCAGGTTGCAAATTGAATAAAAAAATTTTCTGCATCTAGCTCTGAAAAAATATTTGGGCTTCTAGCGGTGTGTGGGACTTGGTCTATTAGTCCATCTATACTGACCTCCATCAGGTTGCAAATTAAAAATATTTTTTTTCTGCATCTAGCTCTGAAAAAATATTTGGGCTTCTAGCAGTGTGTGGGACTTGGTCTATTAGTCCATCTATACTGACCTCCATCAGGTTGCAAATTAAAAATAATTTTTTTCTTCATTTATCTCTGAAAAAATATTTGGGCTTCTAGCAGCGTGTGGGACTTGTTCTATTAGTCCATCTATACTGACCTCCATCAGGTTGCAAATTAAAAATAATTTTTTTCTGCATCTAGCTCTGAAAAAATATTTGGGCTTCTAGCAGTGTGTGGGACTTGGTCTATTAGTCCATCTATACTGACCTCCATCAGGTTGCAAATTAAAAATAATTTTTTTCTTCATTTAGCTCTGAAAAAATATTTGGGCTTCTAGCAGTGTGTGGGACTTATTCTATTAGTCCTTCTATACTGACCTCCAGCAGGTTGCAAATTGAATATAATTTTTTTCTGCATCTAGCTCTGAAAAAATATTTGGGCTTCTAGCGGTTTGTGGGACTTGGTCTATTAGTCCATCTATACTGACCTCCATCAGGTTGCAAATTAAAAATATTTTTTTTCTGCATCTAGCTCTGAAAAAATATTTGGGCTTCTAGCAGTGTGTGGGACTTGGTCTATTAGTCCATCTATACTGACCTCCATCAGGTTGCAAATTAAAAATAATTTTTTTCTTCATTTATCTCTGAAAAAATATTTGGGCTTCTAGCAGCGTGTGGGACTTGTTCTATTAGTCCATCTATACTGACCTCCATCAGGTTGCAAATTAAAAATAATTTTTTTCTGCATCTAGCTCTGAAAAAATATTTGGGCTTCTAGCAGTGTGTGGGACTTGGTCTATTAGTCCATCTATACTGACCTCCATCAGGTTGCAAATTAAAAATAATTTTTTTCTTCATTTAGCTCTGAAAAAATATTTGGGCTTCTAGCAGTGTGTGGGACTTGTTCTATTAGTCCTTCTATACTGACCTCCAGCAGGTTGCAAATTGAATATAATTTTTTTCTGCATCTAGCTCTGAAAAAATATTTGGGCTTCTAGCGGTTTGTGGGACTTGGTCTATTAGTCCATCTATACTGACCTCCATCAGGTTGCAAATTAAAAATAATTTTTTTCTGCATCTAGCTCTGAAAAAATATTTGGGCTTCTAGCAGTGTGTGGGACTTGGTCTATTAGTCCATCTATACTGACCTCCATCAGGTTGCAAATTGAATAAAAATATTTTCTGCATCTAGCTCTGAAAAAATATTTGGGCTTCTAGCGGTGTGTGGGACTTGGTCTATTAGTCCATCTATACTGACCTCCATCAGGTTGCAAATTAAAAATATTTTTTTTCTGCATCTAACCCAGCCAATAGTTTTGGCCTAATACCACAGTTTGGCCACTCAGCTCTGCTCGGTTACCATCCATTGTTTTTTTGTGCAAACAACTCCAGAGTTGTGAATTAGTTAACCACCAAAATGAGTGGAAAAAGGCCTGCTGCTGGTGGAAAGGGGAATAGGCGTGTTGGGAAGGGGAAAAAAGGTTGTGTCCGTGGGGTAGGTGCAGAATAAAGACCATCTTCCAGCCAAACTAAAATGTCTACTTCTTTTAGCGGACAATGTGATAAGATCCCTTTCTTACGGCCACGCCAATCGCTACAAATTCCAGATGAGGCACAAAAACAGCAGGTGCTTCAACGGATATCAAATGCTCCTTTAAGTGGGCTCTCCTCCACATCAACTTCAACATCACAAATACTCCAGTCCTCAAAGGTGTCACCCAAATCGCACTTGCTTCCTCACAGCTCCCAAATCTCCAGCTGCCCGTCTGAGTATGAGGTAGAACAGATGGTTGAGTCTGCAGAGCTGTTTACTCATACTATAGCCTGGGAATCAGAGGTCGACTCCAGCGCTTCTGTGAATCCAGACGAGGAAATGATCTGCACTGATGCCCAGAATCTTTATGAGTCGGATCCAGGACCAGACGCAGAAGGTTCTGACCATAATGTAGACCCTCATTCCCAAACTGTAACTCCTGTTGGTGGAGACAATGAGGAAGACGATGATAAGACTCAAATACCTGATTGGAGCGACAACTTTAGTTTTTTGTCAGGGCAGGAACAGGTTGGCTCTGAGGACGACGGGTGTGATAACGCACAGGGTGATGATGATGAGGTCGGAGATCCCACTTACTGTCAACCCACAGTCAGCCAAGAGATGAGGTCAGCAGAGGAGGTGGAGGAAGATGCTAGTGACGACGAGGTCAGGTTGCGCCTTCCTGGACAGAGACGTAGTACTGGAAGCATGTCAACAACTGCATCCTCAAACACAACTCTGCCTCTCACCACAAGTCGTGGTGGCTCTTCAGGTCGCATGGGTGCTAAGCCTTGCATAGCCTGGGCATTTTTTCAGATCGATAAAGATGACCCAACTCGTGTTATCTGTAACATTTGTCAGCAAAAGCTAAGTAGAGGCCAAAAAATACATAGTTTGAGTACTTCATGCATGAACCGGCACATGGACATGAAGCATAAGTTGCAGTGGGAAGCTCAGTGTGCTACAATGCGGCCTAGCCGGCCGGGCCAACCACCGTCTGCCATATCTTGTGCATCCGCGGCCTCTTCATCCTCTGTGACTGGGGGGACAGCAGTCACACCTGTTTTGGGGCGCAGACCTGCCACCTCTTTACCCGCAACAGCCAGCGTGATTGGCAGGTCATCATTTTCTTTGGAGGTGGTAACACCAGCTGGTCTTGAGCGCTGTCCGACATCGATAGCACCACCTTTGGATCAAGGCAACCTAACATGTCCGCCTGCATCTTCCTCACAGACCGGCAGTTTGCCGGGGACACCCTTATCAACCCCGTCTAAGCACAATAGCCAGCCCTCGGTCCCTCAGATGTGGACAAGTAAAAGACCATTTCCTCCTAGCCATGAGAAAGCTAAGAGGTTGAATTTCACCATCTGCAAGCTCTTGGCTACAGAAATGCTGCCTTTCCGCCTGGTGGACACAGAGGATTTTCGAGACCTTATGTCCGTCGCAGTGCCCCAGTACCAGATGCCCAGTCGGCACTACTTCTCAAAGAAAGGTGTGCCTGCGCTCCACCAGCATGTCGCACACAACATCACCGCTTCTTTGAGAAACTCTGTGTGTGACAGGGTGCATTTCACCACAGACACTTGGACGAGTAGGCATGGACAGGGGCGTTACATGTCGCTGACTGGGCACTGGGTAACTATGGTGACAGCAGGACAAGGGGCTGCTGTCCAAGTCTTGCCGTCCCCACGAGTTGTGCGTCAATCCTCTTTATGTCAAAGTTCCTCCACTGCTTCTGTCTCCTCAACCTCCTCTCGGTCTTCCACCTGCACCCAAAGCCTGTCTGGTCATGCCACAAGCTTTCTAACTGCGCAGAAGGGATCCTGCACACCTCCTTACTATGCTGGCAGTAGGGCTCAACGTCATCAGGCGGTTTTTACATTGAAATGTCTGGGAAATGTGAGTCACACAGCTGAGGAGTTGTGGTCAGCTCTGGAGAACCAATTTCATGAATGGTTGTCTCCACTGGACCTGAAACCAGGGAAGGCCGTGTGCGACAATGCTGCAAACCTGGGTGCGGCCCTTCGCCGGGGCAATGTCACACACGTGCCTTGTATGGCTCACGTGTTGAACCTGGTTGTCCAGCAATTTTTAGCCCACTATCCCAGACTAGATGGCCTTCTGCAGAGGGCACGGTCGCTGTGTGCTCACTTCCGCCGTTCGCATCCCGCAGCTCAGCGACTTACATCTCTACAGAAGTCGTTGGGCCTGCCACTTCACCGGCTAAAATGCGATGTGCCTACCCGGTGGAATTCAACTCTGCACATGTTGCAGCGACTGTGGCAGCACCGACAAGCCCTGGTGCAATACGTTCTGACGTATAGCCTGGGCCAACGAGATTCAGAGGTGGGGAAAATCACGCTGGAGGAGTGGTGTCAGATCAGGGACCTATGCACCCTTCTGCACAGTTTTGAAATGGCGACGAAGATGTTTAGTGCTGACGATGCCATTATCAGCATGACTATTCCGGTGATTTACATGCTGGAGCACATGTTAAACAGAATTCGGAGTCAGGTGGTGGCACAAGAGGAGGTGGAGGAAGTAGAGGAGGAGGAGTTGTATGCGGAAGGGCTAACATCTGCAAGGTCCAGACGGTCGGCAGCACCAAGGCGGCAGGCATGTGAGGGTGGGGGAGATGATTTTACCAGGGCGCATGGTAGCAGCCAAACTAGTGAGGAAGGTGCAGGAGCCCAGGAAGAAGTGGAGGACGAGCTGATGGAAGACTCATCAGATGAGGGAGACCTTGATCACATTTCTGTTGTGCGAGGTTGGGGGGAGAGGACAGAGGAAGGAAGCATGATTGTTACCTCGCCACCAACACAACAGGGACTTGGTGCTCCTGGATGCGCAACACACATGAGTGCCTTCTTGCTGCACTACCTGCAACATGACCCTCGAATTGTGAGAATTAGAAATAATCCTGACTACTGGGTTGCCACACTGTTAGATCCCCGGTACAAAAGTAAATTTGCAGAAATTATTCCTGCCATAGAAAGGGATGCACGCATGCAGGAGTATCAGCAGAGACTGTTGCAGAATCTTACATGTGCTTTTCCACAAAATACCAGTGGTGCACGTAGTGAATCTCACAGTTCCAACTTGCCAACCGTGGGACCGTCAAGTGTTCAGCACTCAAACCGTAACAGAACCACAGTATCTGCTGGTAACATCAATTTTGCGGAATCATTTCACCACTTTTTTAGCCCATCCTTTGCAAGGCCACAGGAGACAAGAAGTCTGACACATAGTCAACGCCTAGAGACGATAGTACAGGAGTATCTCCAAGTAAACATTGAAGCCACGACTGTGTCACTGGACCCTTGCTCTTTTTGGGCTTCCAATCTGGATAAATGGCCGGAGCTAGCCACTTACGCCTTGGAGATCTTGTCATGCCCCGCAGCCAGCGTTCTGTCTGAACGTGTGTTCAGCGCTGCTGGTGGTGTGCTGACAGATAAGCGCACGCGGCTCTCCACTGATAATGTAGACAGACTCACGTTCATAAAGATGAACAAATCATGGATCCGAAACTACTTTTCTACCCCTGTGTCATCCTGGGGAGAGTAAAAGCTTGATGATTGGTTAAAATCACCCTACCAACCGTTTTAAGCTTTCAAATTACTAATCATGTTTATCTGTATCTTGACTGGAAAATAATTTGGGCTTTGTAGCAGTGTGCAGCACTGATCCTATTAGGCCATCTATAATAAGCTTCACCAGATTTAAAATTAAAAATAATTTTTAGCTGCATCTAGCCCGGAAAATAATTTTGGGGCTCCGAGATGCGCAAGACACATAAGTGCCTTCTTGCTGCACTACCTGCAGCATGACCCTCATATTGTCAGAATTCGAAGTAATCATGACTACTGGGTTGCCACACTCTTAGATCCCCCAAACTTTTCGATCAACCTTTTCATTTTAATAAAGACCAAAAAAATGGTCATTTTTGAAATTATAAGCATTAGCAGGTTGTTAGAAACTGAAATCAAACAGTTTTCAACTCAAAACTTTATTCTAGGTGATGTTACATTTTCACATAGGACCCCTTGTTCGAAAGGAGCTTCTGAACTCTCTCGTCCATTGAATTTGTCAGGTTTTGGATGGTTTCTGCTTCAATTGTTTTGCATGAGGACAGAATACCCTCCCAGAGCTGTTGCTTAGATGTGAACTGCCTCCCGCCATCATAGACACTCCTTTTAATGATGCTCCAAAGGTTCTGAATGGGGTAGAGGTCAGGGGAGCATGGGGGTCACACCATAAGTTTGTCCCCTTTTATGCCCATATCAGCCAGAGATGCAGATGTTTTATGTGCAGCATGAGATGGTGCATTATCATGCAGAAAAATGATCTTGCTGTGAAATACACGGTTCTTCTTCTTGAACCATGGCAGGAAGTGCTGTTTGAGAAAATCCACATACATTATGGAGTTCATCTTTAGCACCTTCAGGGATCCTAAAGGGGCCGACAATCTCTCTCCCCATGATTCCAGCCCAAAACATTACTCCACCTCCTCCTTGTTGGCGCTGTAGCCGTGTTTGCGTGGGGTGTCCATCAACCAGCCATCCTCCACTCAATTCATCTGGACCATCGAGCGCTGCATGGCACTCATCCGTGAACAAAACAGTTTTGAAATCAGTCTTCATGTAATGTTTGGCCCACTGGAGCCGTTTCTGCTTGTGTGAAGTGGATAGAGGAGGTCGACAGGATGGCGTATGCACAGCTGCAAACCTCTGAAGGACCCTGCATCTTGTTGTTCGGGGGACGTTGGAGGCACAAGCAGCTTCAAAAACTTGTCTGCTGCTATGACAAGGCTTTTTTGCCGCTGCTCTTTCAACCTGACGTAATTGCCTGTAGGAAAGAGTCCTCAATTTGCCCTTATCAGCACGCACACGTGTGTACTGTGAATCAGCTACATACTTCTTGATTGCCAAGACACTTCATCCTGATCATCGCACAATGTTGATTGTAGTCATGCCTTGACCTAAACACTCCACAATTTGTTGCTTCTCAGCAGCCGACACATCCTTTTTCTTTCCCATTTTGGCAGAAAATGTAGGCTGCTTAATAATGTGAGAGAGCCTTCTTAAGTAGTCTTGCCTTTCATTGGACACACCTGCCAAACTAATTAGCACAGGTGTCTGCAATTGCTTACAGTGATATAAAGAGCCCTGACACACATCACCATCAATGAGTTTAACTGAAAAACAAACAAATTCTTCCCTTATCACTCATAAACACTTTTTGCATAATAATTTGGAACGCGGTGTACATGTGCTTTTCCACAAAACACCAGTGGTTCACGTAGTGAATCTTACAGTTCTAACTTGCCAACCGTGGTCTGTATGGAATTGTTCAATAAAGGGCCCAAAATTAAGATAACATAGATGGGAGAGGTCTCTATGAATAGGAATTCCTAAGTATTTGATACCCTGTGAGGGCCAGGCAAAGGGAAAGTTGGACTGGATGGAATCCTATATGGATTTAGGGAGGGAGACATCGAGGGACTCAGACTTCGCTGCATTGATTTTAAAATTTTACCATGTAACAAAGTGATCTATTTCAGCCATAACAGCAGGGATGGATATATGTGATTGAGTGATATATACTAGGACATCATCAGCAAATAGAGAGCACTTGTACTCGGTGCCTCCCACCTCAATCCACCTAATATTGGGGTTATGGCGAATTGATGAGAGCAGGTGCTCCGTCACTAGGATGTATAAGAGAGGGGACAGAGGACATCCCTGCCTTGTCCCATTGGTGATTGTGAAAGGTGATGAAAATGTTCTGACGCACCCCCTGGGCCTTGGGACACCCGGAGCCGGACCCTTTTTGGTGGATGCTGGTGGTTGTAGTCTTCGTGGCGGCGATCCGGTTCCGTGGCTCAGGGCGGTCAAACCAGTGGCGGAACTATTTATGTGGTTTTGATGTTTAAATGTCCGACTACGCCACCCGTGGATTGCGGTCAGAGTGAACCGCCGCTACAGGGCAGACCGCTAAGGCTGGTGTTGTGGGTGCAGCAGAGCGTAGCATAACTCTCCACGGGAGGAGTATAGCCTCAGGGCAGTGTATGCGGAGGATGGGGGTGATGGTGCAGGGCAGCAGCAGTAACGACACGGAGTCAGTGATGCAGTTCAGGGCCTTTACTCACAGTTCTTATTATCCAGACCACGTCTGCAGGTAACGGCTGCCCACGTCGTACTGTGCTCACCAGGTGAGGGGCTCAGACAACTCCCAGATAACTTTGGAGCGCTTCACAGGACCCCCTTTGTGTGTCATTTGTCTGGCCTTTCTTACCAACACTTCTGTCCGGCTGCCTCGGGCCTCCTCTTGGTAAACTTGGCGCCAGTTTCCCTGACCCTATGTGGTGCCTTCCTAGCGGGTGGAGCAAGGGGCTGTGCCACATAAAATGTCAGAGCCTCCGGTTTCTAGCTGAGGGTCGTTTCCTGCCTCCACTAGTTCGGGGACCGGTCTCCCCCTTTGGCCTGACCCCTCCACGCAGGTGGATTCGGGCGTGCGGTGGCGACTCGCCCGTCCGCACCCCTGGGATCCCTTCATTCCTCGTTCCTGGAGCCTTCTCCGCTCCTCTTCCTTCCTTCTCCCTCTTGCAGGCCTGGGCCTCTGTTACTAGGCCCGCCTCCG
This sequence comes from Phyllobates terribilis, assembly GCF_046119375.1. NCBI lineage: Eukaryota > Metazoa > Chordata > Amphibia > Anura > Dendrobatidae > Phyllobates > Phyllobates terribilis. Next base: position 33,009,235 of record NW_027362761.1, on the reverse strand, counting down.
GAGCAGAGCTCATGCAGAGCCCCTGCTCCCTGCCACTTCTGCTCAGACTTCTCTGCACTGAACTAAGATGGTGCCCACCTTTTATACTCCCTTCTCAATGCACCCAGGAACTGCTTCCTCCCTGCTCCTGCACTACAGGGTTCCCCTTCCTCAGTGTTCCCTCCCCCCACTCCAGCCAGGGACAGGGACTGTCGTGCCCATCTCAGGGGCATATTGGTCGCCCTGCCCCACGGCAATGTGGTGTAATGCATGCAGGTGTCGGGTCCTGATCCACACTCCATCCTTACCTGAGAGTGAGATATCACACCTCTGGGTGAGGTGCAATACGTCTGTAGCAACCGAGCCCTCAGGGTGCTACAGTTCCATTTATCTTCAGCCTAGGTGACGTATTGCGATACAGGGCCGTGATTTTGGCTATAAAAGGGTCCCCTAGACCCCTACCCCAAGCTCTTTAAGAGAATCATATATGGCGTGCCAGGAGACTCTATGGAATGCTTTCTCAGCATCCAACGAGAGTATCTAATTACAAATTTTTAACTGCATCTAGCCCAGGAAATACTTTGTGCCTAGTAGCAGTGTCTGCTAGTCAGCGGATTATCCCGGCTGTTAAGCAACCTACACCACCTGTAGTTTAGACACTTAACTTTTTCAAAGGAAATGCTTCGGGACCATGGGATACTTAGTGAAGAGCATCAGGAGGCACCCCAAGGCATAGGGGCTGGGACTGGCAGTAGGATGCCTTGCGGTGGACAGCCGAGCTCGATCCTTATAAAAGCTTTTTAACTGCAGCAGCTTTAGTGGACGCTACTGGAGCTGGAATTACCGCGGCTGCTGGCATGAGACTTGCCCTCCAATAGATCCTTGTAAATGGATTTAAAGTGTATTCATTCAAATTAGAGAGACAATTTAAATTAAAAAGCTTAGAGCTGCCTCCACCACAGGGGGGCTCGCTCGACCCACCAGCGGACAGGCACCAGTATTGGGAGAGGGGGGCTGGCCGTCAGGGTTCACCGCGGCTCTGGCACAAACCCGGCGACACGGAGGTGGCACGGGCAGGAGCGGACTGGCCGTGTCGGCTTCTCACTTTTTGGATTTTAGAAGGGCATGACATGCCTATATCTGTGTCTCCCCCTCCTTTTACTCTTCCACCTCTTTTATTTTCGCATGACTATATGTACTTGTCACTTTTCCATGTGTTAGTTATGTCTTCTGAGCAGTTTGTCAGCTTTTGGACACCTTTGAAGGTGTTTTCTATGTGTTTCTATGTGTTTTTGTTTGCCTGCCATTGGTTTTAACGGTGTTCGAAGGTGTTCGACGAACAGTTCGACGAACAGTTCGGCGAACACACGGGTGTTCGACGAACCGAACCGAACTCGAACACTACGGGGGTGGCTCAACACTAACTGTGACCTCCACGTCTCTTCCAAGGGGCATTAAAACCACCTTCTTAAGCTACTGTGACCTCCACCACTCTTCCAAGGGGCATTAAAACTGTCTTGTTAAGCTACTGTGACCTCCAAGTCTCTACCAAGAGGCATTAAAACTGTCTTGTTAAGTTACTGTGACCTCCACCTCTCTTCCAAGGGGCATTAAAACTGTCTTGTTAAACTATTGTGAACTCCACATCTCTTCCAAGGGGCATTGAAACTGTCTTGTCAAGCTACTATGACCTCCACCACTCTACCAAGGGGCATTAAATCCGTCTTGTTAAGCTACTGTGACTTCCACGTCTCTTCCAAGGGGCATTAAAACCGTCTTGTTAAGCTACTGTGACCTCCACCACTCTTCCAAGGGGCATTAAAACCATCTTGTTAAGCTACTGTGACCTCCACCACTCTTCCAAGGGGCATTAAAACCGTCTTGTTAAGCTACATTGACCTCCACGTCTCTTACAAGGGGCATTAAAACCGTCTTGTTAACCTACTGTGCCCTCCACGACTCTTCCAAGGGGCATTAAAACCATCTTGCTAATCTACTGTGACCTCCACGTCTCTTCCAAGGGGCATTAAAACTGTCTTGTTAAGCTACTGTGACCTCCTCGTCTCTTCCAAGGGGCATTAAATCCATCCTGTTAAGCTACTGTGACCTCCACTACTCTTCCAAGGGGAATTAAAACAGTCTTGTTAAGATACCTTGACATCCATCTCTCTTTCATGGGGCATTAAAACTATCTTGTTAAACTATTGTGACCTCCACATCTCTTCCAAGGGGCATTAAAACTGTCTTGTTAAGCAACTGTAACCTCCACCACTCTTACAAGGGGAATTAAAACTGTTTTGTTAAGCAACTGTGACCTTCATGTCTCTTCCAAGGGGCACTAAAACTGTCTTGTTAAGCTACTGTGACCTCCACCACTCTACCAAGGGGCATTAAATCCGTCTTGTTAAGCTACTGTGACCTCCACCACTCTTCCAAGGGGCATTAAAACCATCTTGTTAAGCTACTGTGACCTCCACCACTCTTCCAAGGGGCATTAAAACCGTCTTGTTAAGCTACTGTGACCTCCACGTCTCTTCCAAGGGGCATTAAAACCGTCTTGTTAATCTACTGTGACCTCCACGTCTCTTCCAAGGGGCATTAAATCCACCTTGTTAAGCTACTGTGACCTCCACTACTCTTCCAAGGGGAATTAAAACTGTCTTGTTAAGCTACTGTGACCTCCAAGTCTCTTCCAACGGGCATTAAAACTGTCTTGTCAAGCTACTGTGACCTCCACCACTCTACCAAGGGGCATTAAATCCATCTTGTTAAGCTACTGTGACCTTCACGTCTCTTCCAAGGGGCATTAAAACCGTCTTGTTAAGCTACTGTGACCTCCACCACTCTTCCAAAGGGCATTAAATACATCTTTTTAAGCTACTGTGCCCTCCACGTCCCTTACAAGGGGCATTAAAACCGTCTTGTTAATCTACTGTGACCTCCACGTCTCTTCCAAGGGACATTAAAACCGTCTTGTTAATCTACTGTGACCTCCACGTCTCTTTCAAGGGGCATTAAAACTGTCTTGCTAAGCTACTGTGACCTCCTCTTTTCTTCCAAAGGGCATTAAAACCGTATTGTTAAGCTCCTGTGACCTCCACGTCTCTTCCAAGGGGCATTAAAACCGTCTCGTTAAGCTACTGTGACCTCCACCACTCTTCCATAGGGCATTAAAACAGTCTTGTTAAGCTACTGTGATCTCTACCACTTTTCCAAGGTGCATTAATATTGTCTTTTTATTCCATTGCGACCTCCACCACTCTTCCAAGGTGCATTAAAACTGTCTTGTTAAGCTAATGTGACCTCCACCACTCTTCCAAGGGGCATTAAAACCATCTTGTTAAGCTACTGTGACCTCCTCGTCTCTTCTAAGGGGCATTAAAACCGTATTGTTAAGCTACTGTGACCTCCATGTCTCTTCCAAGGGGCATTAAAACCACCTTGTTAAGCTACTGTGACCTCCAGCACTCTTCCAAGGGGCATAAAAACTGTCTTGGTAAGTTACTGTGACCTCCACCTCTCTTCCAAGGGGCATTAAATTTGTCTTGTTAAGCTAATGTGACCTCCACCACTATTCCAAGGGGCATTAAAACTGTTTTGTTAAGCTACTGTGACCAACATATCTCTTCCAAGAGGCATCAAACCTGTCTTGCTTAGCTACTGTGACCTCCACGTCTCTTCCAAGGGGCATTAAAACCATCTTGTTAAGCTACTGTGACCTCCTCAACTATTCCAAAGGGCATTAAAACTGTCTTGTTAAGCTACTGTGACCTCCACGTCTCTTCCATGGGGCATTAAAGCCATCTTGTTAATGTACTGTGACCTCCACGTATCTTCCAAGGGGCATTAAAACCGTCTTGTTAATCTACTGTAACTTCCCAGTCTCTTCCAAGGGGCATTAAAACAGTCTTGTTAAGCTACTGTGACCTCCACCACTCTTCCAAGGGGCATTAAAACCGTCTTGTTAAGCTACTGTGACCTCCACCACTCTTCCAAGGGGCATTGATATAGTCTTTATATTCCACAGCGACCTCCACCACTTTTCCAAGGGCTATTAAAATTGTCTTGTTAAGCTACTGCGACCTCCACGTCTCTTGCAAGGGGCATTAAAACCGTCTTGTTAAGCTACTGTGACCTCCACCACTCTTCCAAGGGGCATTAAAACCGTCTTGTTAGGCGACTGTGAGCTCCACGTCTCCTCCAAGGGGCACTAAAACCGTCTTGTTTAGCTACTGTGACCTCCACCACTCTTCCAAAGGGCATTAAAACCGTCTTGTTAAGCTACTGTGATCTCTACCACTCTTCCAAGGTGCATTAATATTGTCTTTTTATTCCACTGCGACCTCCACCACTCTTCCAAGGGGCATTAATACTGTCTTCTTAAGCTACTGTGACCTCCACCACTCTTCCAAGGGGCATTAAAACCGTCTTGCTAAGCTACTGTGACCTCCACGTCTCTTCCAAGGGGAATTAAAACTGTCTTGTTAAGCTACTGTGACCTCCACCACTCTTACAAGGGGCATTAAAACAGTATTGTTAAGCTACTGTGACCTCCACGTCTCTTCCAAGGGGCATTAAAACCGTCTTGTTAAGCTACTGTGACCTCCACGTCTCTTCCAAGGGGCATTAAAACTGTCTTGCTAAGCTACTGTGACCTCCTCGTTTCTTCCAAGGGGCATTAAAACCGTATTGTTAAGCTACTGTGACCTCCACGTCTCTTCCAAGGGGCATTAAAACCGTCTTGTTAAGCTACTGTGACCTCCACCTCTTTTCCAAGGGGCATTAAAACCGTCTTGTTAAGCTACTGTGACCTCCACGTCTCTTCCAAGGGGCATTAAAACTACCTTCTTAAGCTACTGTGACCTCCACCACTCTTCCAAGGGGCATGAAAACTGTCTTGTTAAGCTACTGTGACCTCCAAGTCTCTACCAAGAGGCATTAAAACTGTCTTGTTAAGTTCCTGTGACCTCCACCTCTTTTCCAAGGGGCATTAAAACTTTCTTGTTAAACTATTGTGACCTCCACATCTCTTCCAAGGGGCATTGAAACTGTCTTGTTAAGCTACTGTGACCTCCACCACTCTTGCAAGGGGATTTAAAACTGTTTTGTTAATGAACTGTGACCTTCATGACTCTGCCAAGGGGCATTAAAACTGTCTTGTTAAGCTACTGTGACCTCCACGTCTCTTCCAAGGGGCAGTAAAACTGTGTTGTCAAGCTACTATGACCTCCACCACTCTACCAAGGGGCATTAAATCCGTCTTGTTAAGCTACTGTGACCTCCACGTCTCTTCCAAGGGGCATTAAAACCGTCTTGTTAAGCTACTGTGACCTCCACCACTCTTCCAAGGGGCATTAAAACCATCTTGTTAAGCTACTGTGACCTCCACCACTCTTCCAAGGGGCATTAAAACCGTCTTGTTAAGCTACTGTGACCTCCACGTCTCTTACAAGGGGCATTAAAACCGTCTTTTTAACCTTCTGTGCCCTCCACGTCTCTTCCAAGGGGCATTAAAACCGTCTTACTAATCTACTGTGACCTCCACGTCTCTTCCAAGGGGCATTAAAACTGTCTTGTTAAGCTACTGTGACCTCCACGTCTCTTCCAACGGGCATTAAAACCGTCTTGTTAATCTACTGTGACCTCCACGTCTCTTCCAAGGGGCATTAAAACTGTCTTGTTAAGCTACTGTGACCTCCTCGTCTCTTCCAAGGGGCATTAAAACCGTATTGTTAAGCTATTCTGACCTCCACGTCTCTTCCAAGGGGCATTAAATCCACCTTGTTAAGCTACTGTGACCTCCACTACTCTTCCAAGGGGAATTAAAACTGTCTTGTTAAGCTAATGTGACCTCCAAGTCTCTTCCAAGGGGCATTTAAACTGTCTTGTCAATCTACTGTGACATCCACCACTCTACCAAGGGGCATTAAATCCGTCTTGTTAAGCTACTGTGACCTTCACGTCTCTTCCAAGGGGCATTAAAACCGTCTTGTTAAGCTACTGTGACCTCCACCACTCTTCCAAGGGGCATTAAATACGTCTTTTTAAGCTACTGTGACATCCACGTCCCTTACAAGGGGCATTAAAACCGTCTTGATAATCTACTGTGACCTCCACGTCTCTTACAAGGGGCATTAAAACCGTGTTGTTAACCTACTGTGCCCTCCACGTCTCTTCCAAGGGGCATTAAAACCGTCTTGCTAATCTACTGTGACCTCCACGTCTCTTCCAAGGGGCATTAAAACTGTCTTGTTAAGCTACTGTGACCTCCTCGTCTCTTCCAAGGGGCATTAAATCCACCCTGTTAAGCTACTGTGACCTCCATTACTCTTCCAAGGGGAATTAAAACAGTCTTGTTAAGATACTTTGACATCCATCTCTCTTTCAAGGGGCATTAAAACTATCTTGTTAAACTATTGTGACCTCCACATCTCTTCCAAGGGGCATTAAAACTGTCTTGTTTAGCTACTGTGACCTCCACCACTCTTACAAGGGGAATTAAAACTGTTTTGTTAAGCAACTGTGACCTTCATGTCTCTTCCAAGGGGCATTAAAACTGTCTTGTTAAGCTACTGTGACCTCCACCACTCTTCCAAGGGGCATTAAAACTGTCTTGTTAAGCTACTGTGACCTCCACGTCTCTTCCAAGGCGCATTAAAACTGTCTTGTCAAGCTACTATGACCTCCACCACTCTACCAAGGGGCATTAAATCCGTCTTGTTAAGCTACTGTGACCTCCACGTCTCTTCCAAGGGGCATTAAAACCATCTTGTTAAGCTACTGTGACCTCCACCACTCTTCCAAGGGGCATTAAAACCATCTTGTTAAGCTACTGTGACCTCCACCACTCTTCCAAGGGGCATTAAAACCGTCTTGTTAAGCTACTGTGACCTCCACGTCTCTTCCAACGGGCATTAAAACCGTCTTGTTAATCTACTGTGACCTTCACGTCTCTTCCAAGGGGCATTAAAACTGTCTTGTTAAGCTACTGTGACCTCCTCATCTCTTCCAAGGGGCATTAAAACCGTATTGTTAAGCTATTGTGACCTCCACGTCTCTTCCAAGGGGCATTAAATCCACCTTGTTAAGCTACTGTGACCTCCACTACTCTTCCAAGGGGAATTAAAACTGTCTTGTTGAGCTACTGTGACCTCCAAGTCTCTTCCAAGGGGCATTAAAACTGTCTTGTCAAGCTATTGTGACCTCCACCACTCTACCAAGGGGCATTAAATCCGTCTTGTTAAGCTACTGTGACCTTCACGTCTCTTCCAAGGGGCATTAAAACCGTCTTGTTAAGCTACTGTGACCTCCACCACTCTTCCAAGGTGCATTAAATACGTCTTTTTAAGCTACTGTGACATCCACGTCCCTTACAAGGGGCATTAAAACCGTCTTGTTAATCTACTGTGACGTCCACGTCTCTTCCAAGGGACATTAAAACCGTCTTGTTAATCTACTGTGACCTCCACGTCTCTTCCAAGGGGCATTAAAACTGTCTTGCAAAGCTACTGTGACCTCCTCGTTTCTTCCAAGGGGCATTAAAACCGTATTGTTAAGCTCCTGTGACCTCCACGTCTCTTCCAAGGGGCATTAAAACCGTCTTGTTAAGCTACTGTGACCTCCACCACTCTTCCATAGGGCATTAAAACAGTCTTGTTAAGCTACTGTGATCTCTACCACTTTTCCAAGGTGCATTAATATTGTCTTTTTATTCCATTGCGACCTCCACCACTCTTCCAAGGTGCATTAAAACTGTCTTGTTAAGCTAATGTGACCTCCACCACTCTTCCAAGGGGCATTACAACCGACTTGTTAAGCTACTGTGACCTCCTCGTCTCTTCCAATGGGCATTAAAACCACCTTGTTAAGCTACTGTGACCTCCACCACTCTTCCAAGGGGCATAAAAACTGTCTTGGTAAGTTACTGTGACCTCCACCTCTCTTCCAAGGGGCATTAAAACCGTCTTGTTAAGCTAATGTGACCTCCACCACTCTTCCAAGGGGCATTAAAACCGTCTTGTTAAGCTACTGTGACCTCCACGTCTCTTACAAGGGGCATTAAAACCGTCTTTTTAACCTTCTGTGCCCTCCACGTCTCTTCCAAGGGGCATTAAAACCGTCTTACTAAACTACTGTGATCTCCACGTCTCTTCCAAGGTGCATTAATACTGTCTTGTTAAGCTACTGTGACCTCCACGTCTCTTCCAACGGGCATTAAAACCGTCTTGTTAATCTACTGTGACCTCCACGTTTCTTCCAAGGGGCATTAAAACTGTCTTGTTAAGCTACTGTGACCTCCTCGTCTCTTCCAAGGGGCATTAAAACCGTATTGTTAAGCTATTGTGACCTCCACGTCTCTTCCAAGGGGCATTAAATCCACCTTGTTAAGCTACTGTGACCTCCACTACTCTTCCAAGGGGAATTAAAACTGTCTTGTTAAGCTAATGTGACCTCCAAGTCTCTTCCAAGGGGCATTTAAACTGTCTTGTCAATCTACTGTGACATCAACCACTCTACCAAGGGGCATTAAATCCGTCTTGTTAAGCTACTGTGACCTTCACGTCTCTTCCAAGGGGCATTAAAACCGTCTTGTTAAGCTACTGTGACCTCCACCACTCTTCCAAGGGGCATTAAATACGTCTTTTTAAGCTACTGTGACATCCACGTCCCTTACAAGGGGCATTAAAACCGTCTTGTTAATCTACTGTGACCTCCACGTCTCTTCCAAGGGACATTAAAACCGTCTTGTTAATCTACTGTGACCTCCACGTCTCTTCCAAGGGGCATTAAAACTGTCTTGCTAAGCTACTGTGACCTCCTCGTTTCTTCCAAGGGGCATTAAAACCGTATTGTTAAGCTCCTGTGACCTCCACGTCTCTTCCAAGGGGCATTAAAACCGTCTTGTTAAGCTACTGTGACCTCCACCACTCTTCCATAGGGCATTAAAACAGTCTTGTTAAGCTACTGTGATCTCTACCACTTTTCCAAGGTGCATTAATATTGTCTTTTTATTCCATTGCGACCTCCACCACTCTTCCAAGGTGCATTAAAACTGTCTTGTTAAGCTAATGTGACCTCCACCACTCTTCCAAGGGGCATTACAACCGTCTTGTTAAGCTACTGTGACCTCCTCGTCTCTTCTAAGGGGCATTAAAACCGTATTGTTAAGCTACTGTGACATCCATGTCTCTTCCAAGGGGCATTAAAACCACCTTGTTAAGCTACTGTGACCTCCACCACTCTTCCAAGGGGCATAAAAACTGCCTTGGTAAGTTACTGTGACCTCCACCTCTCTTCCAAGGGGCATTAAAACCGTCTTGTTAAGCTAATGTGACCTCCACCACTCTTCCAAGGGGCATTAAAGCTGTTTTGTTAAGCTACTGTGACCAACATATCTCTTCCAAGAGGCATCAAACCTGTCTTGCTAAGCTACTGTGACCTCCACGTCTCTTCCAAGGGGCATTAAACCATCTTGTTAAGCTACTGTGACCCCCTCAACTATTCCAAGGGGCATTAAAACTGTCTTGTTAAGCTACTGTGACCTCCACGTCTCTTCCATGGGGCATTAAAGCCATCTTGTTAATGTACTGTGACCTCCACGTCTCTTCCAAGGGGCATTAAAACCGTCTTGTTAATCTACTGTGACTTCCCAGTCTCTTCCAAGGGGCATTAAAACAGTCTTGTTAAGCTACTGTGACCTCCACCACTCTTCCAAGGGGCATTAAAACCGTCTTGTTAAGCTACTGTGACCTCCACGTCTCTTCCAAGGGGCATTAAAACCGTCTTGTTAAGCTACTGTGACCTCCACCACTCTTCCAAGGGGCATTAAAACCATCTTGTTAAGCTACTGTGACCTCCACCACTCTTCCAAGGGGCATTAAAACCGTCTAGTTAAGCTATTGTGACCTCCACGTCTCTTACAAGGGGCATTAAAACCGTGTTGTTAACCTACTGTGCCCTCCACGTCTCTTCCAAGGGGCATTAAAACCGTCTTGCTAATCTACTGTGACCTCCACGTCTCTTCCAAGGGGCATTAAAACTGTCTTGTTAAGCTACTGTGACCTCCTCGTCTCTTCCAAGGGGCATTAAATCCACCCTGTTAAGCTACTGTGACCTCCATTACTCTTCCAAGGGGAATTAAAACAGTCTTGTTAAGATACTTTGACATCCATCTCTCTTTCAAGGGGCATTAAAACTATCTTGTTAAACTATTGTGACCTCCACATCTCTTCCAAGGGGCATTAAAACTGTCTTGTTTAGCTACTGTGACCTCCACCACTCTTACAAGGGGAATTAAAACTGTTTTGTTAAGCAACTGTGACCTTCATGTCTCTTCCAAGGGGCATTAAAACTGTCTTGTTAAGCTACTGTGACCTCCACCACTCTTCCAAGGGGCATTAAAACTGTCTTGTTAAGCTACTGTGACCTCCACGTCTCTTCCAAGGCGCATTAAAACTGTCTTGTCAAGCTACTATGACCTCCACCACTCTACCAAGGGGCATTAAATCCGTCTTGTTAAGCTACTTTGACCTCCACGTCTCTTCCAAGGGGCATTAAAACCATCTTGTTAAGCTACTGTGACCTCCACCACTCTTCCAAGGGGCATTAAAACCATCTTGTTAAGCTACTGTGACCTCCACCACTCTTCCAAGGGGCATTAAAACCGTCTTGTTAAGCTACTGTGACCTCCACGTCTCTTCCAACGGGCATTAAAACCGTCTTGTTAATCTACTGTGACCTTCACGTCTCTTCCAAGGGGCATTAAAACTGTCTTGTTAAGCTACTGAGACCTCCTCATCTCTTCCAAGGGGCATTAAAACCGTATTGTTAAGCTATTGTGACCTCCACGTCTCTTCCAAGGGGCATTAAATCCACCTTGTTAAGCTACTGTGACCTCCACTACTCTTCCAAGGGGAATTAAAACTGTCTTGTTGAGCTACTGTGACCTCCAAGTATCTTCCAAGGGGCATTAAAACTGTCTTGTCAAGCTATTGTGACCTCCACCACTCTACCAAGGGGCATTAAATCCGTCTTGTTAAGCTACTGTGACCTTCACGTCTCTTCCAAGGGGCATTAAAACCATCTTGTTAAGCTACTGTGACCTCCACCACTCTTCCAAGGGGCATTAAATACGTCTTTTTAAGCTACTGTGACATCCACGTCCCTTACAAGGGGCATTAAAACCGTCTTGTTAATCTACTGTGACCTCCACGTCTCTTCCAAGGGACATTAAAACCGTCTTGTTAATCTACTGTGACCTCCACGTCTCTTCCAAGGGGCATTAAAACTGTCTTGCAAAGCTACTGTGACCTCCTCGTTTCTTCCAAGGGGCATTAAAACCGTATTGTTAAGCTCCTGTGACCTCACGTCTCTTCCAAGGGGCATTAAAACCGTCTTGTTAAGCTACTGTGACCTCCACCACTCTTCCATAGGGCATTAAAACAGTCTTGTTAAGCTACTGTGATCTCTACCACTTTTCCAAGGTGCATTAATATTGTCTTTTTATTCCATTGCGACCTCCACCACTCTTCCAAGGTGCATTAAAACTGTCTTGTTAAGCTAATGTGACCTCCACCACTCTTCCAAGGGGCATTAAAACTGACTTGTTAAGCTACTGTGACCTCCTCGTCTCTTCCAAGGGGCATTAAAACCACCTTGTTAAGCTACTGTGACCTCCACCACTCTTCCAAGGGGCATAAAAACTGTCTTGGTAAGTTACTGTGACCTCCACCTCTCTTCCAAGGGGCATTAAAACCGTCTTGTTAAGCTAATGTGACCTCCACCACTCTTCCAAGGGGCATTAAAACTGTTTTCTTAAGCTACTGTGACCAACATATCTCTTCCAAGAGGCATCAAACCTGTCTTGCTAAGCTACTGTGATCTCCACGTCTCTTCCAAGGGGCATTAAAACCATCTTGTTAAGCTACTGTGACCTCCTCAACTATTCCAAGGGGCATAAAACCTGTCTTGTTAAGCTACTGTGACCTCCACGTCTCTTACAAGGGGCATTAAAATCATCTTGTTAAGCTACTGTGACCTCCAGCACTCTTCCAAGGGGCATTAAAACTGTCTTGTTAAGCTTATGTGACCTCCACCACTCTTCCAAGGGGCAATAAAACAGTCTTGTTAAGCTACTGTGACCCCCTCGTGTCTTCCAAGGGGCATTAAAACCGTATTGTTAAGCTACCGTGACCTCCACGTCTCTTCCAAGGGGCATTAAAACCACCTTGTTAAGCTACTGTGACCTCCACCACTCTTCCAAGGGACATAAAAACTGTCTTGTTAAGTTACCGTGACCTCCACGTATCTTCCAATGGGCATTAAAACCGTCTTGTTAAGCTAATGTGACCTCCACCACTCTTCCAAGGGGCATTAAAACAGTTTTGTTAAGCTACTGTGACCAACATATCTCTTCCAAGGGACATCAAAACTGTCTTGCTAAGCTACTGTGACCTCCACGTCTCTTCCAAGGGGCATTAAAACTGTCTTGTTAAGCTACTGTGACCCCCACTCTTCCAAGAGGCATTAAAACCATCTTGCTAAGCTACTGTGACCTCCTCAACTCTTCCAAGGGGCATTAAAACTGTCTTGTTAAGCTACTGTGACCTCCACGTCTCTTCCATTGGGCATTAAAACCGTCTTGTTCATGTACTATGACCTCCACGTCTCTTCCAAGGGGCATTAAAACTGTCTTGTTAAGCTACTGTGACCACCACTCTTTCAAGCGGCATTAAAACCATCTTGCTAAGCTACTGTGACCTCCTTGTCTCTTCCAAGGGGCATTAAAACCGTATTGTTAAGCTATTGTGACCTCCACATCTCTTCCAAGGGGCATTAAAACCATATTGTTAAGCTACTGTGACCTCCACGTCTCTTCCAAGGGGCATTAAAACCACCATGTTAAGCTACTGTGACCTCTACCACTCTTCACAGGGGCATTAAAACTGTCTTGTTAAGCTACTGTGACCTCCAAGTCTCTACCAAGAGGCTTTAAAACTGTCTTGTTAAGTTACTGTGACCTCCACCTCTCTTCCAAGGGGCATTAAAACTGTCTTGTTAAACTACTGTGACCTCCACGTCTCTTCCAAGGTGCATTAAAACCGTTTTGTTAAGCTACTGTGACTTCCACCACTCTTCCAAGGGGCATTGAAACCGTCTTGTTAAGCTACTGTGACCTCCACGTCTCTTACAAGGGGCATTAAAACCGTTTTGTTAAGCTACTGTGACCTCCACGTCTCTTCCAAGGGGTATTAAAACTGTCTTGTTAAGCTACTGTGACCTCCACGTCTCTTCCAAGGGGCATTAAAACTGTCATGTTAAGCTAATGTGACCTCCACCACTCTTCCCGGGGGCATTAAAACCGTCTTGTTAAGCTACTGTGACCTCCACGTCTTTTCCAAGGGGCATTAAAACCGTCTTGTTAAGCTACTGTGACCTCCACGTCTCTTCCAAGGGGCATTAAAACCACCTTGTTAAGCTACTGTGACCTCCACCACTCTTCCAAGAGGCATTAAAACTGTCTTGTTAAGCTACTGTGACCTCCAAGTCTCTTCCAAGAGGCATTAAAACTGTATTGTTAAGTTACTGTGACCTCCACCTCTCTTCCAAGGGGCATTAAAACTGTCTTGTTAAACTATTGTGACCTCCACATCTCTTCCAAAGGGCATTAAAACTGTCTTGTTAAGCTACTGTGACCTCCACCACTCTTCCAGGGGGCATTAAAACCATCTTGTTAAGCTACTGTGACCTCCACGTCTTTTTCAAGGGGTATTAAATCCGTATTGCTAAGCTACTGTGACCTCCATGTCTCTTCCAAGGGGCACTAAAACCACCTTGTTAAGCTACTGTGACCTCCACCACTCTTCCAAGGAGCATTAAAACTGTCTTGTTAAGCTACTGTGACCTCCAAGTCTCTACCAAGAGGCATTAAATCTGTCTTGTTAAGTTACTGTGACCTCCACCTCTCTTCCAAGGTGCATTAAAACTGTCTTGTTAAACTATTGTGACCTCCACATCTCTTCCAAGGGGCATTAAAACTGTCTTGTTAAGCTACTGTGACCTCCACCACTCTTACAAGGCGAATTAAAACTGTCTTGTTAAGCTACTGTGACCTCCACCACTCTTACAAGGTGAATTAAAACTGTCTTGTTAAGCTACTGTGACCTCCACCACTCTTCCAAGGGGAATTAAAACTGTCTTGTTAAGCTACTGTGACCTCCATGTCTCTTCCAAGGGGCATTAAAACCGTCTTGTTAAGATACTATGACCTCCATGTCTCTTCCAAGGGGCATTAAAACCATCTTGTTAAGCTACTGTGACCTCCACGTCTCTTCGAAGGGTCATTAAAACCACCTTGGTAAGCTACTGTGGCCTCCACCACTCTCCACACGGGCATTAAAACCGTCTTGTTAAGCTACTGTGACCTCCAATTCTCTTCCAAGCGGCATTAAAACTGTCTTGTTAAACTACTGTGACCTCCATGTCTCTTCTAAGGGGCATTGAAACCATCTTGTTAAGCTACTGTGACCTCCACGTCTCTTCCAAGGGGCATTAAAACCGTCTTGTTAAGCTACTGTGACCTCCACGTCTCTTTCAAGGGGCAATAAAACCGTTTTGTTAAGCTAATATGACCTCCACGTCTCTTCCAAGGGATATTAAAACTGTCTTATTAAGCTACTGTGACATCCACGTCTCTTCCAAGGGGCATTAAAACCGTCTTGTTAAGCTACTGTGACCTCCACGTCTCTTCCAAGGGGCATTAAAACCACCTTGTTAAGCTGCTGTGACCTGCAACACTCTTCCAAGGGGCATTAAAACTGTCTTGTTAATCTACTGTGACCTCCAAGTCTCTACCAAGAGGCATTAAAACTGTCTAGTTAAGTTACTGTGACCTCCACATCTCTTCCAAGGGGCATTAAAACTGTCTTGTTAAGCTACTGTGACCTCCACCACTCTTACAAGGCGAATTAAAACTGTCTTGTTAAGCTACTGTGACCTCCACCGCTCTTACAAGGTGAATTAAAACTGTCTTGTTAAGCTACTGTGACCTCCACCACTCTTCCAAGGGGAATTAAAACTGTCTTGTTAAGCTACTGTGACCTCCATGTCTCTTCCAAGGGGCATTAAAACCGTCTTGTTAAGATACTATGACCTCCACATCTCTTCCAAGGGGCATTAAAACCATATTGTTAAGCTACTGTGACCTCCACGTCTCTTCCAAGGGGCATTAAAACCACCATGTTAAGCTACTGTGACCTCTACCACTCTTCACAGGGGCATTAAAACTGTCTTGTTAAGCTACTGTGACCTCCAAGTCTCTACCAAGAGGCTTTAAAACTGTCTTGTTAAGTTACTGTGACCTCCACCTCTCTTCCAAGGGGCATTAAAACTGTCTTGTTAAACTACTGTGACCTCCACGTCTCTTCCAAGGTGCATTAAAACCGTTTTGTTAAGCTACTGTGACTTCCACCACTCTTCCAAGGGGCATTGAAACCGTCTTGTTAAGCTACTGTGACCTCCACGTCTCTTACAAGGGGCATTAAAACCGTTTTGTTAAGCTACTGTGACCTCCACGTCTCTTCCAAGGGGTATCAAAACTGTCTTGTTAAGCTACTGTGACCTCCACGTCTCTTCCAAGGGGCATTAAAACTGTCATGTTAAGCTAATGTGACCTCCACCACTCTTCCCGGGGGCATTAAAACCGTCTTGTTAAGCTACTGTGACCTCCACGTCTTTTCCAAGGGGCATTAAAACCGTCTTGTTAAGCTACTGTGACCTCCACGTCTCTTCCAAGGGGCATTAAAACCACCTTGTTAAGCTACTGTGACCTCCACCACTCTTCCAAGAGGCATTAAAACTGTCTTGTTAAGCTACTGTGACCTCCAAGTCTCTTCCAAGAGGCATTAAAACTGTATTGTTAAGTTACTGTGACCTCCACCTCTCTTCCAAGGGGCATTAAAACTGTCTTGTTAAACTATTGTGACCTCCACATCTCTTCCAAAGGGCATTAAAACTGTCTTGTTAAGCTACTGTGACCTCCACCACTCTTCCAGGGGGCATTAAAACCATCTTGTTAAGCTACTGTGACCTCCACGTCTTTTTCAAGGGGTATTAAATCCGTATTGCTAAGCTACTGTGACCTCCATGTCTCTTCCAAGGGGCACTAAAACCACCTTGTTAAGCTACTGTGACCTCCACCACTCTTCCAAGGAGCATTAAAACTGTCTTGTTAAGCTACTGTGACCTCCAAGTCTCTACCAAGAGGCATTAAATCTGTCTTGTTAAGTTACTGTGACCTCCACCTCTCTTCCAAGGTGCATTAAAACTGTCTTGTTAAACTATTGTGACCTCCACATCTCTTCCAAGGGGCATTAAAACTGTCTTGTTAAGCTACTGTGACCTCCACCACTCTTACAAGGCGAATTAAAACTGTCTTGTTAAGCTACTGTGACCTCCACCACTCTTACAAGGTGAATTAAAACTGTCTTGTTAAGCTACTGTGACCTCCACCACTCTTCCAAGGGGAATTAAAACTGTCTTGTTAAGCTACTGTGACCTCCACGTCTCTTCGAAGGGTCATTAAAACCACCTTGGTAAGCTACTGTGGCCTCCACCACTCTCCACAGGGGCATTAAAACCGTCTTGTTAAGCTACTGTGACCTCCAATTCTCTTCCAAGCGGCATTAAAACTGTCTTGTTAAACTACTGTGACCTCCATGTCTCTTCTAAGGGGCATTGAAACCATCTTGTTAAGCTACTGTGACCTCCACGTCTCTTCCAAGGGGCATTAAAATCGTCTTGTTAAGCTACTGTGACTTCCACGTCTCTTTCAAGGGGCAATAAAACCGTTTTGTTAAGCTACTATGACCTCCACGTCTCTTCCAAGGGATATTAAAACTGTCTTATTAAGCTACTGTGACATCCACGTCTCTTCCAAGGGGCATTAAAACCGTCTTGTTAAGCTACTGTGACCTCCACGTCTCTTCCAAGGGGCATTAAAACCACCTTGTTAAGCTGCTGTGACCTGCAACACTCTTCCAAGGGGCATTAAAACTGTCTTGTTAAGCTACTGTGACCTCCAAGTCTCTACCAAGAGTCATTAAAACTGTCTAGTTAAGTTACTGTGACCTCCACATCTCTTCCAAGGGGCATTAAAACTGTCTTGTTAAGCTACTGTGACCTCCACCACTCTTACAAGGCGAATTAAAACTGTCTTGTTAAGCTACTGTGACCTCCACCGCTCTTACAAGGTGAATTAAAACTGTCTTGTTAAGCTACTGTGACCTCCACCACTCTTCCAAGGGGAATTAAAACTGTCTTGTTAAGCTACTGTGACCTCCATGTCTCTTCCAAGGGGCATTAAAACCGTCTTGTTAAGATACTATGACCTCCATGTCTCTTCCAAGGGGCATTAAAACCACCTTGTTAAGCTGCTGTGACCTGCAACACTCTTCCAAGGGGCATTAAAACTGTCTTGTTAAGCTACTGTGACTTCCAAGTCTCTGCCAAGAGGCATTAAAACTGTCTAGTTAAGTTACTGTGACCTCCACCTCTCTTCCAAGGGTCATTAAAACTGTCTTGTTAAACTATTTTGACCTTCACATCTCTTCCAAGGGGCATTAAAACTGTCTTGTTAAGCTACTGTGACCTCCACCACTCTTCCAAGGGGAATTAAAACCATCTTGTTAAGCTACTGTGACCTCCACCACTCTTCCAAGGGGCATTAAAACCGTCTTGTTAAGCTACTGTGACCTCCACCACTCTTCTATAGGGCATTAAAACAGTCTTGTTAAGCTACTGTGATCTCTACCACTCTTCCAAGGTGCATTAATATTGTCTTTTTATTCCATTGCGACCTCCACCACTCTTCCAAGGGGCATTAAAACTGTCTTCTTAAGCTACTGTGACCTCCACCACTCTTCCAAGGGGCATGAAAACCGTCTTGTTAAGCTACTGTGACCTCCACGTCTCTTCCAAGGGGCATTAAAACTGTCTTGTTAAGCTACTGTGACCTCCACCACTCTTCCAAGGGGCATTAAAACCGTATTGTTAAGCACCTGTGACCTCCACGTCTCTTCCAAGGGGCATTAAAACCGTCTTGTTAAGCTACTGTGACCTCCACCTCTCTTCCAAGGGACATTAAAACCATCTTGTTAAGCTACTGTGAACTCCACCACTCTTCCAAGGGGCATTAAAACCATCTTTTTAAGCTACTGTGACCTCCATGTCTCTTCCAGGGGCATTAAAACCATCTTGTTAAGCTACTGTGACCTCCACGTCTCTTCCAAGGGGCATTAAAACCTCCTTGTTAAGCGACTGTGACCTCCACCACTCTTCTCAGGGGCATTAAAACTGTCTTGTTAAGCTACTGTGACCTCCATGTCTCTTCCAAGGGGCATTAAAACCATCTTGTTAAGCTACTGTGACCTCCACGTCTCTTCCAAGGGGCATTAAAACCACCTTGTTAAGCTACTGTGACCTCCATGTCTCTTCCAAGGGGCATTAAAACCGTCTTGTTAAGCTACTGTGACCTCCACGTCTCTTCCAATGAGCATTAAAACTGTCTTGTTAAGCTACTGTGACCTCCACCACTCTTCCAAGGGGCATTAAAACCATATTGTTAAGCTACTGTGACCTCCACGTCTCTTCCAAGGGGCATTAAAACCGTCTTGTTAAGCTACTGTGACCTCCACCACTCTTCCAAGGGACATTAAAACCATCTTGTTAAGCTACTGTGAACTCCACCACTCTTCCAAGGGGCATTAAAACCATCTTTTCAAGCTACTGTGACCTCCATGTCTCTTCCAAGGGGCATTAAAACCATCTTGTTAAGCTACTGTGACCTCCACGTCTCTTCCAAGGGGCATTAAAACCACCTTGTTAAGCGACTGTTACCTCCACCACTCTTCACACGGGCATTAAAACTGTCTTGTTAAGCTACTGTGACCTCCAAGTCTCTAGCAAGAGGCATTAAAACTGTCTTGTTAAGTTACTGTGACCTCCACCTCTCTTCCAAGGGGCATTAAAACTGTCTTGTTAAACTACTGTGACCTCCACGTCTCTTCCAAGGGGCATTAAAACCATCTTGTTAAGCTACTGTGACCTCCACCACTCTTCCAAGGGGCATTGAAACCATCTTGTTAAGCTACTGTGACCTCCACGTCTCTTACAAGGGGCATTAAAACCGTTTTGTTAAGCTACTGTGACCTCCACGTCTCTTCCAAGGGGTATTAAAACTGTCTTGTTAAGCTACTGTGACCTCCACGTCTCTCCCAAGGGGCATTAACACTGTCTTGTTAAGCTACTGTGACCTCCACCACTCTTCCAGGGGGCATTAAAACCATCTTGTTAAGCTACTGTGACCTCCACGTCTTTTTCAAGGGGTATTAAATCCGTATTGCTAAGCTACTGTGACCTCCATGTCTCTTCCAAGGGGCACTAAAACCACCTTGTTAAGCTACTGTGACCTCCACCACTCTTCCAAGGAGCATTAAAACTGTCTTGTTAAGCTACTGTGACCTCCAAGTCTCTACCAAGAGGCATTAAAACTGTCTTGTTAAGTTACTGTGACCTCCACTTCTCTTCCAAGGTGCATTAAAACTGTCTTGTTAAACTATTGTGACCTCCACATCTCTTCCAAGGGGCATTAAAACTGTCTTGTTAAGCTACTGTGACCTCCACCACTCTTACAAGGCGAATTAAAACTGTCTTGTTAAGCTACTGTGACCTCCACCACTCTTACAAGGCGAATTAAAACTGTTTTGTTAAGCAACTGTGAGCTTCATGTCTCTTCCAAGGGGCATTTAAACTGTCTTGTTAAGCTACTGTGACCTCCACCACTCTTCCAAGGGGCATTAAAACTGTCTTGTTAAGCTACTGTGACCTCCACGTCTCTTCCAAGGGGCATTAAAACTGTCTTGTCAAGCTAATATGACCTCCACCACTCTACCAAGGGGCATTAAATCCGCCTTGTTAAGCTACTGTGACCTCCACGTCTCTTCCAAGGGGCATTAAAACCATCTTGTTAAGCTACTGTGACCTCCACCACTCTTCCAAGGGGCATTAAAACCATCTTGTTAAGCTACTGTGACCTCCACCACTCTTTCAAGGGCCATTAAAACCGTCTTGTTAAGCTACTGTGCCCTCCACGTGTCTTACAAGGGGCATTAAAACCGTCTTGTTAATCTACTGTGACCTCCACGTCTCTTCCAAGGGGCATTAAAACCGTCTTGTTAATCTACTGTGACCTCCACGTCTCTTCCAAGGGGCATTAAAACTGTCTTGCATAGCTACTGTGACCTCCTCGTTTCTTCCAAGGGGCATTAAAACCGTATTGTTAAGCTCCTGTGACCTCCACGTCTCTTCCAAGGGGCATTAAAAGCATCTTGTTAAGCTACTGTGACCTCCACCACTCTTCCATAGGGCATTAAAACAGTCTTGTTAAGCTACTGTGATCTCTACCACTTTTCCAAGGTGCATTAATATTGTCTTTTTATTCCATTGCGACCTCCACCACTCTTCCAAGGTGCATTAAAACTGTCTTGTTAAGCTAATGTGACCTCCACCACTCTTCCAAGGGGCATTAAAACCGACTTGTTAAGCTACTGTGACCTCCTCGTCTCTTCCAAGGGGCATTAAAACCACCTTGTTAAGCTACTGTGACCTCCACCACTCTTCCAAGGGGCATAAAAACTGTCTTGGTAAGTTACTGTGACCTCCACCTCTCTTCCAAGGGGCATTAAAACCGTCTTGTTAAGCTAATGTGACCTCCACCACTCTTCCAAGGGGCATTAAATCCGTCTTGTTAAGCTACTGTGACCTCCACGTCTCTTACAAGGGGCATTAAAACCGTCTTTTTAACCTTCTGTGCCCTCCACGTCTCTTCCAAGGGGCATTAAAACCGTCTTACTAATCTACTGTGACCTCCACGTCTCTTCCAAGGTGCATTAATACTGTCTTGTTAAGCTACTGTGACCTCCACGTCTCTTCCAACGGGCATTAAAACCGTCTTGTTAATCTACTGTGACCTCCACGTCTCTTCCAAGGGGCATTAAAACTGTCTTGTTAAGCTACTGTGACCTCCTCGTCTCTTCCAAGGGGCATTAAAACCGTATTGTTAAGCTATTGTGACCTCCATGTCTCTTCCAAGGGGCATTAAATCCACCTTGTTAAGCTACTGTGACCTCCACTACTCTTCCAAGGGGAATTAAAACTGTCTTGTTAAGCTAATGTGACCTCCAAGTCTCTTACAAGGGGCATTTAAACTGTCTTGTCAATCTACTGTGACATCCACCACTCTACCAAGGGGCATTAAATCCGTCTTGTTAAGCTACTGTGACCTTCACGTCTCTTCCAAGGGGCATTAAAACCGTCTTGTTAAGCTACTGTGACCTCCACCACTCTTCCAAGGGGCATTAAATACGTCTTTTTAAGCTACTGTGACATCCACGTCCCTTACAAGGGGCATTAAAACCGTCTTGTTAATCTACTGTGACCTCCACGTCTCTTCCAAGGGACATTAAAACCGTCTTGTTAATCTACTGTGACCTCCACGTCTCTTCCAAGGGGCATTAAAACTGTCTTGCTAAGCTACTGTGACCTCCTCGTTTCTTCCAAGGGGCATTAAAACCGTATTGTTAAGCTCCTGTGACCTCCACGTCTCTTCCAAGGGGCATTAAAACCGTCTTGTTAAGCTACTGTGACCTCCACCACTATTCCATAGGGCATTAAAACAGTCTTGTTAAGCTACTGTGATCTCTACCACTTTTCCAAGGTGCATTAATATTGTCTTTTTATTCCATTGCGACCTCCACCACTCTTCCAAGGTGCATTAAAACTGTCTTGTTAAGCTAATGTGACCTCCACCACTCTTCCAAGGGGCATTACAACCGTCTTGTTAAGCTACTGTGACCTCCTCGTCTCTTCTAAGGGGCATTAAAACCGTATTGTTAAGCTACTGTGACATCCATGTCTCTTCCAAGGGGCATTAAAACCACCTTGTTAAGCTACTGTGACCTCCACCACTCTTCCAAGGGGTATAAAAACTGTCTTGGTAAGTTACTGTGACCTCCACCTCTCTTCCAAGGGGCATTAAAACCGTCTTGTTAAGCTAATGTGACCTCCACCACTCTTCCAAGGGGCATTAAAACTGTTTTGTTAAGCTACTGTGACCAACATATCTCTTCCAAGAGGCATCAAACCTGTCTTGCTAAGCTACTGTGACCTCCACGTCTCTTCCAAGGGGCATTAAACCATCTTGTTAAGCTACTGTGACCTCCTCAACTATTCCAAGGGGCATTAAAACTGTCTTGTTAAGCTACTGTGACCTCCACGTCTCTTCCATGGGGCATTAAAGGCATCTTGTTAATGTACTGTGACCTCCACGTCTCTTCCAAGGGGCATTAAAACCGTCTTGTTAATCTACTGTGACTTCCCAGTCTCTTCCAAGGGGCATTAAAACAGTCTTGTTAAGCTACTGTGACCTCCACCACTCTTCCAAGGGGCATTAAAACCGTCTTGTTAAGCTACTGTGACCTCCACGTCTCTTCCAAGGGGCATTAAAACCGTCTTGTTAAGCTACTGTGACCTCCACCACTCTTCCAAGGGGCATTAAAACCATCTTGTTAAGCTACTGTGACCTCCACCACTCTTCCAAGGGGCATTAAAACCGTCTAGTTAAGCTATTGTGACCTCCACGTCTCTTACAAGGGGCATTAAAACCGTGTTGTTAACCTACTGTGCCCTCCACGTCTCTTCCAAGGGGCATTAAAACTGTCTTGCTAATCTACTGTGACCTCCACGTCTCTTCCAAGGGGCATTAAAACTGTCTTGTTAAGCTACTGTGACCTCCTCGTCTCTTCCAAGGGGCATTAAATCCACACTGTTAAGCTACTGTGACCTCCATTACTCTTCCAAGGGGAATTAAAACAGTCTTGTTAAGATACTTTGACATCCATCTCTCTTTCAAGGGGCATTAAAACTATCTTGTTAAACTATTGTGACCTCCACATCTCTTCCAAGGGGCATTAAAACTGTCTTGTTTAGCTACTGTGACCTCCACCACTCTTACAAGGGGAATTAAAACTGTTTTGTTAAGCAACTATGACCTTCATGTCTCTTCCAAGGGGCATTAAAACTGTCTTGTTAAGCTACTGTGACCTCCACCACTCTTCCAAGGGGCATTAAAACTGTCTTGTTAAGCTACTGTGACCTCCACGTCTCTTCCAAGGCGCATTAAAACTGTCTTGTCAAGCTACTATGACCTCCACCACTCTACCAAGGGGCATTAAATCCGTCTTGTTAAGCTACTTTGACCTCCACGTCTCTTCCAAGGGGCATTAAAACCATCTTGTTAAGCTACTGTGACCTCCACCACTCTTCCAAGGGGCATTAAAACCATCTTGTTAAGCTACTCTGACCTCCACCACTCTTCCAAGGGGCATTAAAACCGTCTTGTTAAGCTACTGTGACCTCCACGTCTCTTCCAACGGGCATTAAAACCGTCTTGTTAATCTACTGTGACCTTCACGTCTCTTCCAAGGGGCATTAAAACTGTCTTGTTAAGCTACTGTGACCTCCTCATCTCTTCCAAGGGGCATTAAAACCGTATTGTTAAGCTATTGTGACCTCCACGTCTCTTCCAAGGGGCATTAAATCCACCTTGTTAAGCTACTGTGACCTCCACTACTCTTCCAAGGGGCATTAAAACTGTCTTGTTAAGCTACTGTGACCTCCACCACTCTTCCAAGGGGCATTAAAACTGTCTTGTTAAGCTACTGTGACCTCCACGTCTCTTCCAAGGCGCATTAAAACTGTCTTGTCAAGCTACTATGACCTCCACCACTCTACCAAGGGGCATTAAATCCGTCTTGTTAAGCTACTTTGACCTCCACGTCTCTTCCAAGGGGCATTAAAACCATCTTGTTAAGCTACTGTGACCTCCACCACTCTTCCAAGGGGCATTAAAACCATCTTGTTAAGCTACTCTGACCTCCCCCACTCTTCCAAGGGGCATTAAAACCGTCTTGTTAAGCTACTGTGACCTCCACGTCTCTTCCAACGGGCATTAAAACCGTCTTGTTAATCTACTGTGACCTTCACGTCTCTTCCAAGGGGCATTAAAACTGTCTTGTTAAGCTACTGTGACCTCCTCATCTCTTCCAAGGGGCATTAAAACCGTATTGTTAAGCTATTGTGACCTCCACGTCTCTTCCAAGGGGCATTAAATCCACCTTGTTAAGCTACTGTGACCTCCACTACTCTTCCAAGGGGAATTAAAACTGTCTTGTTGAGCTACTGTGACCTCCAAGTATCTTCCAAGGGGCATTAAAACTGTCTTGTCAAGCTATTGTGACCTCCACCACTCTACCAAGGGGCATTAAATCCGTCTTGTTAAGCTACTGTGACCTTCACGTCTCTTCCAAGGGGCATTAAAACCGTCTTGTTAAGCTACTGTGACCTCCACCACTCTTCGAAGGGGCATTAAATACGTCTTTTTAAGCTACTGTGACATCCACGTCCCTTACAAGGGGCATTAAAACCGTCTTGTTAATCTACTGTGACCTCCACGTCTCTTCCAAGGGACATTAAAACCGTCTTGTTAATCTACTGTGACCTCCACGTCTCTTCCAAGGGGCATTAAAACTGTCTTGCAAAGCTACTGTGACCTCCTCGTTTCTTCCAAGGGGCATTAAAACCGTATTGTTAAGCTCCTGTGACCTCACGTCTCTTCCAAGGGGCATTAAAACCGTCTTGTTAAGCTACTGTGACCTCCACCACTCTTCCATAGGGCATTAAAACAGTCTTGTTAAGCTACTGTGATCTCTACCACTTTTCCAAGGTGCATTAATATTGTCTTTTTATTCCATTGCGACCTCCACCACTCTTCCAAGGTGCATTAAAACTGTCTTGTTAAGCTAATGTGACCTCCACCACTCTTCCAAGGGGCATTAAAACCGACTTGTTAAGCTACTGTGACCTCCTCGTCTCTTCCAAGGGGCATTAAAACCACCTTGTTAAGCTACTGTGACCTCCACCACTCTTCCAAGGGGCATAAAAACTGTCTTGGTAAGTTACTGTGACCTCCACCTCTCTTCCAAGGGGCATTAAAACCGTCTTGTTAAGCTAATGTGACCTCCACCACTCTTCCAAGGGGCATTAAAACTGTTTTCTTAAGCTACTGTGACCAACATATCTCTTCCAAGAGGCATCAAACCTGTCTTGCTAAGCTACTGTGATCTCCACGTCTCTTCCAAGGGGCATTAAAACCATCTTGTTAAGCTACTGTGACCTCCTCAACTATTCCAAGGGGCATTAAACCTGTCTTGTTAAGCTACTGTGACCTCCACGTCTCTTACAAGGGGCATTAAAATCATCTTGTTAAGCTACTGTGACCTCCAGCACTCTTCCAAGGGGCATTAAAACTGTCTTGTTAAGCTTATGTGACCTCCACCACTCTTCCAAGGGGCAATAAAACAGTCTTGTTAAGCTACTGAGACCCCCTCGTGTCTTCCAAGGGGCATTAAAACCGTATTGTTAAGCTACCGTGACCTCCACGTCTCTTCCAAGGGGCATTAAAACCACCTTGTTAAGCTACTGTGACCTCCACCACTCTTCCAAGGGACATAAAAACTGTCTTGTTAAGTTACTGTGACCTCCACGTATCTTCCAATGGGCATTAAAACCGTCTTGTTAAGCTAATGTGACCTCCACCACTCTTCCAAGGGGCATTAAAACAGTTTTGTTAAGCTACTGTGACCAACATATCTCTTCCAAGGGACATCAAAACTGTCTTGCTAAGCTACTGTGACCTCCACGTCTCTTCCAAGGGGCATTAAAACTGTCTTGTTAAGCTACTGTGACCCCCACTCTTCCAAGAGGCATTAAAACCATCTTGCTAAGCTACTGTGACCTCCTCAACTCTTCCAAGGGGCATTAAAACTGTCTTGTTAAGCTACTGTGACCTCCACGTCTCTTCCATTGGGCATTAAAACCGTCTTGTTCATGTACTATGACCTCCACGTCTCTTCCAAGGGGCATTAAAACTGTCTTGTTAAGCTACTGTGACCACCACTCTTTCAAGCGGCATTAAAACCATCTTGCTAAGCTACTGTGACCTCCTCGTCTCTTCCAAGGGGCATTAAAACCGTATTGTTAAGCTATTGTGACCTCCACATCTCTTCCAAGGGGCATTAAAACCATATTGTTAAGCTACTGTGACCTCCACGTCTCTTCCAAGGGGCATTAAAACCACCATGTTAAGCTACTGTGACCTCTACCACTCTTCACAGGGGCATTAAAACTGTCTTGTTAAGCTACTGTGACCTCCAAGTCTCTACCAAGAGGCTTTAAAACTGTCTTGTTAAGTTACTGTGACCTCCACCTCTCTTCCAAGGGGCATTAAAACTGTCTTGTTAAACTACTGTGACCTCCACGTCTCTTCCAAGGTGCATTAAAACCGTTTTGTTAAGCTACTGTGACTTCCACCACTCTTCCAAGGGGCATTGAAACAGTCTTGTTAAGCTACTGTGACCTCCACGTCTCTTACAAGGGGCATTAAAACCGTTTTGTTAAGCTACTGTGACCTCCACGTCTCTTCCAAGGGGTATTAAAACTGTCTTGTTAAGCTACTGTGACCTCCACGTCTCTTCCAAGGGGCATTAAAACTGTCATGTTAAGCTACTGTGACCTCCACCACTCTTCCCGGGGGCATTAAAACCATCTTGTTAAGCTACTGTGACCTCCACGTCTTTTCCAAGGGGCATTAAAACCGTCTTGTTAAGCTACTGTGACCTCCACGTCTCTTCCAATCGGCATTAAAACCACCTTGTTAAGCTACTGTGACCTCCACCACTCTTCCAAGAGGCATTAAAACTGTCTTGTTAAGCTACTGTGACCTCCAAGTCTCTTCCAAGAGGTATTAAAACTGTATTGTTAAGTTACTGTGACCTCCACCTCTCTTCCAAGGGGCATTAAAACTGTCTTGTTAAACTATTGTGACCTCCACATCTCTTCCAAAGGGCATTAAAACTGTCTTGTTAAGCTACTGTGACCTCCACCACTCTTCCAGGGGGCATTAAAACCATCTTGTTAAGCTACTGTGACCTCCACGTCTTTTTCAAGGGGTATTAAATCCGTATTGCTAAGCTACTGTGACCTCCATGTCTCTTCCAAGGGGCACTAAAACCACCTTGTTAAGCTACTGTGACCTCCACCACTCTTCCAAGGAGCATTAAAACTGTCTTGTTAAGCTACTGTGACCTCCAAGTCTCTACCAAGAGGCATTAAAACTGTCTTGTTAAGTTACTGTGACCTCCACCTCTCTTCCAAGGTGCATTAAAACTGTCTTGTTAAACTATTGTGACCTCCACATCTCTTCCAAGGGGCATTAAAACTGTCTTGTTAAGCTACTGTGACCTCCACCACTCTTACAAGGCGAATTAAAACTGTCTTGTTAAGCTACTGTGACCTCCACCACTCTTACAAGGTGAATTAAAACTGTCTTGTTAAGCTACTGTGACCTCCACCACTCTTCCAAGGGGAATTAAAACTGTCTTGTTAAGCTACTGTGACCTCCATGTCTCTTCCAAGGGGCATTAAAACCGTCTTGTTAAGATACTATGACCTCCATGTCTCTTCCAAGGGGCATTAAAACCATCTTGTTAAGCTACTGTGACCTCCACGTCTCTTCGAAGGGTCATTAAAACCACCTTGGTAAGCTACTGTGGCCTCCACCACTCTCCACAGGGGCATTAAAACCGTCTTGTTAAGCTACTGTGACCTCCAATTCTCTTCCAAGCGGCATTAAAACTGTCTTGTTAAACTACTGTGACCTCCATGTCTCTTCTAAGGGGCATTGAAACCATCTTGTTAAGCTACTGTGACCTCCACGTCTCTTCCAAGGGGCATTAAAACCGTCTTGTTAAGCTACTGTGACCTCCACGTCTCTTTCAAGGGGCAATAAAACCGTTTTGTTAAGCTACTATGACCTCCACGTCTCTTCCAAGGGATATTAAAACTGTCTTATTAAGCTACTGTGACATCCACGTCTCTTCCAAGGGGCATTAAAACCGTCTTGTTAAGCTACTGTGACCTCCACGTCTCTTCCAAGGGGCATTAAAACCACCTTGTTAAGCTGCTGTGACCTGCAACACTCTTCCAAGGGGCATTAAAACTGTCTTGTTAAGCTACTGTGACCTCCAAGTCTCTACCAAGAGGCATTAAAACTGTCTAGTTAAGTTACTGTGACCTCCACATCTCTTCCAAGGGGCATTAAAACTGTCTTGTTAAGCTACTGTGACCTCCACCACTCTTACAAGGCGAATTAAAACTGTCTTGTTAAGCTACTGTGACCTCCACCGCTCTTACAAGGTGAATTAAAACTGTCTTGTTAAGCTACTGTGACCTCCACCACTCTTCCAAGGGGAATTAAAACTGTCTTGTTAAGCTACTGTGACCTCCATGTCTCTTCCAAGGGGCATTAAAACCGTCTTGTTAAGATACTATGACCTCCATGTCTCTTCCAAGGGGCATTAAAACCATCTTGTTAAGCTACTGTGACCTCCACGTCTCTTCCAAGGGTCATTAAAACCACCTTGGTAAGCTACTGTGGCCTCCACCACTCTCCACAGGGGCATTAAAACCGTCTTGTTAAGCTACTGTGACCTCCAATTCTCTTCCAAGCGGCATTAAAACTGTCTTGTTAAACTACTGTGACCTCCATGTCTCTTCTAAGGGGCATTGAAACCATCTTGTTAAGCTACTGTGACCTCCACGTCTCTTCCAAGGGGCATTAAAACCGTCTTGTTAAGCTACTGTGACCTCCACGTCTCTTTCAAGGGGCAATAAAACCGTTTTGTTAAGCTACTATGACCTCCACGTCTCTTCCAAGGGATATTAAAACTGTCTTATTAAGCTACTGTGACATCCACGTCTCTTCCAAGGGGCATTAAAACTGTCTTGTTAAGCTACTGTGACCTCCACCACTCTTCCAAGGGGCATTGAAACCATCTCGTTAAGCTACTGTGACCTCCACGTCTCTTACAAGGGGCATTAAAACCGTTTTGTTAAGCTACTGTGACCTCCACGTCTCTTCCAAGGGGTATTAAAACTGTCTTGTTAAGCTACTGTGACCTCCACGTCTCTCCCAAGGGGCATTAAAACTGTCTTGTTAAGCTACTGTGACCTCCACCACTCTTCCAGGGGGCATTAAAACCATCTTGTTAAGCTACTGTGACCTCCACGTCTTTTTCAAGGGGTATTAAATCCGTATTGCTAAGCTACTGTGACCTCCATGTCTCTTCCAAGGGGCACTAAAACCACCTTGTTAAGCTACTGTGACCTCCACCACTCTTCCAAGGAGCATTAAAACTGTCTTGTTAAGCTACTGTGACCTCCAAGTCTCTACCAAGAGGCATTAAAACTGTCTTGTTAAGTTACTGTGACCTCCACCTCTCTTCCAAGGTGCATTAAAACTGTCTTGTTAAACTATTGTGACCTCCACATCTCTTCCAAGGGGCATTAAAACTGTCTTGTTAAGCTACTGTGACCTCCACCACTCTTACAAGGCGAATTAAAACTGTCTTGTTAAGCTACTGTGACCTCCACCACTCTTACAAGGCGAATTAAAACTGTTTTGTTAAGCAACTGTGAGCTTCATGTCTCTTCCAAGGGGCATTAAAACTGTCTTGTTAAGCTACTGTGACCTCCACCACTCTTCCAAGGGGCATTAAAACTGTCTTGTTAAGCTACTGTGACCTCCACGTTTCTTCCAAGGGGCATTAAAACTGTCTTGTCAAGCTAATATGACCTCCACCACTCTACCAAGGGGCATTAAATCCGTCTTGTTAAGCTACTGTGACCTCCACGTCTCTTCCAATGGGCATTAAAACCATCTTGTTAAGCTACTGTGACCTCCACCACTCTTCCAAGGGGCATTAAAACCATCTTGTTAAGCTACTGTGACCTCCACCACTCTTTCAAGGGGCATTAAAACCGTCTTGTTAAGCTACTGTGCCCTCCACGTGTCTTACAAGGGGCATTAAAACCGTCTTGTTAATCTACTGTGACCTCCACGTCTCTTCCAAGGGGCATTAAAACTGTCTTGTTAAGCTACTGTGACCTCCTCGTCTCTTCCAAGGGGCATTAAAACCGTATTATTAAGCTATTGTGACCTCCACATCTCTTCCAAGGGGCATTAAAATCGTCTTGTTATTCTACTGTGCCCTCCACGTCTCTTCTAAGGGGCATTAAAACCGTCTTGTTAATCTACTGTGACCTCCACGTCTCTTCCAAGGGGCATTAAAACTGTCTTGTTAAGCTACTGTGACCTCCACCACTCTTCCAAGGGGAATTAAAACTGTCTTGTTAAGCTACTGTGACCTCCAAGTTGTCACGCTGTCTCAGTGTACAGGGGGGTCAGGGGCCTGAGCTGACCCTAGACGGGGGCCCTGACTAATCCCTCAACCTGGAGGTACTGTTAATGGTACAGAGGTCCAGGCCGCCAGCGTAACCCTAAACTCCTGAATATCCCTGAACCTAAGTAATCTAGTCCTGAGAAGGACCCCGATCACAACAATGGGGAACAGGATAGAAAATGCCCAAAACACAGTACTAGACAAACGCGACAGTACAAGGGGAAAACCAAAAACCACCTTGCATGCAAAAACTAACACCACAATTACAGAGGGAACAACAACAGGTTAGGAGATAAATGATAAAGGGAGGAAGGGAACAAACCACACCGCATACTCCTTGCTCCGAACTCCACCAAACAACGATCCACTCTGAAGGTCAGCAAGAAATGCTTTCACCGACAACTTCCCTATCATACCAGCAGGTATTTGAAGGAATCCCAATACTGCAGCATTAACTGCATCTGGGCGAGGCTGAGCCTCGTCAAGTACAGAGAGAGAGAATTAACTCCCTCACAACCAAAAAACACAAAGCACCAAAAACTCAGCTGCGAGAAGTCAGGCTGTGTAGTCGCGGCGATCTTCGTGGCGACACAACCATGACACAAGTCTCATCCAAGGGGCATTAAAACTGACTTGTTAAGATACTTTGACATTCATCTCTCTTTCAAGGGGCATTAAAACTGTCTTGTTAAACGACTGTGACCTCCACGTCTCTTCCAAGGGGCATTAAAACCGTCTTGTTAAGCTAATGTGACCTCCACCACTCTTGCAAGGGGCGCTAAATTTGTTTTGTTAAGCTACTGTAACCAACATACCTCTTCCAAGGGGCATTAAAACTGTCTTGTTAAGCTACTGTGACCTCCACCACTCTTCCAAGGAGCATTAAAACAGTCTTGTTAAGCTACTGTGACCTCCACCACTCTTCAAAGGGGCATTAGAACCATCTTGTTAAGCTACTGTGACCTCCACCACTCTTCCAAGGGGCATTAAATACGTCTTGTTAAGCTACTGTGACATCCACGTCTCTTACAAGGGGCATTAAAACCGTCTTGTTAATCTGTGACCTCCACGTCTCTTCCAAGGGGCATTAAAACTGTCTTGTTAAGCTACTGTGATCTCCTCGTCTCTTCCAAGGGGCATTAAAACCGTATTGTTAAGCTACTGTGACCTCCACGTCTCTTCCAAGGGGCATTAAAACCGTCTTGTTTAGCTACTGTGACCTCCACCACTCTTCCAAAGGGCATTAAAACAGTCTTGTTAAGCTACTGTGATCTCTACCACTCTTCCAAGGTGCATAAATATTGTCTTTTTATTCCATTGCGACCTCCACCACTCTTCCAAGGGGCATTAAAACTGTCTTCTTAAGCTACTGTGACCTCCACCACTCTTCGAAGGGGCATTAAAAGCGTCTTGTTAAGCTACTGTGACCTCCACGTCACTTCCAAGGGGCATTAAAACTGTCTTTTTAAGCTACTGTGACCTCCACCACTCTTCCAAGGGGCATTAAAACTGTATTGTTAAGCTACTGTGACCTCCACGTCTCTTCCAAGGAGCATTAAAACCGTCTTGTTAAGCTACTGTGACCTCCACCACTCTTCCAAAAGACATTAAAACCATCTTGTTAAGCTACTGTGACCTCCACGTCTCTTATAAGGGGCATTAAAATCGTCTTGTTAAGCTACTGTGACCTCGACCACTCTTCCAAGGGGCATTAAAACTGTCTTGTTAAGCTAATGTGACCTCCACCACTCTTTCAAGGGGCATTAAAACCGTCTTGTTAAGCTACTGTGACCTCCTCGTCTCTTCCAAGGGGCATTAAAACCATATTGTTAAGCTACTGTGACCTCCACGTCTCTTCCAAGGGGCATTAAAACCAACTTGTTAAGCTACTGTGACCTCCACCACTCTTCCAAGGGGCATAAAAACTGTCTTGTTAAGTTACTGTGACCTCCACGTCTCTTCCAAGGGGCATTAAAACCGTCTTGTTAAGCTAATGTGACCTCCACCACTCTTCCAAGGGGCATTAAAACTGTTTTGTTAAGCTACTGTGACCAACATATCTCTTCCAAGGGGCATCAAAACTGTCTTCCTAAGCTACTGTGACCTCCACGTCTCTTCCAAGGGGCATTAAAACAGTCTTGTTAAGCTACTGTGACCTCCACCACTCTTCCAAGCGGCATTAAAACCATCTTGTTAAGCTACTGTGACCTCCTCAACTCTTCCAAGGGGCATTAAAACTGTCTTGTTAAGCTACTGTGACCTCCACGTCTCTTCCATGGGG
The DNA here is from genome assembly GCF_046119375.1 of Phyllobates terribilis. NCBI lineage: Eukaryota > Metazoa > Chordata > Amphibia > Anura > Dendrobatidae > Phyllobates > Phyllobates terribilis. Next base: position 32,976,562 of record NW_027362761.1, on the reverse strand, counting down.
CATTAAAAGCGTCTTGTTAATGTACTATAACCTCCACGTCTCTTCCAAGGGGCATTAAAACTGTCTTGTTAAGCTACTGTGACTACCACCACTCTTCCAAGGGGCATTAAAACCATCTCGTTAAGCTACTGTGACCTCCACGTCTCATTCAAGGGGCATTAAAACAGTCTTGTTAAGCTACTGTGACCTCCACCACTCTTCCAAGGGGCATTAAAACTGTCTTGTTAAGCTAATGTGACCTCCACCGCTCTTCCAAGGGGCATTAAAACCATCTTGTTAAGCTACTGTGACATCTTCATCTCTTCCAAGGGGCATTAAAACCGTATTGTTAAGCTACTGTGACCTCCACGTCTCTTCCAAGGGGCATTAAAACCACCTTGTTAAGCTACTGTGACCTCCACCACTCTTCCAAGGGGCATAAAAACTGTCTTGTTAAGTTACTGTGACCTCCACGTCTCTTCCAAGGGGCATTAAAACCGCCTTGTTAAGCTAATGTGACCTCCACCACTCTTCCAAGGGGCATTAAAACTGTTTTGTTAAGCTACTGTGACCAACATATCTCTTCCAAGGGGCATCAAAACTGTCTTGCTAAGCTACTGTGACCTCCACGTCTCTACCAAGGGGCATTAAAACAGTCTTGTTAAGCTACTGTGACCTCCACCACTCTTACAAGCGGCATTAAAACCATCTTGTTAAGCTACTGTGACCTCCTCAACTCTTCCAAGGGGCATTAAAACTGTCTTGTTAAGCTCCTGTGACTTCCACATCTCTTCCATGGGGCATTAAAAGCTTCTTGTTAATGTACTATGACCTCCACGTCTCTTCCAAGGGGCATTAAAACCGTCTTGTTAATCTACTGTGACCTCCACGTCTCTTCCAAGGGGCATTAAAACGATCTTGTTAAGCTACTGTGACTACCACCACTCTTCCAAGGGGCATTAAAACCGTCTCGTTAAGCTACTGTGACCTCCACGTCTCATCCAAGGGGCATTAAAACAGTCTTGTTAAGCCACTGTGACCTCCACCGCTCTTCCAAGGGGCATTAAAACCGTATTGATAAGCTGCTGTGACCTCCACCACTCTTCCAAGGGGCATTGATATTGTCTTTTTATTCCACAGCGACCTCCACCACTTTTCCAAGGGGTATTAAAACTGTCTTTTTAAGCTACTGTGACCTCCACGTCTCTTGCAAGGGGCATTAAAACTGTCTTGTTAAGCTACTGTGAACTCCACCACTCTTCCAAGGGGCATTAAAACCATCTTTTTAGGCTACTGTGACCTCCTCGTCTCTTCCAAGGGGCATTAAAACCGTCTTGTTTAGCTACTGTGACCTTCACCACTCTTCCAAATGGCATTAAAACCGTCTTGTTAAGCTACTGTGATCTCTACCATTCTTCCAAGGTGCATTAATATTGTCTTTTTATTCCTCTGCGACCTCCACCACTCTTCCAAGGGGCATTAATACTGTCTTCTTAAGCTACTGTAACCTCCACCACTCTTCCAAGGGGCATTAAAACCGTCTTGTTAAGCTACTGTGACCTCCAAGTCTCTTGCAAGGGGGATTAAAACTGTCTTGTTAAGCTACTGTGACCTCCACCACTCTTCCAAGGGGCATAAAAACTGTCTTGTTTAGTTACTGTGACCTCAACGTCTCTTCCAAGGGGCATTAAAACCGTCTTGTTAAGCTAATGTGACCTCCACCACTCTTCCAAGGGGCATTAAAACTGTTTTGTTAAGCTACTGTGACCAACATATCTCTTCCAAGGGGCATCAAAACTGTCTTCCTAAGCTACTGTGACCTCCACGTCTCTTCCAAGGGGCATTAAAACAGTCTTGTTAAGCTACTGTGACCTCCACCACTCTTCCAAGCGGCATTAAAACCATCTTGTTAAGCTACTGTGACCTCCTCAACTCTTCCAAGGGGCATTAAAACTGTCTTGTTAAGCTACTGTGACCTCCAGGTCTCTTCCATGGGGCATTATAAGCATCTTGTTAATGTACTATGACCTCCACGTCTCTTCCAAGGGGCATTAAAACCGTCTTGTTAATCTACTGTGACCTCCATGTCTCTTCCAAGGGGCATTAAAACAGTCTTTTTAAGCTACTGTGACTACCACCACTCTTCCAAGGGGCATTAAAACCGTCTCGTTAAGCTACTGTGACCTCCACGTCTCATCCAAGGGGCATTAAAACAGTCTTGTTAAGCTACTGTGACCTCCACCACTCTTCCAAGGGGCATTAAAACTGTCTTGTTAAGCTAATGTGACCTCCACCGCTCTTCCAAGGGGCATTAAAACCAGCTTGTAAAGCTACTGTGACCTCTTCGTCTCTTCCAAGGGGCATTAAAACCGTATTGTTAAGCTACTTTGGCCTCCACGTCTCTTCCAAGGGGCATTAAAACCACCTTGTTAAGCTGCTGTGACCTCCACCACTCTTCCAAGGGGCATAAAAACTGTCTTGTTAAGTTACTATGAGCTCCACGTCTCTTCCAAGGGGCATTAAAACCGTCTTGTTAATCTAATGTGACCTCCACCACTCTTCCAAGGGGCATTAAAACTGTTTTGTTAAGCTACTGTGACCAACATATCTCTTCCAAGGGGCATCAAAACTGTCTTGCTAAGCTACTGTGACCTCCACGTCTCTTCCAAGGGGCATTAAAACAGTCTTGTTAAGCTACTGTGACCTCCACCACTCTTCCAAGCGGCATTAAAACCATCTTGTTAAGCTACTGTGACCTCCTCAACTCTTCCAAGGGGCATTAAAACTGTCTTGTTAAGCTACTGTGACCTCCACATCTCTTCCATGGGGCATTAAAAGCTTCTTGTTAATGTACTATGACCTCCACGTCTCTTCCAAGGGGCATTAAAACCGTCTTGTTAATCTACTGTGACCTCCACGTCTCTTCCAAGGGGCATTAAAACTGTCTTGTTAAGCTACTGTGACTACCACCACTCTTCCAAGGGGCATTAAAACCGTCTCGTTAAGCTACTGTGACCTACACGTCTCATACAAGGGGCATTTAAACAGTCTTGTTAAGCTGCTGTGACCTCCACCACTTTTCCAAGGGGCATTGATATTGTCTTTTTATTCCACAGCGACCTCCACCACATTTCCAAGGGGTATTAAAACTGTCTTGTTAAGCTACTGTGACCTCCACGTTTCTTGCAAGGGGCATTAAAACTGTCTTGTTAAGCTACTGTGACCTCCACCACTCTTCCAAGGGGCATTAAAACCATCTTGTTAGGCTACTGTGACCTCCACCACTCTTCCAAGGGGCATTAAAACCATCTTGTTTAGCTACTGTGACCTCCACCACTCTTCCAAATGGCATTAAAACCGTCTTGTAAAGCTACTGTGATCTCTACCACTCTTCCAAGGTGCATTAATATTGTCTTTTTATTCCACTGCGACCTCCACCACTCTTCCAAGGGGCATTAATACTGTCTTCTTAAGCTACTGTAACCTCCACCACTCTTCCAAGGGGCATTAAAACCGTCTTGTTAAGCTACTGTGACCTCCAAGTCTCTTGCAAGGTGCATTAAAACTGTCTTGTTAAGCTACTGTGACCTCCACCACTCTTCCAAGGGGCAATAAAACCGTCTTGTTAATCTACTGTGACCTCCACGTCTCTTCCAAGGGGCATTAAAACTGTCTTGTTAAGCTACTGTGACTACCACCACTCTTCCAAGGGGCATTAAAACCGTCTCGTTAAGCTACTGTGACCTCCACGTCTCTTCCAAGGGGCATTAAAACAGTCTTGTTAAGCTACTGTGACCTCCACCGCTCTTCCAAGGGACATTAAAACCGTATTGTTAAGCTGCTGTGACCTCCACCACTCTTCCAAGGGGCATTGATATTGTCTATTTATTCCACAGCGACCTCCACCACATTTCCAAGGGGTATTAAAACTGTCTTGTTAAGCTACTGTGACCTCCACGTCTCTTGCAAGGGGCATTAAAACTGTCTTGTTAAGCTACTGTGACCTTCACCACTCTTCAAAGGGGCATTAAAACCGTCTTGTTAGGCTACTGTGACCTCCACGTCTCTTCCAACGGGCATTAAAACCATCTTGTTTAGCTACTGTGACCTCCACCACTCTTCCAAATGGCATTAAAACCGTCTTGTAAAGCTACTGTGATCTCTACCACTCTTCCAAGGTGCATTAATATTGTCTTTTTATTCCACTGCGACCTCCACCACTCTTCCAAGGGGCATTAATACTGTCTTGTTAAGCTACTTTGACCTCCAAGTCTCTTCCAAGGGGCATTAAAACTGTCTTGTTAAGCTACTGTGACCTCCACCACTCTTCCAAGGGGCATTAAAACCGTATTGTTAAGCTACTGTGACCTCCACATCTCTTCCAAGGGGCATTAAAACCGTCTTGTTAAGCTACTGTGACCTCCACCACTCTTCCAAGGGACAATAAAACCATCTTGTTAAGCTACTGTTACCTCCACCACTCTTCCAAGGGGCATTAAAACTGTCTTGTTAAGCTACTGTGACCTCCAGCACTCTTCCAAGGGGCATTAAAACCATCTTTTTAAGCTACTGTGACCTCCATGTCTCTTCCAAGGGGCATTAAAACCATCTTGTTTAGCTACTGTGACCTCCACCACTCTTCCAAATGGCATTAAAACCGTCTTGTAAAGCTACTGTGATCTCTACCACTCTTCCAAGGTGCATTAATATTGTCTTTTTATTCCACTGCGACCTCCACCACTCTTCCAAGGGGCATTAATACTGTCTTCTTAAGCTACTGTAACCTCCACCACTCTTCCAAGGGGCATTAAAACCGTCTTGTTAAGCTACTGTGACCTCCAAGTCTCTTGCAAGGGGCATTAAAACTGTCTTGTTAAGCTACTGTGACCTCCACCACTCTTCCAAGGGGCAATAAAACCGTCTTGTTAATCTACTGTGACCTCCACGTCTCTTCCAAGGGGCATTAAAACTGTCTTGTTAAGCTACTGTGACTACCACCACTCTTCCAAGGGGCATTAAAACCGTCTCGTTAAGCTACTGTGACCTCCACGTCTCTTCCAAGGGGCATTAAAACAGTCTTGTTAAGCTACTGTGACCTCCACCGCTCTTCCAAGGGACATTAAAACCGTATTGTTAAGCTGCTGTGACCTCCACCACTCTTCCAAGGGGCATTGATATTGTCTATTTATTCCACAGCGACCTCCACCACATTTCCAAGGGGTATTAAAACTGTCTTGTTAAGCTACTGTGACCTCCACGTCTCTTGCAAGGGGCATTAAAACTGTCTTGTTAAGCTACTGTGACCTTCACCACTCTTCCAAGGGGCATTAAAACCGTCTTGTTAGGCTACTGTGACCTCCACGTCTCTTCCAAGGGGCATTAAAACCATCTTGTTTAGCTACTGTGACCTCCACCACTCTTCCAAATGGCATTAAAACCGTCTTGTAAAGCTACTGTGATCTCTACCACTCTTCCAAGGTGCATTAATATTGTCTTTTTATTCCACTGCGACCTCCACCACTCTTCCAAGGGGCATTAATACTGTCTTGTTAAGCTACTTTGACCTCCAAGTCTCTTGCAAGGGGCATTAAAACTGTCTTGTTAAGCTACTGTGACCTCCACCACTCTTCCAAGGGGCATTAAAACCGTATTGTTAAGCTACTGTGACCTCCACATCTCTTCCAAGGGGCATTAAAACCGTCTTGTTAAGCTACTGTGACCTCCACCACTCTTCCAAGGGACAATAAAACCATCTTGTTAAGCTACTGTTACCTCCACCACTCTTCCAAGGGGCATTAAAACTGTCTTGTTAAGCTACTGTGACCTCCAGCACTCTTCCAAGGGGCATTAAAACCATCTTTTTAAGCTACTGTGACCTCCATGTCTCTTCCAAGGGGCATTAAAACCATCTTGTTAAGCTACTGTGACCTCCACGTCTCTTCCAAGGGGCATTAAAACAGTCTTGTTAAGCTACTGTGACCTCCACCGCTCTTCAAAGGGGCATTAAAACTCTTGTTAAGCTACTGTGACCTCCATGTCTCTTCCAAGGGGCATTAAAACTGTCTTGTTAAGCTACTGTGACCTCCACCACTCTTCCAAGGGGCATTAAAACTGTCTTGCTAAGCTACTGTGACCTCCACGTCTCTTCCAAGGGGCATTAAAATCACCTTGTTAAGCTACTGTGACCTCCACGTCTCTTCCAAGGGGCATTAAAACCGTCTTGTTAAGCTACTGTGACCTCCACCACTCTTCCAAGGGGCACTGAAACCGTCTTGTTAAGCTACTGTGTCCTCCACGTCTCTTATAAGGGGCATTAAAACCGTTTTGTTACGCTACTGTGACCCCCACGTCTCTTCCAATGGGTATTAAAACTGTCTTGTTAAGCTACTGTGACCTCCACGTCTCTTCCAAGGGGCATTAAAACAGTCTTGTTAAGCTTCTGTGACCTCCACGTCTCTTCCAAGGGGCATTAAAACCACCTTGTTAAGCTACTGTGACCTCCACCACTCTTCCAAGGGGAATTAAAACTGTTTTGTTAAGCTACTGTGACCTCCAAGTCTCTACCAAGAGGCATTAAAACTGTCTTGTTAAGTTACTGTGACCTCCACGTCTCTTCCAAGGGGCATTAAAACTGTCTTGTTAAACTATTGTGACCTCCACATCTCTTCCAAGGGGCATTAAAACTGTCTTGTTAAGCTTCTGTGACCTCCACCACTCTTACAAGGGAAATTAAAACTGTTTTGTTAAGCAACTGTGATCTTCATGTCTCTTCCAAGGGGCATTAAAACCGTCTTGTTAAGCTACTGTGACCTCCACGTCTCTTCCAAGGGCCATTAAAACTGTCTTGTCAAGCTACTATGACCTCCAGCGCTCTACCAAGGGGCATTAAATCCGTCTTGTTAAGCTACTGTGACCTCCACGTCTCTTCCAAGGGGCATTAAAACCGTCATGTTAAGCTACTATGACTTCCACCACTCTTCCAAGGGGCATTAAAACCATCTTGTTAAGCTACTGTGACCTCCACGTCTCTTACAAGGGGCATTAAAACCGTCTTGTTAATCTACTGTGCCCTCCACGTCTCTTCCAAGGGGCATTTAAACCGTCTTGTTAATCTACTGTGACCTCCAAGTCTCTTCCAAGGGGCATTAGAACTGTCTTGTTAAGCTACTGTGACCTCCTCGTCTCTTCCAAGGGGCATTAAAACCGTATTGTTAAGCTATTGTGACCTCCACGTCTCTTCCAAGGGGCATTAAATCCACCTTGTTAAGCTACTGTGACCTCCACCACTCTTCCAAGGGGAATTAAAACTGTCTTGTTAAGCTACTGTGACCTACAAGTCTCTTCCAAGGGGCATTAAAACTGTCTTGTTAAGATACTTTGACATCCATCTCTCTTTCAAGGGGCATTAAAACTGTTTTGTTAAACTACTGTGACCTCCACGTCTCTTCCAAGGGGCATTAAAACGGTCTTGTTAAGCTAATGTGACCTCCACCACTCTTGCAAGGGGCATTAAATCTGTTTTGTTAAGCTACTGTGACCAACATATCTCTTCCAAGGAGCATTAAAACCATCTTGTTAAGCTACTGTGACCTCCACCACTCTTCCAAGGGGCATTAAAACTGTCTTGTTAAGCTACTGTGACCTCCACGTCTCTTCCAAGGGGCATTAAAACCACCTTGTTAAGCTACTGTGACCTCCACCACTCTTCCAAGGGGCATTAAAATCGTCTTGTTAAGCTACTGTGACCTCCATGTCTCTTCCAAGGGGCATTAAAACCGTCTTGTTAAGTTACTGTGACCTCCACCACTCTTCAAATGGGCATTAAAACTCTTGTTAAGCTACTGTGACCTCCATGTCTCCTCCAAGGGGCATTAAAACTGTCTTGTTAAGCTACTGTGACCTCCACCACTCTTCCAAGGGGCATTAAAACTGTCTTGCTAAGCTACTGTGACCTCCACGTCTCTTAAAAGGGGCATTAAAACCATCTTGTTAAGCTACTGTGACCTCCACCACTCTTCCAAGCGGCATTAAAACCACCTTGTTAAGCTACTGTGACCTCCTCAACTCTTCCAAGGGGCTTTAAAACTGTCTTGTTAGGCTACTGTGACCTCCACGTCTCTTCCATTGGGCATTAAAAGCGTCTTGTTAATGTACTTTGACCTCCACGTCTCTTCCAAGGGGCATTAAAACCGTCTTGTTAATCTACTGTGACCTTCACGTCTCTTCCAAGGGGCATTAAACTGTCTTGTTAAGCTACTGTGACTACCAACACTCTTCCAAGGGGCATTAAAACCATCTCGCTAAGCTACTGTGACCTCCACGTCTCTTCCAAGGGGCATTAAAACAGTCTTGTTAAGCTACTGTGACCTCCACCGCTCTTCAAAGGGGCATTAAAACTCTTGTTAAGCTACTGTGACCTCCATGTCTCTTCCAAGGGGCATTAAAACTGTCTTGTTAAGCTACTGTGACCTCCACCACTCTTCCAAGGGGCATTAAAACTGTCTTGCTAAGCTACTGTGACCTCCACGTCTCTTAAAAGGGGCATTAAAACCATCTTGCTAAGCTACTGTGACCTCCACCACTCTTCCAAGCGGCATTAAAACCACCTTGTTAAGCTACTGTGACCTCCTCAACTCTTCCAAGGGGCATTAAAACTGTTTTGTTAGGCTACTGTGACCTCCACGTCTCTTCCATTGGGCATTAAAAGCGTCTTGTTAATGTACTATGACCTCCACGTCTCTTCCAAGGGGCATTAAAACCGTCTTGTTAATCTATTGTGACCTTCACGTCTCTTCCAAGGGGCATTAAAACTGTCTTGTTAAGCTACTGTGACTACCAACACTCTTCCAAGGGGCATTAAAACCGTCTCGTTAAGCTACTGTGACCTCCACGTCTCTTCCAAGGGGCATTAAAACAGTCTTGTTAAGCTACTGTGACCTCCACCGCTCTTCTAAGGGGCATTAAAACCGTTTAGTTAAGCTGCTGTGACCTCCACCACTCTTCCAAGGGGCATTGATATTGTCTTTTTATTCCACAGCGACCTCCACCACTTTTCCAAGGGGTATTAAAACAGTCTTATTAAGCTACTGTGACCTCCACATCTCTTGCAAGGGGCATTAAAACCGTCTTCTTAAGCTACTGTGACCTACACCACTCTTCCAAGGGGCATTAAAACCGTCTTGTTAGGCTACTGTGACCTCCACGTCTCTTCCAAGGGGCATGAAAACCACCTTGTTAAGCTACTGTGACCTCCACCACTCTTCCAAGGTGCATTAAAACTGTCTTGTTAAGCTACTGTGACCTCCAAGTATCTACCAAGAGTCATTAAAACTCTCTTGTTAAGTTACTGTGACCTCCACCTCTCTTCCAAGGGGCATTAAAACTGTCTTGTTAAACTATTGTGACCTCCACATCTCTTCCAAGGGGCATTAAAACTGTCTTGTTAAGCTTCTGTGACCTCCACCACTCGTACAAGGGAAATTAAAACTGTTTTGTTAAGCAACTGTGACCTTCATGTCTCTTCCAAGGGGCATTAAAACCATCTTGTTAAGCTACTGTGACCTCCACGTCTCTTCCAAGGGGCATTAAAACTGTCTTGTCAAGCTACTATGACCTCCACCGCTCTACCAAGGGGCATTAAATCCGTCTTGTTAAGCTACTGTGACCTCCACGTCTCTTCCAAAGGGCATTAAAACCGTCATGTTAAGCTACTATGACCTCCACCACTCTTCCAAGGGGCATTAAAACCGTCTTGTTAAGCTACTGTGACCTCTTCGTCTCTTCCAAGGGGCATTAAAACCGTATTGTTAAGCTACTGTGGCCTCCACGTCCCTTCCAAGGGGCATTAAAACCACCTTGTTAAGCTGCTGTGACCTCCACCACTCTTCCAAGGGGCATAAAAACTGTCTTGTCAAGTTACTATGAGCTCCACGTCTCTTCCAAGGGGCATTAAAACCGTCTTGTTAATCTAATGTGACCTCCACCACTCTTCCAAGGGGCATTAAAACTGTTTTGTTAAGCTACTGTGACCAACATATCTCTTCCAAGGGGCATCAAAACTGTCTTGCTAAGCTACTGTGACCTCCACGTCTCTTCCAAGGGGCATTAAAACAGTCTTGTTAAGCTACTGTGACCTCCACCACTCTTCCAAGCGGCATTAAAACCATCTTGTTAAGCTACTGTGACCTCCTCAACTCTTCCAAGGGGCATTAAAACTGTCTTGTTAAGCTACTGTGACCTCCACATCTCTTCCATGGGGCATTAAAAGCTTCTTGTTAATTTACTATGACCTCCACGTCTCTTCCAAGGGGCATTAAAACCGTCTTGTTAATCTACTGTGACCTCCACGTCTCTTCCAAGGGGCATTAAAACTGTCTTGTTAAGCTACTGTGACTACCACCACTCTTCCAAGGGGCATTAAAACCGTCTCGTTAAGCTACTGTGACCTCCACGTCTCATACAAGGGGCATTAAAACAGTCTTGTTAAGCTACTGTGACCTCCACCGCTCTTCCAAGGGGCATTAAAACCGTATTGTTAAGCTGCTGTGACCTCCACCACTTTTCCAAGGGGCATTGATATTGTCTTTTTATTCCACAGCGACCTCCACCACATTTCCAAGGGGTATTAAAACTGTCTTGTTAAGCTACTGTGACCTCCACGTCTCTTGCAAGGGGCATTAAAACTGTCTTGTTAAGCTACTGTGACCTCCACCACTCTTCCAAGGGGCATTAAAACCATCTTGTTAGGCTACTGTGACCTCCACGTCTCTTCCAAGGGGCATTAAAACCATCTTGTTTAGCTACTGTGACCTCCACCACTCTTCCAAATGGCATTAAAACCGTCTTGTAAAGCTACTGTGATCTCTACCACTCTTCCAAGGTGCATTAATATTGTCTTTTTATTCCACTGCGACCTCCACCACTCTTCCAAGGGGCATTAATACTGTCTTCTTAAGCTACTGTAACCTCCACCACTCTTCCAAGGGGCATTAAAACCGTCTTGTTAAGCTACTGTGACCTCCAAGTCTCTTGCAAGGGGCATTAAAACTGTCTTGTTAATCTACTGTGACCTCCACCACTCTTCCAAGGGGCAATAAAACCGTCTTGTTAATCTACTGTGACCTCCACGTCTCTTCCAAGGGGCATTAAAACTGTCTTGTTAAGCTACTGTGACTACCACCACTCTTCCAAGGGGCATTAAAACCGTCTCGTTAAGCTACTGTGACCTCCACGTCTCTTCCAAGGGGCATTAAAACAGTCTTGTTAAGCTACTGTGACCTCCACCGCTCTTCCAAGGGACATTAAAACCGTATTGTTAAGCTGCTGTGACCTCCACCACTCTTCCAAGGGGCATTGATATTGTCTATTTATTCCACAGCGACCTCCACCACATTTCCAAGGGGTATTAAAACTGTCTTGTTAAGCTACTGTGACCTCCACGTCTCTTGCAAGGGGCATTAAAACTGTCTTGTTAAGCTACTGTGACCTTCACCACTCTTCCAAGGGGCATTAAAACCGTCTTGTTAGGCTACTGTGACCTCCACGTCTCTTCCAAGGGGCATTAAAACCATCTTGTTTAGCTACTGTGACCTCCACCACTCTTCCAAATGGCATTAAAACCGTCTTGTAAAGCTACTGTGATCTCTACCACTCTTCCAAGGTGCATTAATATTGTCTTTTTATTCCACTGCGACCTCCACCACTCTTCCAAGGGGCATTAATACTGTCTTGTTAAGTTACTTTGACCTCCAAGTCTCTTCCAAGGGGCATTAAAACTGTCTTGTTAAGCTACTGTGACCTCCACCACTCTTCCAAGGGGCATTAAAACCGTCTTGTTAAGCTACTGTGACCTCCATGTCTCTTCCAAGGGGCATTAAATCCGTCTTGTTAAGCTACTGTGACCTCCACGTCTCTTCCAAAGGGCATTAAAACCACCTTGGTAAGCTACTGTGACCTCCACCACTCTTCCAATGGGCATTAAAACCGTCTTGTTAAGCTACTGTGACCTCCAGGTCTCTACCAAGAGGCATTAAAACTGTCTTGTTAAGCTACTGTGACCTCCACGTCTCTTCCAAGGGGCATTAAAACTGTCTGGTTAAGCTACTGTGACCTCCACCACTCTTCCAAGGGGTATTAAAACTGTCTTGCTAAGCTACTGTGACCTCCACGTCTCTTAAAAGGGGCATTAAAACCGTCTTGTTAAGCTACTGTGACCTCCACCACTCTTCCAAGCGGCATTAAAACCACCTTGTTAAGCTACTGTGACCTCCTCAACTCTTCCAAGGGGCATTAAAACTGTCTTGTTAAGCTACTGTGACCTCCACGTCTCTTCCACTGGGCATTAAAACCGTCTTGTTAATGTACTGTGACCTCCACGTCTCTTCCAAGGGGCATTAAAATCGTCTTGTTAAGCTACTGTGACCTCCACGTCTCTTCCAAGGGGCATTAAAACTGTCTTGTTAAGTTACTGTGACCTCCACCTCTGTTCCAAGGGGCATTAAAACTGTCTTGTTAAACTACTGTGACCTCCACGTCTCTTCCAAGGGGCATTAAAACCGTCTTGTTAAGCTACTGTGACCTCCACCACTCTTCGAAGGGGCATTAAAACTCTTTTGTTAAGCTACTGTGACCTCCATGTCTCTTCCAAGGGGCATTAAAACTGTCTTGTTAAGCTACTGTGACCTCCACCACTCTTCCAAGGGGCATTAAAACTGTCTTGCTAAGCTACTGTGACCTCCACGTCTGTTAAAAGGGGCATTAAAACCGTCTTGTTAAGCTACTGTGACCTCCACCACTCTTCCAAGCGGCATTAAAACCACCTTGTTAAGCTACTGTGACCTCCTCAACTCTTCCAAGGGGCATTAAAACTGTCTTGTTAAGCTACTGTGACCTCCACGTCTCTTCCATTGGGCATCAAAACCGTCTTGTTAATGTACTGTGACCTCCACGTCTCTTCCAAGGGGCATTAAAACAGTCTTGTTAATCTACTGTGACCTCCACCTCTCTTCCAAGGGGCATTAAAACTGTCTTGCTAAGCTACTGTGACCTCCACGTCTCTTAAAAGGGGCATTAAAACCGTCTTGTTAAGCTACTGTGACCTCCACCACTCTTCCAAGCGGCATTAAAACCACCTTGTTAAGCTACTGTGACCTCCTCAACTCTTCCAAGGGGCATTAAAACTGTCTTGTTAAGCTACTGTGACCTCCACGTCTCTTCCATTGGGCATTAAAACCGTCTTGTTAATGTACTGTGACCTCCACGTCTCTTCCAAGGGGCATTAAAATCGTCTTGTTAAGCTACTGTGACCTCCACGTCTCTTCCAAGGGGCATTAAAACTGTCTTGTTAAGTTACTGTGATATCCACCTCTGTTCCAAGGGGCATTAAAACTGTCTTGTTAAACTACTGTGACCTCCACGTCTCTTCCAAGGGGCATTAAAACCGTCTTGTTAAGCTACTGTGACCTCCACCACTCTTCGAAGGGGCATTAAAACTCTTTTGTTAAGCTACTGTGACCTCCATGTCTCTTCCAAGGGGCATTAAAACTGTCTTGTTAAGCTACTGTGACCTCCACCACTCTTCCAAGGGGCATTAAAACTGTCTTGCTAAGCTACTGTGACCTCCACGTCTGTTAAAAGGGGCATTAAAACCGTCTTGTTAAGCTACTGTGACCTCCACCACTCTTCCAAGCGGCATTAAAACCACCTTGTTAAGCTACTGTGACCTCCTCAACTCTTCCAAGGGGCATTAAAACTGTCTTGTTAAGCTACTGTGACCTCCACGTCTCTTCCATTGGGCATCAAAACCGTCTTGTTAATGTACTGTGACCTCCACGTCTCTTCCAAGGGGCATTAAAACAGTCTTGTTAATCTACTGTGACCTCCACCTCTCTTCCAAGGGGCATTAAAACTGTTTTGTTAAGCTACTTTGACTACCACCACTCTTCAAAGAGGCATTAAGAGCGTCTTGTTTAGCTACTGTGACCTCCACCACTCTTCCAAAGGGCATTAAAACCGTGTTGTTAAGCCACTGTGATCTCTACCACTCTTCCAAGATGCATTAATATTGTCTTTTTATTCCACTGCGACCTCCACCACTCTTCCAATGGGCATTAAAACTGTCTTCTTAAGCTACTGTGACCTCCACCACTCTTCCAAGGGGCATTAAAACCGTCTTGTTAAGCTACTGTCACCTCCACGTCTCTTACAAGGGGCATTAAAACTGTCTTGTTAAGCTACTGTGACCTCCACCACTCTTCCAAGGGGCATTAAAACCGTATTGTTAAGCTACTGTGACTTACACGTCTCTTACAAGGGGCATTAAAACCGTTTTGTTAATCTACTGTGCCCTCCACGTCTCTACCAAGGGGCATTAAAACCGTCTTGTTAATCTACTGTGACCTCCACGTCTCTTCCAAGGGGCATTAGAACTGTCTTGTTAAGCTACTGTGACCTCCTCGTCTCTTCCAAGGGGCATTAAAACCGTATTGTTAAGCTATTGTGACCTCCACGTCTCTTCCAAGGGGCATTAAATCCACCTTGTTAAGCTACTGTGACCTCCACCACTCTTCCAAGGGGAATTAAAACTGTCTTGTTAAGCTACTGTGACCTCCAAGTCTCTTCCAAGCGGCATTAAAACTGTCTTGTTAAGATACTTTGACATCCATCTCTCTTTCAAGGGGCATTAAAACTGTCTTGTTAAACTACTGTGACCTCCACGTCTCTTCCAAGGGGCATTAAAACCGTCTTGTTAAGCTAATGTGACCTCCACCACTCTTGCAAGGGGCATTAAATCTGTTTTGTTAAGCTACTGTGACCAACATATCTCTTCCAAGGGGCATTAAAACTGTCTTGTTAAGCTACTGTGACCTCCACCACTCTTCCAAGGGGCATTAAAACTGTCTTGTTAAGCTACTGTGACCTCCACGTCTCTTCCAAGGGGCATTAAAACTATCTTGTTAAGCTACTGTGACCTCCAACACTCTTGCAAGGGGCATTAAAACCGTCTTGTTAAGCTACTGTGACCTCCATGTCTCTTCCAAGGGGCATTAAAACCGTCTTGTTAAGCTACTGTGACCTCCACGTCTCTTCCAAAGGGCATTAAAACCACCTTGTTAAGCTACTGTGACCTCCACCACTCTTCCAATGGGCATTAAAACCGTCTTGTTAAGCTACTGTGACCTCCAGGTCTCTACCAAGAGGCATTAAAACTGTCTTGTTAAGCTACTGTGACCTCCATCTCTCTTTCAAGGGGCATTAAAACTGTCTTGTTAAACTACTGTGACCTCCACGTCTCTTCCAAGGGGCATTAAAACCGTCTTGTTAAGCTACTGTGACCTCCAACACTCTTGTAAGGGGCATTAAAACCGTCTTGTTAAGCTACTGTGACCTCCACGTCTCTTCCAAGGGGCATTAAAACCGTCTTGTTAAGCTACTGTGACCTCCACGTCTCTTCCAAGGGGCATTAAAACCACCTTGTTAAGCTACTGTGACCTCCACCACTCTTCCAAGGGGCATTAAAACGGTCTTGTTAAGCTACTGTGACCTCCAGGTCTCTACCAAGGGGAATTAAAACTGTTTTATTAAGCAACAGTGAAGTCCATGTCTCTTCCAAGGGGCATTAAAACTGTCTTGTTAAGCTACTGTGACCTCCATCTCTCTTCCAAGGGGCACTAAAACTGTCTTGTTAAACTACTGTGACCTCCACGTCTCTTCCAAGGGGCATTAAAACCGTCTTGTTGAGCTAATGTGACCTCCACCACTCTTCCAAGGGGCATTAAAACTGTTTTGTTAAGCTACTGTGACCAACATATCTCCTCCAAGGGGCATTCAAACTGTCTTGTTAAGCTACTGTGACCTCCACCACTCTTCCAAGGAGCATTAAAACCATCTTGTTAAGCTACTGTGACCTCCACCACTCTTCCAAGAGGCATTAAAACTGTCTTGTTAAGCTACTGTGACCTCCACCACTCTTCCAAGGGGCATTAAAACCGTCTTGTTAAGCTACTGTTCCCTCCATGTCTCTTCCAAGGGGCATTAAAACCACCTTGTTAAGCTACTGTGACCTCCACCACTCTTCGCAGGGGCATTAAAACTGTCTTGTTAAGCTACTGTGACCTCCAAGTCTCTTCCAAGGGGCATTAAAACTGTCTTGTTAAGCTCCTGTGACCTCCACCACTCTTCCAAGGGGCATTAAAACTGTCTTGTTAAGCTACTGTGACCTCCACGTCTCTTACAAGGGGCATTAAAACCGTTTTGTTAAGCTACTGTGACCTCCACGTCTCTTCCAAGGGGTATTAAAACTGTCTTGTTAACCTACTGTGAACTCCACGTCTCTTCCAAGGGGCATTAAAACTGTCTTGTTAAGCAACTGTGACCTCCACCACTCTTCCAAGGGGCATTAAAACCGTTTTGTTAAGCTACTGTGACCTCCACGTCTCTTCCAAGGGGTATTAAAACTGTCTTGTTAAGCTACTGTGAACTCCACGTCTCTTCCAAGGGGCATTAAAACTGTCTTGTTAAGCTACTGTGACCTCCACCACTCTTCCAAGGGGCATTAAAACCGTCTTGTTATGCTACTGTGACCTCCAAGTCTCTTCCAAGGGGCATTAAAACCATCTTGTTAAGCTACTGTGACCTCCACGTCTCTTCCAAGGAGCATTAAAACCACCTTGTTAAGCCACTGTGACCTCCACCACTATTCCAACGGACATTAAAACTGTCTTGTTTAGCTACTGTAACCTCCAAGTCTCTACCAAGAGGCATTAAATCTGTCTTGTTAAGTTACTTTGACCTCCACCTCTCTTCCAAGGGGCATTAAATCTGTCTTGTTAAGCTACTGTGACCTCCAACACTCTTGCAAGGGGCATTAAAACTGTCTTGTTAAGCTACTGTGACCTCCACGTCTCTTCCAAGGGGCAATAAAACCGTCTTGTTAAGCTACTGTGACTTACACGTCTCTTACAAGGTGCATTAAAACCGTTTTGTTAATCTACTGTGCCCTCCACGTCTCTTCCAAGGGGCATTAAAACCGTCTTGTTAATCTACTGTGACCTCCACGTCTCTTCCAAGAGGCATTAGAACTGTCTTGTTAAGCTACTGTGACCTCCTCGTCTCTTCCAAGGGGCATTAAAACCGTATTGTTAAGCTATTGTGACCTCCACGTCTCTTCCAAGGGGCATTAAATCCACCTTGTTAAGCTACGGTGACCTCCTCAACTCTTCCAAGGGGCATTAAAACTGTCTTGTTAAGCTACTGTGACCTCCACGTCTCTTCCATTGGGCATCTAAACCGTCTTGTTAATGTACTGTGACCTCCACGTCTCTTCCAAGGGGCATTAAAACAGTCTTGTTAATCTACTGTGACCTCCACGTCTCTTCCAAGGGGCATTAAAACTGTTTTGTTAAGCTACTTTGACTACCACCACTCTTCAAAGGGGCATTAAGAGGGTCTGTTTAGCTACTGTGACCTCCACCACTCTTCCAAAGGGCATTAAAACCGTGTTGTTAAGCCACTGTGATCTCTACCATTCTTCCAAGATGCATTAATATTGTCTTTTTATTCCACTGCGACCTCCACCACTCTTCCAAGGGGCATTAAAACTGTCTTCTTAAGCTACTGTGACCTCCACCACTCTTCCAAGGGGCATTAAAACCGTCTTGTTAAGCTACTGTCACCTCCACGTCTCTTACAAGGGGCATTAAAACTGTCTTGTTAAGCTACTGTGACCTCCACCACTCTTCCATGGGGCATTAAAACCGTATTGTTAAGCTACTGTGACCTCCACGTCTCTTCCAAGGGGCATTAAAACCATCTTGTTAAGCTACTGTGACCTCCACCACTCTTCCAAGGGACATTAAAACCATCTTGTTAAGCTACTGTGACTTACACGTCTCTTACAAGGGGCATTAAAACCGTTTTGTTAATCTACTGTGCCCTCCACGTCTCTTCCAAGGGGCATTAAAACCGTCTTGTTAATCTACTGTGACCTCCACGTCTCTTCCAAGGGGCATTAGAACTGTCTTGTTAAGCTACTGTGACCTCCTCGTCTCTTCCAAGGGGCATTAAAACCGTATTGTTAAGCTATTGTGACCTCCACGTCTCTTCCAAGGGGCATTAAATCCACCTTGTTAAGCTACTGTGACCTCCACCACTCTTCCAAGGGGAATTAAAACTGTCTTGTTAAGCTACTGTGACCTCCAAGTCTCTTCCAAGGGGCATTAAAACTGTCTTGTTAAGATACTTTGACATCCATCTCTCTTTCAAGGGGCATTAAAACTGTCTTGTTAAACTACTGTGACCTCCACGTCTCTTCCAAGGGGCATTAAAACCGTCTTGTTAAGCTAATGTGACCTCCACCACTCTTGCAAGGGGCATTAAATCTGTTTTGTTAAGCTACTGTGACCAACATATCTCTTCCAAGGGGCATTAAAACTGTCTTGTTAAGCTACTGTGACCTCCACCACTCTTCCAAGGGGCATTAAAACATTTCTTGTTAAGCTACTGTGACCTCCACGTCTCTTCCAAGGGGCATTAAAACTATCTTGTTAAGCTACTGTGACCTCCAACACTCTTGCAAGGGGCATTAAAACCGTCTTGTTAAGCTACTGTGACCTCCATGTCTCTTCCAAGGGGCATTAAAACCGTCTTGTTAAGCTACTGTGACCTCCACGTCTCTTCCAAAGGGCTTTAAAACCACCTTGTTAAGCTACTATGACCTCCACCACTCTTCCAATGGGCATTAAAACCGTCTTGTTAAGCTACTGTGACCTTCAGATCTCTACCAAGAGGCATTAAAACTGTCTTGTTAAGCTACTGTGACCTCCTCGTCTCTTCCAAGGGGCATTAAAACTGTCTTGTTAAGCTACTGTGACCTCCACGTCTCTTCCAAGGGGCATTAAAACTATCTTGTTAAGCTACTGTGACCTCCAACACTCTTGTAAGGGGCATTAAAACCGTCTTGTTAAGCTACTGTGACCTCCACGTCTCTTCCAAGGGGCATTAAAACCGTCTTGTTAAGCTACTGTGACCTCCACGTCTCTTCCAAGGGGCATTAAAACCACCTTGTTAAGCTACTGTGACCTCCACCACTCTTCCAAGGGGCATTAAAACCGTCTTGTTAAGCTACTGTGACCTCCAGGTCTCTACCAAGGGGAATTAAAACTGTTTTATTAAGCAACAGTGAAGTCCATGTCTCTTCCAAGGGGCATTAAAACTGTCTTGTTAAGCTACTGTCACCTCCATCTCTCTTCCAAGGGGCACTAAAACTGTCTTGTTAAACTACTGTGACCTCCACGTCTCTTCCAAGGGGCATTAAAACCGTCTTGTTGAGCTAATGTGGCCTCCACCACTCTTCCAAGGGGCATTAAAACTGTTTTGTTAAGCTACTGTGACCAACATATCTCCTCCAAGGGGCATTCAAAATGTCTTGTTAAGCTACTGTGACCTCCACCACTCTTCCAAGGAGCATTAAAACCATCTTGTTAAGCTACTGTGACCTCCACCACTCTTCCAAGAGGCATTAAAACTGTCTTGTTAAGCTACTGTGACCTCCACCACTCTTCCAAGGGGCATTAAAACCGTCTTGTTAAGCTACTGTTCCCTCCATGTCTCTTCCAAGGGGCATTAAAACCACCTTGTTAAGCTACTGTGACCTCCACCACTCTTCGCAGGGGCATTAAAACTGTCTTGTTAAGCTACTGTGACCTCCAAGTCTCTTCCAACGGGCATTAAAACTGTCTTGTTAAGCTCCTGTGACCTCCACCACTCTTCCAAGGGGCATTAAAACTGTATTGTTAAGCTACTGTGACCTCCACGTCTCTTACAAGGGGCATTAAAACCGTTTTGTTAAGCTACTGTGACCTCCACGTCTCTTCCAAGGGGTATTAAAACTGTCTTGTTAAGCTACTGTGAACTCCACGTCTCTTCCAAGGGGCATTTAAACTGTCTTGTTAAGCTACTGTGACCTCCACCACTCTTCCAAGGGGCATTAAAACCGTTTTGTTAAGCTACTGTGACCTCCACGTCTCTTCCAAGGGGTATTAAAACTGTCTTGTTAAGCTACTGTGAACTCCACGTCTCTTCCAAGGGGCATTAAAACTGTCTTGTTAAGCTACTGTGACCTCCACCACTCTTCTAAGGGGCATTAAAACCGTCTTGTTATGCTACTGTGACCTTCAAGTCTCTTCCAAGGGGCATTAAAACCATCTTGTTAAGCTACTGTGACCTCCACGTCTCTTCCTAGGAGCATTAAAACCACCTTGTTAAGCCACTGTAACCTCCACCACTATTCCAACGGACATTAAAACTGTCTTGTTTAGCTACTGTAACCTCCAAGTCTCCTCCAAGAGGCATTAAATCTGTCTTGTTAAGTTACTGTGACCTCCACCTCTCTTCCAAGGGGCATTAAATCTGTCTTGTTAAGCTACTGTGACCTCCAACACTCTTGCAAGGGGCATTAAAACTGTCTTGTTAAGCTACTGTGACCTCCACGTCTCTTCCAAGGGGCATTAAAACCGTCTTGTTAAGCTACTGTGACCTCCACTTCTCTTACAAGGGGCATTAAAACCACCTTGTTAAGCTACTGTGACCTCCACCACTCTTCCAAGGGACATTAAAACCGTCTTGTTAAGCTACTGTGACCTCCAGGTCTCTACCAAGAGGCATTAAAACTGTCTTGTTAAGTTACTGTGACCTCCACCTCTCTTCTAAGGGGCATTAAAACTTTCTTGTTAAACTATTGTGACCTCCACATCTCTTCCAAGGGGCATTAAAACTGTCTTGTTAAGCTACTGTGACCTCCACCACTCTTACAAGGGGAATTAAAACTGTTTTGTTAAGCAACAGTGAAGTCCATGTCTCTTCCAAGGGGCATTAAAACTGTCTTGTGAAGCTACTGTGACCTCCATCTCTCTTCCAAGGGGCACTAAAACTGTCTTGTTAAACTACTGTGACCTCCACGTCTCTTCCAAGGGGCATTAAAACCGTCTTGTTAAGCTAATGTGACCTCCACCACTCTTCCAAGGGGCATTAAAACTGTTTTGTTAAGCTACTGTGATCAACATATCTCTTCCAAGGGGCATTCAAACTGTCTTGTTAAGTTACTCTGACCTCCACCACTCTTCCAAGGAGCATTAAAACCATCTTGTTAAGCTACTGTGACTTCCACCACTCTTCCAAGAGGCATTAAAACTGTCTTGTTAAGCTACTGTGACCTCCACCACTCTTCCAAGGGGCATTAAAACCGTCTTGTTAAGCTACTGTTACCTCCATGTCTCTTCCAAGGGGCATTAAAACCATCTTGTTAAGCTACTGTGACCTCCACGTCTCTTCCAAGGGGCATTAAAACCACCTTGTTAAGCTACTGTGACCTCCACCACTCTTCGCAGGGGCATTAAAACTGTCTTGTTAAGCTACTGTGACCTCCAAGTCTCTTCCAAGGGGCATTAAAACTGTCTTGTTAAGTTACTGTGACCTCCACCTCTCTTCCAAGGGGCATTAAAACTGTCTTGTTAAACTACTGTGACCTCCAAGTCTCTTCCAAGGGGCATTAAAACCGTGTTGTTAAGCTCCTGTGACCTCCACCACTCTTCCAAGGGGCATTAAAACTGTCTTGTTAAGCTACTGTGACCTCCACGTCTCTTACAAGGGGCATTAAAACCATTTTGTTATGCTACTTTGACCTCCACGTCTCTTCCAAGGAGAATTAAAACTGTCTTGTTAAGCTACTGTGAAATCCACGTCTCTTCCAAGGGGCATAAAAACTGTCTTGTTAAGCTACTGTGACCTCCACCACTCTTTCAAGGGGCATTAGAACCGTCTTGTTATGCTACTGTGACCTCCACGTCTCTTCCAAGGGGCATTAAAACCATCTTGTTAAGCTACTGTGACCTCCAAGTCTCTTCCAAGGAGCATTAAAACCACCTTGTTAAGCTACTGTGACCTCCACCACTATTCCAAGGGGCATTAAAACTGTCTTGTTAAGCTACTGTAACCTCCAAGTCTCTACCAAGAGGCATTAAATCTGTCTTGTTAAGTTACTGTGACCTCCACCTCTCTTCCAAGGGGCATTAAATCTGTCTTGTTAGGCTACTGTGACCTCCACGTTTCTTCCAAAGGGCATTAAAACCATCTTGTTAAGCTACTGTGACCCCCACGTCTCTTCCAAGGGGCATTAAAACCACCTTGTGAAGCTACTGTGACATCCACCACTCTTCCAAGGGGCATTAAAACTGTCTTGTTAAGCTACTGTAACCTCCAAGTCTCTACCAAGAGGCATTAAAACTGTCTTGTTAAGTTACTGTGACCTCCACCTCTCTTCCAAGGGGTATTAAAACTGTCTTGTTAAGCTACTGTGACCTCCACGTCTCTTCCAAGGGGCATTAAAACTGTCTTGTTAAGCTACTGTGACCTCCACCACTCTTCCAAGGGGCATTAAAACCGTCTTGTTAAGCTACTGTGACCTCCATGTCTCTTCCAAGCGGCATTTAAACCATCTTGTTAAGCTACTGTGACCTCCAAGTCTCTTCCAAGGGGCATTAAAACCACCTTGTTAAGCTACTGTGACCTCCACCACTCTTCCAAGGGGCATTACAACTGTCTTTTTAAGCTACTGTAACCTCCAAGGCTCTACCAAGAGGCATTAGAACTGTCTTGTTAAGTTACTGTTACCTCCACCTCTCTTCCAAGGGACATTAAAACTGTCTTGTTAAACTATTGTGACCTCAACATCTCTTCCAAGGGGCATTAAAACTGTCTTGCTAAGCTACTGTGACCTCCACCACTCTTACAAGGGGAATTAAAACTGTTTGTTAAGCAACTGTGACCTCCATGTCTCTTCCAAGGGGCATTAAAACTGTCTTGTTAAGCTACTGTGACCTCCACCACTCTTCCAAGGTGCATTAAAACCGTCTTGTTAAGCTACTTTGACCTCCACGTCTCTTCCAATGGGCATTAAAACTGTCTTGTCAAGCTACTGTGACCTCCACCACTCTACCAAGGGGCATTAAATCCGTCTTGTTAAGCTACTGTGACCTCCACGTCTCTTCCAAGGGGCATTAAAACCGTCTTGTTAAGCTACTGTGACCTCCACCACTCTACCAAGGGGCATTAAATCCATCTTGTTAAGCTACTGTGACCTCCACATCTCTTCCAAGGGGCATTAAAACCGTCTTGTTAAGCTACTGTGACCTCCACCACTCTTCCAAGGGGCATTAAAACCGTCTTTTTAAGCTACTGTGACCTCCTCGTCTCTTCCACAGGGCATTAAAACTGTATTGTTAAGCTACTGTGACCTCCACGTCTCTTCCAAGGGGCATTAAAACCACCTTGTTAAGCTACTGTGACCTCCACCACTCTTCCAAGGGGCATAAAAGCTGTCTTGTTAAGCTACTGTGACCTCCATGTCTTTTCCAATGGGCATTAAAACTGTCTTTTTAAGTTACTTTGACCTCCATCTCTCTTCCAAGGGGCATTAAAACTGTCTTGTTAAACCACTCTGACCTCCACATCTCTTCCAAGGGGCATTAAAACTGTTTTGTTAAGCTACTGTGACCAACATATCTCTTCCAAGGGGCATTAAAACAGTCTTGTTAAGCTACTGTGACCTCCACCACTCTTCCAAGGAGCATTAAAACCGTCTTTTTAAGCTACTGTGACCTCCACCACTCTTCCAAGGGGCATTAAAACTGTCCTGTTAAGCTACTGTGACCTCCACCACTTTTCCAAGGGGCATTAAAACCGTCTTGTTAAGCTACTGTGACCTCCATGTCTCTTCCAAGGGGCATTAAAACCATCTTGTTAAGCTACTGTGACCTCCACGTCTCTTCGCAGGGGCATTTAAACTGTCTTTTTAAGCTACTGTGACCTCCACCTCTCTTCCAAGGGGCATTAAAACTGTCTTGTTAAACTACTGTGACCTCCACGTCTCTTCCAAGGGGTCATTAAAACCGTCTTGTTAAGCTACTGTGACCTCCACCACTCTTCCAAGGGGCATTAAAATCATCTTGTTAAGCTACTGTGACCTGCTCCACTCTTCCAAGGGGCATTAAAACTGTCTTGTTAAGCTACTGTGACCTCCTCGTCTCTTCCAAGGGGCATTAAAACCGTCTTGTTAATCTACTGTGACCTCCACGTCTCTTCCAAGGGGCATTAAAACGTCTTGTTAATCTACTGTGACCTCCACCACTCTTACAAGGGGAATTAAAACTGTTTGGTAAGCAACTGTGACCTCCATGTCTCTTCCAAGGGGCATTAAAACTGTCTTGTTAAGCTACTGTGACCTCCACCACTCTTCCAAGGGGCATTAAAACCGTCTTTTTAAGCTACTTTGACCTCCACGTCTCTTCCAAGGGGCATTAAAACTGTCTTGTCAAGCTACTGTGACCTCCACCACTCTACCAAGGGGCATTAAATCCGTCTTGTTAAGCTACTGTGACCTCCACGTCTCTTCCAAGGGGCATTAAAACCGTCTTGTTAAGCTACTGTGACCTCCACCACTCTTCCAAGGGGCATTAAATCCATCTTGTTAAGCTACTGTGACCTCCACATCTCTTCCAAGGGGCATTAAAACCGTCTTGTTAAGCTACTGTGACCTCCACCACTCTTCCAAGGGGCATTAAAACCGTCTTTTTAAGCTACTGTGACCTCCTCGTCTCTTCCACAGGGCATTAAAACTGTATTGTTAAGCTACTGTGACCTCCACGTCTCTTCCAAGGGGCTTTAAAACCACCTTGTTAAGCTACTGTGACCTCCACCACTCTTCCAAGGGGCATAAAAGCTGTCTTGTTAAGCTACTGTGACCTCCAAGTCTTTTCCAATGGGCATTAAAACTGTCTTGTTAAGTTACTTTGACCTCCATCTCTCTTCCAAGGGGCATTAAAACTGTCTTGTTAAACCACTCTGACCTCCACATCTCTTCCAAGGGGCATTAAAACTGTCTTGTTAAGCTAATGTGACCTCCACCACTCTTCCAAGGGGCATTAAAACAGTTTTGTTAAGCTACTGTGACAAACATATCTCTTCCAAGGGGCATTAAAACAGTCTTGTTAAGCTACTGTGACCTCCACCACTCTTCCAAGGAGCATTAAAACCGTCTTTTTAAGCTACTGTGACCTCCACCACTCTTCCAAGGGGCATTAAAACTGTCCTGTTAAGCTACTGTGACCTCCACCACTTTTCCAAGGGGCATTAAAACCGTCTTGTTAATCTACTGTGACCTCCATGTCTCTTCCAAGGGGCATTAAAACCATCTTGTTAAGCTACTGTGACCTCCACGTCTCTTCGCAGGGGCATTTAAACTGTCTTGTTAAGCTACTGTGACCTCCAAGTCTCTTCTAAGGGGCATTAAAACTGTCTTGTTAAGTTACTGTGACCTCCACCTCTCTTCCAAGGGGCATTAAAACTGTCTTGTTAAACTACTGTGACCTCCACGTCTCTTCCAAGGGGTCATTAAAACCGTCTTGTTAAGCTACTGTGACCTCCACCACTCTTCCAAGGGGCATTAAAATCATCTTGTTAAGCTACTGTGACCTGCTCCACTCTTCCAAGGGGCATTAAAACTGTCTTGTTAAGCTACTGTGACCTCCACGTCTCTTCCAAGGGGCATTAAAACCGTCTTGTTAATCTACTGTGACCTCCACGTCTCTTCCAAGGGGCATTAAAACCGTCTTGTTAATCTACTGTGACCTCCACGTCTCTTCCAAGGGGCATTAAAACTGTCTTGTTAAGCTACTGTGACCTCCTCGTCTCTTCCAACGGGCATTAAAACCGTATTGTTAAGCTACTGTGACCTCCACTTCTCTTCCAAGGGGCATTAAAACAACCTTGTTAAGCTACTGTGACCTCCACCACTCTTCCAAGGAGCATTAAAACTGTCTTCTTAAGCTACTGTGACCTCCAAGTCTCTTTCAATTGGCATTAAAACTGTCTTGTGAAGACCTGATTAATTAAATGCATCTGAAACTCAGTGTGCACCACTGCCAGAAATGTAGAAATTCTGGGAGCTGGAATACATTTCGGGAGTAAGTTACGCCAATGTAGTGGCATAACTTATGTTGAATTTGATGGGCAGACATGACCATGCCCTGCGCTGCCCATACTACATAAATATTAGGGTAGCTGGCCGCGATCGGCATAGAAGCTCAAAAAGACGTAATATTTTAGCGCAACCACCATTCTCTGGAAAATTTTTGCAACTTATTAAGGTGTTACACCAGATTTCTGACATAAACACCTTAAAGAATCAGCCCCTGAGACTTTTTGCAGAGTTTGCTGAGTTTTTGGAGCAGAAACTGGGCACAATCTCCAAGTTTTTGAGGAGTTTTGAGTTTTTCTCAGATTCTGCTCCAAAACGTCCTCAAAAACTTTTTTGTGCACATAACCTTGATTAAGGAAGTAGAAGGTGGGTCAAAACCAGAGTAGTAACCAGGGCCAACATTAGAAGGCAATAATGTGATCAGAAAAGTAGCCAAGATCAAACCAGAAGGAAAGGACCAGAAACAAAATCAGTAGGCACAAGAAGGGTAAAACAGTCCAATGTCAAGTTCAGAATTCATTCTATGTGTAAGAAATCGGTTATAAGCCGGGTCAGAAATCAGGATAAGCATAGTTTCCCCTATACATTACGATAATAACACATTTTCCCCCACACTATGATGCTTCCCACTGTCACCCCTGCACACAGTATTATGCCTATACCATCCCCACACACACATTTTGAAGTCCTCACAATGGCTCCAACAAAGTAAGATGCAACCAGTGCTCCTCCACACAGTATGATGCCCCCATAGTGCCCCTACACAATATTTTTCCCCACAGTCCTCCAATACAGTGAGATGCTATTATGGTATCCCACAAAATGGCCATTTCTATGAGATACCGGATATATAGTGTGTTTCATATAAATGCTGTGTTTTTTGTGTAAACTGTGCATTTTAAATACATTGTGAGACTTGCTGACAGGCAGCACAAAAAGGGTTAATCTTCCTCTCACAGGCTTGAGCATGTGACCCAGCTCTGTTTAATATTCAGAAGCTTCTGGAACAAACGCCTCTGGGCAGTCAACCAATGACTGCAGCTCTACCAGTCACATGGGAGTGGGAGGAGCTAAATCCTGTGAGGTAGTTAAGGGTTGAAGTGGCAGTTGGTGGCCAGACATTTTGAGAAGTGGAAGCCATTTTGTACGTGAAGGAGTTACCTACCTTCTCCCTGACTGATGCGCTTAAAAAGGGGACGAACTCAATAAAGGGAACTAATAGTCTTCATATTAGGAAGATTACAATTGCACCTCTAGGAGGAAGAATTACCTCAGGGCATTAACAGAGCACAGTGCTGAGGAAGAAATATTCAGATTTGATGAAACCAGAGGTTACCAAGATCTGCCTGTCTGCAGGTGCACAGCAGTCTTCAATCGTGGGTGTAATCCTGTACCTCATTTCCCTACCATTTGTGAATAAGAATTTGCCCCATCATCTTCAGTAAAGAGACATCTGTTTAAGTTCTTAAGGCTTCTTTATGACTGGGGCTCAGGTGCACAGACTACTACCACCATCATCACCCTCTACCTGGAGGCATTTAGTGGAAGAACATTATATTGTGGAGTTTCATGTGGGTGAGTAATTTGAGAAGAGAGGACTCTTCTCGTGACAGAAAACTGGCCACAGCGAGATACATTGTACACTGCCAGGAGCACAACCCCCTGCCAGACACCACATGAGATTACCACACTATTACAATTCCCAAGCATGCGCATAATATGATGCCCACAGTCACACCCCACATAGTATGATGTCCCCTCAGTCAGCCCATGCACATAATATAGAGTCCCCACAGTGGAATTTGCACAAATTCCCCCCTTGCCTGTGTCCTGTCACACTACTGCTACTGATCTGGTATCTTCTGCCCAGTCGCATGACCTGAGAATGTCATGTGAGCTAAAGGTTCTTGCGTGTCCTTCAGTCTCTACAGTAGTGGCTATCACTTTTCTTACCTGGAGAGTCACATTCAGCTCTTATAGAGGGTCGCAAGCCATATTCAGACCTCTCCTCTCCCCTCCCATAGCCCCAAAGAGTAGTAACATCCTGATTCTACCTCCCTCAAAGTAGCGACACCCAAAGTCCCTGTTACCGGTATAATGACAGCCAAAGTTTCCCCATCACTCCAAGACCTTGTTCCGCTCTTCCGTATAGGTAGCATAATTACACCCAGGCGTTCCCACCTTAACCAATTCAGTATTTTTGCATCAAGCACTCCCACCACACTGTCACATCCAGCTTCAAGCACCTCCTTTGACTGGCAGTATAATTCTATCTCTAGATTACTATGCGTAATATACAAGTGCTTCTCACTAAATTAGAATATCATCAAAAAGATAATTTATTTTAGTTCTTCAATACAAAAAGTGAAACTCATATATTATATAGAGTCATTACTAACAGAGTGATCTATTTCAAGTGTTTATTTCTGTTAATGTTGATGATTATGGCTTAAAGCCAATGAAAACACAAAAGTCATTATCTCAGTAAATTAGAATAATTAACAAAAAACGCCTGCAAAAGCTTCCTAAGTGTTTAAAAAGGTCCCTTAGTCTTTTTTAGTAGGCTCCACAGTTATGGAGAAGACTGCTGACTTGACATACAGTACAGACCAAAAGTTTGGACACACTTTCTCATTTTAAGATTTTTCTGTATTTTCATGACTATGGAAATTGTACATTCACACTGAAGGCATCAAAACTGTGAACACATGTGGAATTATATACTTAACAAAAAAGTGTGAAACAACTGAAAATATGTCTTATATTCTAGGTTTTTCAAAGTAGCCACCTTTTGTTGTGATGACTGCTTTGCACAATCCTGGCATTCTCTTGATGAGCTTCAAGAGGTAGTCACCGGAAATGGTCTTCCAACAACCTAGAAGGAGTTCCCAGAGATGCTTAGCACTTGTTTGCCCTTTTGCCTTCACTCTGCGGTCCAGCTCACCCCAAACCATCTCGATTGGGTTCAGGTCTGGTGACTGTGGAGGCCAGGTCATCTGGCATAGCACCCCATCACTCTCCTTCTTGGTCAAATAGCCCTTACACAGCCTGGAGATGTGTTTCGGGTCATTGTCCTGTTGAAAAAATAAATGATGGTCCAACTAAATGCAAACCTGATGGAATAGCATGCCTCTGCAAGATGCTGTGGTAGCCATGCTGGTTCAGTATGCCTTCAATTTTGAATAAATCCCCAACAATGTCACTAGCAAAGCACCCCCACACCATTATACCTCCTCCTCCATGCATCACGGTGGGAACCAGGCATGTAGAATTCATCCGTTCACCTTTTCTGCGTCGCACAAAGACACGGTGGCTGGAACCAAAGATCTCAAATTTGGACTCATCAGACCAAAGCACAGATTTCCACTGGTCTAATGTCCATTCCTTGTGTTCTTTAGCCCAAACAAGTCTCTTCTGCTTGTTGCCTGTCCTTAGCAGTGGTTTCCTAGCAGCTATTTTACCATGAAGGCCTGTGTAACATACCTGGCGGCGTCCTTGCATGGTGGTCCATCTCCCACTGTGCAAGAGCGCGCACTTGATCTCCAGTCCAGAATGTCTCTCTGGCTTCCCTCCTTGCTGTCTGTTTGTCTGTTTTGGCTGCATAGGGCGACGCCCGCTGAACTTCCTGTTTCTTGTACCTTCTGCGGACACGCCCCTGTTGCACCTTCAGCCTATTGCTGTCCATCTTTGGGTATTTATACCACCTTCTTCCTCAAGATGGCGCCTGAGCATTGTGTCCTGTCAGTCGGCTTTTTGTCTCTGACATGCCAGGTCCTATCCTGTTTTCCTGCCTGTTTTCCAGTTTTGTGTCTGAACTGTGGTCTGTTCTTGTGAACACGCTTCTTGCCTGTTCTTTCGCCTTCTAGGGGCCATATTCCTAGATCTGCCTGTCTGTGCCTTGCGGTATCTGTTCCCGTCTGAACAGAGTCCTGTTTGTGTCCCTGCCTTGCGGTATCTGTTCCTGTCTGAACTGAGTCCTGTCTATTTCTCCTGTCTTGCAGTATCTGTTCCCGTGTCTGAACTGAGTCCTGTCTATGTCTCCTGCCTTGCGGTATCAGTTCCCGTGTCTGAACTGAGTCCTGTCTGTGTACTCTTGCCTGCTGCCTTTCCTGGAGGCTGTATTTCCAGGCCTGTCTGAACACGCTCCTAGCCTGTTCCTCCCGCCTTCTAGGGGCCGATTACCTAGATCCGTTCCTGTATCTTGTCTGTCCTGTCTGAACACGCTCCTTGCCTGTTCGTCCCGCCTCTCTGGGGGCCGTATTCCCAGACCCGCTCCTGTATCCCGCTGCAGTGTCGGTCTCTTCCGTACACTCAGTTCCAGTCTGAACTCTCTCCTATCCTTTACCTGTTTTGCCTCTATGTCCGTTCCTTTCCTTTTTCTGCAGAGTCTGAACTCGTACCTAACTCCTGCTTGTTGTCTCTGTACTCCCGTTTGTGAGTTTGTGGTCCCCTCGCTACTTCACTGCAAGTACCCTGTGGGTATCTGGCTCTGCCTTTCCCTTCCTGTCTGTTCCGTGTGAACAGAGCCCTGTCCGTCCTGCTCTGACTCCTTGCTCACTGCTCCGGCAGCCTTGCTCCGCTCTTACCCTTTTGCTCACTGCTCCGGCAGTCCTGTCCTGCCCTGCTTCTGCCCGCTGCTCCGGCAGTCCTGTCCTGCCCTGCTTCTGCCCGCTGCTCCGGCAGTCCTGTCCTGCCCTGCTTCTGCCCGCTGCTCCGGCAGTCCTGTCCTGCCCTGCTTCTGCCCGCTGCTCCGGCAGTCCTGTCCTGCCCTGCTTCTGCCCGCTGCTCCGGCAGTCCTGTCCTGCCCTGCTTCTGCCCGCTGCTCCGGCAGTCCTGTCCTGCCCTGCTTGTGCTCGCTGCTCCTGCAGCCCCGTCCTGCTCTGTTCTTGCCCACCGCTTTGGGCGTTCCCTCTCTGCTGTGGTTGTCTACCGCATCGGCGGTTCTGTGACCCAGTCTGTACTGGGTCTTAACCTTTCTGTGCTCCAGCCCGTCCTTTTGGCCAGTACCTCCCTGCCTGCATACTCGCCTGTATCCACCCCTCTGCATACCTGCCATGTTTGCTTACATCCACCAGTCTGTGCCAGCCTAACCTGCCTGTTCCAGTAATTCCAGTGTGGGTCAACCCCCGTGTCCGGAGTTTGACCTGGAGTAGCACCTGGTCCCTCTGCCCGGTTTCTCCCTGGTGCACTGGCGTCGTATGCCGTCGTGCCACCTTGGTCGGATCGGCCAGATACTTA
Organism: Phyllobates terribilis; assembly: GCF_046119375.1. Classification (NCBI taxonomy): domain Eukaryota; kingdom Metazoa; phylum Chordata; class Amphibia; order Anura; family Dendrobatidae; genus Phyllobates; species Phyllobates terribilis. The sequence goes on along the minus strand of NW_027362761.1, from coordinate 32,945,316 downwards.
GTCACGCCCCTCCAGGCACTCTCCGGTCCATGGTCTAGTGGAACCACAACACCCGCACACGCCAGTCAGTCCGGGCGTGTGCATAACAGCATGCTCAGGCCATGGTTCCCGTTGAGCCCCACGGCCTTCGCTCTCTGAGAAGTTTTCCAGCGAATACATGCATTAAAAATAAATAAAATTTTTTTTTTTTTTCTCAGCTGAGTTCCAGGCGAATTACGCACCCGTCCAGATGGATCTATCTGCTCTCGTTCCTGCGGATCCGCCACGTTACTATGGGGATCCAAGACAAAGTCGTGCATTTGTGGAGCAATGCATGCTACACTTCAAGTTCTACCCTCTATGTTTTCCCACCGATCGGGTTAAGGTGGCATTCATTATGTCTTACCTGGCGGGTGATGCCTTGGAATGGATCAACCCCCTATATGAAACACAGGATCTGATCCTCCTGGACCTAATGGCCTTCCTGGTGGCCTTTCTAATGGTCTTCGATGATCCTAACCCGGAGGCTCCTGCTGAAGCTTCATCTCCCTGTATCCCGGAGAAGCCCCAACGGGTAATGTGCGTGGGTAGTGCTCCGGTTCTCCTGCCCGAAGAGACTTCTGCCCATCGAGACTCCACACAGGAGAACTTCCTGCACCCGGCATCAGATGCTTCACCCACTTTAACCGGTGTGCATGTCCAAGGATGCTCCAAAGCTGTGGTTACCTCTGAGTCTGTGCACCTCTACTACCTGGCGGAGGACCCCCTGTTGCCTCCTGAATCCTCCGGGATACCACTCGATGACAAATGGAGAGAGACTTCTCTACACTCGGTACTCGATACTTTGTCCGCTTCGTCCTGTGAGCCTGACAATCGGTACCCCAAAGTGGTAGTTACCCCCGAGTCTCTACACCCCTCCGACCAGGCGGAGGACCTCCAGTTGTCTCCAGAACCCTTCGGGGTGCTACCTGGTAGCGAAAGGACAGAGACTCTCCTATACTCTGTACCTGATACCTCGCTCGCTTCGTCCAGTGAGTCCAACCTAGTGTACTCCGAAGCAGAGGTTACTCCCGAGTCTCTACACCCCTCCGACCAGGCGGAGGACCTCCAGTTGTCTCCAGAACCCTTCGGGGTGCTACCTAGTAGCGAAAGGACAGAGACTCTCCTTTACTCTGTACCTGATGCCTCGCTCGCTTCGTCCAGTGAGTCCAACCTAGTGTACTCCGAAGCAGAGGTTACTCCCGAGTCTCTACACCCCTCCGACCAGGCGGAGGACCTCCAGTTGTCTCCAGAACCCTTCGGGGTGCCACCTGGTGGTGAATGGACAGAGACTTTCCTATATCCTGGATCTGATACCTCGCTTGCTTCGTCCAGTGAGTCCGACCTTGTGTACTCTGAAGCAGAGGTTACCCTTGAGTCTCTACACCCCTCTGACCAGGCGGAGGACCTCCAGTTGTCTCCAGAACCCTTCGGGGTGCCACCTGGTGGTGAATGGACAGAGACTTTCCTATACTCGGTACCCGATACCTCGCCTGCTTCCTCCAGTGAGTCCGACCTAGTGTACTCTGAAGCAGATGTTTTCTCTGAGCCTCTGCACTCTTCTGACCCGGCGGAGGACCTCCAGTTGTTTCCTGAATTCTCCGGGGTACCACCAGATAACAAAGAGACAGTGACTTTTCCTCATTATGTACCTGATAACCCGTCTATTTCTTCCTGTGAGTTTGACAAGATGTACCTCGAAGCAGAGATTACCCCCAAGTCTCTGTCCCCCTCCAACCCGGTGAAGGACTTCCAGTTGTCTCCTGTACCCTCTGGGGTGCCACCTGAAAATATGTGGAGAGAGACTTCCTTGTGTGCTGTTCCTGGTACTCCACCCGTTTCGTCTGTTGCTGAGGATGGCTGGATAGGAGGTAGCATCCTAGCTAACCAGATGAGATCAATTTTTCCAGTGGACAGTGGAAGTGATCTCCTTGAAGTGAACGACTGGTCCTCGAATTCCCTGCGGAAGATTCTGGCAGGCCTGAAGAAGAGGGGGCGTAAGGGGGGGGGTACTGTAACATACCTGGCGGCGTCCTTGCATGGTGGTCCATCTCCCACTGTGCAAGAGCGCGCACTTGATCTCCAGTCCAGAATGTCTCTCTGGCTTCCCTCCTTGCTGTCTGTTTGTCTGTTTTGGCTGCATAGGGCGACGCCCGCTGAACTTCCTGTTTCTTGTACCTTCTGCGGACACGCCCCTGTTGCACCTTCAGCCTATTGCTGTCCATCTTTGGGTATTTATACCACCTTCTTCCTCAAGATGGCGCCTGAGCATTGTGTCCTGTCAGTCGGCTTTTTGTCTCTGACATGCCAGGTCCTATCCTGTTTTCCTGCCTGTTTTCCAGTTCTGTGTCTGAACTGTGGTCTGTTCTTGTGAACACGCTTCTTGCCTGTTCTTTCGCCTTCTAGGGGCCGTATTCCTAGATCTGCCTGTCTGTGCCTTGCGGTATCTGTTCCCGTCTGAACAGAGTCCTGTTTGTGTCCCTGCCTTGCGGTATCTGTTCCTGTCTGAACTGAGTCCTGTCTATTTCTCCTGTCTTGCAGTATCTGTTCCCGTGTCTGAACTGAGTCCTGTCTATGTCTCCTGCCTTGCGGTATCAGTCCCCGTGTCTGAACTGAGTCCTGTCTGTGTACTCTTGCCTGCTGCCTTTCCTGGAGGCTGTATTTCCAGGCCTGTCTGAACACGCTCCTAGCCTGTTCCTCCCGCCTTCTAGGGGCCGATTACCTAGATCCGTTCCTGTATCTTGTCTGTCCTGTCTGAACACGCTCCTTGCCTGTTCGTCCCGCCTCTCTGGGGGCCGTATTCCCAGACCCGCTCCTGTATCCCGCTGCAGTGTCGGTCTCTTCCGTACACTCAGTTCCAGTCTGAACTCTCTCCTATCCTTTACCTGTTTTGCCTCTATGTCCGTTCCTTTCCTTTTTCTGCAGAGTCTGAACTCGTACCTAACTCCTGCTTGTTGTCTCTGTACTCCCGTTTGTGAGTTTGTGGTCCCCTCGCTACTTCACTGCAAGTACCCTGTGGGTATCTGGCTCTGCCTTTCCCTTCCTGTCTGTTCCGTGTGAACAGAGCCCTGTCCGTCCTGCTCTGACTCCTTGCTCACTGCTCCGGCAGCCTTGCTCCGCTCTTACCCTTTTGCTCACTGCTCCGGCAGTCCTGTCCTGCCCTGCTTCTGCCCGCTGCTCCGGCAGTCCTGTCCTGCCCTGCTTCTGCCCGCTGCTCCGGCAGTCCTGTCCTGCCCTGCTTCTGCCCGCTGCTCCGGCAGTCCTGTCCTGCCCTGCTTCTGCCCGCTGCTCCGGCAGTCCTGTCCTGCCCTGCTTCTGCCCGCTGCTCCGGCAGTCCTGTCCTGCCCTGCTTCTGCCCGCTGCTCCGGCAGTCCTGTCCTGCCCTGCTTGTGCTCGCTGCTCCTGCAGCCCCATCCTGCTCTGTTCTTGCCCACCGCTTTGGGCGTTCCCTCTCTGCTGTGGTTGTCTACCGCATCTGCGGTTCTGTGACCCAGTCTGTACTGGGTCTTAACCTTTCTGTGCTCCAGCCCGTCCTTTCGGCCAGTACCTCCCTGCCTGCATACTCGCCTGTATCCACCCCTCTGCATACCTGCCATGTTTGCTTACATCCACCAGTCTGTGCCAGCCTAACCTGCCTGTTCCAGTAATTCCAGTGTGGGTCAACCCCCGTGTCCGGAGTTTGACCTGGAGTAGCACCTGGTCCCTCTGCCCGGTTTCTCCCTGGTGCACTGGCGTCGTATGCCGTCGTGCCACCTTGGTCGGATCGGCCAGATACTTAGTCACGCCCCTCCAGGCACTCTCCGGTCCATGGTCTAGTGGAACCACAACACCCGCACACGCCAGTCAGTCCGGGCGTGTGCATAACAGCCTGCTGCACAAAGTCTCCTCTTAACAGTTGTTGAAGAGATGTGTCTGCTGCTAGAACTCTGTGTGGCATTGACCTGGTCTCTAATCTGAGCTGCTGTTAACCTGCGATTTCTGAGGCTGGTGACTCGGATAAACTTATCCTCAGAAGCAGAGGTGACTCTTGGTCTTCCTTTCCTGGGGCGGTCCTCATGTGAGCCAGTTTCTTTGTAGCGCTTGATGGTTTTTGCAACTGCACTTGGGGACACTTTTAAAGTTTTCCCAATTGTTTTGACTGACTGACCTTCATTTCTTAAAGTAATGATGGCCACTCGTTTTTCTTTACTTAGCTGTTTTTTTCTTGCCATAATACAAATTCTAACAGTCTATTCAGTAGGACTATCAGCTGTGTATCCACCAGACTTCTGCACAACACAACTGATGGTCCCAACCCCATTTATAAGGCAAGAAATCCCACTTATTAAACCTGACAGGGCACACCTGTGAAGTGAAAACTATTTCCGGTGACTACCTCTTGAAGCTCATCAAGAGAATGCCAAGAGTGTGCAAAGCAGTCATCAAAGCAAAAGGTGGCTACTTTGAAGAACCTAGAATATAAGACATATTTTCAGTTGTTTCACACTTTTTTGTTAAGTAGATAATTCCACATGTGTTAATTGTAGCATACCTGGCGGCGTCCTTGCATAGTGGTCCATCTCCCACTGTGCAAGAGCAAGCACTTGATCTCCAGTCCAGTCTGCTAGCCTGGCTTCCCTCCATGATGTCTGCTTGCCTCTGTGTCTGCTGCTTAAGGGCGGCGCCCGATCACTTCCTGTTTCTTGTAACTGCTGCGGGCACACCCCTTGTGCGTCCTCAGCCTATTGCTGTCTGTCACCTGGTATTTAACCCAGCTGCTCCAATGAATCCCTGCCTGAGCATTGTGTTTCATTCAGTGTGCTCTTTCACTCTGAATGTGCCAGGTCCCTTTCTGTGTTTGCTTGCCTGCCTTTCCTGGAGGCTGTATTTCCAGGCCTGTCTGAGCACACTCCTAGCCTGTTCCTCCCGCCTTCTAGGGGCTGCATACCTAGACCCGCTCCTGTATCTAGTCTGTCCTGTCTGAACACGCTCCTAGCCTGTTCCTCCCGCCTTCTAGGGGCTGCATACCTAGACCTGCTCCTGTATCTTGTCTGTCCTGTCTGAAGACGCTCCTAGCCTGTTCCTCCCGCCTTCTAGGGGCTGCATACCTAGACCCGCTCCTGTATCTTGCTACTGTGTCTGTTCTTGTCTGTATACTCTTCTAGCCTGTTTCCTGTGTTTCTCTATGTCCGTACCTTTCCTTTTTCTGCAGAGTCTGAACTTGTACCTAACTCCTGCTCGTTGTCACTGTACTTCCGTTTGTGAGTTTGTGGTCCACTCGCTACTTCACTGCAAGTACCCTGTGGGTATCTGGTTCTGCCTTTCCCTTCCTGCCTGTTCCGTGTGTACAGAGCCCTGTCCCCCCTGCTCTGCCTTGCTCACCGCTCCGGCGGTTCTAGCCTGCTCTGCCTTGCTCACCGCTCCAGCGGTTCTAGCCTGCTCTGCCTTGCTCACCGCTCCGGCGGTTCTAGCCTGCTCTGCCTTGCTCACCGCTCCGGCGGTTCTAGCCTGCTCTGACCCTTTGCTCACTGCTCCGGCAGTCTTGCTCCTCTCTGACCCTTTGCTCACTGCTCCGGCAGTCTTGCTCCGCTCTGACCCTTTGCTCACTGCTCCGGCAGTCTTGCTCCGCTCTGACCCTTAGCTCACTGCTCCGGCAGTCTTGCTCCGCTCTGACCCTTTGCTCACTGCTCCGGCAGTCTCGCTCTGCTCTGACGCCTTTGCTCACTGCTCCGGCAGTCTCGCTCTGCTCTGAGTCCTTGCTCACTGCTCCGGCAGTCTCGCTCAGCTCTGACCCTTTGCTCACTGCTCTGGCAGTCTCGCTCAGCTCTGACCCTTTGCTCACCGTTCCAGGCGGCCTCGTCCTGCTCTACTCTTGCTCACCGCTCCAGGCAGCCTCGTCCTGCTCTACTCTTGCTCACCGCTCCAGGCGGCCTCGTCCTGCTCTACTCTCGCTCACCGCTCCAGGCGGCCTCGTCCTGCTCTTCTCTTGCTCACCGCTCTTGGCGGTCTCGTCTTGCCCTGCTCTCGCTCACCACTCTGGGCGGCCTTACTCTGCTGTGTTTGTCCGCCACATCTGTGGTTCTGTTCCTGAGTCCCAGTGTGTACTGGGTCCTATCCCGCCTGTGTTCCAACCTGCTAGTGCCTCCCTGTCTGCACTCTAGCCGTGCTTGCCTGTACCCCCCTGCCTGCATACCCGCCTGCCTGCATACCAGTCGTGCCAGCCTATACCCACCAGTCTGTGTGCCAGCCTAACCTGTCTGTTCCTGTATTCCCCTGTGTGGGTCAACAGCCGTGTCCGGGGTCTGTCCTGGAGTAGCACCTGGTCCCTCTGCTCGGTTCCTCCTTGGTGCACTGGCGTCGTATGCCGTCGTGCGACCCTGGTCGGATCGGGTGAATACCTAGTTACGCCCCTCCAGGCATTCACTCTCCGGCACGGTCCAGTGGAATCACACGCACTCGTCGCTCAGCCCGGGCGTGTGCATTACATTAATTCATAGTTTTATGCCTTCAGTGTGAATGTGTGAGAAGGTGTGTCCAAACTTTTGGTCTGTACTGTATGTCCAGAAGGCAGTCATTGACACACTCCACAAAGAGGGTAAGCCACAAAAGGTCATTTCTAAAGAAGCTGGCCATTCACAGAGTGCTGTATCCAAGCATATTAATGGAAAGTTGAGTGGAAGGAAAAAGTGTGGTAGGAAAAGATGCACAAGCAATCAGGATAACCGCAGTCTTGAAAGGATTGTTAAGAAAAGGCCATTCAAAAATTTGGAGGAGATTCACAAGGAGTGGACGGCTGCTGGAGTCATTGCTTCAAGAGCCACCACACACAGATAAGTGTCGCATTCCTTGTGTCAAGCCATCCTTGACCAATAGACAACACCAGAAGCGTCTTACCTGAGCCAAGGAAAAAAAGACCTGGACTGTTGCTCAGTGGTCCAAGGTGTTGTTTTCAGATGAAAGTAGATTTTGCATTTCATTTGGAAATCAAGGTCCCAGAGTCTGGAGGAAGAGTGGAGAGGCACACAATGCAAGCTGCTTGAGGTCTAGTCAGATTGCCGGAAACAGTGATGTGTAGCCTAGAATCGGTGCTCTTAAGAGCACCGATCCTAGGCTGTTGCCTAGAGACCCCAGCCATCTCCCCAACCCTCTATGATCGGTGCGATCGGCGATCACATCGATCGCACTGCTCATAGAGCGACCGCGCGACGACAGGGCAGTCACAGGGCGGTGACCAGCTTGTGAGCTACCTGTCACCGCCCCATGACACCCTGTAGTGTATGTCCAGGCTGCAGCCACCTCTGATTGGAGCGATCGATGATAACATCGACCGCTCCAATCAGAGTTCTTGACCACAGGTGACCGGGCGGTCATGGGGCGGTGACCGGCTTGTGAACTGCCTGTCACCACTCCATGACCCCCCAGTGATGCTGCCCAGTCCCTAGCCATCTCAGATTGGTGCGATCGATGTCATCATCGATCGCATCAATCAGAGTACCTGACCGGGAGGTAACCGGGTGGTGACCGGCCTGTGACCTGGCTGTCACCAGCCTATCACCCTCTGTGACCGCCCTGCAGATCCTCACACTTGGTGAGGATTTCTAAAGGGTGGTTACGTCTGATCTGCGCTGTGCTGGGCCTTGTAGTGCCACAGAATTTTCTGTGACACTACAAGACCTTTCTCCTACCTGCTCCGGTCTTTGGTCTTCTGGATCTGCTGCTCCGGTGTCCTGCTTCTGCTCCAGTGTCCTGCTCCAGTCCTGCTGCGGTGTCCTTGATCTCCTGCTCTGGTTTGCTTGGTCTTCGGTCTCCTGTTACTGCTGGACTCCTGCTGCTGATCCTGCTACTGACACTGCTCCTGACCCTAAGCTTGCTCTTGATCCTTCTGAAAAAAGAACAGAGAAGACTTTGGTAAGTCCATCTCTGATCTCCCCTCATCCACCCCAACCCCCCTTCCCCCTCATTTTACCCCCCTCCACCCTCTCTTTTTACCACCCTCCCCATCCCCTTTTTCTGCCACCGAGCGCGTTTTTTTCCCGTGCGTCCTGCAGCAGCCAAGCGCTGACTACGTCACTGATCAACGTCCATGCTCCAGGACTTTTTTTGTCACTGTCCATTTTTTCTCCCCCCCTCCTCCCACTTTGCACCACCTCCGTGCGTGCATCCAGCAGCCGCTGAACGTTGATGGGTGACGCAAAACACCGATCAGCACTCTCGCTTGCTACTTTACACTTTTTTTTATCCACTAACATTTTTTCTTTTGTAGAGGGGAGTTGCACTGTCCTATTGTGCGCCACAGAAGCTTGTGACACCACAATCGCCACTCCTGCTAGAAGGCATCTGACTGAAGACAACTGTAAGTAGGATTTTTTGATCCATCCTCATCCACCCCAATCCCCCTCTCTCCCCTCTCCTCCTTCCCCCCTTCCCATCTGCCTTTGTGCCACCAAGTGCTGATCATTACTTGATCAATACTTGATCGCTCGACTTTTGTCCGTTTTTTCTTTTTCTCGCTTTCTGCAGCGACTGAGCACTGATTAGTGACCACACATCACTGATCCGCACTCTTGCTCGCAGCTTTACACTCCCCCTCATTTGTACCACATCCGCGTGCACATCCAGCAGCTGCCTAGAGTTGATTGGTGACATAGTTCACCGTCCGCACTAGTGCTCACTGTTTGCACCACCTATGTTTGTTTCTTTTTTTTTCTAGAAAAAAAAAAGTTCACACCAAGCACACTGACACACACACACACACACTCTATATAAAGTACTGACACACACACACCACATACACAACAAAAAATGTCCCGCTCATCCCAAACTCGCTATTCAGCGGAGGTGGCATACGCTTTCCTTGCCTCCAACACTGACTGCGAGGGCGAGGATCCCACCTTTCTTTATTTTTCTGATTCCTCGTCATCCTCCTCTTCCTCCTCAGGTGCTGCTGGACTGCCACGCACTCGCCCCAGGAGAGAAGATGAACCAGCACCCCCCACTACTGACCCCGTATGGACCTTGCCCCCCAAAATTTTGAGCTACTGATTCCTGATTTCGTGGCGGAATCAGGAATCAAGTTTGACTCCACCGTCCTCACAGAAACAGACTTTTTCAAAGTCTTTTTCTCTGAGGATTTTGTAAACTTCATGGTGGGCCAAACTAATTTGTATGCTCATCAATTTTTGGAACAAAACCCCTCTTTATCATTTTCTAACTGGTCTCCTGTAGACGCATAAGAAATGATGAAGTTTTGGGGCCTGGTCCTTCATATGGGGATCCTGAAGTAGCCAGAACTTCGGCAATACTGGAGTATTGATGTTTTGCATAACACTCCAGTGTTCCGAATGGTCATGACCCGGAAACGTTTTGAGGCCACTCACAAGTTCTTGCATTACAACGATAATGCAAGGTGCCCTGCACGCAATGACCCGAACTTTGATCGTCTTTTCAAAGTTCGGCCGGTCATCGAGCACTTCAACAACAAGTTTGCTGAAGTGTACGTGCCCCAAAGGGACATCTGCATTGATGAGTCCTTAATACATTTTAAGGAGCGGCTTAGATTCCGGCAGTACCTGCCCAGTAAGAGGGCCAGGTACGGAATCAAGCTGTAATCTGTGTGAGAGTAGCTCAGGGTACATTCACAAGTTTAGAGTTTACAAAGGAAGGACTCCCAGATTCAATCCACTGAATGCTACCCTGTCCTGGGAGTGAGTGGGAAAATTGTGTGGGATTTGGTGCTCCCGCTACTGGATAAAGGTTATCACATCTACGTGGATAACTTTTATACAAGCGTCCCGCTCTTCAAGTCCCTCTCTGCGCGACGTACCGCAGCCTGCGGTACTGTCCACAAAAATCAGAGAGGCCTCCCAAAGACGCTAATTGGGCAGCTGCTCAGAAGGGGTGAGAGCAGAGCCCAATGTAGCGATCACCTGTTGGTGGTCAAGTGCAAGAACAAGAGGGATGTCCTTCTCTTGACCACCATATATGGTGATGGCAGCACCCCCAGCACTGTACGAGGTTCCACTACACAGGTCGTCAAACTAGACTGTGTAGTGGGGTACAACAAGTACATGGGGGCAGTTGATCTCTCCGATCAAGTCCTCCAGCCGTACAGTGCTTTGAGAAAGGCCAAGGTATGGTATAAGAAGCTGGCCATGCGCATCGTTCAGATGGCAATGCACAACGCTTTCCTTCTGTCACAATGTGCAGGCCAGACTTCTAAGTTGTACCTTCACTTCCAGGAGGTAGTTATCAAGGCCCTGATATTTGGCAGCAGTGACGGAGCGGGCCCCAGTACTTCTGGAACTGAAGGACCTCAAATTGTACCAGGCCAGCATTTCCCAGGAGAGGTCCCTCAAACAGGAAAAAAAGGTAAGTCACAAAAGAAGCGCCGAGTGTGTTCCAAAAGGGGAATACGCAAGGACACCACTTACCAATGCGACACCTGCCCCGACAAACTTGGCCTGTGCATGAAAGAATGCTTCAGAAGGTACCATACTTCCATGCACTACTAAATTAATTTCTGACATATGACAACCTGACGAACACTACGCAACTGATGTAGTGTTCGTCAGGTTGTCATACGTCAGTTGCGCAGTGTTCGTCAGGTTGTCCTACACAACTGACGTATGACACTGCATTATAAAATTCACAAATCGGGTATCAGTTCCAAAAAGGGGGCACTTGTTGGGCATTTCCACTGTTTAGGCACATCAGGGGCTCTGAGAATGTGACATGACGCCCACAGACCATTCCATCAAAGTCTGCATTCCAAAGCGTCACTCCTTCCCTTCCGAGCCCTGACGTGCACCCAAACAGTAGTTTTCTCCAACACATGGGGTATCAGTGTACTCAGGAGGAATTGGACAACAGATTTTGAGGTCCACTTTCTCCTGTTACCCTTTTGAAAATATTTTTTTTACATTTTTGTGGAAAAAAATAGTTTTTTTTATTTTCACAAGTCGACGTTATAATTTTCTGTGAAGCACCTGGGGTTCAAGTTGCTCACAACACATCTATATAAATTCAATGGGGGGGTCTAGTTTCCAAAATGGGATACTTGTGGGGGTTTCCACTGTTTAGGCACATCAGGGAACGTGACATGACGCCCGCAGACCTTTCCATCAAAGTCTGCATTCCAAAGCATCACTCCTTCCCTTCCAAGTCCTGACGTGAGGGCAAACAATAGTTTTCTCCAACACATGGGGTATCAGAGTACTCGGGAGAAATTGCACAACAACTTTTGGTTTCCAATTTATTTTGGTACCCTCGTGAAAATAAAAAAATTGCTGCTAAAAGATCGTTTTTCTGAAAAAAATTATTTTTTTTTCACGACTCTATGTCATAAACTTTTGTGAAACACTTGGGGGTTCAAAGTGCTCACCACACATCTAAATAAGTTCCTTAAGGGGTCTAGTTTCCAAAATGGGGTCACTTGTGGGGGGGTTTCAACTGTTTAGGCACATCAGGGGCTCTCCAAACGCGACATGGGGTCCGCTGTCAACTCCAGCGAGTTTTGCATTGAAAACGTCAAATGGCGCTCCTTCCCTTCCGAGCTTTGCCGTGAGCCCAAACAATGGCTTTCCCCCATATATGGGGTATCAGCGTACTCAGGAGAAATTGCACAACAACTTTTGCTTCCAATTTCTCCTGTTACCTTCGTGAAAATAAAAAAATTGGGGTCAAAGTAAAATTTTAGTGAAAAAAAGTTAAATGTTCATTTTTTCCTTTCACGTTCAATTAATTGCTGTGAAACACGTGAAGGGTTAATAAACTTCTTGAATGTGGTTTTGAGCACTTTGAGTGGTGCAGTTTTTAGAATGGTGTCATTTTGCGGTATTTTCTGTCATAAAGACCCCTCAAAGTGACTTCAAATGTGACGTGGACCCTAAAAAAAAAAGGTTTTGTAAATTTTGTTGTAAAAATGAGAAATCGCTGGTCAACTTTTAACCCTTATAGCTCCCTAACAAAAAAAAATTTTGTTTCCAAAATTGTGCTGATGTAAAGTAGACATGTGGTAAATGTTATTTATTAACTATTTTCTGTGACATATCTCTCTGATTTAAGGGCATGAAAATTCAAAGTTTGAAAATTGTGAAATTTTCAAAATGTTCGCCAAATTTCCATCTTTTTCACAAATAAACGCAAGTGATATTGAAAATTTTTTACCACTATCATGAAGTACAATACAGTATGTCACGAAAAAACATTCTCAGAATCAGGGGGATCCGTTGAAGCGTTCCAGAGTAATTACCTCATAAAGTGACAGTGGTCAGAATTGTAAAAATTGGCCTGGTCATTAACGTGCAAACCACCCTCGGGGGTTAAGGGGTTAACAGAAATAAACACTTGAAATAGATCACACTGTTTGTAATGACTCTACATAATGAGTGTCACTTTTTGTATTGAAGAACTGAAATAAATTAACTTTTGATGATATTCTAATTTAGTGAGAAGCACTTGTATCTCTAAATCTCTAAACCCCTAAACACCTAAAACCAGTATATGCATCCAGATCTGCTCTTTTGTGTGTGGTTACTCAGAAAAGTCATCATTTGGAGTCCCACTCTTCATAGCTGTTTGCTAGACCTTGTGCTAATCCACCAAGCTGGCAGACAGCCGCAATCCAAAATCGCGATCATTGACTACTCTGTATTGTTTGTACAATCTGTGTTGTTTGTAGAAACAGCATCCCTGTATACACTATTATCCCTTACACAGCATCCCTATATACAGTATATATAGCATCTCTATATACAGTATGAACCCTCAAATAGCCCCCACTTAGCCCCTATATATAGTATGAGCCCCCTTTTAGTCTCATATATACAGTCTGAGCCCCCACATAGGCCTCTAAAAACCTGTATGAGCTCCTACATAGCCCCCTATATAAAGTTTGAGCCCCCATATAGCCTCCTATATACAATATGAGGCACCACATAGCCTCTTATAATATACAGGCAAACATCCCATACACATATTTTTAAAAAAACAACAACACATACCTCGCTCTCACTCCCTCGGTGCTCTGCTTCAAACTCCGGGGTTCCTCTTCTTCTTGTGGCACATGCCGGCTGATTAGGTCATCGTGCTGACATGTCACTGAAGAGGCGGCGAGAGCTCCCCTTGAGCTGTGCCGCCATTCTGTATTGTCGGCAGCAGAGCTCAAGTAAAGCTCCCTGTCCGAAGATATGCGCCACTGTTGGTGGCGCACAAAACATTATAATGGGGGCAATAAGGTCAATGGCCCACCAGAGCCAGGGGCCTTGGGTGTTAGCACAGATTGCCATCATTATAATAATAATAATTATAAATAATAATAATAATCTAATATATATAATTGTCTTATCCTGTTTGTCTGTCTGTCCTTCTGTCCAGGAAATCCCGCGTCGCTGATTGGTCTGGCCGCGGCCAATCAGCGACGCGGGATTTCAGAAAAAGATGGCGGCCGTTAGCGGCTCATCTGCCACATGGAGGTCAGCGGCGATGCAGCCGGGAGATGACCGGCGCTAACCGGTCATCTCCTGGCTGCTCACAGCAGAACTACCCCGACCGGCGCCGCCGCTGACCTCCGTGCGGCTACCGTCGGGAGATCAGTGGCTAGGGCCGCTGATCTCCCGACGGCAAGTGTGAAAGGAGGACTGGGGAGCGGCGGCGCCGGTCGGGATACTTCTGCTGCGAGCAGCCGCTCATCTCCCGGCTGCTCGCAGCGGAGTACCCGCACAGGCAGCGCAGCTCCCCGGTCCTCACTAATACGATTCGCTGATTGGCCGAATCGTATTAGTGAGGACCGGGGAGCGGTGCTGCCTGTGCAGGTACTTCCGGCCGCGACCAATCAGCGATTTTGGCGCCAAATTTAAACACGCTCTCCGGTCCTCACTAACACGGTTCACTGATTGGTCGCGGCCGCATACATATTCTAGAATACCCAATGCGTTAGAATCTAGTAATAAAATAAGTATCCTATCCCTATTATCTAACATGGAATAGTGGGTTAACTCCATGAAAATTGGTCAAGAGCAAGGCTTTCATATTTTTGTACACTGAGTGCTAAATATAATATGTTCACTAAGGATTCCAATTAACTTCCCACTGCCGCTAGCTAGTGGGTAAATAATCATTTAAAACCCATTAACATAGTTTTAGCATGTCATTAACCAAACTCCTGCTGGCAATGTGTTAATGCTTGAGGCTAGTTAATGTTATCTGTCTGAGGTTTACTTTATTGCTGGAATTTAAGGTGGAAAAACATTTTCACATGTATTAACATGAAAAAGAAGCCAAAATGATGCTATACAACTGGCAGCTGTATTAGCGGGATAGTTCACAGCACAAACACAGAAAATACTGCTGTAGTTAGAGCAGGAGTGGGCAATTATTTTTCCCAAGGGGCCACATGAGGGTTTGTGACTGTTGTAGAGGGCCGATCCAACAGGCTGAAGTTATTTCTGTTTATTATTTTTATATTAATTTGTATCACTTAATATGTAGCAGAATTGTCTACTGACTAAATGCTACTTCTAACACATGTTATGTTAGGACTTATTTTAACATGTATTCTTATCAGTAGCAGCTAATCAAAACCATATAATTTACTTATTTTTATAAAGTTTATATAAAGGAGTATATTATACTGCTCCTGTTATTCTGCCATTGTATCTTGATTAACAGCTTCCCACGAAATATGATGCCTGCACAATTCCCACACATTGTATGATATCCCCACAAAACCCCTCAAACAGAATGATGTTCCTACACAGTCCCCTTCTCAGAATAATGTCCCCACATAGCCCCTACACAGAATGATTTCCACACATAGTCCCCCTACACAGTATAATGTCCCCACACAGCCCCCCTACACAGTTTGATGTTCCCAAACAGCCCCTCAAGCAGTATGATGTCCCCACACAGCTCCCTTGCATAGTATTATGCCCCCACAATGTACTGTCAATCAAAAAAAATAATAATAAAGCTACTCACCTAACTCTGTTCTCCCACTACTCTGGTCTGTGCTGTATGCTGAGGTACAGATGGTGAGATAAAGTAACATCATCGTGTCTGCAGTTCTCTCAGACACACAAGTTCAATGATGGAAGAGAGAGTTGATAGCTTCTTGTTTCATCATTGTTTTCACCAGTATGTGCTTCTAAGAATGCAAATGTCAGTGAAAGTGAGACACCGGGAGGGAGGCAGCTGTGTGGTGCAGGACACCACTGAATCCAGTGCTTTGGCTCTCACAGTCTGTAGGCCACACCAGAACAGCCACACTTTTTGCCAAGCTCCGAGCTAGAGACATCTTTGTTTAGAATTTTAAAAAAAAGTTTGGTCGAGGAAATGTATGCATGAAACCTGCACGGAGGATCACATGGATCCATGTCACGTGTCCTGCTGTAAGCTACATTACTGGGGCAAAACATTCTCCCCTTTTACTATTGTATTATGAAAAATAAAGCTTTTTGTAAATAAATCATGGGGTTTATGGATGTACTCATAGCCAGAGCTCTAATAGTCATGTGTTTTAGTCTTAACAAAGGATTGGATGTTTAGATTTAGAGTCACAATAAATATACATTAGAGAAGAGCAAATATTTGAAATTCAAATTCTCCAGCTTCGACAAATTTTCTCCCAAACTTTGAACTCAATACTGCAAAGCCTCTAGTTGCCTGAAAAAAACATGTCTTAAACTCTGAGATGTCCTAGGATTGTATTTAACTGATTTTGAAATTTGCAATGCAATCACAGTTGTCAAGGGTTTACCACGACAGAGAGGAGCCAGAAGACCGCAGCATCTGACCTCATGTACTCCTGCATTGAATAGAAGCATTTCTCCCTCTTGTTAAATAGTGCTGGTTTATTTCAGCAGTGCAGCAGTTAAACTGCCCAGCTTTGAGGCTCTGTAGCGTCCTTCTTCAAAGTTCTGCAGTATAAGCCACTCTCCTCTCCTATAAAGTCTCTGCTCTGACTATCTGGATTGCCAGTGTTAAGTCTTGTACTGCCTGGTGAGGAGTGGACGATTCGGTGTTCGGTAGAGGAGTTTAAGGAGCGTTGTTCTGTGACTGTTGCTTGGAGTTTCTGCATAGTCCCTTTCTCTTCTATTTTTGTTAACCTTATTAACCACTTCGGTGTTTTCCTTGTTGTCTGTGAATGCATATTTTGTATTTTTGGTATTTTCATTTATCCCTGTACATCCTTTCCTTGTTTCTCTGGTTTGTATATTTTCATACACTACTCCTCCCCACTTCCCTGGGTTGGGGAGAGGACAGATAAGGGCTGATTCAGGAGAACAGCAAGGTACGTGGCCCCAGCATCTTCACCATTAGAAATAAACTGGGGAGCAGAGATAGCTAGGGCGTCCCTAGCATTAGGGACAGGGTAGGTGTCCCTGGTCCCAGTTTATCAGACAAAAGTATTGTGACAACAGTCTTATTAATATCGAAGTTATTTCGACCAATATTGGAAGGGGAAAACAGATGATAATCAGTGTTAATCAACAGTCTATTTAACCACACACAGCATCATCAGACATTTTAGGTTATTTTAATTGTAAAAATGGTAAAAAATTATCTCTCTTTAGGGGCAGATGCCTACCTTGCTGGTGATCATGCATAGGTGGTACAAAAGGAAAAAGCTATAGATTATTCACATGGTTTGATGCAAAAATAATCTTTATTTGGAGAGCATCAAGAGCTTTTTTCTTTGCTAAATTTAGAAGCAATAGGTTTTTTAAAAGCCATCCAAAAAGTATAGCTTTATATACAAATCCAGAACAGCTTAGCTGTTTTGAAAGTGAAGAAGTAATGGCTTCTCGACCAGAAGTGAGAAAATATCCCTTTTTTAACACTAGGTTTGCTATTCTCAAGATGATTAAACAATTATATATTTTATCAAGCCATGCTAAAATGATCCCTTTTTTTGTTTGGAGCAGAAAAAGGCCAGCTGTTTTCAAAGTGAAAAAGTAATGGTTTGTCAACAAGCTGTGCAGAAAATTAGTCCTATTTTGGGATCTGTTTTATTTTTTGTATCCTCAAGAGAGTACACTTCTCAGCAGTAGTACAGTTGAGTTATACAGAACACTAGACAAGCTCAAGAGATGTGTGTGCATATAATGGCAGAAGCCACACAGAATAAAATAAAATGGGGAAGGCAAGGAAAAGAATGTCAGGTTTAAAGTCAGCAACGGCAGCCCCAACAGCAGCAGAACAGTATAGTACTATAAAACACAGTGTGCAGCCATGAGATTTGTGGCTGACATGACTGTGCAGTGGCAGTAGCAAAATCTGCTCAGCTTAAAAATATGACAGTACATGCAAGTAGATGTCTGGCAGGTGTAGGCCCAGCAACAGCAGACCTGGCAGTACTAGAACTACACAGTAGATCACATGATAGACAGGGAGTAGATATCCAGCTGATCATCAGCAGAATTATGTAAAAAGACATACTACAGACAGGCAAGTAAGCATGAGGAGCATCCAATTTAATTATTGATATCAACCGTAGGAGAATGAGAATCGGAAATGATCCATGTCTGATTCATTTTGATAAATGTAAGGTTTTTCACACCTATGGTGATTAACTTGGTCCAATTGGGTATGACAAAGCCAACGGCCACACTAAATACCCCCTCTGACGGTAAACTTGAGGTTGAACTTGACAGTATACCAATAATAAACTGGGCCAGTTCTTGCCACTGATGCAATTTGCTGAGCCAAATATGGGATCCATGAGATTGAGCTCAGGGTATCTGCCAGAGAAAGGATACAGTTTATTTAGGTCTGACTGAGCTGAGCAGCACGCTGGCTTAGTTGCTAGCACTGCAGCCTTGCAGCGCTTGGGTCCTGGGTTCATATCCCACCAAGGACAACATCTGCAAGGAGTTTGTATGTTCTCCCTGTGTTTGTGTGGGTTTCCTCTGTGTTCTCTGGTTTACCCTCACACTCCATACTGATAGGGAATTTAGATTGTGAGACCCAATAGGGACAGTGCCGATAATGTCTGTAAAGCACTGTCGAATTAATGGTGCTATATAAGTTAGTAAAATAAATAAATAAATAAATGTGGCTGTTCAGCCAAGGCAACTTTGTTTGCTGAAGAACATCAGGTTGTTGCAATCTCAGATAAAACACTTGATCCATTATGTGAAATATACTGAAGCTTTTGTTACTGCTGGACTGGCTTGTGATGCCATGTAAAAATGGTTGAAATCCAAGAGGTAACATTTCTCCTTGTGGAGAGTGACATGTTAAGCATGTTAAGATAAGGAGACTTTTAAGCCGCAATGCTCCTCTGGGAAATATGCAAATTGTATCTTCAGAGAGCAAGAGGACTAGAACTCTAGTGCCACTTATAGGAAGTAGCAATCCTAAAAGTCAATATTGACCCTTTAATGAGCCTTGTCACATGACTTCGGATAAAAGCCAGAACCATATTCTCAATTTGCAGACACTGTGTTTCGGGGTGTCTGCCTCAGGGATTTCCCGTTCAGTCCCGCAGTATATCTGAGATCTGTTACCTTTCCCGCATGAAGTTCCATGTCATCTCCCTCTGTAAGAAAGAGGTTAAGGTACTCTCCATAGCACCTGTTTCAAGACTTTGAACGTTACAGGAAAATCTGCATGGAGTCTTGTAAGGTCTCATACCACCCAACACCAAATGTACTCCTTTAGCTGTCAGCCCAATGCTCCTTACACTTGACCTTTTCACTGTCACCAACAAACTCTCTCACTAACTAAAACCAGGAAATGGGTCCCCTCTCACTGTGGGCTAGACCAAATATTAACTGTATCTTATCCTAATGTCTTAGCTTACCTACAGTCTGTTGTTGGGCAGGCCTAACCTTTCACCTACATTCTAACATCACAAAATCACAGATTATAATGGAAGTGTATAGTATTTAAACAATTTCACCGAAAAAAAACTAATAAACATAAAATTTTAGGTGTATCATTAAAAATTCAATTGTAACTGACCCTCAAAAAAACAAACAAAAAACACCAAAAATGGTTAAAAGGCTGTAAAGTATTCTAAGCCCAAAAAGAGATTCTCATAAAGTGGAGAAGGGGCAATGTCCTAAGCTGACCCCTAATCTGTCCCTACCTCACAGCGGAGGTTGGCACTCTCTTGAACACGAATGGCGCCCCTGCTCCTCACCAACTCACCCTAAAGGACCCTATAAGTCCCTAATTAGGTGAGAGTGGTGGGAGTCAATTATCAGTGTAAGGGGATGCAAGAGGGTAATCACCTTTCAATCCCCAAGACAAATGGGCCACCACCACTGTACCTGCAGTGTACAGGTGTGGTAAATCAAAAAATAAGAAATTAATGGGTACTTGTTTCCTAACAGTCAGTTATCTTAATGGCCCAGATACTCAAGAGGATATTAATCATCAAACAATCAATAATACTGTATATAGATCTCAATCTAGCTGTAAATACCGAACAAGTATATGTGTATCAGTAACAAAAATGATCGCAGGGAATATTCCTGCATCCCTCACCAAACCAGAAGATAGATGTCACTTTATACCAATGTATACAATAGACCAATCTTCAAATACAATAAGCATAAAAAGATTCACTAGTCAGCCAGAAACTCAAGAGATAAAGTCTGGAGGTGTTCTTGGACCCTCCTATTCATAGGGACAAGATCAGAAATGCAAATAGACCAACCCCACAACTACACCGCTAAGTTCAAATACAGATGCAGGTATGTATAGCTCGACGCGGGCACGTTTCTCCTGCTAATCGGATCATCAGGAGCCACAGACCCTATAAATTCAGATAATATAATATGAATGCTTAATAAGAGAGACTTAGCTTAGATGAATCTTGTTGGTATTCTCAGTAAAGTGCCTGGTGCAAACTGTTCCGCAGATGTGGTAGTGGAGATAGTGATAAAGTGCTCAGTGCAAACAGGGGGGATAATGACCCATTCCCATGAGGTCTGTGCCAAATGGCAGCCACTCACACTAACCCCCACCCACACGTCTCTCTTATTAAGCATTCATATTATATTATGAAACGCGCCTTACCTTTACACTATGCATATTAATATATCACGTCTATATCACAATACACACAAAAACCGCAGCGCATAGTTTACACTTCAAATGACACATTGGATGTAAAAGACAAATGGCATTATACACATGACGCGATTGTTGTCTTCAGGGGCAGGAACATGATATCTGCTGATACAATGGAGAAGGAGGAAGAGGCGTACTTGAAGTACGACAAGCAGTAGTGGTGGATAACGATGTTTGTGATGATAGCACCAAACAGGTTCTACTTGAGGGTGTGGCCTAGCTGACAGAAAGAGGTGCATGAGAACAAGGGGAAGGAGCATGTCATAGTTGTAATTGTAAAATCTATAAGCCATCTCAAAGTTTCACAGTAAATAATGAATCAATTGAAGTGGCGAATGTAATGCATTGTCTTACATCTCTGGGCGGTTGCGGCAGAGCCTCCAAATTAATATCGATCAGATGGGTGACAGTATTATTATTTATTTATATAGCAACATTGATTCCATGGTTCTGTACATGAGAAGGGGTTACATACCAAATACAGATATCACTTACAGTAAATGAACTAACAATGATAGATTTATACAGAGTGAAGAGGACCCTACACATGCAAGCTTACATTCTACAGGATGATGGGGAAGGAGACAGTAGTTTGGGGGGTTGCAGCAGCTCTGGTGGTGGTGAGGAGGCAGCGTTGTCATTGCAGGTGTAAGCTTTCTTGAATAGATGTTTTTTCAGGTTCCGTCTGAAGGGTCCGAATGTGGTGGCTAATCAGACGTGTTGAGGCACAAAATTCCAGAGGATGGGGGATATTCGGGAGAAATCTTGGAGGCGATTGGGTGAGGAACGAATAAGTGTGGAGGAGAGAAGGAGGTCTTGGGAGGACCAGAGATTACGTGAGGGAATATATTGGGAGATTAGTTCAGCGATGTACGGAGGAGAAAGGTTATGGTTGGCTTTGTAGGTCAGTGTTAGTAGTTTGAACTGGATATGCAGGGCAATTGGGAGACAGTGAAGGGATTTGCAAAGGGGGGTAGCAGAGGAGTAGGGAGGAAAGAGATGAACTAGTTAGGCAGCATAGATAAGGACGGACTGGAGAGGTGCAAGAGTGTTAGCAGGTAGGCCACAGAGGAGGATGTTATAGTAGTCGAGGCTTGAGATGATGAGGGCATGCACAAGCATTTCATTATATTAAGGGTTGAGGAAAGGACAGATTCTGGAAATATTTTTTTATTTTTGGATGTGTGGTTTGAAGGACAGGGCAGAGTCAAGGGTTACTCCGAGGCAGCGGATTTCCAGTACGGGGGAAAGATAAGATGGGGAAGATATGTGAGATGGAGCAAAGATGATGAGTTCAGATTTGTCCACATTGAGCTTGAGGAAGCGAGACAAGGAGAAGGAGGATAAGGCTGAGATTCGGGACAGCAGAGAGGTGACCTCTAAACCAGAGAGTTAGATCGGAGTGTCTTCAGCGTACAGATGGTACTGGAAGCCATGGGACTTTATGAGCTTTCTCAGGCCAAGGGTATATATGGAGAAGAGTAGGGGTCCTAGGACGAAGCTTTGAGGGACTCCAACAGAGAGAGGGCGGGATGAGGAGGTAGTGTGGGAGTGGGAGATGCTAAATGTGCGGTTAGAAAGGTATGAGGATGTCCAGGATAGGGCAAGGTCTTTGACGCCAAATTAAGAGAGGATCTATAGTAGGAGGCAGTGGTCAACTTTGTCGAAGGCAGAGGACAGGTCTAGAAGGAGGAGTATGGAGAATTGTCTGTTAGCTTTTGCTGTTAGTAAGTCATTAGTAATTGTGGTCAGGGCAGTTTCAGTGGAATGGTGGGGACGGAAGTCAGATTGTTGGTTGTTGGAGAGAGAGTTAGATGAGAGGTGAGAATAAAGTTCAGCGTGAACATGCTGCTCAAGGAGTCTAGAGGCAAATGGGAGTAGCGATATGGGGCAAAAGCTGGACAAAGCGGTTTGGTCGAGGGATGGCTTTTTAAGGATGGGCATGATTGTGGCATGTTTGAAAGCAGAGGGGAAGTTACCAGAAGTTAGTGATAGGTTGAAGAGATGGGTTAGGGATGGGATGAGTGTGGGGGTGAGGTTGGGGAGGAGGTGGGATGGGGTTGAGTGCACTAGTGGTGAGGTGTGATTTGGAGAGGAGATGAGTAAGTTCTCCTTCAGTGATGTTGTAGAGGGAGGTTATAGGGGAAGGGCAAGGGTCTAGAAAACAAAGGAGTTGTGGTGGTCGGATTATAAAGACTTGCCTTGTTTGGTCAATCTTGTTTTTGAAATGTGTGGCAAAGTCCTCAGAGGAAATGAGGGAGGTTGGAGGGGGCAGTGGAGTGCGGAGGAATGAGTTGAAAGTGTTGAGTAACTGTTTGGGGTTGTAGGATAAGGAAGATAAGAGGGTTGTGAAGTAGACCTGTTTAACAGAGGTGAGGGCTGTTTTGAATGCGAGTGTTGCTTGTTTGAATGCAGTTAAGTCATCTTGCGAATGTGTTTCCATCAAATGCCACTCTGCAACTCTGGACGCTTGTCAAAGCTTTTTAGTGAGGTTATTGTGCCAGGGTTGTCTATTGATTCATCGCATTCTGCCATGCACAAGAGGGGCGACAGAGTCAATAACTGATGCGAGAGTGGCATTGTAGAAAGCAGTGGCACTCTCTGTGTTGTGGAGTGAAGATATGGATGTCAGTGGTAGAATAGAGTCAGAGAGTGTGTGAGTGTCTAGATGTGCAAGATTTCTTCGGGGATGTGCTAGTTGCTGAACATGGGTGACAGGTGAGGAGGACAGGGATGAGAACATGAGTAGACGGTGGTCAGATAGGGGGAGGGGTGAGGTTGAGAGGTTAGATAGGGAGCAGAGTCGGGTGAAGATGAGGTCTAATGTATGTCCGCCTGTGTGGATGGCTGAGGAGGACCACTGAGTAAGTCCAAAAGATAAAGTAAGTGACAGCAGTTTGGATGCTGCTGACTGGTGAGTGTCAGTGGGGATGTTGAAATTTCCCATCATGATGGAAGGAATGTCAGCAGAGAGAAAGTGAAGAAGTCAGGTGGAGAATTGGTCAATAAAGGCAGTGACCGGGCCCAGAGGCCAGTATATGATGGCCACTTGGAGGTTGGAGGGATTGTAGATGTGGACAGAGTGGACTTCAAAAGAAGGGAGAATAAGGGAGGGTAGAGGTGGGTTTCAGTTAAAGGTGCAGTTGTTAGAAAGGAGAAGACCCACTCCTCCACCATGTCTGTTACCACGCGAGGCATGTGGGTGAAGTGGAGGCCACTGTAGCACAGCGCAGCAGGGGAGGCTGTGCCGGAGGGTGTCAGATATGTTTCGGTGAGGAAGGAGGGATTATGAGAGGTAAAGAGGTCATGAGTCACATGGAGCTAATTGCGGACAGAGTGGTCATTCCAGAGTGCTCGAGAGAGAGGGAGCAGAGGGATGGGCGTCAAAGGCATGGGTTTTACGTTGGAAAGGTTGTGGTAGTTTATATTTGGTTGGGAGCAATAGGAGGGGGAATTATTGGAAGGTGTCAGCTGTGGGGGTCCAGGATTGGGAGATATGTCGCCAGCAGTGAGGAGAAACAGAAAGAGGGAGAACAGGTGGGAGAAGGAGAGTGGCCAGCTTGTTTTATGTTTGAGTAGGATAGATCTGAATTTGACGCGCAGGTCTGCAGGTGAGGTCAGGTGGGGAGGTAAGAGGGAAGAAGAGATGATTAATTGGTTACAGGGTGCTGGGGTTTGGGAATAGCGAAGAAGAGTGAGGATTAGTGGAGAAAAAACTGTAAGGGCATATGTAAGCATAACTAAAGATTAAGTGTGGGGAGAAAAGAGAAGTTAAGTATATTTAATAAATAGTTACTCATACATTCTGGTCACTTCAGGCATATTTCTGCTACACACTTAAGAGCCACACTTATTGTTAGAACCCTCCTGTTTGTTTTTTCCATCTTGTGTTTTGCGGTCACGTGACCACCTGCCTTTATGCCTTTATATTCCAGCTTCACCCTTATGGCTCTGCTGGACTTCAGTGTTTGACTGTTTCTCTAGCCTGGTGCTTCGGTGCCTTTCTCTGTCTAGTTCGCTTGGTCTTCTGGGACCTCTAGTACATTTTTGTCAGTTTGTCTTTTTGTGTTCTGTTGTACCGATCACAGATGGATCTGAAAAACCTCCTGAAGAAACTGGCACAATTGAACAGCGACATTTTCTTTCTATCCAGATGCAAAAAGGAAAACTTAATCCCCAAAGGCCTCATAATAAGGAATCCGACTCAGTATACCTAAAATACCCATTTTTCACAAAAAATTTGCTACAGATCATCTGAGAGACTGCGGAATCACCTCATTGGATTTTTCTACAACAAGAACAGGACCATCCATAAGGAGATAACTTCTCTACAGGACCGAATACAAGGAACCGATTCATGTCTAATCAAGGAGACATTACAGGATTTTTACAAAAAATTGCAACATTATCAATAAGAAAAAGAAACTTGACAGACTGAGGAAGAAAGCAGGTCTCAATGTAGTTGAAGGTAAGCCCAATTTACAAAATCATTTTAATACATCGTCCTCTGTTGTGAACCTCTCACAGTATGAGCTAAACACAGGAGAAATGAATGTTTTATCAAAGGGACTAACATTCTGTCCTACAAAACAACTTGATGCGGCTCAATTTTGTAGTGATATCGAGGAATTCTTCCGCAGGTTACGGCTTAAAGAATTCTTTCACAACCATGCAGATATCACACCACAAGATAATCTGAACAACCCATCAAAAAAGAAAAAGAGGACAGACTGGACCCCACAACCTGGGCACAACCAAACTCTAGATCACTACATAGACTGTTTCCGTAAAAAAGTTAAATCTGACATTTTGGACAGACACCACAAAGTGCCGCACAATATCAGTATGGAGGAAAGAAAAGCCATACAGTCTTTAAAAGCAAATAACAATATCATCATCAAACCAGCAGACAAAGGAGGAGCTGTAGTCATTATGAACATGTCAGATTACATCCAAGAAGCACACAGACAACTCTTGGATATAAAATACTACACTCCACTTCAGGAAGATCCCACCAAAAAATACACAGAGGAACTAACACATATCATCAATGGGTTTGATTCTACTTCCTCCTCACTACTGGAACTAATACCAGACAATCCCCAAACAGGTACCTTCAACATGTTACCTAAAATACATAAAGAAGGTAATCCTGGGAGGCCAATCATTTCTGGCATTGGGACATTAACAGAAAATATCTCAGGCTGGGTAGAGAACTTTCTGAAACCCCTGGTGAGATGCACACCCAGCTATATCCAGGACACCACGGATATTCTCTGCAAACTGTCAGCCCTGGGCCCACTTCCGGAGGACACAATACTAGCCACCATGGATGTAGAGTCTCTCTACTCCAACATTCCTCATGAGGATGGAATTGCAGCATGCAAACATTTCCTACAAAAAAACAATCTGGCTACAGAACCAATTCTGCAATTCATCAGGTTTGTGCTCCATCACAATTATTTCTCCTTTGGGAACAATTTATACCAACAATGTATGGGTAGCGCCATGGGAAGCAAAATGTCCCCACAAAATGCTAACCAATTTATGGCTAAACTAGAGGATGAGTTTTTGTCATCTTGCTCTATTAAACCCCTAGCTGAACGCCTGTGACGCGCCCCCAGAGCCGTGGGGTACTTGGTAGCCGGGCCTTTGGATGCCGGTGGGGGAATATCACGGTGGCTGGCCCGGTCCGTGGCCCAGGGCGGTCAACGAAAAGGGGATATATTTATAGGGGATTTGTAAAGTGTTCGTGACGCCACCTGTGGAGTGCGGCTAAAAGGAGCCGCCGCTGCGGAGCAATCCTCTGAGGCAGATGTTAGGGCAGCTTATGATGGAACGGCTCCCCACAGGTGGAGCAGCAGGCCTCAGGGCAGTGTAGAAAGCGAGGGTTGTGCTGGGCATTGTAGTGCAGGGAGGGAAAGATGGCACAGCTGAAATAATGGACGGAGGCAGTACGGTGCAGTCATCCGAGTCTTTACTCACAGTTCTTATGAAAGTTCCACTGGTGCACTGTACGGGTGCCAGCCTCCCACGTCGCGTTGCGCTCACCAGGCAGGGGTTCAGCTCTTCCTCAGGCAGATTAGGAGCACCTGACAGAACCCCGCTTTCTCGTGTTCCTAGCTAGACCGTCTTCTCGCTGGGTCTTCTCCCTCCTGCCCTGCGCTTCCCCACACTCAATCCCGCTCGGGTGCTCTGAAGTCCCTCCTATCTTACTGGAGTTCCCGGACCTGATTGACCCTCACGGGGATTAGAATAAGGCTGCGGCGACTGGTCTATAAAAGCCAGAAGCCTCTGTTTTTTCCAGCCGAGACTTGGAGTTACATGACTGGTCCAGGGGCCGGTCCCCTTCTTGCGGCCTACGATCCCTCTGTCTTCTGACAGATTCGGGGCGTACGGGTGCCGTCCTGGACTCTCCATACCCCCTGGGATCCCTTCTGTTAAATAGGAGCCTACTCCTCTGCTCCCCTCCTGGGCCTCTAAGATTGGGCCCTACTTGTGGAGCAGAGCTCCTAAAGAGACTCTGCTCCCAGACTGTCTTCTCTCACTCCTCTTACTGACTCACCTGCCACCCTAAGATGGCTTCCCTTTATATACCTACTGTCAAAGTGCTCCCCTAAACTTCTTCCTCCACCCACACCCACTACTGGTTCCCCCTACCTCTGGGTTCCCCCCACTCCAGCCAGGGACAGGGCTCAGCAGCTGCGCACATGCATGTTGCCCTTCCAGCCGGCCTGGAGCAGCAGTAAGTGTTGAATGTGAGTGTTGGGGTTCCGGGCAGCACTCCCTCCTTACCTGAGAGAAGGGGATACCACACCTCAGGGTGAGGTGCAGCACCTCTGTGGCGACTGAACCCTCAGGGGCACCACACTCCCCCCTGTTAAAACACAGCTCGTCCGCGGGCTGGAACAGAGTAAAACAGGGTAAATTACAGACATGCAAATTTTTAGATGCATCTCATATAAGATCATAAAACATAACATTTCTTCCCTTTCTGGGAGGCACTTATTCTTGAATGTTACAGGTTATTATTACACTATAAAAACATTTTTAATAACATTCTGTAACAGGATGTCCTTTTTACTTTTTAAACTGGTGCAAAGGTAGCAGCATGAGGGACCCGTCCGCAAACCATCAACGTAGGCCCTGGGTGTGGCTGCAGGGCATAGGTGATCCTGGTGCTGGATCCACATCTTCCGCCACGCCAAACGGGTTTTTCTTCTGAGGTCATGCGTTGCTAATATAAAACCAATAGGAAGCACTTTAAGAAGTGCAGAACTATATACACAATAAGTTTTTGGCTATTCACAGTCCTCAGCCTGAAGTCTGTATACCCTGACGGGTAATTATGAACACAAAAATGTTCAGTTTGTACCCTTACGGGTAACTATTTACAATGTTCAGTCCCACTTACTGGTACCTAGCAGTGGGGTCCCCGCCGGGGGTACTTCTGGTTCTTACCGGACCCAGCCGGGTCATAAGGTACGTCCTGCGGGGGGGGTGTCCTTGATTACGTGGTACACTTGTAGGGCGTACCACCCGCGTTCCCCGTGGTGCCGAGTGTAGGTGACATGGTCACCGGGGTACAGATTCCGGTCGGGATGGCCCTGATCCAGCTCGGGCTCCACATCCCGCCTGTTTACTAAAATGTCCCTCGCGAAGTCGGGATCTCGTATAAAGCCCCACCCAGCCTTCAGGTCGAACTTCACCACGAGTCCTTCCTCACGGGGGCTGGGGTGGGCAGACTCCGCCTGCCGGGCTTGAGCCTTTGCAGCCTTGTTCCGGGCCTCCAGTTGCTCACAACGTGCCCGCCGAGCGCGCCGCTCCTTCTCCAGCTGCTGGAGCTCCCGCCTGCGAAACTCCTTCCTCTGCAGGGCTTCGGCCTGGGTCTCCTGCGGGAACCCCATCAGGTCCCCCCCCCAGTTGTCCCAACTAAACTCTTCTCCGGTGGGGCAGGCAACCGGGGGCGCTGGTGTAGGGAGTAGCGGGCACGGCTGCTGGTCCTCGAACCGGGCAGACCAATTGAAGGCCGTCGCGCCGTACACCCACTCAGGTGCCGGAGGTGGAGGCTCCGGGAGGGAACCGAGCAGGAGGTTCCTGGCTTCGGCGCCCGGGTGTGAAGGTTCCGGGAGGGCACCGAGTAGAAGGTCCTCAGGATCAGCGCCCAGGGGTGGAGGTTCGGGCTGAGCAGCTGCTCCAGGGAGGGCATGGCGGGATACGGGAGTGCTGGTGTAGGAGGCCCAGGAGCAGGTCGGCGCTAGCAGCACCCGGGACAGGGGATTTCTTCCTACCTGCTCCTGTGCTGCACACGGTCTCCTAGTATTCAGTGGGCTCCGCCGGGGCTGGGGCGCCGCTGCTGGCATCCTGTGCTGCTCTCCGTCGTGCTGCCAATTTCTCTAACAGCTCGCTCCTCCACTTGGTGACCGCTGCTTGCTGGGCTCATTCTATTTGTTGGCTCAGCTCCAGAATCTCACTCTGGAGGAACTCCGTATCCTCTGGGGATAATTTACTGGCTTCTCCCTCCAGGGTGAGGGGGGGGGTCGCTTGCCACTGACTGCAGCAGGCCAGAGGCGGAGGCTTGATCCTGGCTTCCGTCCATGCTGGCTGCCGGGTGCGGTCTGTCTAGACTGGTTAAGACCACACCCTGTCTCCATTCCTTCTCTTTTCTTCCCCTCCCCTTTCGAGGGCGGTCCCATGGCAGTCTGCTATCGGTCACTCCTTGCGACGTCCGCCCTGCCTTGACGGACACATCTATGCGGACAGTCACAGTTGCAAGGGGCAGGTTGTGCTTTTGGCGCCATTCTGGGACCCGGCCCACGATGGGAGGTTCCATATTGTTGTTTTTGATAACGTTCTTCTGGGGCGGGCGCCACATTCAATGTAGAAAAACAGTTCCTTAGGCACACAATACCCACTGTTAACGGGTTGGTCACGTATCCTGTTTGTGACGCCAAAGATGATGCGCCCCCAGAGCCATGGGGTACTCGGCAGCCGGGCCTCTGGATGCCGGTGGGGGGATATCATGGTGGCTGGCCCGGTCCGTGGCAAAGGGCGGTCAACGAAAAGGGGATATATTTATAGGGGATTTGTAAAGTGTTCGTGACGCCACCAGTGGAGTGCGGCTAAAGGGAGTCGCCGCTGCGGAGTAGTCCTCTGAGGCAGATGTTAGGGCAGCTTATGATGGAATGGCTCCCCACAGGTGGAGCAGCAGGCCTCAGGGCAGTGTAGAAAGCGAGGGTTGTGCTGGGTGTTGTAGTGCAGGGAGGGAAAGATGGCACAGCTGAAATAATGGACGGAGGCAGTACGGTGCAGTCATCCGAGTCTTTACTCACAGTTCTTTTGAAAGTTCCACTGGTGCACTGTACGGGTGGCAGCCTCGGGTGCTCTGAAGTCCCTCCTATCTTACTGGAGTTCCCGGACCTGATTGACCCTCACGGGGATTAGAATAAGGCTGCGGCGACTGGCCTATGAAAGCCAGAAGCCTCCAGTTTTTCCAGCCGAGACTTGGACTTACACGACTGGTCCAGGGGCCGGTCCCCTTCTTGCGGCCTACGATCCCTCTGTCTTCTGACAGATTCGGGGCGTACGGGTGCTGTCCTGCACTCGCCGTACCCCCTGGGATCCCTTCTGTTAAATAGGAGCCTACTCCTCTGATCCCCTCCTGGGCCTCTAGGATTGGACCCTACTTGTGGAGCAGAGCTCCTAAAGAGACTCTGCTCCCAGACTGTCTTCTCTCACTCCTCTTATTGACTCACCTGCCACCCTAAGATGGCTTCCCTTTATACACCTACTGTCAAAGTGCTCCCCTAAACTGCTTCCTCTACCCACACCCACTACTGGTTCCCCCTACCTCTGGGTTCCCCCCACTCCAGCCAGGGACAGGGCTCAGCAGCTACGCACATGCATGCTGCCCTTCCAGCCGGCCTGGAGCAGTAATGTTGAATGTGAGTGTTGGGGTTCTGGGCAGCACTCCTTCCTTACCTGAGAGAAGGGGATACCACACCTCTGGGTGAGGTGCAGTACCTCTGTGGCGACTGAACCCTCAGGGGCGCCACAACTGCAGGGATGGTCTCTGGAGGTGGCTGAGCTTCAGCAACACGTGAGTAGCTGTTCTGGAGCGCATTTTGTCAAACCCAAGGTAGGACTGCCTGATGTTTTTTATGGCAAACAGCAAGATTTTTTTTCCTTTAAAAATGCTTGTTTGTTATATTTTTGTTTGAGACCAAGGTCCTCTGGGAATGAATCACAGCGCATTGGTTTTATTATGTCACTTTTGCGCAATAAACCACAGGGGTGGGCCTTTTCTCTCCAGCCTAATGATCCGTGTTTAAGGTCTGTTGAAGAATTTTTTCTGCTATAAGGCTATTATATGACGATTCTGATCGAATCTCATCTGCTGAATCAGAACTCAGACGTTTGAATCAGGGGTCAGATGATGTTGAAAATTATTGCACATACTTCAGGAGATGGGCTTCAGAAGTTAAGTGGAATGATCCTGCTCTGAGATGTTTATTTCTTGCTGGTCTGAGTGAAAGAGATTCTGCAGGATGCTATGCAGTTAGCTGTTCATATAGACAGGAGACTGAGGTGCAGGCTCAATGAGGTAAAGACTCCTGTAATGTCAGTTCCTAGGCCCCAGAAAATCTGCTCTGACAAGGAGAACCGATGGAGGTTGGGGCGATGTCACTCCGCTCTCAGGAAAAAGACAGAAGGTTTACCGAGGGATTGTGTCTTTATTGTGGTAAAGCTAACCATTTGATTAAGTATTGTGAGCGTCGTTTAAGTAAAGAAAAAAAAAAGGTCAGTTACACCCGTATAGCTTGCTTACGCTCTACAGGAGTATTTCTTTCTGGGAGTACTACTTTGCAGGGAGATTTGATTGAATTTCAGGTATTTGTGGATTGTGGTTCAACACTTAATGTGATTGATAAAGGGTTTTTGGAAAATCTTAAATTGAAATCCAAACCTTTGTCATCACCTATTTCTGTGATTGCAATTGATAACACTCCTTTGAAATGTATTACTCACAAGACTGCTGCATTTCCCCTCACTATCAATGGAGTTCACCAAGAAATTTTGGACTTGGTTGTTTTAGATAATTTACCCTCTTCAGTTGTTCTAGGATTGCCTTGGTTAACCCCTTTACAACACAAGGTGGTTTGCACGTTAATGACCAGGCCAATTTTTACAAATCTGACCACTGTCACTTTATGAGGTAATTACTCTGGAATGCTTCAACGGATCCCCCTGATTCTGAGACGGTTTTTTCAAGACATATTGTACTTCAGGATTGTCATAAAATGTATTCGATATCACTTGTGTTTATTTGTGAAAAAAACAGAAATTTGGCGAAAATTTTGAAAATTTAGCAATTTTCAAAATTTTAATTTTTATGCCCTTAAATCAGAGAGCTATGTCACACAAAATAATTAATAAATAACATTTCCCACATGTCTACTTTACATCAGCACAATTTTGGAACCCAAAATTTCTTTTATTGGGGAGCTATAAGGGTTAAAAGTTGACCAGCGATTTCTCATTTTTTCAACAAAATTTACAAAACCATTTTTTTAGGGACCACATCATATTTAAAGTCACTTTGAGGGGTCTTTATGACAGAAAATACCCAAAAGTGACACCATTCTAAAAACTGCACCCCTCAAGGTGCTAAAAACCACATTCAACAACTTTAACCCTTCAGGTGTTTCACAGGAATTTTTGGAATGTGGAAGAAAAAAATTAACATTTAACTTTTTTCACAAAAATTTTACTTTAGACCCAATTTTTTTATTTCCACAGGGGTAATAGGAAAAAATGGACCCCAAAATGTATTGTGCAATTTCTCCTGGGCACGCAGATACCCCATATGTGGGGGAAAACCACTATTTGGCCGCACGGCAGGGTTTGGAAGGGAAGGAGCGCCATTTGACTTTTTAAATGTAAAATTTGCTTGAATAATTAGCGCACACCATGTTGCATTTGGTAAATGTGCCTAAACAGTGGAATCCCCCCACAAGTAACACCATTTTGTAAACTAGACCCCTCAGGAAACTTATCTAGATGTGTGGTGAGCACCTTGAACCTCCAAGTCCTTTACAGAAGTTTATAACATGGAGCCGTGAAAATAAAAAAATCAAACTTTTTCCACAAAAATGATATTTTAGCCCCAATTTTTTTATTTTCACAAGGGTAAGAGGAGAAAATGGACCCAAAAACTTTTGTGCAGTTTCTCCTGAGTACACCAATGTGGGGAAAATACAGTGTT
This sequence comes from Phyllobates terribilis, assembly GCF_046119375.1. NCBI lineage: Eukaryota > Metazoa > Chordata > Amphibia > Anura > Dendrobatidae > Phyllobates > Phyllobates terribilis. The sequence goes on along the minus strand of NW_027362761.1, from coordinate 32,912,975 downwards.
TGGGCGCACGGCAGAGTTCAGAAGGGAAGGAGCACTGTGTGACTTTTTGAACGCAAAATCAGCTAGAATCGAGAGCGTACGCCATGTACGCTATTTGGAGAGCCCCTGATGTGCCTAAATAGTGGAAATCCCCCACAAGTGACCCCATTTTGGAAACTACTCCCCTCAAGGATTTCATCAAGGGGTATAGTTAACATTTTGAACCCAGAGGTACGACACAGAATTTGATAACATTAGGTCATCATATTGAATAAGTCGTCATTAGTCTTGAGCGCAAGTGCTTACTACTTGAGTTTGCATCGGGTACTCAGGTATGCACCATGTATCATGGGTGCTCAAGTGAAATGCTTGAGTCCCCACCCGCATGTTTCACGGTTATTAGACACCCCCAAAAAAAACATGCGGGGATCGCTCGTGCATGGCAGGCAATCCCAGCGAGTTTTTTTTGCCTGCGAAGCATATGGGGCGGAGACTCGAGCACCCGCGATGCTCAATGCATACCGAGCACCCGATGCAAACTTAAGTAGCGAGCACTTGCGCTCAACACTAGTTGCCATATCGTCATCTTTTGTTTTTGTTTTTTTTAATTTTGAAAAAAAATAACAACCCTAACCCCAACCCTAACCCAACACTAACCCCAACCCCAACCCCAACACCAGCCCTAACGTTTATTTTTTTACGCCGTTCATAGTGCGGTATAAGTGATTAGACGACCTTATTCTTCGGGTCAGTGCGACTACAGAGATACCAGAATCATATCGGGTTTTTATGATTGACAGCTGTCACACACTAAAAGACACATATTTTGTAAAATCTAGTTTTTGCATCGCCATATTTTGAGAGCTATAATTTTTCCATATTTTGGCCGATAGAGTCATGTGACGGCTTGTTTTTTGCGAGTTGACATTTTTATTGGTGCCATTTTCAGGCATGTGACATTTTTTGATCGCTTTCTATTCCAGCTTTTGGGAGACAGAATAAACAAAAACAAACAATTCAGGAATTGTTTTTTTTACATTTTTTTCATTCTACTCCACGTGTGGTAAAATTGATAAGGTAGCTTTATTCTTCTGGTCAGTATGTTTACAGCGGTACCACATTTATATAGTTTTTCTATGTTTTGGCGCTTTTACACAATAAAATCTATTTTATAGAAAAAAATTATTTTTTTGCATCGCTTTATTCTGAGACCTATAACTTTTTGATTTTTCAGATGATGGAGCTGTATGGTGGCTTGTTTTTGCGGAACAAGATGCCGTTTTCAGCGGTACCATTTTTATAAATATTAGTCTTTTTGATCGCGTGTTATTCCATTTTTTGTTTGGTGGTATGATGATAAAGCATTGTTTTTTGCTTCGTTTTTTTTTTTTTTTACCGTGTTCACTGAAGGGGTTAACTAGTGGGACAATTTTATAGGTCAGGTCGTTCCAGACGCGGAAATACCAAATATGTGTACTTTTATTGTTTGTTTGTTTTTTTTCATAATAATATTTATTGATGGGTACATTATATTTTTATTGTTGGTGGATTATGTTTTTTTTTTAAAAAAATATTTTTACAATTTTTTTAAACAATTTTTTTTTCACTTTCTGACAGTTTTTTTATTTGTTTACTTTGTCCCACTATGGGACTTTCACTTTTTTTATTCTGATCGCCTGCATAGCATAGGGATGGAGCACCATCCCTGTGCTATGCAGGCTGTCAGCACTGCACAGTGAGAAGATAATTTGGTCATGTACTGTGCATGACCAAAAAATCTTCCTGCTGTCTGGTGACCCGGATGTTGTCATGACGACATCGGGTCGTCATGGCAACATCCAGGAAGCCGCGGCAGACAGCACTGGAGGCCGGAAGAGGAGGTGAGTATACCGATCACCTCCCCTCAGCCACCGCAATGCTGCGATCGACTTCAATCGCAGCATTGCGGAGGTTACTGTGCCGGGAGCGGTGCGGGACTGCTCCCTGCACATAGTACCGGGTGTCAGCTGTGACAATCAACTGACAACCGGCGGCGATCGCGCGCGCACACAGGCTGCGATCGCCATGACGTACTAATACGGGTCAGGCTCTTAAAGCCCAGGGCACTGACGCGTATTAATACGTCATGGGTTTTAAAGGGGTTAAAACTGCACAATCCTTTATTGGACTGGTCTACTAATGTGATTAAGTCTTGGAGTCCGAAGTGCTATATAAATGTTGTAATGGTCGCATTGCGGCTGTGGAAAAAGGGGAATTACCAGTTACTATTCAAGATTTTTGGAGGGTTTTTTCGGAGGAGGAGTCTCAAGTTTTACCTCCTCATAGGGATTATGATTGCGCCATTGAGTTTGTTCCGGGAGCTACTCTTCCTGAGAGTCGCTTGTTTAATCTGATGATCCCTGAAAGAAAGGCCTTGTAGTAGTACATACAGACTAGCCTGGCTGCTTGTCACATTAGACCTTCTAAGTCGCCTGTGGCTGTTGGATTTTTCTTTGTTAAAAAAAAGGACGGCGGTTTACGTCCATGTCTGGATTTTCGTGAAATTAATAAGATTACCGTACGCAATTCCTACCCATTGCCATTAATTTCTGACTTGTTTAACCAGTTAGTGGGGGCCAAGTGGTTCTCCAAAATTAAATAAGTATAAAAAATTCGCGCTGAGCTGTCGGAAAAGAAAGTGGGAGGGTGAGTAGATTGTCAATAAAATGAATTTATTTCAAATAAGTTAAAAGGCATAAATAGTAATTCAAAAAATAATTATGAATGTGTCCCAAGAGGTGGGTAAGTAAAAAGTCCGATTGATAGTAGCCAGTCAGGGTTATCAGAGGGACCATAGATTAGCAATGATACCTAAAGGAGGGAAAAAAAGGGGGGGTATATCAGTTAGGGAATATTTATGTTCTTATTGTAAAGGCTGATGAAGAGGAATAGTTACCTTCCTTGTATAAGTGTATTCCTATATTGCGTATTCCCGCCGGGAGTGATATCCAAGTGGCTAGAATATATAGGTGCCTATTGTGCAAGAGATTTAAAAATATATTCAATAAAATTAGTTAAAAAATCTTACAGTAGTTCTTTTTATGATTTTTGAAAAAACCCACAGAATACCTAGTATCGAAGTTCTGTGTGTGATCCTGGGATATTGCTTATAGATAAAAAAGGATCTTATTGGAGGTAGAGCAGAGCACTTAGTTATCCTAGAAGGAAATAGAAAGTGATAACTAGACTAAAATGAATGCGTTACTACATAGGTCTCCCCAATGAGTGGTAGTAGCGGGAGGAGGACCCAATATGCTGTCAGTAACCACGGGTGTCCACCAGATTGGTTATATTATACCCAACGCTAGTATATAGCCAATGAGTGTACTTATAGGTACTAATAAGTAGATTGTATAATTACTTTAAGAAGTGATCAGTACCTCTAGCAGACATCAATATTAGTCCTTATGGCAATGAGAGTCTTACGGCAATGAGAGTCTTACCTCCTCTTTGATATAGACAGTTGCAGGGGTCAGCAGGAATGCAAGCCTAAGAGTGCGTTGCGGGTACTGCTGTTATCCTTGAATATATGGATGATATCTGTTTTACCTCGTGGGTTGTTGAGTAAAGCGGCAGGAGGAAGCAGAGCCCCGGCCGGTGGCTATGTGCTTCCGTCGGTATAACCTCGTTGGCGCGCAGATACGGTGGAGCCGGCAAGACGAGTAGGACCCTGCGTGACGTCACTGACACGTGATGGTCATGTGATTTAATTTTCATTTTTAGACAATTGTGGTTTTGTTTAAATTCGCTGCAGACCTCTCGGTTTTATTCCCAGGAGCGCCACTGATATAGACTTTTTCTTTTTTTAGGTTCTCCAAAATTGATCTCCGGGGGGCATACAATGTGTTACGAGTGAAGGAGGGTGATGAATGGAAAACTGCTTTTAACACTCCGGTAGGTCATTTTGAGAATCTGGTGATGCCTTTTGGTCTTACCAATGCACCTGCATTTTTTCAGAACCTGATTAATGACATCCTGAGACCTTTGATTGGTAAGAATATGGTTGTGTATTTGGATGACATTTTGATTTATTCGCCAGATCTAGAGTCCCATTGGCAGAGTGTACGTGAAGTTTTGCAGTTATTGAGTGATAATTCACTTTTTGCTAAGCTGGAGAAATGTGAGTTCGCTGTGCAGAAAATTAGTTTTTTGAGCTACATAGTCTCCAGCGAGGGCTTTAAGATGGACCCTGTGAAGGTTGAGGCTGTGCAGGAATGGCCTAGGCCTATTGGTTTGAAATCTATACAGAGATTTTTAGGTTTTGCCAATTATTACAGGAAATTCATTAAGAATTTTTCTGTAATTGTTAAACCTCTAACCGATCTCACCAGGAAAGGTGCGAATACGGCCCAGTGGACTACTGAGGCCATTGAAGCATTTGAGTATCTTAAAGAGAGGTTTAGTTCTGCCCCTATCCTTATGCAGCCTGATGAGACCAAGCCTTTTTTGGTCGAGGTCGATGCTTCATCGGTGGGGGTCGGAGCAGTTTTGTCTCAGGAGAACAAGGGTGGAGTACATCCTTGTGCCTTCTTTTCGAAAAAAAAAAAAAAAAAAATTCGGAAACCGAACTGAATTATGATGTTGGAAATCGGGAGTTGCTGGCTATTAAACTTGCGTTTGAACATTGGCGTCATTTTTTGGAAGGCGCTAGATTTCTTATTCAGGTTTTCACAGATCAGAAGAATTTGACCTATCTGGATGCAGCCAAGCGCTTGAATGCCTGTCAAGCTAGGTGGGCACTTTTTTTTTCTCATTTTCATTTTTCTGTTATCTATATCCCTGGTACTAAGAATGTTAAAGCCGATGCTTTATCTCGCAGCTTCTCTCCTACAGTCGGTGCCGAGGAGGAGGAGAGCATTTTCCAGAAAGGAGTTGTGGTGGCGGCTTTGGTCTCCGCTTTGGAGAATGGGATTCTGAAAGCTCAAGATGATGCTCCATCTAACACTCCCCATGGGAGGTTGTTCGTGCCTAGAGCCTTTAGGAGAGATTTGTTTGTGGAGTGTCATGAGTCTCGGTTGGCAGGTCATCCAGGAATTTCAGAGACTAAGAGACTTATCAGTCACAGTTTTTGCTAGCCTGGATGGCAGAAGGAAGTCATCAAGTGGGTGCGTCAGTGTACTGTGTGTGCTAGGTCAAAGGCTTCACATACTCCTGCTGCGGGGTTGCTTTGCCCTCTGGAGGTTCCTAGTGCGCCTTGGACGCATCTCACAATGGATTTTATTACTGGTCTTCCTGTGTCCGAGGGTTTTACTGTCATCTGGGTGATTGTGGACCGTTTTAGTAAGATGTGTCATTTGGTTCCATTTATTAAGTTGCCCTGCGCCTAGACACTCGCTAAGGCTTTTGTTAAGGAGATTGTCAAGCTCCATGGCGTTCCCACGGATATTGTTTCTGATAGAGGACCTCAGTTTGTGGCTCGCTTTTGGCGTGCTTTTTGTGACAGGTTGGGAATCCATTTGTCATTTTCGTCTAATGGACAGACTGAAAGAAAGAACCTGGATGTTGAACAGTTTTATGCGTTGTTTTGTGGCGGACAATCAAGAGCTGTGGTCTGAGTATCTGCCTCTCGCAGAATTTGCTCTTAAGAATCATACATCCTCCTCTGCTGGGTGTTCTCCTTTTTTTTGTTGTACTAGGAGACATCCGTCTTTTGGTTCGTTCTCCAAATTGGGGTCGGTGGTGCCGGAGGAGGAGAATTTTTCCGGTGATTTGGAGAGAGTTTGGACTAATGTACATTGCAACCTTCAAGAGGCTAGCAAGAAGTCCAATAAGTATTTTGACAGGAAACGTAAGGAGGTTTTGTTTACTGTGGGTGACATGGTTTGGTTGTCCTCGAAGAACCTGCGGTTGAGGATTCCCTCTAAAAAACTGGGTACTAAGTTTGTGGGTCCATTTAAAGTGCTTCAGGTTGTTAACCCGTCTGCTGTTAGGTTGGATGTCCCTACTTCCTGGAAGATTAATCTAGATGGCATAGAGGGAGATTACAGTATCTTGTCTCCTGGAAGGGTTTCGGTCCCGAAGACAACTCCTGGGTAAGGACGGATGATGTCTCTGCTCCTAGGCTTGTTAAAGCTTTCCACAGGAGGTTTCCGGATAGGCCTGGGCCTGGAGGATCCGGAGGATCCTCATAAAAGAGGGGATACTGTTAGAACCCTCCTGTTTGTTTTTTCCATCTTGTGTTTTGCGGTCACGTGACCACCTGCCTTTATATTCCAGCTCCGCCCTTATGGCTGTGCTGGACTTCAGTGTTTGACTGTTTCTCTAGCCTGGTGCTTCGGTGCCTTTCTCTGTCTAGTTCGCTTGGTCCTTTGGGACCTCTACTATATTTTTGTTAGTTTGTCTTTTTGTGTTCTGCAACAACTTCTCTGTTTAGGAGGTGTCCCATTTTTTTCCCAGTCCTTAGCCTTAGTTCTTTTAGGGACCCCTTCCTTAATTCTATATTCTTCGTTCAGACTAGCTGAGGACTAAGGCGGGTCTGTTCACTAGGAACAGGCAGCCCGCTACATCGTAGGGATTCAGCTTAGTCTTACTGTAGGGACAGCTTTACCCTATCTTTCCTTAGTACATGTTACAGATCATAATTAGTGTTGAGCCACCCCCGTAGTGTTCGAGTTCGGTTCGGTTCGTCGAACACCCGTGTGTTCGCCGAACAGTTCGTCGAACTGTTCGTCGAACACCTTCGAACACCGTTAAAACCAATGGCAGGCAAACAAAAACACATAGAAACACATAGAAAACACCTTCAAAGGTGTCCAAAAGCTGACAAACTGCTCAGAAGACACAACTAACACATGGAAAAGTGACAAGTACATATAGTCATGCGAAAAGAAAAGAGGTGGAGGAGTAAAAGGAGGGGGAGACACAGATATAGGCATGTCATGCCCTTCTAAAATCCAAAAAGTGAGAAGCCGAGACGGCCAGTCCGCTCCTGCCCGTGCCACCTCCGTGTCGCCGGGTTTGTGCCAGAGCCGCGGTGAACCCTGACGGCCAGCCCCCCTCTCCCAATACTGGTGCCTGTCCGCTGGTGGGTCGAGAGAGCCCCCCTGTGGTGGAGGCAGCTCTAAGCTTTTTAATTTAAATTGTCCCTCTAATTTGAATGAATACACTTTAAATCCATTTACAAGGATCTATTGGAGGGCAAGTCTCATGCCAGCAGCCGCGTAATTCCAGCTCCAGTAGCGTCCACTAAAGCTGCTGCAGTTAAAAAGCTTTTATAAGGATCGAGCTCGGCTGTCCACCGCAAGGCATCCTAGTGCCAGTCCCAGCCCCTATGCCTTGGGGTGCCTCCTGATGCTCTTCACTAAGTATCCCGTGGTCCCGAAGCATTTCCTTTGAAAAAATTAAGTGTCCAAACTACAGGTGGTGTAGCTTGCTTAACAGCCGGGATAATCCGCTGACTAGCAGACACTGCTACTAGGCACAAAGTATTTCCTGGGCTAGATGCAGTTAAAAATTTGTAAGTAGATACTCTCGTTGGATGCTGAGAAAGCATTCCATAGAGTCTCCTGGCACGCCATATATGATTCTCTTAAAAAGCTTGGGGTAGGGGTCTAGGGGACCCTTTTATAGCCAAAATCACGGCCCTGTATCACAATACGTCACCTAGGCTGAAGATAAATGGAACTGTAGCACCGAGGGCTCGGTTGCTACAGACGTATTGCACCTCACCCAGAGGTGTGATATCTCACTCTCAGATAAGGATGGAGTGTGGATCAGGACCCGACACCTGCATGCATTACACCACATTGCCGTGGGGCAAGGCGACCAATATGCCCCTGAGATGGGCACGACAGTCCCTGTCCCTGGCTGGAGTGGGGGGAGGGAACACTGAGGAAGGGGAACCCTGCAGTGCAGGAGCAGGGAGGAAGCAGTTCCTGGGTGCATTGAGAAGGGAGTATAAAAGGTGGGCACCATCTTAGTTCAGTGCAGAGAAGTCTGAGCAGAAGTGGCAGGGAGCAGGGGCTCTGCATGAGCTCTGCTCCGGAGGCGGGCCTAGTAACAGAGGCCCAGGCCTGCAAGAGGGAGAAGGAAGGAAGAGGAGCGGAGAAGGCTCCAGGAACGAGGAATGAAGGGATCCCAGGGGTGCGGACGGGCGAGTCGCCACCGCACGCCCGAATCCACCTGCGTGGAGGGGTCAGGCCAAAGGGGGAGACCAGTCCCCGAACTAGTGGAGGCAGGAAACGACCCTCAGCTAGAAACCGGAGGCTCTGACATTTTATGTGGCGCAGCCCCTTGCTCCACCCGCTAGGAAGGCACCACATAGGGTCAGGGAAACTGGCGCCAAGTTTACCAAGAGGAGGCCCGAGGCAGCCGGACAGAAGTGTTGGTAAGAAAGGCCAGACAAAGGACACACAAAGGGGGTCCTGTGAAGCGCTCCAAAGTTATCTGGGAGTTGTCTGAGCCCCTCACCTGGTGAGCACAGTACGACGTGGGCAGCCGTTACCTGCAGACGTGGTCTGGATAATAAGAACTTTGAGTAAAGGCCCTGAACTGCATCACTGACTCCGTGTCGTTACTGCTGCTGCCCTGCACCATCACCCCCATCCTCCGCATACACTGCCCTGAGGCTATACTCCTCCCGTGGGGAGTTATGCTACGCTCTGCTGCACCCACAACACCAGCCTTAGCGGTCTGCCCTGTAGCGGCGGTTCACTCTGACCGCAATCCACGGGTGGCGTAGTCGGACATTTAAACATCAAAACCACATAAATAGTTCCGCCACTGGTTTGACCGCCCTGAGCCACGGAACCGGATCGCCGCCACGAAGACTACAACCACCAGCATCCACCAAAAAGGGTCCGGCTCCGGGTGTCCCAAGGCCCAGGGGGTGCGTCAGAACATTTTCATCACCTTTCACAATCACCAATGGGACAAGGCAGGGATGTCCTCTGTCCCCTCTCTTATACATCCTAGTGACGGAGCACCTGCTCTCATCAATTCGCCATAACCCCAATATTAGGTGGATTGAGGTGGGAGGCACCGAGTACAAGTGCTCTCTATTTGCTGATGATGTCCTAGTATATATCACTCAATCACATATATCCATCCCTGCTGTTATGGCTGAAATAGATCACTTTGTTACATGGTAAAATTTTAAAATCAATGCAGCGAAGTCTGAGGCCCTCGATGTCTCCCTCCCTAAATCCATATAGGATTCCATCCAGTCCAACTTTCCCTTTGCCTGGCCCTCACAGGGTATCAAATACTTAGGAATTCCTATTCATAGAGACCTCTCCCATCTATGTTATCTTAATTTTGGGCCCTTTATTGAACAATTCCATACAGACCACGGTTGGCAAGTTAGAACTGTAAGATTCACTACGTGAACCACTGGTGTTTTGTGGAAAAGCACATGTACACCGCGTTCCAAATTATTATGCAAAAAGTGTTTAGGAGTGATAAGGGAAGAATTTGTTTGTTTGTCAGTTAAACTCATTGATGGTGATGTGTGTCAGGGCTCTTTATATCACTGTAAGCAATTGCAGACACCTGTGCTAATTAGTTTGGCAGGTGTGTCCAATAAAGGCAAGACTACTTAAGAAGGCTCTCTCACATTATTAAGCAGCCTACATTTTCTGCCAAAATGGGAAAGAAAAAGGATGTGTCGGCTGCTGAGAAGCAACAAATTGTGGAGTGTTTAGGTCAAGGCATGACTACAATCAACATTGTGCGATGATCAGGATGAAGTGTCTTGGCAATCAAGAAGTATGTAGCTGATTCACAGTACACACGTGTGCGTGCTGATAAGGGCAAATTGAGGACTCTTTAGTACAGGCAATTACGTCAGGTTGAAAGAGCAGCGGCAAAAAAGCCTTGTCATAGCAGCAGACAAGTTTTTGAAGCTGCTTGTGCCTCCAACGTCCCCCGAACAACAAGATGCAGGGTCCTTCAGAGGTTTGCAGCTGTGCATACGCCATCCTGTCGACCTCCTCTATCCACTTCACACAAGCAGAAACGGCTCCAGTGGGCCAAACATTACATGAAGACTGATTTCAAAACTGTTTTGTTCACGGATGAGTGCCGTGCAGCGCTCGATGGTCCAGATGAATGGAGTGGAGGATGGCTGGTTGATGGACACCCCACGCAAACACGGCTACAGCGCCAACAAGGAGGAGGTGGAGTAATGTTTTGGGCTGGAATCATGGGGAGAGAGATTGTCGGCCCCTTTAGGATCCCTGAAGGCGCTAAAGATGAACTCCATAATGTATGTGGATTTTCTCAAACAGCACTTCCTGCCATGGTTCAACAAGAAGAACCGTGTATTTCACAGCAAGATCATTTTTCTGCATGATAATGCACCATCTCATGCTGCACATAAAACATCTGCATCTCTGGCTGATATGGGCATAAAAGGGGACAAACTTATGGTGTGACCCCCATGCTCCCCTGACCTCTACCCCATTCAGAACCTTTGGAGCATCATTAAAAGGAGTGTCTATGATGGCGGGAGGCAGTTCACATCTAAGCAACAGCTCTGGGAGGGTATTCTGTCCTCATGCAAAACAATTGAAGCAGAAACCATCCAAAACCTGACAAATTCAATGGACGAGAGAGTTCAGAAGCTCCTTTCGAACAAGGGGTCCTATGTGAAAATGTAACATCACCTAGAATAAAGTTTTGAGTTGAAAACTGTTTGATTTCAGTTTCTAACAACCTGCTAATGCTTATAATTTCAAAAATGACCATTTTTTTGGTCTTTATTAAAATGAAAAGGTTGATGGAAAAGTTTGGGGGATCTAAGAGTGTGGCAACCCAGTAGTCATGATTACTTCGAATTCTGACAATATGAGGGTCATGCTGCAGGTAGTGCAGCAAGAAGGCACTTATGTGTCTTGCGCATCTCGGAGCCCCAAAATTATTTTCCGGGCTAGATGCAGCTAAAAATTATTTTTAATTTTAAATCTGGTGAAGCTTATTATAGATGGCCTAATAGGATCAGTGCTGCACACTGCTACAAAGCCCAAATTATTTTCCAGTCAAGATACAGATAAACATGATTAGTAATTTGAAAGCTTAAAACGGTTGGTAGGGTGATTTTAACCAATCATCAAGCTTTTACTCTCCCCAGGATGACACAGGGGTAGAAAAGTCGTTTCGGATCCATGATTTGTTCATCTTTATGAACGTGAGTCTGTCTACATTATCAGTGGAGAGCCGCGTGTGCTTATCTGTCAGCACACCACCAGCAGCGCTGAACACACGTTCAGACAGAATGCTGGCTGCGGGGCATGACAAGATCTCCAAGGCGTAAGTGGCTAGCTCCGGCCATTTATCCAGATTGGAAGCCCAAAAAGAGCAAGGGTCCAGTGACACAGTCGTGGCTTCAATGTTTACTTGGAGATACTCCTGTACCATCGTCTCTAGGCGTTGACTATGTGTCAGACTTCTTGTCTCCTGTGGCCTTGCAAAGGATGGGCTAAAAAAGTGGTGAAATGATTCCGCAAAATTGATGTTACCAGCAGATACTGTGGTTCTGTTACGGTTTGAGTGCTGAACACTTGACGGTCCCACGGTTGGCAAGTTGGAACTGTGAGATTCACTACGTGCACCACTGGTATTTTGTGGAAAAGCACATGTAAGATTCTGCAACAGTCTCTGCTGATACTCCTGCATGCGTGCATCCCTTTCTATGGCAGGAATAATTTCTGCAAATTTACTTTTGTACCGGGGATCTAACAGTGTGGCAACCCAGTAGTCAGGATTATTTCTAATTCTCACAATTCGAGGGTCATGTTGCAGGTAGTGCAGCAAGAAGGCACTCATGTGTGTTGCGCATCCAGGAGCACCAAGTCCCTGTTGTGTTGGTGGCGAGGTAACAATCATGCTTCCTTCCTCTGTCCTCTCCCCCCAACCTCGCACAACAGAAATGTGATCAAGGTCTCCCTCATCTGATGAGTCTTCCATCAGTTCGTCCTCCACTTCTTCCTGGGCTCCTGCACCTTCCTCACTAGTTTGGCTGTTACCATGCGCCCTGGTTAAACCATCTCCCCCACCCTCACATGCCTGCCGCCTTGGTGCTGCCGACCGTCTGGACCTTGCAGATGTTAGCCCTTCCGCATACAACTCCTCCTCCTCTACTTCCTCAACCTCCTCTTGTGCCACCACCTGACTCCGAATTCTGTTTAACATGTGCTCCAGCATGTAAATCACCGGAATAGTCATGCTGATAATGGCATCGTCAGCACTAAACATCTTCGTCGCCATTTCAAAACTGTGCAGAAGGGTGCATAGGTCCCTGATCTGAGACCACTCCTCCAGCGTGATTTGCCCCACCTCTGAATCTCGTTGGCCCAGGCTATACGTCAGAACGTATTGCACCAGGGCTTGTCGGTGCTGCCACAGTCGCTGCAACATGTGCAGAGTTGAATTCCACCGGGTAGGCACATCGCATTTTAGCCGGTGAAGTGGCAGGCCCAACGACTTCTGTAGAGATGTAAGTCGCTGAGCTGCGGGATGCGAACGGCGGAAGTGAGCACACAGCGACCGTGCCCTCTGCAGAAGGCTATCTAGTCTGGGATAGTGGGCTAAAAATTGCTGGACAACCAGGTTCAACACGTGAGCCATACAAGGCACGTGTGTGACATTGCCCCGGCGAAGGGCCGCACCCAGGTTTGCAGCATTGTCGCACACGGCCTTCCCTGGTTTCAGGTCCAGTGGAGACAACCATTCATGAAATTGGTTCTCCAGAGCTGACCACAACTCCTCAGCTGTGTGACTCACATTTCCCAGACATTTCAATGTAAAAACCGCCTGATGACGTTGAGCCCTACTGCCAGCATAGTAAGGAGGTGTGCAGGATCCCTTCTGCGCAGTTAGAAAGCTTGTGGCATGACCAGACAGGCTTTGGGTGCAGGTGGAAGACCGAGAGGAGGTTGAGGAGGCAGAAGCAGTGGAGGAAAAATGACATAAAGAGGATTGACGCACAACTCGTGGGGACGGCAAGACTTGGACAGCAGCCCCTTGTCCTGCTGTCACCATAGTTACCCAGTGCCCAGTCAGCGACATGTAACGCCCCTGTCCATGAATACTCGTCCAAGTGTCTGTGGTGAAATGCACCCTGTCACACACAGAGTTTCTCAAAGAAGCGGTGATGTTGTGTGCGACATGCTGGTGGAGCGCAGGCACACCTTTCTTTGAGAAGTAGTGCCGACTGGGCATCTGGTACTGGGGCACTGCGACGGACATAAGGTCTCGACAATCCTCTGTGTCCACCAGGCGGAAAGGCAGCATTTCTGTAGCCAAGAGCTTGCAGATGGTGAAATTCAACCTCTTAGCTTTCTCATGGCTAGGAGGAAATGGTCTTTTACTTGTCCACATCTGAGGGACCGAGGGCTGGCTATTGTGCTTAGACGGGGTTGATAAGGGTGTCCCCGGCAAACTGCCGGTCTGTGAGGAAGATGCAGGCGGACATGTTAGGTTGCCTTGATCCAAAGGTGGTGCTATCGATGTCGGACAGCGCTCAAGACCAGCTGGTGTTACCACCTCCAAAGAAAATGATGACCTGCCAATCACGCTGGCTGTTGCGGATAAAGAGGTGGCAGGTCTGCGCCCCAAAACAGGTGTGACTGCTGTCCCCCCAGTCACAGAGGATGAAGAGGCCGCGGATGCACAAGATATGGCAGACGGTGGTTGGCCCGGCCGGCTAGACCGCATTGTAGCACACTGAGCTTCCCACTGCAACTTATGCTTCATGTCCATGTGCCGGTTCATGCATGAAGTACTCAAACTATGTATTTTTTGGCCTCTACTTAGCTTTTGCTGACAAATGTTACAGATAACACGAGTTGGGTCATCTTTATCGATCTGAAAAAATGCCCAGGCTATGCAAGGCTTAGCACCCATGCGACCTGAAGAGCCACCACGACTTGTGGTGAGAGGCAGAGTTGTGTTTGAGGATGCAGTTGTTGACGTGCTTCCAGTACTACGTCTCTGTCCAGGAAGGCGCAACCTGACCTCGTCGTCACTAGCATCTTCCTCCACCTCCTCTGCTGACCTCATCTCTTGGCTGACTGTGGGTTGACAGTAAGTGGGATCTCCGACCTCATCATCATCACCCTGTGCGTTATCACACCCGTCGTCCTCAGAGCCAACCTGTTCCTGCCCTGACAAAAAACTAAAGTTGTCGCTCCAATCAGGTATTTGAGTCTTATCATCGTCTTCCTCATTGTCTCCACCAACAGGAGTTACAGTTTGGGAATGAGGGTCTACATTATGGTCAGAACCTTCTGCGTCTGGTCCTGGATCCGACTCATAAAGATTCTGGGCATCAGTGCAGATCATTTCCTCGTCTGGATTCACAGAAGTGCTGGAGTCGACCTCTGATTCCCAGGCTATAGTATGAGTAAACAGCTCTGCAGACTCAACCATCTGTTCTACCTCATACTCAGACGGGCAGCTGGAGATTTGGGAGCTGTGAGGAAGCAAGTGCGATTTGGGTGACTCCTTTGAGGACTGGAGTATTTGTGATGTTGAAGTTGATGTGGAGGAGAGCCCACTTAAAGGAGCACTTGATATCCGTTGAAGCACCTGCTGTTTTTGTGCCTCATCTGGAATTTGTAGCGATTGGCGTGGCCGTAAGAAAGGGATCTTATCACATTGTCCGCTAAAAGAAGTAGACATTTTAGTTTGGCTGGAAGATGGTCTTTCTTCTGCACCTACCCCACGGACACAACGTTTTTTCCCCTTCCCAACACGCCTATTCCCCTTTCCACCAGCAGCAGGCCTTTTTCCACTCATTTTGGTGGTTAACTAATTCACAACTCTGGAGTTGTTTGCACAAAAAAACAATGGATGGTAACCGAGCAGAGCTGAGTGGCCAAACTGTGGTATTAGGCCAAAACTATTGGCTGGGTTAGATGCAGAAAAAAATTATTTTTAATTTGCAACCTGATGGAGGTCAGTATAGATGGACTAATAGACCAAGTCCCACACACCGCTAGAAGCCCAAATATTTTTTCAGAGCTAGATGCAGAATTTTTTTTTATTCAATTTGCAACCTGATGGAGGTCAGTATAGATGGACTAATAGACGAAGTCCCACACACTGCTAGAAGCCCAAATATTTTTTCAGAGCTAGATGCAGAAAATTTTTTTATTCAATTTGCAACCTGATAGAGGTCAGTATAGATGGACTAATAGACCAAGTCCCACACACTGCTAGAAGCCCAAATATTTTTTCAGAGCTAGATGCAGAAAAAAATTATTTTTAATTTGCAACCTGATGGAGGTCAGTATAGATGGACTAATAGACCAAGTCCCACACACTGCTAGAAGCCCAAATATTTTTTCAGAGCTAGATGCAGAAAAAAATTATTTTTAATTTGCAACCTGATGGAGGTCAGTATAGATGGACTAATAGACCAAGTCCCACACACTGCTAGAAGCCCAAATATTTTTTCAGAGCTAGATGCAGAAAAAAATTATTTTTAATTTGCAACCTGATGGAGGTCAGTATAGATGGACTAATAGACCAAGTCCCACACACTGCTAGAAGCCCAAATATTTTTTCAGAGCTAGATGCAGAAAAAAATTATTTTTAATTTGCAACCTGATGGAGGTCAGTATAGATGGACTAATAGACCAAGTCCCACACACCGCTAGAAGCCCAAATATTTTTTCAGAGCTAGATGCAGAAAATTTTTTTATTCAATTTGCAACCTGATGGAGGTCAGTATAGATGGACTAATAGACCAAGTCCCACACACTGCTAGAAGCCCAAATATTTTTTCAGAGCTAGATGCAGAAAAAAATTATTTTTAATTTGCAACCTGATGGAGGTCAGTATAGATGGACTAATAGACCAAGTCCCACACACCGCTAGAAGCCCAAATATTTTTTCAGAGCTAGATGCAGAAAAAAATTATATTCAATTTGCAACCTGCTGGACGTCAGTATAGAAGGACTAATAGAACAAGTCCCACACACTGCTAGAAGCCCAAATATTTTTTCAGAGCTAAATGAAGAAAAAAATTATTTTTAATTTGCAACCTGATGGAGGTCAGTATAGATGGACTAATAGACCAAGTCCCACACACTGCTAGAAGCCCAAATATTTTTTCAGAGCTAGATGCAGAAAAAAATTATTTTTAATTTGCAACCTGATGGAGGTCAGTATAGATGGACTAATAGACCAAGTCCCACACACCGCTAGAAGCCCAAATATTTTTTCAGAGCTAGATGCAGAAATTTTTTTTATTCAATTTGCAACCTGATGGAGGTCAGTATAGATGGACTAATAGACCAAGTCCCACACACTGCTAGAAGCCCAAATATTTTTTCAGAGCTAGATGCAGAAAAAAATTATTTTTAATTTGCAACCTGATGGAGGTCAGTATAGATGGACTAATAGACCAAGTCCCACACACCGCTAGAAGCCCAAATATTTTTTCAGAGCTAGATGCAGAAAAAAATTATATTCAATTTGCAACCTGCTGGACGTCAGTATAGAAGGACTAATAGAACAAGTCCCACACACTGCTAGAAGCCCAAATATTTTTTCAGAGCTAAATGAAGAAAAAAATTATTTTTAATTTGCAACCTGATGGAGGTCAGTATAGATGGACTAATAGACCAAGTCCCACACACTGCTAGAAGCCCAAATATTTTTTCAGAGCTAGATGCAGAAAAAAATTATTTTTAATTTGCAACCTGATGGAGGTCAGTATAGATGGACTAATAGAACAAGTCCCACACGCTGCTAGAAGCCCAAATATTTTTTCAGAGATAAATGAAGAAAAAAATTATTTTTAATTTGCAACCTGATGGAGGTCAGTATAGATGGACTAATAGACCAAGTCCCACACACTGCTAGAAGCCCAAATATTTTTTTCAGAGCTAGATGCAGAAAAAAATTATTTTTAATTTGCAACCTGATGGAGGTCAGTATAGATGGACTAATAGACCAAGTCCCACACACTGCTAGAAGCCCAAATATTTTTTCAGAGCTAGATGCAGAAAAAAATTATTTTTAATTTGCAACCTGATGGAGGTCAGTATAGATGGACTAATAGAACAAGTCCCACACGCTGCTAGAAGCCCAAATATTTTTTCAGAGATAAATGAAGAAAAAAATTATTTTTAATTTGCAACCTGATGGAGGTCAGTATAGATGGACTAATAGGCCAAGTCCCACACACTGCTAGAAGCCCAAATATTTTTTCAGAGCTAGATGCAGAAAAAAATTATATTCAGTTTGCAACCTGATGGAGGTCAGTATAGATGGACTAATTGAATGATGCTATGCCCAAAAGATTTTACTTCACTAGGTGCAGTAAAAAAATTGGTATTCTATACACAGGTGGTATATCTTGCAACACAGATAGGCTACTCCACTGACTAACACACTCTGCAATAGGCCAAAAAGGATTAGCTTTGCTAGATTCAGCCAAATGCTGTGAAAAAAACTTGCACAGCACTGGCACAGACCTGCCTGGCAAAAACTGATAGGAACTGATGTAACCTAGTCCTGAAAAGGACTCCAATTACAATTAGTCTTTACTCCCACAATCTATCTATTTAAGAGCACAGACCTGCCTGATAAAAGTCGTAGGAAATGCTGTAACCTAGTCCTTAAAAGGACTGCAATCACAACTATTCCCTACTCCCAAGCTATCTGTATATTTGTGCAAAAATTGGCTTGAAATTAACAAGGTATAGCGCACACAGCAACAGCGGTGCCGTCTAACACGCAGCTGCAGCAGTGAGAAAATGGTGGCGACGGGGAAAATGGCTTGGTCTTATAGGGCAAGGACATGTGACATACACTGCCAATCACACATGCCCTTGCTTGTGTGAAAAAAAGCACTTCGCTCCGTGTGTGCGCTGCTGATAGGCTGACAGATTGCACCTCCCCACTGCAAATGCGGGAAAGAGAAAAAAAAATGGAGATCTTCATTGTTCCTGCAGAGATCCATCCCCTGCCCCTCCCCCCACCCCGCTGTACACTCAAACTGCGTATTAACATTAATTTTCATCATTACTGAGAAAAAATCCAGTTATGATTTTGGTGCACGAACAGTTATCGAACATAACCTCGAACAGCCGAATTTTTCTCAAATTGTTCGTGTTCGCCGACCGGCTCAAACACCGCCCAAAACAGCTCGAATTTGAGATTGGCGAACAGTTCGAGTAGAATAACGCTCATCTCTATTAGAGACTACATAATCTTGTTGTGATTAGTATGAGTGATTTAACATATAATTAGTGTTGAGCGAGCATGCTCGACACTGTTTGGTACTCGCCCGAGCATCACGCTACTCAGGATGTTCAGCGAGCACCGAGCATTTCCGGGTTACTCGGGCAGGAGCTCGGGTCTCCACCCTGCATGTTTGGCGCTCTTTACAGAGCCAATGAACATGCAGGGATTGCCAGCCAGTCACTGTAATGCCGCAGCCATGTTGTTTGTGGGCATTACAGTGATTGGCTGGCCGCACAGCGTCACCTCGAGTATTTAAAACCGGGCGCCGCCATCTTGGACACAGTCGCTCCGGATCAGACAGTGTAGGGACAGCGCTGCTGATTTAAGGAGAGATATATCCTGCGAAATAGTTAGTGTAGGGTCTGTAAAGGCTGCCAGATCAAACAAACAGTCCTTCTCAGGACTAATATCCATCCCAGATATCAGGCAGGCAGGCAGGCAGGCTGTATAGGAGACGCAGTGGTTATACCAGCAAACGCTGCATTACAGTCCTGTGTGCTCCTGTTGCTGAAAATACTGGACTTAGCTCCAGGTCTCGGGGCCAGTAAAAATCCTTTTTTTTCATCTAAATCCTCTTTTTTTTTCCTCCCTCACACTGTACAAATACCCGTCTTATTAACCTTTTGGTGTCCCCCCACCCCCACCCAAAAAAAAAAAGTGTGTCTCTGGTTTTTCAGACACAAATATATCTGTTGAAAATAGTCTGGTGTAGGCACGAGAAATCCAAGTGTGGTTTTGCAGTTCCACGGGTCAAATCTCTGTATTATCCACTTTTGGGCCGTTTGTATTAAAAAAAAAGCAGTTTGAGTGTGTCGCTCACTGTTCAGCCGCAAATATATATATTTAAAAAAGTCTGGTATACACCAGTAAATTATAACTGTGGTTTTGCTGTTCCATGGTAAAAAAATCTCTATTATCCTGCATTTTTTGCCGTAAAAAAAACAGTAGTGTCTCCTGATTGTTCAGACACAAAAATATATCTGTTGAAAATAGTCTGGTGTAGGCCCGAGAAATCCAAGTGTGGTTTTGCAGTTCCACGGGTCAAATCTCTGTATTATCCTGCTATTTTGCATTTTTTGGCGTAAAGAAAGACAGTAGTGTCTCCTGATTGTTCAGACACAAATATATCTGTTGAAAATAGTCTGGTGTAGACCCGAGAAATCCAAGTGTGGTTTTGCAGTTCCACGGGTCAAATCTCTGTAATATCCTGCTTTTTTGCATTTTTTGGTGTAAAGAAAAACAGTAGTGTCTCCTGATTGTTCAGACACAAAAATATATCTGTTGAAAATAGTCTGGTGTAGGCCCGAGAAATCCAAGTGTGGTTCTTCATTTCCACGGTTCAAACCTCTGTATTATCCACTTTTGGGCCATTTTTACCTTAAAAAAAACAGTTTGAGTGTGTCGCTCACTGTTCAGGCGCAAATATATCTATTTAAAATTTTCTGGTATACCCCAGTAAACAATAACAATGCTCAGGCACATGGCAGCAAAGCACCCGACTTTGTGGGGCGAAACCCAGGGTCCACGACCAGTGTCAGCGGGTGTCACCACTGCTTCTTCTTCTGTTGTGCATGCAATAGAACCCCCTGTTGTGTGTGCAAGGCAATCCCCTGTCCATACTGCATGCAAAGATGCCCCCTCCTCTCAGTCTTCACTTTTTATGGCAGTTTCTCAAGAAACAGCATCAATGTCCACATCCCACCGCAGCGTTCAATTGTCCATATCCCAGATCTTTGAACGAAAGCGGAAATTCGCAGCTAACGCCCCACGGGCCTCAGTCCTAAATTCACACATTTCATGACTGCTTGCGTTGGAAATGCTGCCTTTTAGGCTGGTGGAGACGGAATCCTTCCGCAACCTTATGGCGGTGGCCGTCCCTCGGTACTCGGTCCCCAGCCGACACTATTTTGCCCGGTGTGCCATCCCCGCACTACACAAGCACGTGTCCCAAAACATCTGCCGTGCCCTCAACAACGTAGTTACTGGGAGAGTCCACCTGACAACGGACACGTGAACAGGAGGAGAGCATGGTCAGTCGTCATCTTGGTGAGGACACGGAAATCTTGCCCGTTACCAGTGTGGCACGCATGGCTGACTTTGTTACGCTGCCTTAACCGTGACCCTCGCGTTGTCAAAATGTTGGGTGACAGTCATTACTGGTTGGTGACACTTTTAGACCCCCGATACAAGGAGAACTTTCACTCTCTTATTCCTGAGGTGGAGAGGTCTACAAAAATGGGGCAGTACCAGAAGGCCCTTGCTGCAGAACTGTTAAAAAAATTCCCATCTGAACACGCTAGCGGCAGAGGTCACAGTTCGTTGCCCAACCAAGGCGTACATGCGAGAGAGATGCAAGTCCAGCAGAGGCAGGGGAACACTGTCAACATTCTGGGACAGTTTTCTCAGACCCTCCCTTAGGACAGACCCTGAGGCGTGGGGTACTCTCAGAAGGAGTGGAAAGTTTCAAAAGATGGTGAGGGAGTACCTTGCCGACCGTACCAGCATCCTCCGTGATTCCTCTGTGCCTTTTAATTATTGGGTATCCAAGCTGGACACTTGGAATGAACTTGCTCTGTATGCCTTGGAGGTCCTGGCCTGCCCTGCTGCTAGCATGTTATCGGAGCGTGTTTTTAGTGCAGCTGGGTGAATTATAACTGATAAGCGCACTCGCCTGTCAACTGACAATGCTGACAAGCTGACCCTTATCAAAATGAACAAGGGCTGGATTGGGCAAGACTTCTCATCACCACCAAATGACAGCAGAGTAACATAAATTCAAATCCACTGTGTTATTTCGGGAGGTGTATTCACATGCACCATTTCACACCCACACATGGGTATACGCTTCCTAATTTCGTCTGTTTTATGTTCTTCTCCTTATCCTCAACCTCCACCACCACTATCCCACCAGGGTGACCGTGGTCCGTGCTGCCATTATTGAAAGTTCCTCAGTCCTTATTTTTGTCAGCTTTTGCTTTGAAGGCATAAGCAAAGACTGTGGGAAACCCACTCCCCAATAATGGGAATAATATTTTTAAAATGCTGTACTGTATGGCTCTTGTAATGGGCATTAAAACCGTCTTGTTAAGCTACTGTGACCTCCACCACTTTTCCAAGGGGAATTAAAACCGTCTTGTTAAGCTACTGTGACCTCCACGTCTCTTCCAAGGGGCATTAAAACCGTCTTGTTAAGCTACTGCGACCTCCACCATTCTTTCAAGGGGAATTAAAATCGTCTTGTTAAGCTACTGCGACCTCCACCATTCTTTCAAGGGGCATTAAAACCGTCTTGTTATACCACTCTGACCTCCACGTCTCTTCCAAGGGGCATTAAAACCGTCTTGTAAAGCTAATGTGACCTCCATGTCTCTTCCACGGGGCATTGATATTGTCTTTTTATTCCACTGCGACCTCCAACACTCTTCCAAGGGGCATTAAAACCATCTTGTTATACCACTCTGACCTCCACATCTGTTCCAAGGGGCATTAAACCGTCTTGTTAAGCTAATGTGACCTCCACCATTCTTTCAAGGGGCATTAAAACCGTCTTGTTTAGCTACTGTGACCTCCACCACTTTTCCAAGGGGCATTAAAAGCATCTTGTTAAGCTACTGGGACCTCCATGTCTCTTCAGAGGGGAATTAAAAGCATTTTGTTAAGCTACTGGGACCTCCACGTCTCTTCTGAGGGGCATTAAAAGCGTCCTGTTAAGCTACTGGGACCTCCACGTCTCTTCTTAGGGGCATTAAAAGCATTTTGTTAAGCTACTGGGACCTCCACGTCTCTTCTGAGGGGCATTAAAAGCATCTTGTTAAGCAACTGTGACCTCCACCACTTTTCTGAGGGGCATTAAAAGCATCTTGTTAAACCACTCTGAACTCCACAGCTCTTCCAAGGGGCATTGAAATGTTGTTTTTAATTAACTCTAACCTCCACGACTCTTCGAACGGCCATTGCACTTCCTCCTAATTTTTGGCAGCATTTGCTTGGAAGGCATAAGCAAATACTATGGGAGACCCACTCCCCAATAATGGGAATAATGTTTGTAATATGCTGTACTGCATGGCTCTTGTAAGAGGCATTGCAAGTTCCTCTGTCCTAATTTTTGACAGCTTTTGCTTGGAAGGCATAAGCAAATACTATGGGAGACCCATTCCCCAATAATGGGAATAATGTTTGTAATATGCTGTACTGCATGGCTCTTGTAAGGGGCATTGCAAGTTCCTCCATCCTAATTATTGGCAGATTTTGCTTGGAAGGTATAAGCAAAGACTATGGGAGACACATTCCCCAATAATGGAAATGATGTTTTTAAGATGCTGTACTGCATGGCTCCTGTAAGAGGCATTGCAAGTTCCTCCGTCCTAATTTTTGGCCGCTTTTGCTTGGAAGGCATAAGCAAATACTATGGGAGACCCACTCCCCAATAACGGGAATAATGTTTGTAATATGCTGTACTGCATGGCTCTTGTAAGGGGCATTGCAAGTTCCTCCGTCCGAATTTTTGGCAGCTTTTGCTTGGAAAGCATAAGCAAAGACTATGGGAGACACAGGCCCCGATAATGGGAATAATGTTTTTAAGATGCTGTACTGTATGGCTCTTGTAAGGGGCATTAAAACCGTCTTGTTAAGCTACTGTGACCACCACTTTTCCGAGGGGCATTAAAACCGTCTTGTTAAACCACTCTGACCTCCACGTCTCTTCCAAGGGGCATTAAAACCGTCTTGTTAAGCTACTGTGACCTCCACCATTTTTTCAAGGGACATTAAAACCGTCTTGTTATACCACTCTGACCTCCATGTCTCTTCCAAGGGGCATTAAAACCATCTTGCTAAGCTAATGTGGCCTCCACGTCTCTTCCACGGGGCATTGATATTGTCTTTTTATTCCACTGCGACCTCCACATCTCTTCCGACGGGCATTAAAACCATCTTGTTAAGCTAATGTAACCTCCACCATTCTTTCAAGGGGCATTAAAACCGTCTTGTTAAGCTACTGTAACCTCCACCATTTTTCCAAGGGGCATTAAAAGCGTCTTGTTAAGCTACTGGGACCTCCACGTCTCTTCTGAGGGGCATTAAAAGTGTCTTGTTAAGCTACTGGGACCTCCACGTCTCTTCTGAGGGGCATTAAAAGCATCTGGTTAAGCTACTGGGACCTCCACGTCTCTTCTGAGGGGCATTTAAAGTGTCTTGTTAAGCTACTGGGACCTCCACGTCTCTTCTGAGGGGCATTAAAAGAGTCTTGTTAAGCTACTGTGACCTCCACCACTTTTCCGAGGGGCATTAAAAGCATCTTGTTAAACCACTCTGAACTCCACAGCTCTTCCAAGGGGCATTGAAATGTTGTTTTTAATTAACTCTAACCTCGACGACTCTTCGAACGGCCATTGCATTTCCTCCTAATTTTTGGCAGCTTTTGCTTGGAAGGCATAAGCAAATACTATGGGAGACCCACTCCCCAATAATGGGAATAATGTTTGTAATATGCTGTACTGCATGGCTCTTGTAAGAGGCATTGCTAGTTCCTCTGTCCTAATTTTTGACAGCTTTTGCTTGGAAGGCATAAGCAAATACTATGGGAGACGCACTCCCCAATAATGGGAATAATGTTTGTAATATGCTGTACTGCATGGCTCTTGTAAGGGGCATTGCAAGTTCCTCCGTCCTAATTATTGGCAGGTTTTGCTTGGAAGGTATAAGCAAAGACTATGGGAGACACACTCCCCAATAATGGGAATAATGTTTTTAAGATGCTCTACTGCATGGCTCTTGTAAGAGGCATTGCAAGTTCCTCCGTCCGAATTTTTGGCAGCTTTTGCTTGGAAGGCATAAGCAAAGACTATGGGAGACACACGCCCCAATAATGGGAATAATGTTTTTAAGATGCTGTACTGTATGGCTCTTGTAAGGGGCATTAAAACAGTCTTGTTAAGCTACTGCGACCTCCACCACTTTTCCGAGGGGCATTAAAACCATCTTTTTAAGCTACTGTGACCTCCACGTCTCTTCAAAGGGTCATTAAATGCGTCTTCTTAAGCCACTCTGAACTCCACAGCTCTTCCAAGGGGCATTGAAATGTTGTTTTTAATTACATCTAACCTCCACGACTCTTCCAACGGGCATTGCATTTCCTCCTAATTTTAGTCAGCTTTTGCTTTTCAACGCAAAGGCGAAAACTAAGGGAGACCCACTCCCAATAATGGGTAGAAGGTTTTTAGTACGCTGTAATCCACGTCTGTTTCAAGGGACATTGCAGTTCCTCATAATTTTTGGAAAGCCTTCCATTCACTGCTTCGGCCAACAGTGCACAGGAGACCCAGTTGCTATAAATGGAAAAAAAGGTTTAGTTAAGGCCCTCTGACCTCCATGTCAGTTCCAAGGGGCATTGGAGTGCCTCAAAATTTATGGTAGGTATTGCACTCACTGTATGCCCTATAACTGTGTAGTCGAACCGCTCCTTTTGTTACAGAAACATATCCTACAAGACATATGCGGTTGACTGGCCTGATATTGATGTGAATGGTCCCTGTTCCTCCTGCTCTTTCTCCTTTGCCACTACCTCATCCATCATTTATCACCTGAAGCTTTGTTTTAACAAAGAAAAGTGTGTGGGGGGGAAGTTGACAGGAGAAATAGGGCCGGCTGGGGACAGTTTAAGGACACTCGGCCGCCCCCAGACGGCTGGGGACCGTATGGGGACACCCGGCCGCTGGGCGGCTGGGGACTGAGTATGGATACCAGGCCGCTAATGCAGCCATGACGTGGTGGCCAGAATCCGCCTCCACATGCCTAAAAGGCCTAATTTCAAGTGCAAGCAAGCCAGCAGTATGGTATTGCAGCCTGGGGGTGGGTGGGTGGGTGGCAGGCTGCATACTTGCGCTTGCATTGCAAGAAATGGGAGAGGTACAATTGAACACTGCCCTGGGACAAGGACTTGAACTGGGATAGTTTCAAGTCTGCAACGACAGGTGCAGGGTGGGAGGCATCTTCGCGTGTACCATGAACAGGGGGTTGGCATGCACACACTACAACGGAATAGGCGGTCCTTCCCACTAAATTCACTTGGGAGGGCACAGGTAATGTTTTGGTATGCACACTTAATCTGATGTATAAGGCACACCGGGACAAATAGGGGTGGCTGGGGACTGAGTATGGATACCTCGCTGGCGAAGCAGCCATGAGGTAGTGGCTAGCTTCGGCCTCTTCCAAACTAAAAGGCCCCATTTCAAGTGCAAGCTAGCAGTATGGCATTGCAGCCTGGGGGTGGGTGGGTGGCAGGCTGCACACTTACGCTTGCATTCCAAGAAAACAAAGCAGATGCTAACTTCTATCATCATCATGCTCGTCACCTTGGCACTCTCAACTCCCCTGATGGAGAAACCAGGGCCCATCAGAGGAGTCTGGTTCTCTGGTGGGCTCGTCCAATGCTGCCCTAAAGCAGGCCGGGTTAAGAAAAGTGTGTGGGGGGAAGTTGACAGGAGAAATAGGGGTGGCTGGGGACCGTTTATGGACACTCGGCCGCCCCCAGGTGGCTGGGGACCGAGTGTGGACACCCGGCCGCTGGGCGGCTGGGGGCTGAGTATGGATACCAGGCCGCCGACGCAGCCATGACGTGGTGGCCAGATTCCGCCTCCACATGCCTAAAAGGCCCAATTTCAAGTGCAAGCAAGCAGTATGGTATTGCAGTCTGGGGGTGGGTGGGTGGTTGGCTGCATATTTGCACTTGCATTGCAAGGAATGGGGGAGGTACAATTGAACACTGCCCTGGAACAAGGACTTGCACGGGGATAGTTGCAAGTCTGCATCTTCTGATGCGGCAAGGATGACTTCTGAAGGGCGCACTTTTAGGCAGTGACCTGGGTGTCAGAGATGCTTCTAGGTGTCTTCCCCATGCTGTTCCCATGCTTTTTCAGCACTGTATGCATGTGTCACACAGCATATGGCCAGATAAGGTTGTAAAATGTTAAAATGACATTTCCCGGTGAATGCATTTGTCAAGGTTGAAAGCAATACAAAAGTGCAAAAACGCATAAAATATGCTACTTGTGAACATAGCCCAAGGTGTGGAGGAGTATTTTTTGGGGGGGTTATTTATTTTACCTTATACACAAGTCTTTACCCTGGAAAGGAACTTCCTTAACATATTTCACAGGAAAGCAGTTTCAGTTTCGTTTTTGAACATTTTCTTGTGAGCCTGTAAATACCTCTGACCACGTTGTTGACAGCAGTGACCTGGGGGTCAGAAATGCTTCCTGGGGCGATCCCTATGCTGTCCCCATGTCATTTGAGCACTGTCACTATCGTTTTTGGCACTTGTTAGGCTTTTAAAAGACTACCGGGGGTGCCGCAGCAAAAATGCTCGGGTCTCCCATAGACTAACATTGGGCTCGTTGCTCGGGTCGAGCACCCGAGTATCACGGCGAGCTTGGCCCGAGCTTCGAGCACCCAAGCATTTTAGTGCTCGCTCAACACTACATATAATCCATTAAGCCCTCCACTTCCACCCAACAGTTACGCCTACTACAGAAAACGGGGGCCAAATGTCAACTCATTTGGTACTACTACTACCGGGACAGTTGCTGCCCGCAGTGCTGGTGATGACGCTGCTAGCAGCTCCCACATTTTTACCTGTGGTATGGGCTTTTTATCTCTCACATTACCATGACCATTGCTAGTATCACTATTTTGTTTAACCTGCATTTTGGACATAATAACTTTAAGTGTAACATTAATGTTGTTAGCAAACATATTTTACTCATCTTAGCAAACCATGGAAAAATATGGAATCTACCAGAAGTGCTTGGTAGGGTACATGTGAATACCAAAAAGGCTAATGCAACACCAGCCTGCCCGTAATATCAATGTGGCATGTATGTGTCTCTAATTTATCAATTAAGGCTATGTGCCCACGATGCAGAAATACTCCGGATTTTTCCTGAGCATTTCTGCATCTCCCTGGCAGAAAAAATGCATGCAGATTTTACAAGTTCTTTTTCTGCCAGGGACAAGCGTTTGTCAAGCGTTTTTAGCATGCGATTTCGCATGCTTTTGTCAAGCGCTTTTCCAAGCAATTTTAGCATCACTTGGAAAAGTGCTTAAAAGTTGGTCACACAATATAAATCCATGCAACCGCAATGGATTTATATTGTATGACCAACATAATGTTAAAAGAAAATAATTAGAATGTAAAAAATAAAAAATAACCTTATGTAGCACCCTGAGGATTCGGCTCAACCCAGAGGTGTGATATTCCACTCCCGGGTAAGGAAGGAGTGTGGAACTGAGCTCGGTAGGCTGCATGCACTACATACATCCCATTTCCGAGGAACAGACCAACGGTACTCCCACTTAGAAATGTGCAGGTACGACCGAGTCTGTTCCTGGCTGGAGTGGGAGGGGGGTGGAACATCCCATGTAGTGTAGGGGCAGATAGGGGGAGCAGTCTGGGTAGTGATAGGAGCTCATTGGGTGCTGGTCACCTGAGCTCACACATAGAGGGATATATAAGGTGGGCACCAACTAGAATCAGGGTCAGATGCAGAGAACAAGTCAGTTGTAGAGAACAAGTCAGTTGGAGAGGAGCCTGTCTGATGCAGAGAACAAATCGGCAGAGAGAAGGAAACAGCAGCCCTGGAGAGAGAGAGAGTGGAGCAGAGAAAGACCCAGAGGGGGAAGACTGAAGGGACCCAAGAACCCAAATTAGAGCACCGGGTGAGGAGTCAGCAAAAGGGTACCGGAACCCAAACTGGTGGGGGTAAAAACAATCCCCAGCCAGAGACCGGAGGCCGTGGGCAGCATCTGCCACGGCCACCCACCACATTCACCCCGAAGGCACACCACATGAAGGGTCAGGGAACCCAAGGCCAAGGGTGTCCCAACAGCAGGCCCGAGGGAGCTGGACCTAGGTGGATCACTGGTGGGGACGGCTGAAGAAAGGACAGAGGGAGAGCTCAGGGCCACGCTCCGGACTTGTTTGGGGGTTGGCTGGATCCAGGACCTGGTGGACGCAGCACGGCTCGGGTGGTCACTAGCAGCTGGAGTGACCAGTACAACATCTGCAGTAAGTAAACACCCTTAACTGCACAACCCGACTCTGTCTTCACTGCCGTCTGCACTACACCACCACAACCCCCATCCTCTGCGCCTGTCCCCCCTGAGGCTATACCCCTCCCGTTGGGGGTTATCTCATCAAGCTGCGCACCCACCATCAGCCTCAGCGGACCCTGCTGCAGCGGCGGCCACAGTGACCGCATCACAACGGGTGGCGTAGTCGACACAAAAGAACTCTTAATAACATCTGTAGGACTGCCACATAACACTGAGCTTGACGCCCTGGGCACGGGGCCGGGTCACAGCCGCTCGGAGACTACAACCCCCCATCTGATCCGGTGCCGGGTATTCCCCTCAAAAAGGAATATGTCCCAGGGGGCGCGTCACTTACACTCAGCTTTCTGGCGGCTTCGGTCTGCTCCCGGCGTCGCTGCTGGCTCCGTAGCGGGTACCGGTAATGTAAAAGGACCATCCATGATGTCAGCGGTCATGTGACAGGTCATGCGACCGCCGACGTCAGTGGTCGCATGACCTGTCACATGACCGCTGACGTCATGGAAGGTCCTTTTACATTATCGGTACCCGCCACGGAGCCAGCAGCGACGCCAGGAGCAGAGCAGGGGACATCAGAAGGTGAGTATAAGGTTATTTTTTATTTTAATTCTTTTTTTACTTACAGGTACTATGGTACCCGGGTCTGGAGGAGAGTCTCCTCTTCTCCAGACCTGGGTACCATCCACGCATTAATCGCATAAGATCCGCATGACTACATATAGTCATGCGGATCTTATGCAATGCAAGTCAATGGCGGCAATTTCACAGCGAAATCGCACTAGAATTGGTCTTGCTGTGTTTTTTACCGCAATACGAATTTGCAGAGGAAACTTCCGCATGATGTGCACAGCACATGCGGATTTGCATTGCAGTAAATGGCAGACCTATTACAAGCGATTTTAATGCATTTTCGCAGCGAAAATACGCAGCAAAAACGCATTAAAATCACTTTGTGTGCACATAGCCTTAAACAGGTGTGCCAAAACTTCACAGTTAACTCTCAATTTAATGTAATAATTTGTTTGCATATGTTTGCTTAAAGCAGATTAATTCCCACTGGCCAAAAAGGACAAAGTAACAATAAATGCCAGGAAGTAGGTGTCACAACTCTGTTGTCGGGTATCACAGAACCAGGGACTCCTTTCCTGTCTCTAATGCTAGGGGCACCCTAGCTGTCCTTTTCCCTGGATTACTTCTGGAGGTGAGGACGCAAAGGCCACATTCCTTGTACGAGCTCCTGAATCTGCCCTCAATCTGTTCCCTTCCCCCACCCAGGGAAGAGGGGAGTAGTAGTGTATCACAATACACCAACCAGACTAACAAGGTAATGCAAACAGGGATAAAGGAAAATGCCAATCATACAAATATATGCACACAAAAAACAGAAGATAACAACGGGGAGTGGAGGATGGAGAAAAAAACAAAGTAGGAGAAGGAGGGGGTTAACACACAACTAGAACCACACAAGAGTCTTAGCTAAATCCACCAAACACCTTCTCAAAAAACAACTCTCTGCCAAGCTCCTAGAACCATGCAGCAATGAAGCTAGCTCTGGCAATGACAACTAGCTAGAGTCCAGTATATATAGGAGTGGGGAGTGGCTAACAGTGAACAGCTGAGAGAATCACCCTGTGAAGCTTCCAAAAGCCCTCAGCAGCAAATTAACCTCTGCACTGCTAAAAGAAACCTGCATCGTTTAATATGAAGGTGAAAGGCTTCTAATGAGTGCAGGAGTAGGAAGAATCAGACACTGCGGTCTTTTGGCTCCTCTCTGTAGCAGTAAACCCGTGACAGGAGCACAAGATAAAAATGCTGCTACAGCCCACAGTGTAGTTGTGGGGTGTATGGTTGCCAAATCGGTATATTAAAAAAAGTATACAAAAAGTAATAATGTTTTAGACATTTTATTTTTTTGTTGAACATTATTATTCCCTGACAAAAAATGTAACCAAGAATGCTACATTGATTGGTAGGTAAAACCAAAAACCTGAGCCAGACTATAAGCTGGTATATGTACAAAGTGTAAGAGCACATTTACACTGTGGCCATTTCACAGACAAAACCCAAGAAGAAAAAACAAAACAAAAATGAGCATAGACCTTACAACAAATAAATTGTAATGGTACATATAAATAACATTGGGTACTTATTTTTCGCTATTTTGATTTGAAAAAAGCATAAAAGCCATCCCATTACGTCGCGGTGTACCCAACTGGACGGTCCTATCCTGTTTAGTATTAAAACCTTAGCATGTGTCATACAATGTCAATGTGAATAAGGTCAGAGTAGTATAGAGCACCGAATAAGACAATCATCCATGGGAAGCTATGCAGATGGAATAGTTTTCTCAGAAAAGGGGGTCACTCCCCATGTTTGTACAGAGCACAAAAAAATCACAGCAAAATCAAAAACCTGAGCCGGACTATAAGCTGATATATGTACAAAGTGTAAGAGGACGTTCACACTGTGACCATTTCACAGATAAAAACCCAAGACAAAAAAAAGAAATGAGCCTAGACCCTTGAACAAGTAAATGAGTAAATAGTAATAGTACATATAAATAACATAGGGTACTTAGTTAATGCTATTTTGATCAAAATAGCATAAAAGCCATCCCACCACATCACGGTAAACCCAACGGGACGGTACTAACCTCTCTAGTATTAAAACCTTACCATGTGTCATATGACGTCAATATGAATAAGGACATAGAAGGATAGAGTGCTGAATAGAGATGAGCGTTGTTCTACTCGAACTGTTCGCCAATCTCAAATTCGAGCTGTTTTGGGCGGTGTTCGAGCCGTTCGGCGAACACGAACGATTTGAGAAAAATTCGGCTGTTCGAGGTTATGTTCGATAACTGTTCGTGCACCAAAATCATAACTGGATTTTTTCTCAGTAATGATGAAAATTAATGTTAATACGCAGTTTGAGTGTACAGCGGGGTGGGGGGAGGGGCAGGGGATGGATCTCTGCAGGAATAATGAAGATCTCCATTTTTTTTTCTCTTTCCCGCATTTGCAGTGGGGAGGTGCAATCTGTCAGCCTATCAGCAGCGCACACACGGAGCGAACTGCTGTTTTTCACACAAGCAAGGGCATGTGTCATTGGCAGTGTATGTCACATGTCCTTGCCCTATAAGACCAAGCCATTTTCCCCGTCGCCACCATTTTCTCACTGCTGCAGCTGCGTGTTAGACGGCACCGCTGTTGCTGTGTGCACTATACCTTGTTAATTTCAAGCCAATTTTCGCACAAATATACAGATAGCTTGGGAGTAGGGAATAGTTGTGATTGCAGTCCTTTTAAGGACTAGGTTACAGCATTTCCTACGACTTTTATCAGGCAGGTCTGTGCTCTTAAATAGATAGATTGTGGGAGTAAAGACTAATTGTAATTGCAGTCCTTTTCAGGACTAGGTTACATCAGTTCCTATCAGTTTTTGCCAGGCAGGTCTGTGCCAGTGCTGTGCAAGTTTTTTTCACAGCATTTGGCTGAATCTAGCAAAGCTAATCCTTTTTGGCCTATTGCAGAGTGTGTTAGTCAGTGGAGTAGCCTATCTGTGTTGCAAGATATACCACCTGTGTATAGAATACCAATTTTTTTACTGCACCTAGTGAAGTAAAATCTTTTGGGCATAGCATCATTCTATTAGTCCATCTATACTGACCTCCATCAGGTTGCAAATTGAATATAATTTTTTTCTGCATCTAGCTCTGAAAAAATATTTGGGCTTCTAGCAGTGTGTGGGACTTGTTCTATTAGTCCATCTATACTGACCTCCATCAGGTTGCAAACTGAATATAATTTTTTTCTGCATCTAGCTCTGAAAAAATATTTGGCCTTCTAGCAGTGTGTGGGACTTTCTCTATTAGTCCATCTATACTGAACTCCATCAGGTTGCAAATTAAAAATAATTTTTATCTGCATCTAGCTCTGAAAAAATATTTGGCCTTCTAGCAGTGTGTGGGACTTTCTCTATTAGTCCATCTATACTGACCTCCATCAGGTTGCAAATTGAAAATAATTTTTATCTGCATCTACCTCTGAAAAAATATTTGGGCTTCTAGCTGTCTGTGGGACTTGTTCTATTAGTCCATCTATACTGACCTCCATCAGGTTGCAAACTGAATATAATTTTTTTCTGCATCTAGCTCTGAAAAAATATTTGGCCTTCTAGTAGTGTGTGGGACTTTCTCTATTAGTCCATCTATACTGACCTCCATCAGGTTGCAAATTAAAAATAATTTTTATCTGCATCTACCTCTGAAAAAATATTTGGGCTTCTAGCTGTGTGTGGGACTTGTTCTATTAGTCCATTAGTCCATCTATACTGACCTCCATCAGGTTGCAAACTGAATATAATTTTTTTCTGCATCTAGCTCTGAAAAAATATTTGGCCTTCTAGTAGTGTGTGGGACTTTCTCTATTAGTCCATCTATACTGACCTCCATCAGGTTGCAAATTAAAAATAATTTTTATCTGCATCTACCTCTGAAAAAATATTTGGGCTTCTAGCTGTGTGTGGGACTTTTTCTATTAGTCCATCTATACTGACCTCCATCAGGTTGCAAACTGAATATAATTTTTTTCTGCATCTATCTCTGAAAAAATATTTGGCCTTCTAGCAGTGTGTGGGACTTTCTCTATTAGTCCATCTATACTGACCTCCATCAGGTTGCAAATTAAAAATAATTTTTTTTCTGCATCTACCTCTGAAAAAATATTGGGCTTCTAGCTGTGTGTGGCACTTGTTCTATTAATCCATCTATACAGACCTCCATCAGGTTGCAAACTGAATATAATTTTTTTCTGCATCTACCTCTGAAAAAATATTTGGGCTTCTAGCTGTGTGTGGGACTTGTTCTATTAGTCCATCTATACTGACCTCCATCAGGTTGCAAACTGAATATAATTTTTTTCTGCATCTAGCTCTGAAAAAATATTTGGCCTTCTAGCAGTGTGTGGGACTTGTTCTATTAGTCCACCTATACTGACCTCCATCAGGTTGCAAATTCAAAATAATTTTTTGTCTGCATCTACCTCTGAAAAAATATTTGGGCTTCTAGCTGTGTGTGGGACTTGTTCTATTAGTCCATCTATACTGACCTCCATCAGGTTGCAAATCGAATATAATTTTTTTCTCAATCTAACCCAGCCAATAGTTTTGGCCTAATACCACAGTTTGGCCACTCAGCTCTGCTCGGTTCCCATCCATTGTTTTTTTGTGCAAACAACTCCAGAGTTGTGAATTAGTTAACCACCAAAATGAGTGGAAAAAGGCCTGCTGCTGGTGGAAAGGTGAATAGGCGTGTTGGGAAGGGGAAAAAAGGTTGTGTCCGTGGGGTAGGTGTTAAAGCAACAGTAACATCTGCAGAAGAAAGACCATCTTCCAGCCCAACTAAAATGTCTACTTCTTTTAGCGGACAATGTGATAAGATCCCTTTCTTACGGCCACGCCAATCGCTACAAATTCCAGATGAGGCACAAAAACAGCAGGTGCTTCAACAGATATCAAGTGCTCCTTTAAGTGGGCTCTCCTCCACATCAACTTCAACATCACAAATACTCCAGTCCTCAAAGGTGTCACCCCAATCGCACTTGCTTCCTCACAGCTCCCAAATCTCCAGCTGCCCGTCTGAGTATGAGGTAGAACAGATGGTTGAGTCTGCAGAGCTGTTTACTCATACTATAGCCTGGGAATCAGAGGTCGACTCCAGCGCTTCTGTGAATCCAGACGAGGAAATGATCTGCACTGATGCCCAGAATCTTTATGAGTCGGATCCAGGACCAGACGCAGAAGGTTCTGACCATAATGTAGACCCTCATTCCCAAACTGTAACTCCTGTTGGTGGAGACAATGAGGAAGACAATGATGAGACTCAAATACCTGATTGGAGCGACAACTTTAGTTTTTTGTCAGGGCAGGAACAGGTTGGCTCTGAGGACGACGGGTGTGATAATGCACAGGGTGATGATGATGAGGTTGGAGATCCCACTTACTGTCAACCCACAGTCAGCCAAGAGATGAGGTCAGCAGAGGAGGTGGAGGAAGATGCTAGTGACGACGAGGTCAGGTTGCGCCTTCCTGGACAGAGACGTAGTACTGGAAGCACGTCAACAACTGCATCCTCAAACACAACTCTGCCTCTCACCACAAGTCGTGGTGGCTCTTCAGGTCGCATGGGTGCTAAGCCTTGCATAGCCTGGGCATTTTTTCAGATCGATAAAGATGACCCAACTCGTGTTATCTGTAACATTAGTCAGCAAAAGCTAAGTAGAGGCCAAAAAATACATAGTTTGAGTACTTCATGCATGAACCGGCACATGGACATGAAGCATAAGTTGCAGTGGGAAGCTCAGTGTGCTACAATGCGGCCTAGCCGGCCGGGCCAACCACCGTCTGCCATATCTTGTGCATCCGCGGCCTCTTCATCCTCTGTGACTGGGGGGACAGCAGTCACACCTGTTTTGGGGCGCAGACCTGCCACCTCTTTACCCGCAACAGCCAGCGTGATTGGCAGGTCATCATTTTCTTTGGAGGTGGTAACACCAGCTGGTGTTGAGCGCTGTCCGACATCGATAGCACCACCTTTGGATCAAGGCAACCTAACATGTCCGCCTGCATCTTCCTCACAGACCGGCAGTTTGCCGGGGACACCCTTATCAACCCTGTCTAAGCACAATAGCAAGCCCTCGGTCCCTCAGATGTGGACAAGTAAAAGACCATTTCCTCCTAGCCATGAGAAAGCTAAGAGGTTGAATTTCACCATCTGCAAGCTCTTGGCTACAGAAATGCTGCCTTTCCGCCTGGTGGACACAGAGGATTTTCGAGACCTTATGTCCATCGCAGTGCCCCAGTACCAGATGCCCAGTCGGCACTACTTCTCAAAGAAAGGTGTGCCTGCGCTCCACCAGCATGTCGCACACAACATCACCGCTTCTTTGAGAAACTCTGTGTGTGACAGGGTGCATTTCACCACAGACACTTGGACGAGTAGGCATGGACAGGGGCGTTACATGTTGCTGACTGGGCACTGGGTAACTATGGTGACAGCAGGACAAGGGGCTGCTGTCCAAGTCTTGCCGTCCCCACGAGTTGTGCATCAATCCTCTTTATGTCAAAGTTCCTCCACTGCTTCTGCCTCCTCAACCTCCTCTCGGTCTTCCACCTGCACCCAAAGCCTGTCTGGTCATGCCACAAGCTTTCTAACTGCGCAGAAGGGATCCTGCACACCTCCTTACTATGCTGGCAGTAGGGCTCAACGTCATCAGGCGGTTTTTACTTTAAAATGTCTGGGAAATGTGAGTCACACAGCTGAGGAGTTGTGGTCAGCTCTGGAGAACCAATTTCATGAATGGTTGTCTCCACTGGACCTGAAACCAGGGAAGGCCGTGTGCGACAATGCTGCAAACCTGGGTGCGGCCCTTCGCCGGGGCAATGTCACACACGTGCCTTGTATGGCTCACGTGTTGAACCTGGTTGTCCAGCAATTTTTAGCCCACTATCCTAGACTAGATGGCCTTCTGCAGAGGGCACGGTCGCTGTGTGCTCACTTCCGCCGTTTGCATCCCGCAGCTCAGCGACTTACATCTCTACAGAAGTCGTTGGGCCTGCCACTTCACCGGCTAAAATGCGATGTGCCTACCCGCTGGAATTCAACTCTGCACATGTTGCAGCGACTGTGGCAGCACCGACAAGCCCTGGTGCAATACGTTCTGACGTATAGCCTGGGCCAACGAGATTCAGAGGTGGGGCAAATCACGCTGGAGGAGTGGTCTCAGATCAGGGACCTATGCACCCTTCTGCACAGTTTTGAAATGGCGACGAAGATGTTTAGTGCTGACGATGCCATTATCAGCATGACTATTCCGGTGATTTACATGCTGGAGCACATGTTAAACAGAATTCGGAGTCAGGTGGTTGCACAAGAGGAGGTGGAGGAAGTAGAGGAGGAGGAGTTGTATGCGGAAAGGCTAACATCTGCAAGGTCCAGACGGTCGGCAGCACCAAGGCGGCAGGCATGTGAGGGTGGGGGAGATGGTTTTACCAGGGCGCATGGTAGCAGCCAAACTAGTGAGGAAGGTGCAGGAGCCCAGGAAGAAGTGGAGGACGAACTGATGGAAGACTCATCAGATGAGGGAGACCTTGATCACATTTCTGTTGTGCGAGGTTGGGGGGAGAGGACAGAGGAAGGAAGCATGATTGTTACCTCGCCACCAACACAACAGGGACTTGGTGCTCCTGGATGCGCAACACACATGAGTGCCTTCTTGCTGCACTACCTGCAACATGACCCTCGAATTGTGAGAATTAGAAATAATCCTGACTACTGGGTTGCCACACTGTTAGATCCCCGGTACAAAAGTAAATTTGCAGAAATTATTCCTGCCATAGAAAGGGATGCACGCATGCAGGAGTATCAGCAGAGACTGTTGCAGAATCTTACATGTGCTTTTCCACAAAATACCAGTGGTGCACGTAGTGAATCTCACAGTTCCAACTTGCCAACCGTGGGACCGTCAAGTGCTCAGCACTCAAACCGTAACAGAACCACAGTATCTGCTGGTAACATCAATTTTGCGGAATCATTTCACCACTTTTTT
This sequence comes from Phyllobates terribilis, assembly GCF_046119375.1. Taxonomy (NCBI): domain Eukaryota; kingdom Metazoa; phylum Chordata; class Amphibia; order Anura; family Dendrobatidae; genus Phyllobates; species Phyllobates terribilis. The sequence continues at coordinate 32,876,049 of NW_027362761.1, read as the reverse complement.
AGCCCATCCTTTGCAAGGCCACAGGAGACAAGAAGTCTGACACATAGTCAACGCCTAGAGACGATGGTACAGGAGTATCTATAAGTAAACATTGAAGCCACGACTGTGTCACTGGACCCTTGCTCTTTTTGGGCTTCCAATCTAGCAGTGTGCAGCACTGATTCTATTAGGCCATCTATAATAAGCTCCACCAGATTTAAAATTACTAATCATGTTTATCTGTATCTTGACTGGAAAATAATTTGGGCTTTGTAGCAGTGTGCAGCACTGATCCTATTAGGCCATCTATACTAAAGCTTCACCAGATTTAAAATTAATAATAATTTTTAGCTGCATCTAGCCCGGAAAATAATTTTGGGGCTCCGAGATGCGCAAGACACATAAGTGCCTTCTTGCTGCGCTACCTGCAGCATGACCCTCATATTGTCAGAATTCGAAGTAATCATGACTACTGGGTTGCCACACTCTTAGATCCCCCAAACTTTTCGATCAACCTTTTCATTTTAATAAAGACCAAAAAAATGGTCATTTTTGAAATTATAAGCATTAGCAGGTTGTTAGAAACTGAAATCAAACAGTTTTCAACTCAAAACTTTATTCTAGGTGATGTTACATTTTCACATAGGACCCCTTGTTCGAAAGGAGCTTCTGAACTCTCTCGTCCATTGAATTTGTCAGGTTTTGGATGGTTTCTGCTTCAATTGTTTTGCATGAGGACAGAATACCCTCCCAGAGCTGTTGCTTAGATGTGAACTGCCTCCCGCCATCGTAGACACTCCTTTTAATGATGCTCCAAAGGTTCTGAATGGGGTACAGGTCAGGGGAGCATGGGGGTCACACCATAAGTTTGTCCCCTTTTATGCCCATATCAGCCAGAGATGCAGATGTTTTATGTGCAGCATGAGATGGTGCATTATCATGCAAAAAAATGATCTTGCTGTGAAATACACGGTTCTTCTTCTTGAACCATGGCAGGAAGTGCTGTTTGAGAAAATCCACATACATTATGGAGTTCATCTTTAGCGCCTTCAGGGATCCTAAAGGGGCCGACAATCTCTCTCCCCATGATTCCAGCCCAAAACATTACTCCACCTCCTCCTTGTTGGCGCTGTAGCCGTGTTTGCGTGGGGTGTACATCAACCAGCCATCCTCCACTCCATCCATCTGGACCATCGAGCGCTGAACGGCACTCATCCGTGAACAAAACAGTTTTGAAATCAGTCTTCATGTAATGTTTAGCCCACTGGAGTCGTTTCTGCTTGTGTGAAGTGGATAGAGGAGGTCGACAGGATGGCGTATGCACAGCTGCAAACCTCTGAAGGACCCTGCATCTTGTTGTTCGGGGGACGTTGGAGGCACCAGCAGCTTCAAAAACTTGTCTGCTGCTATGACAAGGCTTTTTTGCCGCTGCTCTTTTAACCTGACGTAATTGCCTGTAGGAAAGAGTCCTCAATTTGCCCTTATCAGCACGCACACGTGTGTACTGTGAATCAGCTACATACTTCTTGATTGCCAAGACACTTCATCCTGATCATCGCACAATGTTGATTGTAGTCATGCCTTGACCTAAACACTCCACAATTTGTTGCTTCTCAGTAGCCGACACATCCTTTTTCTTTCCCATTTTGGCAGAAAATGTAGGCTGCTTAATAATATGAGACAGCCTTCTTAAGTAGTCTTGCCTTTCATTGGACACACCTGCCAAACTAATTAGCACAGGTGTCTGCAATTGCTTACAGTGATATAAAGAGCCCTGACACACATCACCATCAATGAGTTTAACTGACAAACAAACAAATTTTTCCCTTATCACTCCTAAACACTTTTTGCATAATAATTTGGAACACAGTGTACATGTGCTTTTCCACAAAACACCAGTGGTTCACGTAGTGAATCTTACAGTTCTAACTTGCCAACCGTGGTCTGTATGGAGTTGTTCAATAAAGGGCCCAAAATTAAGATAACATAGATGGGAGAGGTCTCTATGAATAGGAATTCCTAAGTATTTGATACCCTGTGAGGGCCAGGCAAAGGGAAAGTTGGACTGGATGGAATCCTATATGGATTTGGGGAGGGAGACATCGAGGGCCTCAGACTTCGCTGCATTGATTTTAAAATTTGACCATGTAACAAAGTGATCTATTTCAGCCATAACAGCATGGATGGATATATGTGATTGAGTGATATATACTAGGACATCATCAGCAAATAGAGAGCACTTGTACTTGGTGCCTCCCACCTCAATCCACCTAATATTGGGGTTATGGAGAATTGATGAGAGCAGGTGCTCCGTCACTAGGATGTATAAGAGAGGGGACAGAGGACATCCCTGCCTTGTCCCATTGGTGATTGTGAAAGGTGATGAAAATGTTCTGATGCACCCCCTGGGCCTTGGGACACCCGGAGCAGGACCCTTTTTGGTGGATGCTGGTGGTTGTAGTCTTCGTGGCGGCGACCCTGTTCCGTGGCTCAGGGTGGTCAAACCAGTGGCGGAACTATTTATGTGGTTTTGATGTTTAAATGTCCGACTACGCCACCCGTGGATTGAGGTCAGAGTGAACCGCTGCTGCAGGGCAGACCGCTGAGGCTGGTGTTGTGGGTGTGTAGCACCCTGAGGATTCGGCTGCTACAGGGGTATTGCACCTCAACCCAGAGGTGTGATATTCCACTCCCGGGTAAGGATGGAGTGTGGGACTGAGCTCGGTAGGCTGCATGCACTACATACATCCCATTTCCGAGGAACAGACCAACGGTACTCCCACTTAGAAATGTGCAGGTACGACCGAGTCTGTTCCTGGCTGGAGTGGGAGGGGGGTGGAACATCCCATGTAGTGTAGGGGCAGATAGGGGGAGCAGTCTGGGTAGTGATAGGAGCTCATTGGGTGCTGGTCACCTGAGCTCACACATAGAGGGATATATAAGGTGGGCACCAACTAGAATCAGGGTCAGATGCAGAGAACAAGTCAGTTGGAGACAGCAAGACAGCTGCAGAGGAGCAGACAGCAAGCAGAGAGAGGAAGTCAGCCTGCAGCAAGGGAGAAGAGTGACCCTGAGTGAGAGAGGAGCAGAGAAGGAGTACCCAGAGGGGAAAACAGAGAGGACCCAAGAACCCAAATTAAAGCACCGGGTGAGGAGTCAGCACAGGGTACCGGAACCCAAGCTGGTGGGGGTAAAAACATTCCCCAGCCAGAGACCGGAGACCGTGGGCAGCGTCTGCCACGGTCACCCATCACATCCACCCCGAAGGCACACCACATGAAGGGTCAGGGAACCCAGGGCCAAGGGTGTCCCAACAGAAGGCCCGAGGGAGCTGGACCTAGGTGGATTACTGGTGGGGACGGCCAGAGAACGGGACAGAAAGAGAGCTCAGGGCCACGCTCCGGACTTGTTTGGGGGTTGGCTGGATCCAGGACCTGGTGGACGCAGCACGGCTCGGGTGGTCACTAGAAGCTGGAGTGACCAGTACAACATCTGCAGTAAGTAAACACCCTTAACTGCACAACCCGACTCTGTCTTCACTGCCGTCTGCACTACACCACCACAACCCCCATCCTCTGCGCCTGTCCCCTCTGAGGCTATACCCCTCCCGTTGGGGGTTATTCCACCAAGCTGCGCACCCACCATCAGCCTCAGCGGACCCTGCTGCAGCGGCGGCCACAATGACCGCATCACAACGGGTGGCGTAGTCGACACAAAAGAACTCTTAATAACATCTGTAGGACTGCCACATAACACTGAGCTTGACGCCCTGGGCACGGGGCCGGGTCACAGCCGCTCGGAGACTACAACCCCCCATCTGATCCGGTGCCGGGTATTCCCCTCAAAAAGGAATATGTCCCAGGGGGCGCGTCAACTTTGGCGTAGTCGGCAGGATTACGTGCCCGCAACACCCGGGTACTGCGTGCCTGAAGAAAAGTGCAAGTTTACCTCAGAAAGAAGTCTCCTGCCGGTTCCGGAGGGTCCCCGCCATCGGACTCCATCACCAGTCGTTTCCCGCCGATTGTCCGCCATTTCCAACTTGTTCCCGCCATCTGCAGAGTTTCCCGCCACTGGGCGACGCTTCCCGCCAAAACCGCAGATTTCCCGCCTTGGAAGAGCAGCGGACGCCATTATGGGCGTGCCAAAGGAGGGCAAGAGGCCACCTCCCATCGTGGGCCGGGACAGAAAATGGCGCCAAAAGTGGAAACCGCCCCCACCAACAGAGACTGTGATGTTGGAGGTGTCTGTCAGCGTGAAAGAACTACCCCTGGAGCTGACAGTCACCGAGTTGCCCCGGGACCGCCCTCGAGGTGGGAGGAGACGAAAGAGAAGAGAAAAGATGGGCGCCGCTTGGAGGAGTCTAGAACGAGCGCACCCGGAGGCGAGGTGTCCAGAGCGAGAGCACCCGGAGTCGAGAAGAGAAAGAGTAGACCCGGGAATGGAGCGGCAGCAGTGCAGCACCGGCCCGCTGGCCAGGAGCCTGCAAAAGGAAGAAAGAGGAGAGCAGAGCAGCACCGGCCCGCTGGCCAGGAGCCTGCCGGAAGAAGAGCAGAGCAGCACCGACCCGATGGTCAGGAGCCTGCTAGAGTCAACAACCCCGCTAGGCTTAGCGGAGATCCTAGCGCAGCTCCCCCGAGACCGGGAGTGTGCACAAACAGCCCTGGAGGGCCTCGCAAGGAGGATGGCCCGGGTACAGCGCGAGATACTGGCGGAGTGGAGCCGGGAGATGGCTCAGCACGCAGAGACCAGTCAGCGGAGCACGCTACCCTGGAAGAGGAAGCAGACCGCCTCTGAGGATGGCGCGGGAGGACCCAAGGCCGGAGACGGCGCCGAGGAGGGAGCCGAACGCATGGAGGCAGGTAAAGGGGACGCCTATACCCCAAGCCGTGACACCGCTTACCTGCCCCAGCTCCCCGTCGCAGAGCCCGAAAGTCCCCCTGCTGTGCCCGAAAACGCCATGTCACCGACGCAGACTAGGCCCCAACCGGAAGCCGCCGCCGCGACCCCTGTGACGTCACACGCCTCGACCCCGAGCGTGACCAAGCAGGAAGTACCACCAGCCTGGTCGCAGGGCCTAGAATTCCCGGGCGCCGCAACACCAACAGCGCCCCCTACCTCTGCGGAGCCTCCGGCCTGGTCGCAAGGCCAGGTAGCCCAGGGTGCCGCCGTATTAACGGTGCCCTTCACCTTCCAGGTGCCCCAGGCCTGGCCGCAAGGCCCGGGCAACCCGGGCGCCACCACCACCGCGCCCATAAGACCAAGAGTGCCGCATCTGGGAGAAGACCTGTTCGCCCAGCATACGGACCCGGACGGGTCTGAAACTAGAGCCAAAGGTAACCAAGAAAAAGCAGGAGGGAGCCGTCGTTGAGGACGGGAGTAGAGACTGTATATAGTTGCCCGTCGGGGCACAGTGAACCGTTGCTGCTAAAATAGTCCCCGTTGGGACCAGTGAACTGTTTACCCGTTAACCCCTTCATCCTACAGGCTGAGGACTGTGAGCAGCCATTCCCTTCCCTCTACCTGGCCGAGGACTGAGAGCGGCCAACTTCCCCTGTATATAGTTGCGCGTCCTAAAGCGCCCCCTACCGGTTTTATAGGAAAACCAGTTTTTCTAAGAGACTGTCGCACTTTTCCCGGACACACGTGGCACAGTGTCCGGAGGAGGAACCTGAAACAAGAGACGACGAGAATGTTTATATGAAAAGTTTTATGCTAATATATAATGTTTTATATGTTTTATATGTTTATAAAAAAAATTTGTATGTTTTGGTGATGTTTTATGTCTTACAGCCCGAGGACGTGCTGTGATTTACCAGGGGGGAATGTAGCACCCTGAGGATTCGGCTGCTACAGGGGTATTGCACCTCAACCCAGAGGTGTGATATTCCACTCCCGGGTAAGGATGGAGTGTGGGACTGAGCTCGGTAGGCTGCATGCACTACATACATCCCATTTCCGAGGAACAGACCAACGGTACTCCCACTTAGAAATGTGCAGGTACGACCGAGTCTGTTCCTGGCTGGAGTGGGAGGGGGGTGGAACATCCCATGTAGTGTAGGGGCAGATAGGGGGAGCAGTCTGGGTAGTGATAGGAGCTCATTGGGTGCTGGTCACCTGAGCTCACACATAGAGGGATATATAAGGTGGGCACCAACTAGAATCAGGGTCAGATGCAGAGAACAAGTCAGTTGGAGACAGCAAGACAGCTGCAGAGGAGCAGACAGCAAGCAGAGAGAGGAAGTCAGCCTGCAGCAAGGGAGAAGAGTGACCCTGAGTGAGAGAGGAGCAGAGAAGGAGTACCCAGAGGGGAAAACAGAGAGGACCCAAGAACCCAAATTAAAGCACCGGGTGAGGAGTCGGCACAGGGTACCGGAACCCAAGCTGGTGGGGGTAAAAACATTCCCCAGCCAGAGACCGGAGACCGTGGGCAGCGTCTGCCACGGTCACCCATCACATCCACCCCGAAGGCACACCACATGAAGGGTCAGGGAACCCAGGGCCAAGGGTGTCCCAACAGAAGGCCCGAGGGAGCTGGACCTAGGTGGATTACTGGTGGGGACGGCCAGAGAACGGGACAGAAAGAGAGCTCAGGGCCACGCTCCGGACTTGTTTGGGGGTTGGCTGGATCCAGGACCTGGTGGACGCAGCACGGCTCGGGTGGTCACTAGAAGCTGGAGTGACCAGTACAACATCTGCAGTAAGTAAACACCCTTAACTGCACAACCCGACTCTGTCTTCACTGCCGTCTGCACTACACCACCACAACCCCCATCCTCTGCGCCTGTCCCCTCTGAGGCTATACCCCTCCCGTTGGGGGTTATTCCACCAAGCTGCGCACCCACCATCAGCCTCAGCGGACCCTGCTGCAGCGGCGGCCACAATGACCGCATCACAACGGGTGGCGTAGTCGACACAAAAGAACTCTTAATAACATCTGTAGGACTGCCACATAACACTGAGCTTGACGCCCTGGGCACGGGGCCGGGTCACAGCCGCTCGGAGACTACAACCCCCCATCTGATCCGGTGCCGGGTATTCCCCTCAAAAAGGAATATGTCCCAGGGGGCGCGTCAGGTGCAGCAGAGCGTAGCATAACTTCCCACGGGAGGAGTATAGCCTCAGGGAAGTGTATGCGGAGGATGGGGGTGATGGTGCAGGGCAGCAGCAGTAACGAGTCAGTGATGCAGTCCAGGGCCTTTACTCACAGTTCTTATTATCCAGACCACGTCTGCAGGTAACAGCTGCCCATGTCGTACTGTGCTCACCAGGTGAGGGGCTCAGACAACTCCCAGATAACTTTGGAGCGCTTCACAGGACCCCCTTTGTGTGTCCTTTGTCTGGCCTTTCTTACCAACCCTTCTGTCCGGCTGCCTCGGGCCTCCTCTTGGTAAACTTGGCGCCAGTTTCCCTGACCCTATGTGGTGCCTTCCTAGCGGGTGTAGCGAGGGGCTGCGCCACATAAAATGTCAGAGCCTCCGGTTTCTAGCTGAGGGTCGTTTCCTGCCTCCACTAGTTTCGGGGACCGGTCTCCCCCTTTGGCCTGACCCCTCCACGCAGGTGGATTCGGGCGTGCGGTGGCGACTCGCCCGTCCGCACCCCTGGGATCCCTTCATTCCTTGTTCCTGGAGCCTTCTCCACTCCTCTTCCTTCCTTCTCCCTCTTCCAGGCCTGGGCCTCTGTTACTAGGCCCGCCTCCGGAGCAGAGCTCTTGCAGAGCCCCTGCTCCCTGCCACTTCTGCTCAGACTTCTCTGCACTGAACTAAGATGGTGCCCACCTTTTATACTCCCTTCTCAATGCACCCAGGAACTGCTTCCTCCCTGCTCCTGCACTACAGGGTTCCCCTTCCTCAGTGTTCCCTCCCCCCACTCCAGCCAGGGACAGGGACTGTCGTGCCCATCTCAGAGGCATATTGGTCGCCCTGCCCCACGGCAATGTGGTGTAATGCATGCAGGTGTCGGGTCCTGATCCACACTCCATCCTTACCTGAGAGTGAGATATCACACCTCTGGGTGAGGTGCAATACCTCTGTAGCAACCGAGCCCTCAGGGTGCTACAGTTCCATTTATCTTCAGCCTAGGTGACGTATTGTGATACAGGGCCGTGATTTTGGCTATAAAAGGGTCCCCTAGACCCCTACCCCAAGCTTTTTAAGAGAATCATATATGGCGTGCCAGGAGACTCTATGGAATGCTTTCTCAGCATCCAACGAGAGTATCTAATTACAAATTTTTAACTGCATCTAGCCCAGGAAATACTTTGTGCCTAGTAGCAGTGTCTGCTATTCAGCGGATTATCCCGGCTGTTAAGCAAGCTACACCACCTGTAGTTTGGACACTTAATTTTTTCAAAGGAAATGCTTCGGGACCACGGGATACTCAGTGAAGAGCATCAGGAGGCACCCCAAGGCATAGGGGCTGGGACTGGCAGTAGGATGCCTTGCGGTGGACAGCCGAGCTCGATCCTTATAAAAGCTTTTTAACTGCAGCAGCTTAAGTGGACGCTACTGGAGCTGGAATTACGCGGCTGCTGGCATGAGACTTGCCCTCCATTAGATCCTTGTAAATGGATTTAAAGTGTATTCATTCAAATTAGAGAGACAATTGAAATTAAAAAGCTTAGAGCCGCCTCCACCACAGGGGGGCTCGCTCGACCCACCAGCGGACAGGCACCAGTATTGGGAGAGGGGGGCTGGCCGTCAGGGTTCACCGCGGCTCTGGCACAAACCCGGCGACACGGAGGTGGCACGGGCAGGAGCGGACTGAACGTGTCGGCTTCTCACTTTTTGGATTTTAGAAGGGCATGACATGCCTATATTTGTGTCTCCCCCTCCTTTTACTCCTCCACCTCTTTTCTTTTCGCATGACTATATGTACTTGTCACTTTTCCATGTGTTAGTTGTGTCTTCTGAGCAGTTTGTCAGCTTTTGGACACCTTTGAAGGTGTTTTCTATGTGTTTCTATGTGTTTTTGTTTGCCTGCCATTGGTTTTAACGGTGTTCGAAGGTGTTCGACGAACAGTTCGATGAACAGTTCGGCGAACACACGGGTGTTCGACGAACCGAACCGAACTCGAACACTACGGGGGTGGCTCAACACTAGTGCTGAATAAGACACCCATCAACGGGAAGCTATTCAGATGGAATAGTTAGCTCAGAAAGGGGGGCACGCCCTGTGTTTGTACAGATTACAAAAAATCACAGCAAAACAAAAAATTTGGACTATAAGTTGATATAGATACAAAGTGTAAGCACAGCGGCCGGCCCCCTAGCCAGTACTTTGGCTGCTACTGTCCGCCGCACAGACGAACTGAGCACACCAGCTCAAAGGGGTTCCCTGGTGTGGTATTTCTTCAGGCAATGTGCTGATGACAAGAGACAGGTGGTTTGCACGCTGAGCCATCAGAGCTAATAAATGATTAGGTGAGCTCACCACTCCAATCCAATGGGTGAACTCTATCCTGATCCTCACATAGCAAAGCAGTATAAAGAAGGAAATTTTCTAGCTCTCGTATAAAATTTAAAAAAGTTTGTTCTTTATTTCAAAATTGCTAAAATAACAAGGCACTAGGGCAAATACATTTAGACAAAAAAGAGAGAAAAAGCAACTCGCTTCAACTGTAACTGTGGTCTTTGACCCTCCCTAAATTGAATAGGTGGACTATATTGTAAACATATGAAAGGTTTACTTTTGAATGTTTTATGTCTAATCAGATTGTTCTGTTTGTGACCTGTCAATAAATCTTCACGTTTTTTGTAATTCACTATAGTGGACGCTCGATCCAGCATCCACTTTGGATAATATCTTTGTTGTAATCTGTTACTAGAATATATAAGTTCTGAATTAAACTGATCTTGCTTACTACAATTACTTTTTATCCTGGTAAACTCACCCACAGGAATGGATTTGATTATATGTTTGAGATGGCTACTGTTAGTGCGCAGAATTGTGTTCCCAGACATAGGTTTCGTATATGTAGAAGTAGCAATCAATTTATCATGATTTCAATTTATCCATCAATTTAAGATCCAAAAAATTAATTTTATACGGGAGCTGGAACATTTTCATCTTTGTAAATATTTTGAATGTGACAGCACCACCACCACTAGCAGTGTCACCGAGCATATCCACACTGTCCCATGGAATCGTTCAGCTGTGCATCCCCCAAACACTGGAGAGAAAGAAAAAGTACTCCATTATCCACCCACGAGCCCTTGTCCTGAATGACAATATTTAAAAATTCCTTGCCTTTGAAATGCTGCCATTCCCGCTGGTGGAGACGGATACTTTTAAAAAACTGATGGTTGTTCCACAGTATGCATAGCTTCCCCGCCGCCACTACTTCTCCAGGCGACCCATCTCTACCCTGCACACACATGTTGCAGACAAAATCAGGTGTGCACTGCTCAACTCCATCAGTGGCAAGGTTCACATAACCACCGATACGTGGACCAGTAAGCACGGACAGGGACGTTATATCTCCCTAACTGCCTACTGGGTAAATGTAGTGGCGGCTGGCCCTGAGGCAGAAGACGTTCTGGCGCATGTCCTACCAGCACCAAGGATTGCTGGAGGTTTCTCTGTCTATGTAGCCTCCTCCTCCTACTCTGCTTCCTCCAATGTCTCCTCATCTAGTCACTATAACACCTGCACTACCAAATTCAGCACAGCCTGAGGTAAACCATAGCAAACTGTTCTGAAACTCATCTGTTTGGGGGAAAAATCCCACACCGCACATGAGATGTGGATGGGGATCAAACAACAGAACGATGAGTGGTTGGTGCCACTGAGCCTCAAGCCTGGCCTGGTGGTGTTCGACAACGTCGAAATATCGTAGCAGCTCTGTGCCGAGCCGGTTTGATGCACATTCCTTGCCTGGCACGCGTGCTGAATTTGAGGGGGCAGAGCTTCCTTAAAAATTACCCTGATATGTCAGAGCTGCTGCTGAAAGTGCGGGCCATCTGTGAGCGCATTCAGCAATCTCATCCTGCTTCTGGTCACCTGTGTGCACTGCAGTGTCACTTCTGCCTTCCTGCTCACCGCTTCAAATGCAATGTACCCACTAAATGGAACTCCACCTTGCATATGCTGGAGTGACTGTGCAAGCAATAGCAGGCAATTGTGGAGTTTCAGCTGCAGCATGCATGGATGAGTCGCTCTGCAGAAAAACACCACTTCACCAATGAGTGGGCCTCCATGCGGGATGCGTGTGCCGTGTTGCGCTGCTTCTCAAGTACTCCACCAACATGGCCAGTGCTGATGATGCCATCATCAGCATTACTGTCCCACGTCTATGCCTGCTTTAAAAAATGCTTCAGGAGTTGATGGATGAGGTGGTGGCATGGGAGGAAGAGGAGGAGGAACAGGGACCATTCACACCATTATCAAGCCAGTCGTCCATACATGGCTCGAAGGGTGAGTTCCTTTATCAACATCGGCCAAGTACACATCTGTCCAGCCAGGGGACAGTTTTGGAGGATGATGAGGAGGAGGAACCATGTTCACAGCAGGGTTGACCTCAAAGCAGCTCATGGGCATCACTGGAGCATGGCTGGGGTGATACAGAGGACCCAGATGATACATCTCCCTCCAAGGACAGCTTGATGTTGCCTCTCGATAGCCCAGCACACATGATCCAATACATGCTGCTGTGCCTGCGCAATGAGTGCTGAGTTGCCCGGATTGTTACCAGTGCTGATTACTGGGTGGCCACCCTGCTGGATCCCCGCTACAAGGACAACATGCCATCCTTACTTCCATCACTGGAGCATGATAGGAAAATGAGGGATTACAAGCACACGCTGCACGCTGATAGTCACACTACTGACGGCATTCCCACCTGACAGCGGGAGCTCAGTGGAAGAACAAGGTAGAGGAGGAAGTAGCCAAGACAGCTGGGGCACCGGCACCACCTTGGAATGGCCCAAATCTGGAAAACCTTCCTCAGTACTCCAGAACATCTGGCACCACCATCTTATATGGTCTGTATTAGCAGATGGCAGCATTTCAACAATATGGTGGAAGAGTACGTGTCCACACGTCTCCACGTACTGAGTGATGGGTCTGCCCAATTTAACCTCTCGGTCTCCAAATTGCACACATGACCTGAGCTTGCCCTTTATGCCTTGGAGGTGCTGTCCTGCCCTGCAGCAAGTGTACTGTCACAACATGTGTTTAGCACGGCAGGGGGTTTGATGACAGACAGGGCACATCCGCCTGTCCAAAGCCAACGTGGGTAACCTCACATTCATTAAAATGTGTGGATCCCACAGGACTTGTCAGTACCTTTGGCTGACTAGAGAAGTATACCAGCCTCACCAAGGCATTGTCATACTTGACCACAATTTGTTTGTTCTATTTGCCATTCCCAATGTTTTGGGGCCTCCCCAAATTTAAAAAATAAATAAATAAAAACCAAAAACAGTGTTGGCTACTAGAGATGAGCGTTGTTCTACTCGAACTGTTCGCCAATCTCAAATTCGAGCTGTTTTGGGCGGTGTTCGAGCCGTTCGGCGAACACGAACAATTTGAGAAAAATTCGGCTGTTCGAGGTTATGTTCGATAACTGTTCGTGCACCAAAATCATAACTGGATTTTTTCTCAGTAATGATGAAAATTAATGTTAATACGCAGTTTGAGTGTACAGCGGGGTGGGGGGAGGGGCAGGGGATGGATCTGTGCAGGAACAATGAAGATCTCCATTTTTTTTTCTCTTTCCCGCATTTGCAGTGGGAGGTGCAATCTGTCAGCCTATCAGCAGCGCACACACGGAGCGAAGTGCTTTTTTTCACACAAGCAAGGGCATGTGTCATTGGCAGTGTATGTCACATGTCCTTGCCCTATAAGACCAAGCCATTTTCCCTGTCGCCACCATTTTCTCACTGCTGCAGCTGCGTGTTAGACGGCACCGCTGTTGCTGTGTGCGCTATACCTTGTTAATTTCAAGCCAATTTTCGCACAAATATACAGATAGCTTGGGAGTAGGGAATAGTTGTGATTGCAGTCCTTTTAAGGACTAGGTTACAGCATTTCCTACGACTTTTATCAGGGAGGTCTGTGCTCTTAAATAGATAGGTTGTGGGAGTAAAGACTAATTGTAATTGGAGTCCTTTTCAGGACTAGGTTACATGAGTTCCTATCAGTTTTTGCCAGGCAGGTCTGTGCCAGTGCTGTGCAAGTTTTTTTCACAGCATTTGGCTGAATCTAGCAAAGCTAATCCTTTTTGGCCTATTGCAGAGTGTGTTAGTCAGTGGAGTAGCCTATCTGTGTTGCAAGATATAACACCTGTGTATAGAATACCAATTTTTTTACTGCACCTAGTGAAGTAAAATCTTTTGGGCATAGCATCATTCTATTAGTCCATCTATACTGACCTCCATCAGGTTGCAAACTGAATATAATTTTTTTCTGCATCTAGCTCTGAAAAAATATTTGGGCTTCTAGCGGTGTGTGGGACTTGGTCTATTAGTCCATCTATACTGACCTCCACCAGGTTGCAAATTAAAAATAATTTTTTTCTGCATCTAGCTCTGAAAAAATATTTGGGCTTCTAGCAGTGTGTGGGACTTGGTCTATTAGTCCATCTATACTGACCTCCATCAGGTTGCAAATTAAAAATAATTTTTTTCTGCATCTAGCTCTGAAAAAATATTTGGGCTTCTAGCGGTGTGTGGGACTTGGTCTATTAGTCCATCTATACTGACCTCCATCAGGTTGCAAATTAAAAATAATTTTTTTCTGCATCTAGCTCTGAAAAAATATTTGGGCTTCTAGCAGTGTGTGGGACTTGGTCTATTAGTCCATCTATACTGACCTCCATCAGGTTGCAAATTAAAAATAATTTTTTTCTGCATCTAGCTCTGAAAAAATATTTGGGCTTCTAGCAGTGTGTGGGACTTGGTCTATTAGTCCATCTATACTGACCTCCATCAGGTTGCAAATTAAAAATATTTTTTTTCTGCATCTAGCTCTGAAAAAATATTTGGGCTTCTAGCAGTGTGTGGGACTTGGTCTATTAGTCCATCTATACTGACCTCCATCAGGTTGCAAATTAAAAATAATTTTTTTCTTCATTTAGCTCTGAAAAAATATTTGGGCTTTTAGCAGTGTGTGGGACTTGTTCTATTAGTCCTTCTATACTGACCTCCAGCAGGTTGCAAATTGAATATAATTTTTTTCTGCATCTAGCTCTGAAAAAATAGTTGGGCTTCTAGCGGTGTGTGGGACTTGGTCTATTAGTCCATCTATACTGACCTCCACCAGGTTGCAAATTAAAAATAATTTTTTTCTGCATCTAGCTCTGAAAAAATATTTGGGCTTCTAGCAGTGTGTGGGACTTGGTCTATTAGTCCATCTATACTGACCTCCATCAGGTTGCAAATTAAAAATAATTTTTTTCTGCATCTAGCTCTGAAAAAATATTTGGGCTTCTAGCGGTGTGTGGGACTTGGTCTATTAGTCCATCTATACTGACCTCCATCAGGTTGCAAATTAAAAATAATTTTTTTCTGCATCTAGCTCTGAAAAAATATTTGGGCTTCTAGCAGTGTGTGGGACTTGGTCTATTAGTCCATCTATACTGACCTCCATCAGGTTGCAAATTAAAAATAATTTTTTTCTGCATCTAGCTCTGAAAAAATATTTGGGCTTCTAGCGGTGTGTGGGACTTGGTCTATTAGTCCATCTATACTGACCTCCATCAGGTTGCAAATTAAAAATAATTTTTTTCTGCATCTAGCTCTGAAAAAATATTTGGGCTTCTAGCAGTGTGTGGGACTTGGTCTATTAGTCCATCTATACTGACCTCCATCAGGTTGCAAATTAAAAATAATTTTTTTCTTCATTTAGCTCTGAAAAAATATTTGGGCTTCTAGCAGTGTGTGGGACTTGTTCTATTAGTCCTTCTATACTGACCTCCAGCAGGTTGCAAATTGAATATAATTTTTTTCTGCATCTAGCTCTGAAAAAATAGTTGGGCTTCTAGCGGTGTGTGGGACTTGGTCTATTAGTCCATCTATACTGACCTCCATCAGGTTGCAAATTAAAAATAATTTTTTTCTGCATCTAGCTCTGAAAAAATATTTGGGCTTCTAGCAGTGTGTGGGACTTGGTCTATTAGTCCATCTATACTGACCTCCATCAGGTTGCAAATTAAAAATAATTTTTATCTGCATCTACAGTACCTCTGAAAAAATATTTGGGCTTCTAGCAGTGTGTGGGACTATTTGTATTAGTCCATCTATACTGACCTCCATCAGGTTGCAAATTCAAAATAATTTTTTTCTGCATCTAACCCAGCCAATAGTTTTGGCCTAATACCACAGTTTGGCCACTCAGCTCTGCTCGGTTACCATCCATTGTTTTTTTGTGCAAACAACTCCAGAGTTGTGAATTAGTTAACCACCAAAATGAGTGGAAAAAGGCCTGCTGCTGGTGGAAAGGGGAATAGGCGTGTTGGGAAGGGGAAAAAAGGTTGTGTCCGTGGGGTAGGTGTTAAAGCAACAGTAACATCTGCAGAAGAAAGACCATCTTCCAGCCAAACTAAAATGTCTACTTCTTTTAGCGGACAATGTGATAAGATCCCTTTCTTACGGCCACGCCAATCGCTACAAATTCCAGATGAGGCACAAAAACAGCAGGTGCTTCAACGGATATCAAGTGCTCCTTTAAGTGGGCTCTCCTCCACATCAACTTCAACATCACAAATACTCCAGTCCTCAAAGGTGTCACCCAAATCGCACTTGCTTCCTCACAGCTCCCAAATCTCCAGCTGCCCGTCTGAGTATGAGGTAGAACAGATGGTTGAGTCTGCAGAGCTGTTTACTCATACTATAGCCTGGGAATCAGAGGTCGACTCCAGTGCTTCTGTGAATCCAGACGAGGAAATGATCTGCACTGATGCCCAGAATCTTTATGAGTCGGATCCAGGACCAGACGCAGAAGGTTCTGACCATAATGTAGACCCTCATTCCCAAACTGTAACTCCTGTTGGTGGAGACAATGAGGAAGACGATGATAAGACTCAAATACCTGATTGGAGCGACAACTTTAGTTTTTTGTCAGGGCAGGAACAGGTTGGCTCTGAGGACGACGGGTGTGATAACGCACAGGGTGATGATGATGAGGTCGGAGATCCCACTTACTGTCAACCCACAGTCAGCCAAGAGATGAGGTCAGCAGAGGAGGTGGAGGAAGATGCTAGTGACGACGAGGTCAGGTTACGCCTTCCTGGACAGAGACGTAGTACTGGAAGCACGTCAACAACTGCATCCTCAAACACAACTCTGCCTCTCACCACAAGTCGTGGTGGCTCTTCAGGTCGCATGGGTGCTAAGCCTTGCATAGCCTGGGCATTTTTTCAGATCGATAAAGATGACCCAACTCGTGTTATCTGTAACATTTGTCAGCAAAAGCTAAGTAGAGGCCAAAAAATACATAGTTTGAGTACTTCATGCATGAACCGGCACATGGACATGAAGCATAAGTTGCAGTGGGAAGCTCAGTGTGCTACAATGCGGCCTAGCCGGCCGGGCCAATCACCGTCTGCCATATCTTGTGCATCCGCGGCCTCTTCATCCTCTGTGACTGGGGGGACAGCAGTCACACCTGTTTTGGGGCGCAGACCTGCCACCTCTTTACCCGCAACAGCCAGCGTGATTGGCAGGTCATCATTTTCTTTGGAGGTGGTAACACCAGCTGGTGTTGAGCGCTGTCCGACATCGATAGCACCACCTTTGGATCAAGGCAACCTAACATGTCCGCCTGCATCTTCCTCACAGACCGGCAGTTTGCCGGGGACACCCTTATCAACCCCGTCTAAGCACAATAGCCAGCCCTCGGTCCCTCAGATGTGGACAAGTAAAAGACCATTTCCTCCTAGCCATGAGAAAGCTAAGAGGTTGAATTTCACCATCTGCAAGCTCTTGGCTACAGAAATGCTGCCTTTCCGCCTGGTGGACACAGAGGATTTTCGAGACCTTATGTCCGTCGCAGTGCCCCAGTACCAGATGCCCAGTCGGCACTACTTCTCAAAGAAAGGTGTGCCTGCGCTCCACCAGCATGTCGCACACAACATCTCCGCTTCTTTGAGAAACTCTGTGTGTGACAGGGTGCATTTCACCACAGACACTTGGACGAGTAGGCATGGACAGGGGCGTTACATGTCGCTGACTGGGCACTGGGTAACTATGGTGACAGCAGGACAAGGGGCTGCTGTCCAAGTCTTGCCGTCCCCACGAGTTGTGCGTCAATCCTCTTTATGTCAAAGTTCCTCCACTGCTTCTGCCTCCTCAACCTCCTCTCGGTCTTCCACCTGCACCCAAAGCCTGTCTGGTCATGCCACAAGCTTTCTAACTGCGCAGAAGGGATCCTGCACACCTCCTTACTATGCTGGCAGTAGGGCTCAACGTCATCAGGCGGTTTTTACATTGAAATGTCTGGGAAATGTGAGTCACACAGCTGAGGAGTTGTGGTCAGCTCTGGAGAACCAATTTCATGAATGGTTGTCTCCACTGGACCTGAAACCAGGGAAGGCCGTGTGCGACAATGCTGCAAACCTGGGTGCGGCCCTTCGCCGGGGCAATGTCACACAGGTGCCTTGTATGGCTCACGTGTTGAACCTGGTTGTCCAGCAATTTTTAGCCCACTATCCCAGACTAGATGGCCTTCTGCAGAGGGCACGGTCGCTGTGTGCTCACTTCCGCCGTTCACATCCCGCAGCTCAGCGACTTACATCTCTACAGAAGTCGTTGGGCCTGCCACTTCACCGGCTAAAATGCGATGTGCCTACCCGGTGGAATTCAACTCTGCACATGTTGCAGCGACTGTGGCAGCACCGACAAGCCCTGGTGCAATACGTTCTGACGTATAGCCTGGGCCAACGAGATTCAGAGGTGGGGCAAATCACGCTGGAGGAGTGGTCTCAGATCAGGGACCTATGCACCCTTCTGTACAGTTTTGAAATGGCGACGAAGATGTTTAGTGCTGACGATGCCATTATCAGCATGACTATTCCGGTGATTTACATGCTGGAGCACATGTTAAACAGAATTCGGAGTCAGGTGGTGGCACAAGAGGAGGTGGAGGAAGTAGAGGAGGAGGAGTTGTATGCGGAAGGGCTAACATCTGCAAGGTCCAGACGGTCGGCAGCACCAAGGCGGCAGGCATGTGAGGGTGGGGGAGATGGTTTTACCAGGGCGCATGGTAGCAGCCAAACTAGTGAGGAAGGTGCAGGAGCCCAGGAAGAAGTGGAGGACGAACTGATGGAAGACTCATCAGATGAGGGAGACCTTGATCACATTTCTGTTGTGCGAGGTTGGGGGGAGAGGACAGAGGAAGGAAGCATGATTGTTACCTCGCCACCAACACAACAGGGACTTGGCGCTCCTGGATGCGCAACACACATGAGTGCCTTCTTGCTGCACTACCTGCATCATGACCCTCGAATTGTGAGAATTAGAAATAATCCTGACTACTGGGTTGCCACACTGTTAGATCCCCGGTACAAAAGTAAATTTGCAGAAATTATTCCTGCCATAGAAAGGGATGCACGCATGCAGGAGTATCAGCAGAGACTGTTGCAGAATCTTACATGTGCTTTTCCACAAAATACCAGTGGTGCACGTAGTGAATCTCACAGTTCCAACTTGCCAACCGTGGGACCGTCAAGTGTTCAGCACTCAAACCGTAACAGAACCACAGTATCTGCTGGTAACATCAATTTTGCGGAATCATTTCACCACTTTTTTAGCCCATCCTTTGCAAGGCCACAGGAGACAAGAAGTCTGACACATAGTCAACGCCTAGAGACGATGGTACAGGAGTATCTCCAAGTAAACATTGAAGCCACGACTGTGTCACTGGACCCTTGCTCTTTTTGGGCTTCCAATCTGGATAAATGGCCGGAGCTAGCCACTTACGCCTTGGAGATCTTGTCATGCCCCGCAGCCAGCGTTCTGTCTGAACGTGTGTTCAGCGCTGCTGGTGGTGTGCTGACATATAAGCGCACGCGGCTCTCCACTGATAATGTAGACAGACTCACGTTCATAAAGATGAACAAATCATGGATCCGAAACGACTTTTCTACCCCTGTGTCATCCTGGGGAGAGTAAAAGCTTGATGATTGGTTAAAATCACCCTACCAACCGTTTTAAGCTTTCAAATTACTAATCATGTTTATCTGTATCTTGACTGGAAAATAATTTGGGCTTTGTAGCAGTGTGCAGCACTGATCCTATTAGGCCATCTATACTAAAGCTTCACCAGATTTAAAATTAAAAATAATTTTTAGCTGCATCTAGCCCGGAAAATAATTTTGGGGCTCCGAGATGCGCAAGGCACATAAGTGCCTTCTTGCTGCACTACCTGCAGCATGACCCTCATATTGTCAGAATTCGAAGTAATCATGACTACTGGGTTGCCACACTCTTAGATCCCCCAAACTTTTCGATCAACCTTTTCATTTTAATAAAGACCAAAAAAATGGTCATTTTTGAAATTATAAGCATTAGCAGGTTGTTAGAAACTGAAATCAAACAGTTTTCAACTCAAAACTTTATTCTAGGTGATGTTACATTTTCACATAGGACCCCTTGTTCGAAAGGAGCTTCTGAACTCTCTCGTCCATTGAATTTGTCAGGTTTTGGATGGTTTCTGCTTCAATTGTTTTGCATGAGGACAGAATACCCTCCCAGAGCTGTTGCTTAGATGTGAACTGCCTCCCGCCATCATAGACACTCCTTTTAATGATGCTCCAAAGGTTCTGAATGGGGTAGAGGTCAGGGGAGCATGGGGGTCACACCATAAAATTTGTCCCCTTTTATGCCCATATCAGCCAGAGATGCAGATGTTTTATGTGCAGCATGAGATGGTGCATTATCATGCAGAAAAATGATCTTGCTGTGAAATACACGGATCTTCTTCTTGAACCATGGCAGGAAGTGCTGTTTGAGAAAATCCACATACATTATGGAGTTCATCTTTAGCGCCTTCAGGGATCCTAAAGGGGCCGACAATCTCTCTCCCCATGATTCCAGCCCAAAACATTACTCCACCTCCTCCTTGTTGGCGCTGTAGCCGTGTTTGCGTGGGGTGTCCATCAACCAGCCATCCTCCACTCCATCCATCTGGACCATCGAGCGCTGCACGGCACTCACCCGTGAACAAAACAGTTTTGAAATCAGTCTTCATGTAATGTTTGGCCCACTGGAGCCGTTTCTGCTTGTGTGAAGTGGATAGAGGAGGTCGACAGGATGGCGCATGCACAGCTGCAAACCTCTGAAGGACCCTGCATCTTGTTGTTCGGGGGACGTTGGAGGCACAAGCAGCTTCAAAAACTTGTCTGCTGCTATGACAAGGCTTTTTTGCCGCTGCTCTTTCAACCTGACGTAATTGCCTGTAGGAAAGAGTCCTCAATTTGCCCTTATCAGCACGCACACGTGTGTACTGTGAATCAGCTACATACTTCTTGATTGCCAAGACACTTCATCCTGATCATCGCACAATGTTGATTGTAGTCATGCCTTGACCTAAACACTCCACAATTTGTTGCTTCTCAGCAGCCGACACATCCTTTTTCTTTCCCATTTTGGCAGAAAATGTAGGCTGCTTAATAATGTGAGACAGCCTTCTTAAGTAGTCTTGCCTTTCATTGGACACACCTGCCAAACTAATTAGCACAGGTGTCTGCAATTGCTTACAGTGATATAAAGAGCCCTGACACACATCACCATCAATGAGTTTAACTGACAAACAAACAAAGTCTTCCCTTATCACTCCTAAACACTTTTTGTATAATAATTTGGAACGCAGTGTACATGTGCTTTTCCACAAAACACCAGTGGTTCACGTAGTGAATCTTACAGTTCTAACTTGCCAACCGTGGTCTGTATGGAGTTGTTCAATAAAGGGCCCAAAATTAAGATAACATAGATGGGAGAGGTCTCTATGAATAGGAATTCCTAAGTATTTGATACCCTGTGAGGGCCAGGCAAAGGGAAAGTTGGACTGGATGGAATCCTATATGGATTTGGGGAGGGAGACATCGAGGGCCTCAGACTTCGCTGCATTGATTTTAAAATTTTACCATGTAACAAAGTGATCTATTTCAGCCATAACAGCATGGATGGATATATGTGATTGAGTGATATATACTAGGACATCATCAGCAAATAGAGAGCACTTGTACTCGGTGCCTCCCACCTCAATCCACCTAATATTGGGGTTATGGCGAATTGATAAGAGCAGGTGCTCCGTCACTAGGATGTATAAGAGAGGGGACAGAGGACATCACTGCCTTGTCCCATTGGTGATTGTGAAAGGTGATGAAAATGTTCTGACGCACCCCCTGGGCCTTGGGACACCCGGAGCCGGACCCTTTTTGGTGGATGCTGGTGGTTGTAGTCTTCGTGGCGGCGACCCAGTTCCGTGGCTCAGGGCGGTCAAACCAGTGGCGGAACTATTTATGTGGTTTTCATGTTTAAATGTCCGACTACGCCACCCGTGGATTGCGGTCAGAGTGAACCGCCGCTACAGGGCAGACCACTGAGGCTGGTGTTGTGGGTGCAGCAGAGCGTAGCATAACTCCCCACGGGAGGAGTATAGCCTCAGGGCAGTGTATGCGGAGGATGGGGGTGATGGTGCAGGGCAGCAGCAGTAACGACACGGAGTCAGTGATGCAGTTCAGGGCCTTTACTCACAGTTCTTATTATCCAGACCACGTCTGCAGGTAACGGCTGCCCACGTCGTACTGTGCTCACCAGGTGAGGGGCTCAGACAACTCCCAGATAACTTTGGAGCACTTCACAGGACCCCCTTTGTGTGTCCTTTTTCTGGCCTTTCTTACCAACACTTCTGTCCGGCTGCCTCGGGCCTCCTCTTGGTAAACTTGGCGCCAGTTTCCCTGACCCTATGTGGTGCCTTCCTAGCGGGTGTAGCGAGGGGCTGCGCCACATAAAATGTCAGAGCCTCCGGTTTCTAGCTGAGGGTCGTTTCCTGCCTCCACTAGTTCGGGGACCGGTCTCCCCCTTTGGCCTGACCCCTCCACGCAGGTGGATTCGGGCGTGCGGTGGCGACTCGCCCGTCCGCACCCCTGGGATCCCTTCATTCCTCGTTCCTGGAGCCTTCTCCGCTCCTCTTCCTTCCTTCTCCCTCTTCCAGGCCTGGGCCTCTGTTACTAGGCCCGCCTCCGGAGCAGAGCTCATGCAGAGCCCCTGCTCCCTGCCACTTCTGCTCAGACTTCTCTGCACTGAACTAAGATGGTGCCCACCTTTTATACTCCCTTCTCAATGCACCCAGGAACTGCTTCCTCCCCGCTCCTGCACTACAGGGTTCCCCTTCCTCAGTGTTCCCTCCCCCCACTCCAGCCAGGGACAGGGACTGTCGTGCCCATCTCAGGGGCATATTGGTCGCCCTGCCCCACGGCAATGTGTTGTAATGCATGCAGGTGTCGGGTCCTGATCCACACTCCATCCTTACCTGAGAGTGAGATATCACACCTCTGGGTGAGGTGCAATACGTCTGTAGCAACCGAGCCCTCAGGGTGCTACAGTTCCATTTATCTTCAGCCTAGGTGACGTATTGCGATACAGGGCCGTGATTTTGGCTATAAAAGGGTCCCCTAGACCCCTACCCCAAGCTTTTTAAGAGAATCATATATGGCGTGCCAGGAGACTCTATGGAATGCTTTCTCAGCATCCAACGAGAGTATCTAATTACAAATTTTTAACTGCATCTAGCCCAGGAAATACTTTGTGCCTAGTAGCAGTGTCTGCTAGTGAGCGGATTATCCCGGCTGTTAAGCAAGCTGCACCACCTGTAGTTTAGACACTTAATTTTTTCAAAGGAAATGCTTCGGGACCATGGGATACTTAGTGAAGAGCATCAGGAGGCACCCCAAGGCATAGGGGCTGGGACTGGCAGTAGGATGCCTTGCGGTGGACAGCCGAGCTCGATCCTTATAAAAGCTTTTTAACTGCAGCAGCTTTAGTGGACGCTACTGGAGCTGGAATTACCGCGGCTGCTGGCATGAGACTTCCCCTCCAATAGATCCTTGTAAATGGATTTAAAGTGTATTCATTCAAATTAGAGAGACAATTTAAATTAAAAAGCTTAGAGCTGCCTCCACCACAGGGGGGCTCGCTCGACCCACCAGCGGACAGGCACCAGTATTGGGAGAGGGGGGCTGGCCGTCAGGGTTCACCGCGGCTCTGGCACAAACCCGGCGACACGGAGGTGGCACGGGCAGGAGCGGACTGGCCGTGTCGGCTTCTCACTTTTTGGATTTTAGAAGGGTATGACATGCCTATATCTGTGTCTCCCCCTCCTTTTACTCCTCCACCTCTTTTATTTTCGCATGACTATATGTACTTGTCACTTTTCCATGTGTTAGTTATGTCTTCTGAGCAGTTTGTCAGCTTTTGGACACCTTTGAAGGTGTTTTCTATGTGTATCTATGTGTTTTTGTTTGCCTGCCATTGGTTTTAACGGTGTTCGAAGGTGTTCGACGAACAGTTCGACGAACAGTTCGGCGAACACACGGGTGTTCGACGAACCGAACCGAACTCGAACGCTACGGGGGTGGCTCAACACTATTGGCTACCTCTTTCACCTACACGACTATGTCCACATCCATCTCCTCCTTGGACCTCCACCTCCTGGTTCAAGATTGTAATTTTTTTTATGCTATTTTAAGTCATTTCCCCCCAAAAAAAACAAAAACAGTGTTGGCTATCTCCTCCTCTAACTATTAAACCATACTGCCATGTCCACCTCCCTCCGCCTCCTGGTTTAAGATTGTTATTTTTTATTTTATGTTATTTTAAGTAATTTCCCTAAAAAAAGCCCACAAAAACAGTGTTGGCTTCCTCCTCTCTCACCTACACTGCCACATCCACCTCCTCCTCCACTTGGACCTCCGCCTCCTTATTTTTTTTTTGTATTCTATGTTATTTTAAGTCATTTTCCTATCCACATTTGTTTTCAGGGCAATTGATCTTACCCCTATTTTTCTTACTATGACCATTTCACAGCACAAAAGTTCAGGTCCCCATTGGCTTCTATGGAGTTCAGGTCAAGTTCCGGAACCCAAACCGAACTTTAGACTACAGTTCGACTGAATTCGATGAACCCGATCATCCACCGATCCGCTCATCCTTTACTACCACCATTAAATAACATTTCCCCACCCACAATCAGTATGTCAGCCCCAGTTAGTTATCCTTCATTTATACTCCTTTCCACCATTATTACAGAAACTTACACCAGTCTCCATACCAAACAGTACCTTAAACAGTAAAAGACAGCCACCCCTCCCATCTTTCCTTCCTTTCTTCCCTCCCATTCTTCCCTGTCCCTCCCAATGCTTTTTCATTGGCTCATCCCTCTTTCTTTTTCCTGTTTAAACCTTTAATAGTACACACTTTTGGTTACAGAATAGCTAGTGTTGAGCGAGCACTAAAATGCTCGGGTGCTCGAAGCTCGGGCCGAGCTCACCGTGATACTCGGGTGCTCGACCCGAGCAACGAGCCCAATGTTAGTCTATGGGAGACCTGAGCATTTTTGCGGCGGCACCCCCGCAGTCTGTAGAAAGCCTAAAAAGTGCCCAAAACGATAGTGACAGTGCTCAAAAGACATGGGGGCAGCATGGGGATCGCCCCTGGAAGCATTTATGACCCCCAAGTCACTGCTGTCAACAACGTGGTCAGAGGTATTAAGCCACTTTTACGGGCTCACAATAAAACGTTCAAAAACGAAACTGAAACGGTTTTCCTGTGAAATATGTTAAGGAATTTCCTTTCCAGGGTAAAGACTTGTGTATAAGGTAAAATAAATAACCAAAAACAAAAATACTCCTCCTCACATTGGGCTATGTTCACAAGTAGCATTTTTCATGCGTTTTTGCACTTTTGTATTGCTTTCAACCGTGACAAATGCGTTCACCGGGAAATGTCATTTTAACATTTTACAACTTTATCTGGCCATGTGCTGTGTGACACATGCATACAGTGCTGAAAAGACATGGGAACAGCATGGGGAAGACCCCTAGAAGCATCTCTGACACCCAGGTCACTGCCTATAAGTGTGCCCATCAGAAGTGATCCTTGCCGCATCAGAAGATGCAGACTTGCCACTATCCCCGTGCAAGTCCTTGTCCCAGGGCAGTGTTCAATTGTACCTCCCCCATTCCTTGCAATGCAAGCGCAAATATGCAGCCAACCACCCACCCACCCACAGGCTACAATACCATACTGCTAGCTTTCACTTGAAATGGGGCCTTTTAGTTTGGAGGAGGCCGAAGCTGGCCACTACCTCATGGCTGCTTCGGCAGCGAGGTATCCATACTCAGTCCCCAGCCACCCAGCAGCCGGGTGTCCACGCTCGGTCCCCAGCCGCCAGGGGGCGGCCGGGTGTCCATACTCGGTCCTCAGCCGCCTGGGGGCGGCCGGGTGTCCATAATCGGTCCCCAGCCGCCCCTATTTCTCCTGTCACCTTCCCACACACTTTTCTTAGCCTGGCCTGCTTTAGGGCAGCATTGGACGAGCCCACCAGAGAACCAGACTCCTCCGGTGGGCCCTGGCTTCTCCATCAGGGGAGTTGAGAGTGCCAAGGTGAGGAGCATGATGATGATGATAGAAGTTAGTATCTGCTTTGTTTCATGGAATGCAAGCGCATGTATGTAGTAGCGGCTAGTCCTGAGGTCGTCAACATTTTAGCGCATATCCTACCTCCTCCGAGGATTGCTGGATGTTTTCCTGCTACTATCCCAGTTCTATGACTCCCGTTAAAATAAAGCGTCAGGTGATAAATGATGGATGAGGTGGTGGCTAAGGAGAAAGAGCAGGAGGAACAGGGACCATTCACATCAATATCAGGCCAGTCAACCACACATGTCTTGTAGGATATGTTTCTGTACCAAAAGGAGCGGTTCGGCTACACAGTTATAGGGCATACAGTGAGTGCAATGCCTACCAAAAATTTAAAGGCACTCCAATGCCCCTCGGAAGTGACATGGAAGTTAGAGGGCCTTAACTAAACCATTTTTTGCAACTGGGTCTCCTGTGCACTGTTGGCCTAAGCAGTGAATGGAAGGCTTTCCAAAAATTATGAGGAACGGCAATGCCCCTTGAAACAGACGTGGATTGCAGCGTACTAAAAACCTTCTACCCATTATTGGGGAGTGGGTCTCCCTTAGTGTTCGCCTATGCTGACTAAAATTAGGAGGAAATGCAATGCCCGTTGGAAGAGTCGTGGAGGTCGCAGTAGCTTAACAAGACGGTTTTAATGCCCCTTACAAAAGCCATACAGTACAGCATATTACAAACATTATTCCCATTATTGGGGAGTGGTCTCCCATAGTCTTTGCTTATGCCTTCCAAGCAAAAGCTGCCAAAAATTAGGAGGAAATGCTATGCCCGTTCGAAGAGTCGTGGAGGTTAGAGTTAATTAAAAACAACATTTCAATGCCCCTTGGATGAGCTGTGGAGTTCAGAGTGGTTTAACAAGACGCTTTTAATGCCCCTCGGAAGAGACGTGGAGGTCCGAGTAGCTTAACAAGACAGTTTTAGTGCCCCTTGGAAAAGTGGTGGAGGTCGCAGTAGCTTAACAAGACGGTTTTAATGCCCCTTACAAGAGCCATACAGTACAGCATCTTAAAAATATTATTCCCATTATTGGGGAGTGGGTTTCCCACAGTCTGTGCTCATGCCTTCCACGCAAAAGCTGACAAAAATGACGGAGGAACTTTCAATAATGGCAACGCGGACCACGGTCACCCTGGTGGGATAGTGGTGGTGAAGGCTGAGGATAAGGAGGAGAACATAAAACAGACGAAATTAGGAAGCGTATACCCATGTGTGGGTGTGAAGTGGTGCATGTGAATACACCTCCCGAAATAACACAGTGGATTTGACTTTATGTTACTCTGCTGTCATTTGGTGGTGATGAGAAGTCTGGCCCAATCCAGCCCTTGTTCATTTTGATAAGGGTTAGCTTGTCAGCATTGTCAGTTGACAGGCGAGTGCGCTTATCAGTTATAATTCCCCCAGCGGCACTAAAAACACGCTCCGATAACACGCTAGCGGCAGGGCAGGACAGGACCTCCAAGGTGTACAGAGCGAGTTCATTCCAAGTGTCCAGTTTGGATACCCAATAATTAAAAGGCACAAAGGAATCACGGAGGACGCTGGTACTGTTGGCAAGGTACTCCCTCACCATCTTTTGAAACTTTCCACTCCTTGTGAGAGTACCCCGCACATCAGGGTCTGTCCGAAGGGAGGGTCTGTGAAAACTGTCCCAGAACGTTGACAGTGTTCCCTTGCCTCTGCTGGATTGGAGTTGCGTCTCTCTCGCATGTATGCCTTGGTTGGGCAATGAACTGTGACCTCTGCCGCTAGCGTGTTCAGATGGGAATTTTTTTAACAGTTCTGCAGCAACAGCCTTCTGGTACTGCCCCATTTTTGTAGACCTCTCCACCTCAGGAATAAGAGAGTGAAAGTTCTCCTTGTAGCGGGGGTCCAAAAGTGTCACCAACCAGCAATGACTGTCACCCAACATTTTGACAACGCGAGGGTCACGGTTAAGACAGCGTAAGTGTGCCAGACTGGTAACGGGCAAGACTTCTGTGTCCTTACCAAGTTGATAACTGACCATGCTCTCCTCCTCCTCCTCCTCCCCCCCTGTCCTCAGGCCACCCACGCTGAACCGACAGTATGACAGTTGTACAGGTACTACCGTCTACAGCGCATGATACAAGCTCCTGTTCTTCCTCCTCCTCCTCTCCCTCATTGTCCCCCAATGCACGTTGGGATGAGATGAGGCTGGGCTGTGTGTAATTGACCGCTACGGCTTCTTGATCCATCTCATCATACTCTGGCTGCAATGTCTCCTCTTTAATTCTCTGCAGAGAGCGTTGCAAAAGACAGACAAGTGGAATGCTGATGCTAATGATGGCGTCATCGCCACTCACCATCTTGGTGGACTCCTCAAAGTTTGTCAGGATGGTACATATGTCAGACATCCAGGTCCACTCCTGAGGTCTTATGTGTGGAGTCTGACCTGAATATCGATGGCCTTGTTGCAGCTGGTACTCCACAACTGCTCTCTTAAGCTTATGAGTTTCAGCACAGCCTGTTGCCGCTTGGTGAAGGCAGTACTGCAGTGCTTCCAGCTTGTAACTGATGTGGTGATATCTGAGATGGAGGCTGAACATGAGGAGGAGGAGGAGGAGGATGATGGGCAGGAGCTGTACACAGTGGTGGCAACTCTGACTGACATAGGGCCCGCAATCCTCGGTGTGGGGAGGATGTGTTCCATCCCAAGGTCTGACTGGGTCCCGGCTTCCACTATGTTTACCCAGTGTGCGGTCAGGGAGATGTACCATCCCTGGCCACAAGCACTTGTCCACGTGTCTGTTGTCAGGTGGACTCTCCCAGTAACTGCGTTGTTGAGGGCACGGCAGATGTTTTGGGACACGAGCTTGTGTAGTGTGGGGATGGCACACCGGGCAAAATAGTGTCGGCTGGGGTCCGAGTACCGAGGGATGGCCAAAGCCATAAGGTTACGGAAGGATTCCATTTCCACCAGCCTAAAAGGCAGCATTTCCAACGCAAGCAGTCGTGAAATGTGCGAATTTAGGACTGTGGCCTGCGGGGCATTGGCTGCAAATTTCCGCTTTCATTCAAAGGTCTGGGATATGGACAATTGAACGCTGCGGTGGGACGTGGACGTTGATGCTGTTTCTTGAGAAACGGCCATAACAAGTGAAGACTGTGAGGAGGGGACATCTTTGCATGCCGTATGGATAGGGGATTGCCTTGCACACACAACAGGGGGTTCTATTGCACGCACAACAGCGGAAGAAGCAGTGGTGACACCCGCTGACACTGGTCGTGGACCCTGGGGTTCACCCCACAAAGTCGGGTGCTTTGCTGCCATGTGCCTGATCATGCTGGTGGTGGTCAGGCTGGTAGTTTTGTCACCCCTGCTGATGCTGGCATGGCAGGTGGTACAAATGGCCTTTTTGCGGTTATCAGCAGAGTCTTTAAAAAAATTCCAGACTTTGAAAGACCTACAGGTTGTACTGGCAACGTCCCTCGTGTTGGTGTTACGGGGAACTGTTGCCTGCTTCTGTGTGCGGCCACCACACTGCTTCTTCCTACCTGTTGGGTTACTCTGCCTCCCTCACCCTTTGTGCTGCTTGCCTCGCTCTGCTTGTCCTCCTGCCACGTTGGGTCAGTTACTAGATCATCCACCACCTCCTCCTCTTCCACTTGCGCACCACGATCCTCTTCCTCACTTCCTGGCAATTGTGTCTCGTCATTGTCCACCTCTTGTGACAAATTGCCAGCGTCGACTTACTGTGGCCGTGGCTGTTCAAATATTTGTGCATTGCTACATGGGATCTCCTCTTCCACCACTTCAAGCGGAGCAGGAGAGGGGCACAAATCTGGAAATGGACCAGTGAACAGCTCTTCAAAGTGTCCAAGTGTGGGATCAGTTGCTGTCTGACGACACTTGGCGGTTGAGACTCACGGCTACTAAGATTTGACCGTGTGGAAGACAGACCTGAGGTGGTGGTGCCCAGGTAACTGGAAGTATTATCTGCTATCCAATTAATAACCTGTTCACACTGATCATTTCGCAATTCTGGTGCTGTTCTGTGCTTCCCTAGTAATTCGGTCAAGAAGTGGGAGCGAAAAGATGTGGCTGTTGGTTGTGGCACATTTTCACCTTGGCCACGGCCCCGTCCTCTGCACGCACCATCACCAGAAAGTCCACTTCCACGTCCCTTGCCACGCACCTTGCCCATTGTAAAGGAAGTAAAATAGCTTACACTCGCACTATCAATGGAAAAAGGGTAATAAAAAGTAGATTAGAACCGTGGAAGAGGAAAACCACAGTTCTATTTCTCTGGCCTACACCTGACTCTTTTAAACAATCTGAACAATCAGGGAGAAACTATTACTGTTTATCTTTACGGAAAAAATACCAAAAGCTGAATAATAGAGATTTTTTACCGTGGAATGGCAAAACCACAGTTATTGTTTACTGGGGTATACCAGACAATTTTAAATAGATATATTTGTGGCTGAATAGTGAGCGACACACTCAAACTGTTTTTTTTTTTTAGGTAAAAATGGCCCAAAAGTGGATAATACAGAGGTTTGAACCGCGGAACTGCAAAACCACAGTTCTATTTCTCGGGCCAACACCAGACTATTTTCAACAGATATATTTGTGTCTGAACAATCAGGAGACACTATTACTGTTTTTCTTTACCGCAAAAAATGCCAAAAGCAGGATAATAGAGATTTTTCACCATGGAACGGCAAAACCACAGTTAGAATTTACTGGTGTATACCAGCCTTTTTTAAATAGATTTATTTGCCACTGAACAGTGAGCGACACACTCAAACTGTTTTTTTTTTTAGGTAAAAATGGCCCAAAAGTGGATAATACAGAGATTTTAACCGTGGAACTGCAAAACCATACTTCTATTTCTCTGGCCTACATCAGACTCTTTTAAAAATATATATTTGTGTCTGAACTGTCACAGACACACTTTTTTTTTTTTTTTTTTTGGGGGGAGGGGGGGGGGACACCAAAAGGTTAATAAGATGGGTATTTGTACGGTGTGAAGGAGGAAAAAAAAAAAGAGGATTTAGATGAAAAAAAAAGGATTTTTCCTGGCCCTCGAGACCTGGAGCCAAGTCCAGCAATTTCAGCCTCAGGAGCACACAGGACTGTAATGCAGCGTTTGCTGGTATAACTACTGCGTCTCCTATGCAGCCTGCCTGCCTGATATCTGGGATGGATATTAGTCCTGAGAAGGACTGTTTGTTTGATCTGGCAACATTTACAGACCCTACACTAACTACTTTGCAGTATGTATCTCTCCCTAAATCAGCAGCGCTGTCCCTACACTGTCTGATCCCAGCCGTCTGTGTCCAAGATGGTTTTAAATACTCGAGGTGACGCTGTGTGGCCAGCCAATCAATGTAATGCCCACAACCAACACGGCTGCAGCATTACAGTGACTGGCAATCCCTGCATGTTCATTGGCTCTGTAAAGAGCGCCAAACATGCAGGGCGGAGACCCGAGTTCCCGCCCGAGTAACCCGGAAATGCTCGGTGCTCGCCAAACATCCAGAGTAGCGTGATGCTCGGGCGAGTACCGAGCAGTGTCGAGCATGTTCGCTCAACACTAATAATAACATGTTGTTGTTTATTATGTGTTATTGTTCATATGAGGTATTTAGCTATAGCTAAGAGCTTCTAAGAAGCAAAAGTTTTTTTCTAATTATATCCTGGCTCCTGATACCTAAAACTACAGGCCCTGTTTCGTCAAGACTGTTGTTCAAGCTGGTCTTGATGCCTTGGCGTGTCGGAGTCAGAGGCTCTTAATTCATAAAAAACACATGCCTCTTCATGAATTAGCAGCGTTGGATGAGTGGTGTGCCACAAAATTTCCAGTTGAAGTAAGATTTGTGGTGTAGTAAACACTTGTCATGAATTTGACAAGCAGAAATTACTAAGCCCCTGTCCCGCGCCAGCTCAGCTCACTTTGTCGGAGCTGGGCTAAAAAGAACTGAGAACATCAAAAGTTGCAAAATTTTAGCACAGGCTTAGGTTGCACGAAAATGTAAACTTTTCAAAGCTTTTTATGCCAGAATGCTGGTGTAAAAGCTTTGAAGAATCGGGTCCATATTTTAGGTGTAGCGCGAGCATTCTTGCGCGATTCCCATTCTCCTCTCCCAAAGCAGGGACGCCAACACACCGCTCCGGGCCTTGGCTGGGAGACACTTATTAGTTAAGGGCCCTCCATCTGCTAGAAGGTGCCTGAGCAATGTGTTCTGTCAGTTTTTCTACATGCTTGCTAGTTGTCAGGTCCCCTGTTCCTGTGTATATGCCTGTTCCTGCCTGTACCTGCCTGTTCTCGCCAGTACCTGCCAGTGTCTGCCAGCATCTGCCGTGCCTTCCTGTATACCAGCTGTGCCTGCCAGCATCTGCCATGCCTTCCTGTGTACCAGCCGTGCTTGCCAGCACTTGCCGTACATTCCTGTATACCAGCTGTGCCTGCCAGCACCTGAAGTGCCTTCCTGTATACCAGCCGTGCTTGCTAGCACCTGTCGTGCCTTCCTGTATACCAGCTGTGCCTGCCAGCACCTGTCATGCCTTCCTATATCAGTCGTGCCTGCCAGCACCTGCTGTGCCTTCCTGTACCTGCCATACCCACCCATTCCTGGTTGTACCAGCTTCCTACCCATTTGGGGGTTAGCTGCAATGTGTCCGAGGTCTGTCCTGGAGTACCACCTGGCATCCATCTGGAGCCAAGTCTAACCTGGCTCTAGCGAAGTCAGGTGTTTGCCTAGTCATGCCCCTCCAGGCTCTCCTCGGTCCATGGCACAGTGGTTCCACTAGCACGTGCATTGCATTAGGCTCACCAGGTGATGTGGATTCACTAAGCCTCAGATCCAGATGGGTACACAGACACCAGGCAGTAATGCAGCAAGCAGGAAGGCATGTAGGCAGCAAAGACTTCGCACACATAAGACTCTCAGGAGCAGCAGGACGGATGACGAGGAACTCAGCAGGGATGAATGCAAGCACAAATACAAAAATCATAGCTGGTGGTTCACACCAAACATAGGACTAGAGTCTCAATCCCATGGCACAGGTGTGTGATTCAATGGGCCTTAAATAGGTCTAGTGAGATGATGAACAGAGCGGGTAGCCATAACCACGGAAGTCCAAACTAACCGGTGCATCTGAAAGTGGCAAAATTAAAAAAGTGTAGTTCATCAATATGAAGAGTTACTTTCCCTCTACGGAATCGGATACGACCAACAGAAATCGCAGAGCCAGTTGCAGAGATTAGTTTTAAAGGCGTCCTCAAGGAAACAAAATGAATTTTAATCTTTTTGGCCAAAGAGAAATCCATAAAATTCTCTGCCACCTTAGTATCGATGAATGTTTGTCCTGTGAGCACTGAGGAAAAGGAAACAGACATAGGCACGAGTAATTTTTTTTTAGTGGAGGACAGAGTTACTCCCAAGGCGATACTATTAGTAGTGATGAGCGAGTATGTTCTGTTAACCCTTTCGCTGAGTATGCTCCGGCGAGCACCGAGTAGTTACAGCTGCTTGGTGTTATATTTGAATCACTCCCGTGTGCATGATTTGCGACTGTTTTACAGTTTTAATACATGTGAGGAATGTTTATTTCTTACAAATTTCTCACATGTATTAAAGCTGTCAAATAGTTGCAAATCATGCACACGGGAGTGATTCAAACATAACACCGAGCAGCTGTAAATACTTGGTGCTCGCCCGAGCATACTCGGCGAAAGTGTTAACAAAACATACTTGCTCATCAAAAACAGACAGCATAGCCAGAACAATAAACAGAATTTTTAAAAAAATTCCAAAATCAAGTTAGAAAATAGCGAAAGGCAATGGTACTCACGAGCCAAGGTTTCAAGAAAAATGCACACCAGGACACGGCCGGCCCCATTTTGTTAGAAGGAGGTAACACAGGTGCAGAATGCTGATGAACAATCACCCTCACCCACTCTCACTGGAGGGGCGATTGCCTAGCACTAAAGCTGCACACAGATGAAACTTGCAGTAGGGTGCAATTCACACACTCGCGGCACCGTGCCTAGCCAGCATCCTATTACACGCTCCTACTATTCGATTAGGCGTGGTGTGCATTTTTCTAGAAACCTTAGCTGGTGAGTACCATTGCCTTTTGCTATTTTCTAATTTGATTTTGGAATTTTTTAAAAATCCTGTTTATTGTTCTGGCTATGCTGTCTGTTTTTAATGTTAGAGTAGGGACTCGCAAAACCGTGAGGACCCTTGACGATGGGTTGCGAGCTTACGTATTTTGGCCAAAATATTAATTAATACCTCATATGATATTTTTTGCTCTTTTTTATCTGCCGGGGCACGGCCAGGCCCAATAATGGTGACCTTGTGAGTTGGGGCTTTGCAACTCTGTGATGCACGGATAGGGTGACGGGCATCCCGCCTAATCGAATAGTAGGGGCATGTAATAGGATGCTGGCTAGGCACGGTGCCGTGAGTGGGTGAATTGCACCCTACTGCAAGTTTCATCTGTGTGCAGCTTTAGTGCTAGGCAATCGCCCCTCCAGTGAGAGTGGGTGAGGGTGATTGTTCATCAGCATTCTGCACCTGTGTTACCTCCTTCTAACAAAAGGGGGCCGGCCGTGTCCTGGTGTGCATTTTTCTTGAAACCTTGGCTGGTGAGTACCATTGCCTTTCGATACTTGCTCATCACTATTAGTGATGAGTGTAGCGCCGGCGTCCCTGCCCTCTGCTAGGCAGGGACGCTGTTCCCCTCACCCCTCTGCTCCGAGCCCGGCGTCCTCCTCCCGCTCTGCTGGCAGCGCGCGCTCCTTCTCGGCCACTGTGCTTAGGGCGCGTGCGCGCTCCCTCCCTCTTAAAGGGGCCGCGCGCGCCGTCCTAAGGAGTCCCCGGCCGATGGCCGGAGGACTTCACCATATATAAGGCACCTCCTCCAAAATGGAGGTGCCCGAGCAATGTTGTTGCACTGTTCACTACTCTGCTTCAGCCCTCAGGTCCCGTTGCCAGTTACCTGCCAGTTACCTGCCAGAAACCTGCCAGTTTGCTGTCTGTTTCCTGCCTGACATTCCTCCTACCTGCTTGCTAGCCTGAGGTCCGACGGTCTGCCTTCCTACTCCTGTCAGTCTGTCTATGGACCAGCTTGCCCGCTCACCTGGGAGCGCACATCTGCTACCTGCCTGCTATCCTACCTGGAGGCTCCGCCATCACGTGCTGTGACCACCTGCCATTCCAGAGACTCCTGCCCGCTCACCTGGGAGCGCACATCTGCTACCTGCCTGCTAGCCTACCTGGAGGCTCCGCCGTCACGCGCTGTGACCACCTGCCATTCCAGAGACTCCTGCCCGCTCACCTGGGAGCGCTCATCTGCTGCCTGTCTGTTGGCCTACCTGGAGGCTCCGCCGTCACGTGCTGTGACCACCTGCCATTCCAGAGACTCCTGCCCGCTCACCTGGGAGCGCTCATCTGCTGCCTGTCTGTTGGCCTACCTGGAGGCTCCGCCGTCACATGCTGTGACCACCTGTTTATCCAGAGACCCTCGCTTGCTCACCTGGGAGCACACATCTACCATCTGCCTGCTAGCCTACCTGGAGGCTCAGCCATCACAGGTCGTACCTACCCTTTACCCAGAGACTGCCCCGGTCACTTGCCGTGACCTCCTGCCCGTTCATCCAGAGACTGCCCCGGTCACTTGCCGTGACCCCCTGCCCGTTCATCCAGAGACTGCCCCGGTCACTTGCCGTGACCCCCTGCCTGTTCATCCAGAGACTACCCCGGTCACTTGCCGTGACCTCCAGCCAGTTCACCCAGAGACTGTCCCGGTCACCTGCTGTGACTGCCTGCCCGTCTTCCCTGGTCGCCACCCGCTCCCTTACAAGGACCGCCCCCTTGTATAGTAGCTGAGAGGTTCCGCCTCCCAGACCCGTTACAGTTTGCTCGGGCCATGGAACCCGGTGGCACCCAAGCTCCCTCACTCTCGGACCTGTGTCATGAACTGTCCCTTCAGAGGTCCCAACAGGAGTCCATCCTGGGTCACCTGCGGAATGTCAATTCTCGCCTGGACACTCTGACTGCTCCACCAGCAACCACCGCCAGTGCCATGACTCGCAATCCGGCAGCTCCGCTGCCCACCAATACTATGGTATCCTACCCCGGACCCCGGCTTTCTGCACCTCCTCGCTTCGGAGGCGACTCCGCTCAGGCTCGGGGCTTTATAAATCAGTGCACCCTGCACTTTGAACTCCTGTCCCACCAGTTTAACTCCGACCGGGCCAAAATTGCCTTCATCATGTCCCATCTCACCGGGGAGGCCCTGGCCTGGCTAAATCCTCTATGGGAGAGAGGAGACCCTCTGGTGTCCGACTTGCCTGCCTTTCTCACGGCTTTCCGGAAAGTCTTCGACGAACCTGGACGGAAGACCTCATCCGCATCATCTCTGCTACGCCTCCGTCAGGGAAGTCTCACCGTGGGCCAATATGCCATACGGTTCCGTACCCTTGCCTCGGAGCTGGCCTGGGATAACGACGCTCTGGTATCTGTCTTCTGGGAGGGTCTGTCCGGCCGTATTAAAGATGAACTCGCCGGTCGAGACATTCCTACCACTCTCGATGACCTAATAACTCTTGCCACCCGGATTGACCTACGGTTCCAGGAGCGTGCCAAAGAAGTCACCCGTGAGAGGAGGTTTCCACGTCTAGCTCCTACTTTTCAGAAATCCGTCACTCCCTCTGTTTCTCCCCAGGTACACTCTCCTGAGCCTATGCAGGTCGACCAGACCAAGATGGTCAAAACCCGTCAGGACTTACGCCGTGCCGAGGGGAGCTGCTTCTACTGTGGCAGTAAGGAGCACTGGATCCGTACCTGCCCGGAGAGGTCGGGAAACGCCTGTGTCTAGGTTCGCTCAGAGAGGTCGACCTAAACAAGAATAAATCCTCTCCATCTCTGCTGCTGTCAGTCTCAATTATCTGCGGGGAGAATCGTTATTTCGAACTAGCCCAACTTGACTCTGGAGTGGCCGGGAATCTTATTTCACAGGCCCTGGTAGAAAAATACCGCATTCCCACCAAACCTCTGGCTATACCATTATCTGTCGCTGCTGTGGATGGGGGCCTCTTACCACGTCCCATCCAACTCATCACCGAATCCATAACTCTGCAGGTGGGAATGCTGCATTCTGAGAGCATCTCTTTTAATGTTCTGCCTGGACTCTCTCACGCCCTCTTACTAGGTCTACCTTGGCTCCAGAGACATGCACCCGTGCTTGACTGGCAGACCGGAGAAGTCCTTCGCTGGGGACAGGACTGTCATAAGACTTGTTTGGTTCCTGTTCATCCCGCCCGTCCTTCTCCTACCCCAACTAATCTACCTGGACTTCCGATTCCCTATTGGTCATTTGCTGATGTCTTTAATAAAAAGGAGGCAGAGACATTACCCCCTCATAGACCATACGACTGTCCTATCGACCTGTTACCCGGTACTACTCCTCCCCGTGGGCGTATTTACCCATTGTCCGCTGCTGAGACCCGGTCGATGTCCGAATATATTGAGGAGAATTTGGCCAGGGGATTCATCCGGAAATCTACCTCCCCGGCGGGAGCAGGCTTCTTTTTCGTAAAAAAGAAGGACGGCTCTCTCCGTCCCTGTATAGACTATAGAGGCCTTAACCAGATCACGGTGAAGAATAAGTACCCCCTTCCGCTCATTCCAGAATTATTTGATCGTCTGAGGGGGGCTAGAATCTTCACCAAACTGGACCTCCGTGAGGCGTACAACCTGGTCCGTATCCGTCAAGGGGATGAATGGAAGACTGCATTCAACACCCGGGACGGCCACTATGAATATCTGGTAATGCCCTTTGGTCTCTGTAATGCTCCTGCCGTCTTTCAAGAGTTGGTCAATGACATCTTCCGGGACCTTCTCTACTCCTGCGTAGTGGTGTACCTGGACAACATCTTGGTCTTCTCTCCGGATCTCCAGACTCACCGGAGAAACGTTCGTCAGGTCCTGCTCAGGCTCAGGCAGAATCACCTCTTCGCTAAATATGAGAAGTGCCTCTTTGAGCAGACCTCGCTTCCGTTTTTGGGCTACATTATTTCTCAGACCGGCCTACGAATGGATCCAGAGAAACTGTCTGCCATCGAGAAATGGCCCCGACCGGAGGGGTTGAAGGCCATTCAGCGGTTCCTGGGCTTCGCCAACTACTACCGCCTCTTCATACCGCACTTCTCTTCCCGGACTGCCCCAATTTCCGCGCTCACCCGTAAGGGCACTAATCCCAGAGAGTGGCCGCCCGAAGCAGAGGAGGCCTTTCTTTCCTTAAAACAGGCCTTCTCTTTCGCCCCGGTGCTGCATCGCCCAGATGGCAACAAGCAGTTCTTCCTGGAGGTCGACGCCTCCTCCTCTGGAGCCCGAGCGGTACTTACCCAAAAATCATCTTCCGGGAGAATGGTAACTTGTGGCTTCTTCTCCAAACTCTTCTCCTCTTCTGAGCGCAACTATTCCATAGGAGATCGAGAGTTATTGGCCATCAAGCTGGCATTGGAGGAGTGGCGTTACCTGCTCGAAGGGGCTCTTCACCCGGTAATAATTTACACTGACCACAAGAACTTGGCTTACCTCCAGCATGCCCAGAGACTTAACCTGCGCCAAGCTCGGTGGTCCTTGTTTTTTGCTCGCTTTGATTTTATTCTTCATTTTCGCCCGGCTGACAAAAACATCAAGGCGGACGCCTTGTCCCAATCCTTTCTGGTGTCTGATCTCGAGGAAGAACCAAAACACATCATCGATCCCGCCAGAGTAATGCAGGTGGCTCCCGTGAGTCTAAATCGTCTCCCTCCCGGTAAGACGTTCGTATCAGTACCTGATCGGGAGAAGATCCTACACTGGGGTCACTCGTCTAAACTAGCTGGCCACGCCGGTCAGAAAAAGACCCTCCAGCTTATTACCCGGCACTACTGGTGGCCTACCCTGCACAAGGACGTAATAGACTTTGTTTCTGCCTGTGTGTCCTGCGCCCGTAACAAGGTTCCGAGACATCTGCCAGCCGGTCGCCTCCTTCCGCTCCCAGTACCTGCTGCCCCCTGGCAGCATATAGCAATGGACTTTATAACTGATCTCCCCGTCTCTGCCGGTTGTACGGTCATTTGGGTGGTTGCTGACCGCTTTTCCAAGATGGCTCATTTCGTTCCCCTGCCAGGCCTCCCGTCTGCACCCGAGCTGGCTAAAGACTTTATCCGCCACATCTTCCGTCTTCATGGCCTGCCCCTCCACATCGTGTCGGATCGTGGGGTACAGTTCACCTCACGCTTCTGGAGAGCCACTTGTAAACTGCTAGACGTCACCCTGGACTTCTCCTCCGCTTACCACCCACAGTCTAATGGTCAAGTGGAGCGGATCAATCAGAACCTGACCAGTTACCTCCGGCACTTCGTTAATGCCCACCATTCAGACTGGGTGGATCTCCTGCCATGGGCCGAATTTTCTTACAACAATCACGAGAGCGAATCTTCCTCCAAATCCCCGTTTTTTGTTGTCTTCGGTCAGCATCCTCGGATCCCATTTCCCGTCTCCACCTCGGTGGACAATCCGGCTGCGGAATCTCTTGTTAACAAATTTTCCTCCATATGGGAGAGTACCCGATCCGCACTCCTTCTGTCATCCAAGCTTATGAAAAGACATGCTGACAAAAAACGTCTGGATCCTCCTCAATTCCGTCCAGGGGATAAGGTCTGGCTCTCGTCCAAGTATGTCCGGCTCAAGATTCCTTCCTATAAGTTAGGGCCTCGGTTCATCGGTCCTCTGGAGGTCATCAGTCAGATCAACCCGGTGGCCTATAAATTGAAACTCCCGGCCAACTTGCGGATCCCTAACTCCTTCCATGTATCTCTCCTCAAACCTGTGGTACTTAACTCTTTTTCCAAGTCTACAGGTACGCCTCCTGCTCCGGTTTCCGCTGAAAACAAATTTGAGGTAGAGAACATTCTGGCCACCAAAAGGGTAAGAGGGAAGACCTTTTTTCTAGTAGATTGGAAGGGGTTTGGTCCTGAAGAGAGAACGTGGGAGCCCCGGGAGAACATCCATGCCCCTCTCATCCTAGCTAAATTTCTCTCTGGCCTAAAAAAGGGGGGGGCCTAAAGGGGGGGGTACTGTAGCGCCGGCGTCCCTGCCCTCTGCTAGGCAGGGACGCTGTTCCCCTCACCCCTCTGCTCCGAGCCCGGCGTCCTCCTCCCGCTCTGCTGGCAGCGCGCGCTCCTTCCCGGCCACTGTGCTTAGGGCGCGCGCGCTCCCTCCCTCCTAAAGGGGCCGCGCGCGCCGTCCTAAGGAGTCCCCGGCCAATGGCCGGAGGACTTCACCATATATAAGGCACCTCCTCCAAAATGGAGGTGCCCGAGCAATGTTGTTGCACTGTTCACTACTCTGCTTCAGCCCTCAGGTCCCGTTGCCAGTTACCTGCCAGTTACCTGCCAGTTACCTGCCAGAAACCTGCCAGTTTGCTGTCTGTTTCCTGCCTGACATTCCTCCTACCTGCTTGCTAGCCTGAGGTCCGACGGTCTGCCTTCCTACTCCTGTCAGTCTGTCTATGGACCAGCTTGCCCGCTCACCTGGGAGCGCACATCTGCTACCTGCCTGCTAGCCTACCTGGAGGCTCCGCCGTCACGTGCTGTGACCACCTGCCATTCCAGAGACTCCTGCCCGCTCACCTGGGAGCTCACATCTGCTACCTGCCTGCTAGCCTACCTGGAGGCTCCGCCGTCACGCGCTGTGACCACCTTCCATTCCAGAGACTACTGCCCGCTCACCTGGGAGCGCTCATCTGCTGCCTGTCTGTTGGCCTACCTGGAGGCTCCGCCGTCACATGCTGTGACCACCCATTTATCCAGAGACCCTCGCTTGCTCACCTGGGAGCACACATCTACCATCTGCCTGCTAGCCTACCTGGAGGCTCAGCCATCACAGGTCGTACCTACCCTTTACCCAGAGACTGCCCCGGTCACTTGCCGTGACCTCCTGCCCGTTCATCCAGAGACTGCCCCGGTCACTTGCCGTGACCCCCTGCCCGTTCATCCAGAGACT
Source organism: Phyllobates terribilis (assembly GCF_046119375.1). Lineage (NCBI taxonomy): Eukaryota > Metazoa > Chordata > Amphibia > Anura > Dendrobatidae > Phyllobates > Phyllobates terribilis. The sequence goes on along the minus strand of NW_027362761.1, from coordinate 32,835,400 downwards.
GCCCCGGTCACTTGCCGTGACCCCCTGCCCGTTCATCCAGAGACTACCCCGGTCACTTGCCGTGACCTCCAGCCCATTCACCCAGAGACTGTCCCGGTCACCTGCTGTGACTGCCTGCCCGTCTTCCCTGGTTGCCACCCGCTCCCTTACAAGGACCGCCCCCTTGTATAGTAGCTCAGAGGTTCCGCCTCCCAGACCCGTTACAATGAGCGAGCATGCTCGCTACTGCTTGGTGCTCGCCCGAGCATCTCACTACTCCAGATGCTCGGCGCTCGCCGAGTATTTCCGGGGTTGCTCGGCGGGAGCTCGGGTCCCCTCCCTGCATGTTTGGCGCTCTTTAGAGCGCCAATCAACATGCAGGGATTGCCTGCCACTCACTGTAATGCCGTAGCCATGTTGGCATTACAGTGATTGGCTGGCCGCATAGCGTCATCGGGTCTATATCAGACCTGGTGCCACCATGTTCGTCACAGTCACTCCGGAATTAGACAATGTAGGGAGAGGTGCTGCTGCGTCAGGGAGAGATTTGCTTGTGTATTACGTAGTGTAGGGAGAAAAACCGTACATTACACATATCCATCTTAACAAACAGTCCTTTTGAAGACTAACTAATCCATCTGCAGAGACATCAGGCAGGCAGTGTATATAGGCAGGCAGGGTATATAGCAGACTGCAGTGTATATAGCACAAGAGGCTCCATTCCAATTCTGCCTTCTGCTGCTGTTAGATATTTCTATACAAAGGCCCAGGTCTCAGGGGCCAGGAATACTTTTCTTTGGATCTTAATCCTCATTATTTGCTTAAAAAGCAATCCAGAGAACATTGTTTTTCTGCGCCATTTGCTTGTTGGCACTGCAGAATACAGCCAGGTCCTTTCCATATTACAGTGCTAGAAATGCAGCTATTTAAAACTGTGTTTTCTCCATCAAACGGATCACATATACGTTGTCAGAAAATACTGCCATTTTTGGCCTCCATTAAAAATTTCCTTTAGTGTGTCAGTGAAGCAATTCACAGTAGTTTGCTGGTAATGGTGCATACAGCGGCCGAGGACAAGGCCGTGGGCAAGTTGAAATTGTGCCACAACAAACACCCACATCTTCTCGCCTGACCTTCCTGTCCCAATTTCTAGGGGACCTCAGCACACCACTATTGAACCCAGAGCAGTGTCAAAAGGTTGTTGGTTGGATAGTGGATAATGCTTCCAGTCACTTAGCCACCACCACCACCACCCTGCCTTCCACATGATCAAGTCTCAGTAGCCGTGAGTCTGGACCGCATATTCCTCACCCTGATCCTACTTCCTCCCACCATGCCGAGTGCCCAGAGACAACTGATCCCACACTTGGACACTCTAAAGAGCTGTTCACTTTTCCATTTATAGATTCGGGCCTCTCGCCCGTTCCACTTGAAGCGGGGCAAGAGGAGATCGCGTGCAGCGATGCCCAAATATATGAGCAGCCAAGGTCACATGAAGGCGACGGTGGGAAATTGTCACAAGAGGTGGACAATGATGAGACACAATTGCCAGAAAGTCAGGAGGAGGACCAGGGTGCGGAAGTGGAAGACGAGGTGGTGGATGATATAGTAACTGACCCAACCTGGCAGGAGGACATGCAGAGTGACAACAACAGCACACAGGGGGAGGGAGGCAGAGCACCCCAACAGGCAGGAAGAAGCAGTGTGGTGGCCGCAGACAGAAGGCAGGCAACCGTTCCCAGTAACACCAACACAAAGGAAGTTGCCAGTACAACTGTTAGGTCTTCCCTGGTTGTTTTTTAAAGACTCTGCCGATAACCCCAAAAAGGCCATTTGCACCACCTGCCAGGCCAGCATCAACAGGGGTGACAAAACGACCAGCCTGACCACCACCAGCATGATCAGGCACATGGCAGCAAAGCACCTGACCTTGTGGGCCAGACCCCAGGGTCCAGGAACAGTGTCTGCAGGTGGCACCATTGCTTCTTATGCTGTTGTGCACACAAGCCAATCCCCTGTCCATGGTGCATGCGAAGATGCCTCCTGCCCTACACCTGTCGTTGCACACTCTCAAGTAGCAGCATCAGCAAGCACGTCCATGTCCTTGTCCTAGCTTAGCGTTCAGTTGTCCATACCCCAGTCTTTGAAATGCAAGCGCAAATATGTAGCCAACGCCCCACAGGCCACACTACTAAATTCTCACATTTCACGACTGCTTGCGCTCGAAATGTTGCCTTTTAGGCTCGTGGAGATGGAAGCATTCCGCCACCTTTTGGCGGCGGCCGTCCCTTGGTGCTCGGACCCCAGCCGCCACTATTTCTCCTGGTGTGCCGTCCCTGCATTACACAAGCACGTGTCCCAAAACATTAGTCGTGCCCTCAACAATGCAGTTACCGGTAAAGTCCACCTAACCACGGACACGTGGACAAGTGCTTGTTCGCAGGGACAGTACATCTCGCTGACGGCACACTGGGTTAACATAGTGGAAGCCGGGACCCAGTCGGACCTTGGGACGGAACACGTCCTCCCGACGCCAAGGATTGCGGGCCCTAGGTCAATCAGGGTTGCTCCCACGGTCTACAGCTCCTGCACCTCATCCTCGTCAGCCTCCTCCTCTTCAGCCTCCATCTCCGAAATGACCACATCAGTCACAAGCTGGAAGCACTGCAGCACTGCCTCGGCCAAGCGGCAACAGGCTGTGCTGAAGCTAATATGCTTAGGTGACAAACCGCACAATGCTGAAGAGTTGTGGACAGCTCTGAAAGAGCAAGCAGATCTGTGGCTCACACCGCTGAACTTACAGCCAGGCATGGTCGTGTGTGACAATGGCTGGAACCTGGTGGTGGCTCTGAGGCGAGGCGAGCTCACACACGTACCATGCCTTGCTCATGTGCTAAACCTCGTGGTTCAGCGGTTTCTCAAATCCTACCCGGAGCTGCCAGATCTGTTTGTTAAAGTATGCCGCCTGTGTGCCCATTTTAGAAAGTCAACTACAGCTTCCCCCGCCCTTGCCGTGTTTCAGCAGCATTTGCAGCTTCCGCTCACAGACTGGTGTGTGATGTCCCCACGTGGTGGAACGCTACACTGCAGATGTTGGGAAGGATTTGTGAGCAGAAGAGGGCAGTTGTTGAGTACCAGCATCAACAAGGCCGTCGGAATTCAGTTCAGACTCCACACATAAGACCTCAGGAGTGGACTTGGATGTCAGACATATGTACCATCCTCCAAAACTTTGAGGACTCCACCAAGATGGTGAGCGGCGATGACGCCAATAATTAGCGTCACCATCCCGCTTCTCTGTCTTCTGAAACTCTCTCTGCTCACAATCAAAGAGGATGCATTGCAGGCGGAGCATGATGAGATGGAGCAAGGAACCATATAGGGTGATTACACACAGCCTAGCCTCATCTCATCCCAACGTGGATTGGGTGACAATGAGGAAGAGGAGGAGGAGGAAGGACAGGAGCTAGTTTCATGCACTATAGACGGTACTACCTGCACAGCTGTCATACCGTCTGTTCAGAGTGGATGGCCAGAGGACAGAAAGAAGGAGGAGGAATAGGAGGAGGAGAGCATGGTCAGTCATCCTCTTGGTGAGGACACGGAAGTCTTGCCTGTTAGTAGTCTGGCACACATGGTTGAGTTTATGTTACGCTGCATTTCCCATGACCCTCGCGTTCTCAAAATGTTGGGTGACAGTCATTACTGGTTGTTGACACTTCTAGACCCACGCTACAAGGAAAACTTTATATATCTTATTCCTGAGGCGGACAGGTCTACAAAAATGGGGCAGTACCAGAAGGCCCTTGTTGCGGAACAATTAAAAAAATTCCCATCTGAAAACGCTGGCGGCAGAGGGCACACTTCGTTGGACAACCAAGGAGTACAGGCGAGAGAGACACAACTGCAATCCAACAGACCTCAGACCCTCCCATCACACAGGCCCTGAGGCGCGGGGTACTCTCACAAGGAGTGCAAAGTTTTGGAAGATGCTGAGGGAGTACCTTGCCGACCATACCAACGTCCTCTGTGATTCCTCTGTGCCTTATAATTATTGGGTATCCAAGCTGGATACGTGGAATGAAGTGGCTCTCTATGCCTTGGAGGTCCTGGCCTGCCCTGACACCAGTGTTTTATCAGAGCGGGTTTTTAGTGCTGCTGGTGGAATTATAATTGATAAGCGCATCCGCCTGTCAACTGAAAATGCTGAAAGACTGACTTATAAAAATGAGCAAGGGCTAGATAGGGCCAGACTTCTCAACACCACCGAATGATAGCAGCGTAACAAACTCAAATCCAGTGTCTTTTCTTGGGAGGTGTATTCCCATGCACCTTTTCACACCCAGACATGGGTATACGCTTCCTGATTTTGGCTATTTGCTCTTGTCCTCCTCCATCTCCTCATCCTCCACCACCATATCACCAGGGTGACTGTGGTTCATGATGCAACACCCACATAATTTTTTTAAAGGGTGTTTATGATGCCCGTAAAAAAAATTTTTATACAGTATGTTCATGTATACCCCCCAGGGGTAAATGTTTGTCAGCCCATACACTTAGTGCATGTGCATTACAAATAAAGGAGGCCCGCTCCTTTCTAATGGGAAAAATTTTTTTGTGAGGCCCTCGTCCACGTCTCTTCCAAGGGGCATTGAAGTGATTCCAAATTTTTGGCAGCCCTTGCATAAGCCAACACTATGGGAGACTCTCTCCTTTCTAATGGGAATTTGTCGTTACTGTGGCCCTGCTCTATGTGTCTTTAAATTCTTTGTGGGGTTTTTCCTAAAATTGGTCAGCCTTTGGACTCACTGCATACCCTATAACTGTATAGCAGACTCTCTCCTTTCTTATGGGAATTTGTCGTTACTGTGGCCCTGCTCTGTGTGTCTTTAAATTCTTAGTGGGGTTTTTCCTAAAATTGGTCAGCCTTTGGACTCACTGCATACCCTATAACTGTATAGCAGACTCTCTCCTTTCTTATAGGAATGTGTCATTTCTGTGGCCCTGCTCTGTGTGTCTTTAAATTCTTAGTGGGGTTTTTCCCAAATTTTGGCAGCCCTTGCACTCACAGCATGGGCATTACCACTATAGGAGACCTACTCCTTTATAATGGGAACATTTTTTTTACTGAGACCCTCCTCTATGTCTCTTCAATGGGGTATTGGGTTGCGTCTAAATTTTTGGCAGCCCTTGCAGTCACTGGATATGCAATAAAAGTATAGGAGACCCACTTGTTAATAATGGGAACAACAAAGCATAGCCGGCTGATGGCTCTCTAACAATAGCGAGGGCCAACTGCTGGCCTTTTAAGAATAGTAAGGTCAGTCTGATGGCCCTATAAAAATAGGCTTTATAACTTTCAGAGTCCCTCCATCATAAATAAAACAGGATGTGTCCAATGATGTGTCACACACCACATTGCCAGATAAGGTTTTAAAATGTTAAAATGACATTTCCCGGTGAATGCATTTGTCTTAAAAAAATAAGGTAAAAAAAACAAAACAATAGGATCTTTCTTTAGTATAAAAAACAGCGTCACCAATTTAACCTCAATGTAATCACATTGTTCAGCTCCAGCACCTCCTCCTCCATCTCCGACCACATCAGTCACAAGCTGACAGCACTGCAGCACTGCCTTGGCCAAGCGGCAACAGGCTGTGCTTAAGATAACATGCTTAATGCTTAATTGACAAACCGCCCAGCGCTGCAGAGCTGTTGAAAGCTGTAACACAGCAGCCTGATCTGTGGCTCTCACCGCTGAACATACAGCCAGGCATGATCGTGTGTGACAATGGGCGGAACCTGGTGATGGAGAAATGACACCCAGAGTAGATACGGTTTCCCTCTATGCCAGTCCTTTCAACGAGCTCAATACAACTCTCATCAAAAAAAGCTGTGGACTGGCTCCGTACCGTCCCTGGCCACATTCACCTGTCCACGTGTTTGTGGGTAGGTGGTCCTTCCCAGTAAGTGCACTGGGGAGGGCACGGGTAATGTTGTGGGACCCGTGCTTGTGGAAGGCGGAGACGATACCGGAAAAAATAATGGCGGCTGGGGACCGAGTATGGACACCCGGCCGCCGCCGGCATGAGGTTGTGAAAAGCTTCTGCCTCCACGAGCCTAAAAGGCCACATTTCAAGCGAAAGCAGCTTTAGAGAACTTCCTGGGAGAAATGACAGCTGGGTAGATATGGTTTCCCAAGTCCTTTTACAAAGCTAAAGAATATGGCTGTGGAGAAATGCAACTCAGCAAAAAAAGCTGTGGACTGGCTCTGTACCGTACCTGGCCACATTCTCCTGTCCACGTGTTTGTGGTTAGGCGGTCCTTCACAGTAAGTGCACTGGGGAGGGCATGGGTAATGTTGTGGGACCCGTGCTTGTGGAAGGTGGCGACGACACCGGGAGAAACAGTGGCGGCTGGGGACTGAGTATGTACACCCGGCCACCGCCGGCATGAGGTTGTGAAACGCTTCCGCCTCCATGAGCCTAAAAGGCCATATTTCAAATGCAAGCAGCTGCCCAGAAATCTGGCAGTTTAGTGTTGCAGGTGGGTGGCTGGCTGCATACTTGCGCTTGCATTCCAAGTAACAGAAAACTAAGCAGATGATGGCCTCTATCATCATCATGGCCTCACCTTGGCACTATAAATTCTCCTGAAGGAGAAGCCAGACCCCACCAGTGGAGTCTCCGGTTCTCTAGTGGGCCCCTCCAACCTTGCCGAGAAGTAGCCCTGGCTAAAAAAAGTGTGGTGGAAGGTTCCCGGACACTCTTTGGCTGCTTTTTTAATGTGGATCGGACATGCTTATGCATGTTATTTCTTAAACCGCATTGCAGATCAGGCCATTGTCCAACTCTGTATTCATGAAATTAAATGCACAAAGAAAGATGTTTGTGTGTTAAAGCACCACCGACAAGTGTGAGTTGATGTTGGACGGGCTGCCATTGCTTCTGCAACAAGCTGCATTAGAGTACTTCCTGAGAGAAATGTCACCCAGGGTAGATACGGTTTCCCTCTATGCCATTCCTTTCACCAAGCTAAATACAACTCTCAGCAAAAAAAGCTGTGGACTAGCTCCGTACCGTCCCTGGCCACATTCACCTTTCCACGTGTTTGTGGGTAGGCGGTCCTTCCCAGTAAGTGCACTGGGGAGGGCACTGGTAATGTTGTGGGACCCATGCTTGTGGAAGGCGGAGACGACACAGGGAGAAACAGTGGCGGCTGGGGACCGAGATTGGCACCCGGCCGCCGCCGGCATGAGGTTATGAAAAGCTTCCGCCTCCACGAGCTTAAAGGCCACATTTCAAGTGCAAGCAGCTGTCAAAAAATTGGCAGTATAGTATTGCAGCCTGTGGGTGGGTGGCTGGCTGCATACTTGCGCTTGCATTCCAAGGAATGGGGTAGGGACAACTGAACGCTGCACTGGGACAAGGACGTGGACGGTGATTGTTGCAAGTCTGCAACAACAGATGCATGGTGGGAGGCATCTTCGCATGCGCCAAGGATCACTTATGATGGGCACACTTTTAGGCAGTGACCTGGGATTCAGAAATGCTTCCAGAGGTCTTCCCCATGCTGTTCCCATGTCTTTTCAGCACTGTATGCATGTGTCTGATGATGTCTCACACACCACATGGCCAGATAAGGTTGTAAAATGTTAAAATGACATCTCCCATTGAATGCATTTGTCACGGTTGAAAGCAATACAAAAGTGAAAAAACGCATCAAAAACGCTACATGTGAACATAGCCCAATGTGTGGAGGAGTATTTTTGGTATTGGTTATTTATTTTGCCTTATATACAAGTCATTACCCTGGAAAGGATGTTTCTTAATATATTTCCCAGGAAAATCCATTTTGGTTTTGTTTTTGTATGTTTTATTGTGAGTCCGTAAAAGTGCCGTAATACTCTGACAACGTTGTTGACAACAGTGACCTAGGAGTCAGAAATGCTTCCAGGGTTCTTCCCCATGCTGTTCCCATGTCATTTGAGCACTGTTCCCATCGATTTGGGCAAATTTAAGGCCCTCTGCAGACCGCCGGGGGGAGCCGCCTGAAAAATGCTCAAATTTCCCATAGACTTACATTGGGCTCGTTGCTCGGGTCGAGCACCCGAGTATTACAATTTGCTCTACCCGAGCAACGAGTACCCGAGCAATTTAGTGCTCGCTCATCACTAGATACTATCCTTTTCACCTAGGGTTGGAAGTATCCCTGTTTGGCCTTTAGTTTGGAACAATTTGTGGGAGAGTGATCCCACTCACCACAATATAAACAGAGTTCTTGTGAAAGTTGATGGGATCTTTTGGCATGTGACAATTTCTTCTGACTAGTATGCATGAGTTCTAGTGCTGCCGGTCTGGAATGGGATTTTGAAGATGCTACTGGAAGTGAAACATGTGCATCCAGAGTTTTTTCCCTAGATCTTTCTTTAAAGCTCTAGCCTACACAAATAGGAAAGGAAATTAAATCAAGTGAAGAAGGCAAATCTATAGCCACAAGTTAATCTTTGACATGACTGAACAGGCATAGAAGACAACCAGAAGAACAACACTGCTCTAGGTCAATTTAGCAGTAGTGTTGAGCCACCCCCGTAGTGTTCGGGTTCGGTTCGTCGAACATCGGCATGTTCGCCGAACGGTTCGTCAAATGGTTCATCGAACACCGTCGAACACCGTTAAAACCAATGGCAGGCAAACAAAAACACATAGAAACACATAGAAAACACATAGAAAACACCTTCAAATGTGTCCAAAAGCTGACAAACTGCTCAGAAGACACAACTAACACATGGAAAAGTGACAAGTACATATAGTCATATGAAAAGAAAAGAGGTGGAGGAGTAAAAGGAGGAGGAGACACAGATATAGGCATGTCATGCCCTTCTAAAACCAAGAAAGGCTGGAGTAAAAATCTAAAATCAGCCTACCAACACCCAGACGTCGGGACAAGAAAATTAAAAAAATAAATATCTTTAGGTAGAATGGCGGTTCCATTCAGAACACTTTCCTTACAAGACGTAGTGGTATCCCCATTGGGAGTTGTGCCAAAAACGGAACCCAATACATTCGGACTAATCCACCATTTGTCATATCCAAGGGGCAGGTCAGTAAATGACAACATCAACGCGGAACCAAGTACAGTAGTATATACTGGATCTCCTTTGACAAGGCAATCAGGCGGGTCAAGAAGTTGGGAAGGGGCACCCTAATGGCCAAAACAGACATTGAGGGGGCATTCCATTTGCTTACTACCTGTGCCTCCGAATAGTGTCCACCTATTGGGCTGCTTCTGGGAAGGAGCATACTATATAGATCACTGTTTGCCCATGGGGTGCTCCATATCTTGCTCACTATTTGAGGCGTTTAGTTGCTTCCTCGAATGGGACGACATAGACGTTTCTAAGGGGGCACATATTATCCATTACCTCGATGACTTCTTTTGCCTGGGCCCAAAAGATTTGCCACAGTGTGAATACACGCGGTAGTCCACCTGTGAGAAGGAGAGAGCTGGAGGGAGAGCGGACACCACAGAGCCGAGGGGTTAGATGGAGAACAGAAGAAGAAAAGAGGGCGAGGGAGCTAAGCGAGTACGGTGGAAGGCCGACCTGAGCTCCCCCACGTTCCTGCTGGGCGGGGAACAGCCCTGGGAAGAAAAGCCGCTTGCGCATCCCTTTGAGGTTACGGGCGCGAGTGGGCAGAGGGACTATGCTGGAGTGCGAAGCCAATACGGCCAGTCAGTTCCTGCCCGTGTGACCTCCGTGTCGCCGGGTTTGTGCCAGAGCCGCGGTGGACCCTGACGGCCAGACCCCCTCTCCCAACACTGGTGCTTGTCCGCTGGTGTGTCGAGACCCCCCCGCGGTGGAGGCAGGTCTAAGCTCTGTAATTTAAATTGGCTCTGTAATTTGAATAAGTACACTTTAAATCCTTTTACAAGGATCTATTGGAGGGCAAGTCTGGTGCCAGCAGCCGCGGTAATTCCAGCTCCAGTAGTATCCACTAAAGCTGCTGCAGTTAAAAAGCTTTTATAAGGATCGAGCTTGGTGGTCCGCCGCAAGGTGTGCTACCGCCAGTCCCAGCCCCTTTGCCTTCCCTGATGCTCTTGACTGAGTGACCCGGGGGCCCGAAGCGTTTCCTTTGAAAAAATGAAGTGTCCAAAGCACAGGTGGTGTAGCTTGCTTAACAGCTGGGCTACTCCGCTGACTAGCAGACACTGCTACTGGGCCCAAAGTATTGCCTGGGCTAGATGCAGTTAAAAATTTGTAATTAGATCTACAGGCGGTGTAGCTTGCTTAACAGCTGGGCTACTCCGCTGACTATGAGACACTGCTACTAGGCCCAAAGTATTGCCTGGGCTAGATGCAGTTAAAAATTGTTATTAGATACAAAGGCGGTGTAGCTTGCTTCAGATGGGCTACTCCGCTGACTATGAGACACTGCTACTAGCCCAAAAGGATTACCTGGGCTAGATGCAGTAAAAAATTGTTATTAGATACACAGGTGGTGTAGCTTGCTTCAAATGGGCTACTCCGCTGACTACGAGACACTGCTACTAGCCCAAAATGATTGGCTGGGTTAGATGCAGTAAAAAATTGTTATCAGATACACAGGCGGTGTAGCTTGCTTCACAGCTGGGCTACTCCGCTGACTAGCAGACACTGAAGCTTTCGAGCAGACCTCTGATTCCCAGGCTATAGTATGAGTAAACAGCTCTGCAGACTCAACCATCTGTGTTACCCCATACTCAGACAGGCAGCTGGAGACTTGGGAGCTGTGAGGAAGCAAGTGCGATTGGGGTGACACCTCTGAGGACTGGAGTATTTGTGATGTTGAAGTTGAAGTGGAGGAGAGCCCACTTGAAGGAGCACTTGATATCCGTTGAAGCACCTGCTGTTTTTGTGCCTCATCTGGAATTTGTAGTGATGGGCGTAAGAAAGGGATCATATCACATTGTCCACGAAAAGAAGTAGACATCTTAGTTTGGCTGGAAGATGGTCTTTCTTCTGCAGATGTTACTGTTGCTTTACCACCTACCCCAAGTACACAACCTTTTTTCCCTTTCCAACACGCCTATTCCCCTTTCCACCAGCAGAAGGCCTTTTGCCACTCATTTTGGTGGTTAACTAATTGGCAACTCTGTAGCTGTTTGCACAAAAAACGATGGATGGAAACCGAGCAGAGCTGAGTGGCCAAACTGTGGTACTAGCCCAAAAGGATTGGCTGGGTTAGATGCAGTAAAGCAATTTTATTAGATACACAGGCGGTGTAGCTTGCTTCACAGCTGGGCTACTCCAATGACTATGAGACACTGCTACTAGTCCCAAAAGGATTTCCTGGGTTAGATGCAGTAAAAAAATAGAATTAGATACACAGACGGTGTAGCTTCCTTCACAGGTGGGCTACTCCGCTGACTACCAGACACTGCTACTAGGCCCAAAAAGATTTCCTGGGTTAGATGCAGTAAAAAAATAGAATTATATGCACTGGCGGTGCAGCTTCCTTCACAGGTGGGCTACTCCGCTGACTACGAGACACTGCTACTATGCCCAAAAGGATTTACTGGGTTAGACGCAGTAAAAAATTGTTATTAGATACACAGGTGGTGTAGCTTGCTTCAGATGGGTTACTACCATCTACCAGACACTGCTACAGGCCTAAAAGGATTGGCTGGCTTAGATGCAGTAAAAAATTGGTATTAGATACACAGGTGGTGTAGCTTGCAACACAGATAGGCTACTCCAATGACTAACAGACACTGCTACAGGCCCAAAAGGATTGGCTGAGCTACATTTCACCAAATGCTGTGAAAAACACTTGCACAGAACTGGCACAGACCTGCCTGGCAAAAAGTGCTATGAACTGCTGTAACCTAGCCCTCAAAAGGGCTGCAATTAGAACTAGTCCCTACTTCCTAAACCTATCTCTCTATGTAACTGGAAATTCGCTCGCAATTCACACAGTTATACTGTATAGCGCCCACAGCAGCAGCGGTGCCGTCTAACACTCAGCTGCAGCAGTGAGAAAATGGTGGTGACGGGGAAAATGGCTGGGTCTTATAGGGCAAGGACATGTGACATATATAGCCAATGACACATGCCCTTGCTTGCGTGAAAAAAAAGCACTTCGCTGCGTGTGTGCTCTGCTGATAGGCTGACAGACTGCACCGCCCCACTGTAAATGCGGGAAAGAAAAAAAAAAATGGAGATCGGCATTATTTCTGCAGAGATCCATCCCCTGCCCCTCCCCCCGGCCACTCTACACAGAAACTGTCTATTAACATTGATTAACAGTATTACTGTGAAAAAATCCAGTTACGCTTTTGGTGCACGAACAGTTATCGAATATAAACTCGAACAGCCGAATTTTTTGCAAATCGTTCGAGTTCGTCGAACAACTCGAACACCGCACAAAACAGCTCGAATTTGAGATTGGCGAACAGTTCGAGTCGAACATCGCTCACCTCTATTTAGCAGACACGGTACAGAACTGGATGGCATAATGTCGCACAGAGTTAATCCATTGTCTTGCCCGCAGTATGGAATCAGTAGCTGAGTGAAGTTCACCTGATTCATCAAACACTTGACAAAATGCAATCAGAAAGGAGGGTAGAGAATGCATTATAGGGTCACAATCCCACAATGGCTCATCCTACATCAGGGCATCTCCAGACAATAAACAAAAATACATGACACTTTTGACCAGTAAGAAAAAAAACTGCTGAGGACACAACTCAGAGTGTATGGTGTACAGGTTCATAAAACTCTGACTGGCATTAGGATCACCATAAAAACATTCCGGAATATGCAAATATGGAGATGTTTCCCAAGCTGTGTGTTACAGGTGAGTATTAAGGTGTGACTGGTGTTGAGTAGCTGGTGGTGAATCTGCAGGAGTCTGAGGTAGTACATCCATGCAGGCTGAGAGATTTAGCACAGTCTGGACAAGTGTATGTTGGCTGACGACAAGTTGCACCACCATGCCAGACAATTAGTCATACAGTGGTGGCCAAAAGTATTGGCACCCCTGCAATTCGGTCAGATAATACTGAGTTTCTTCCTGAAAATGATTGCAATCACAAATTCTTTGGTATTATTATCTTCATTTAATTTGTCTTCAATGAAAAAACACAAAAGAGAATGAAGCAAAAATCAAGTCATTGATCATTTCACAAAAAACTCCAAAAATGGGCCAGACAAAAGTATTGGCACCCTCAGCCTAATACTTCGTTGCACAACCTTTAGCCAAAATAACTGCGAACAACCGCTTCCGGTAACCACCAATGAGTTTCTTACAATGCTCTGCTGGAATTGTAGACCATTCTTCTTTGGCAAACTGCTCCAGGTCCCTGATATTTGAAGGGTGCCTTCTCCAAACTGCCATTTTGAGATCTCACCACAGGTGTTCTATGGGATTCAGGTCTGGACTCATTGCTGGCCACCTTAGAAGTCTCCAGTGCTTTCTCTCAAACCATTTTATAGTGCTTTTGGAAGTGTGTTTTGGGTCATTGTCCTGCTGGAAGACCCATGACCTCTGAGGGAGACCCAGCTTTCTCACACTGGGCGCTACATTATGCTGCAAAATTTGTTGGTAGTCTTCAGACTTCATAATGCCATGCACACGGTCAAGCAGTCCAGTGCCAGAGGCAGCAAAGCAACCCCAAAACATCAGGGAACCTCCGCCATGTTTGACTGTAGGGACCGTGTTCTTTTCTTTGAATGCCTCTTTTTTTCCTGTACACTCTATGTTGATGCTTTTTCCCAAAAAGCTCTACTTTTGTCTCATCTGACCAGAGAACATTCTTCCAAAACGTTTTAGGCTTTCTCAGGTAAGTTTTGGCAAACTCCAGCCTGGCTTTTTTATGTTTCGAGGTAAGAAGTGGGGTCTTCCTGGGTATCCTACCATACAGTCCCTTTTCATTCAGACGCCGACGGATAGTATGGGTTGAGACTGCTGTACCCTCGGACTGCAGGGCAGCTTAAACTTGTTTGGATGTTAGTCGAGGTTCTTTATCCACCATCCGCACAATCTTGCGTTGAAATCTCTCGTCAATTTTTCTTTTCCGTCCACATCTAGGGAGGTTAGCCACAGTGCCATGGGCTTTAAACTTCTTGATGACACTGCGCACGGAAGACACAGGAACATTCAGGTCTTTGGAGATGGACTTGTAGCCTTGAGATTGCTCATGCTTCCTCACAATTTGGTTTCTCAAGTCCTCAGACAGTTCTTTGGTCTTCTTTCTTTTCTCCATGCTCAATGTGGTACACACAAGGACACAGGACAGAGGCTGAGTCAACTTTAATCCATGTTAACTGGCTGCAAGTGTGGTTTAGTTATTGCCAACACCTGTTAGATGCCACAGGTAAGTTACAGGTGCTGAAAGGAAGCAGAAATACAAAAAGCACAAATGGTGGTGTACACCAAACAAAGGACTAGAGTCTCAATCCCAAGACACAAGTGTTTGAGTCAATGGGCCTTAAATAGATCTAGTGAGATGATGTCATTGATCCATAGTGGGTGACTTGCAAAACTTGACATGGAGCTCATCAGACAGTAGTGGACCAAGGGGAAGGAAGCGGAATCCAGAATACCTGGTACAGGTGTGTAACGTCATACAATTCATACATGACTGTATGTTAGTTCTATGCCAACATTTGTAGCAAGTGGCCATATATACCTAGACCATATATACCTATTGGCCATTGCATCATTGCTTTAAGGTCTACATGGTAAATAGTACTATGCCTGACAAAGTGAAGTAGACCAAAAGATCCTCAAAAGCTAGACATCATACCGCAATCCAAAGAAATTCAGGAACAAATTAGAAACAAAGTAACTGAGATCTATCAGTCTAAAAAATGTTCTAAAGCAATTCCTAAAGCTTTAGGACTCCAGCTAACCACAGGGAGAGCCATTGTCCACAAATGGTGAAAAGGAGTGGCCAACCGACCAAAATTATCCCAAGATCACAGCGACAACTCATCCAAGAGGTCACAAAAGACCCCACAACAACATCCAAAGAACTTCAGGCCTCACTTGCCCCAGGTAAGGTCAGTGTTCATGACTTCACCATAAGAAAGAGACAGGGCAAAAATGGTATACATGGCCAAGATGAAGAGTTAAAAAAAGAAAACCACTGCTGAGCAAAAAGAACATAAAGGCTCGTCTCAGTTTTGCTAGAAAACATCTTGATGATCACAAAGATTTTTGGGAGAATACTCTGGGGATTGATGAGACAAGAGTTGAACTTTTTGGAAGGTGTATGTCCCATTACATCTGACGTAGAAATAACATAGCATTTCAGAAAAGGGACATCATACAAACAGTAAAATATGGTGGTGGTAGTGTAATGGTCTGGGGCTGTTTTGCTGCTTCAAGACCTGGAAGTGATGCTGTGGTAAATAGAACCATGAAGGAGAATGTCCAGCCATCTGTTTGTGACCTCAAGCTGAAGCGCACTTGAGTTATACAGCAGGACAATTATCCAAAACACACCAGCAAGTCCACCTCTGAATGGCTTAAGAAAAACAAAATTAAAACTCTAGAGTGGCCTAGTGAAAGTTCTGACCTTAATCCGATTGAGATGCTGTGGCATGACCTTAAAAAGGCGGTTCATGTTGGAAACCCTCCAATGTGGCTGAATTACAACAATTTTGCAAAGATGAGTGGGCCAACATTCCTCCAGAAAGACTCATTGCAGCTTTTGCTGCTAAGGGTGGCCCAAGCAGTTATTAGGTTTGGAGAGCAATCACTTTTTCACACAGGGCCCTGTAGGTTTGGATTTCCCTTTTCCCTTAATAATAAAGACCTTGTTTTAAAAACTGCATTTTGTGTTTACTTGTGTTATCTTTGTTTAATATTTCAATTTGTTTTGTGATCTGAAACATTAAAGTGTGACAAACATGCAAAAGAATAAGAAATCAGGAAGGGGGCAAACACTTTTTCACACCACTGTATAGACAATAATCAATTTTCATGTATTTAAAAATTGAATGAGACATTCAGAAAACTGGCATAACAGTAATGGCATCTTGTAAATCAAAAACTTCTAGAAATGTCTCTTTGAGCACAGATTTTCATCTCAATTATTTTATAGATGGTTCAGTTCAGCATACTTCACCAATCCCTTGCTGCCATATTAGAATTGATTGCCTGCCTCCCTAGAGATTAATGTAATTCTGTAATTTTAAACTGTGACAACCTTTCATCTCAAACTTCTTTTCCTGAATCCCTTATGGTTTTCTCTTTTCTTATAGTGCATCACCTAACAATGGTATTTTACAGAGGTTGATGTTTTTTGAAGAAAGAAATAAACAGTTAAAGGATTAAAGTTCTTCTAGTTGTTCTTTAAGGGAAAGAGGCTATATCGTAGGAAAAGAGGAGCAATGTTCATCAACCCTACCTGAAGGTGAAAGTGGGGTTTAGCAGACATGGGAAGAACCAGCTTAGACCACGTCTGCTACCACTTTGGTTTGATTCTAAGATTTTATAAAATCCATATGATTCAGTCTGAGATCTAATTTGTGTACTGTAGAGTAGGCTTCGGACATAGATACAGAATGTGTCCTGAGACATATTCAGAGCAGTTCTTCTGACGTCAGTGAGCTCACTGAGCTGTGGACATGATGACAGTCATACCTGTTACTCTCCCTCTCTCCATCTGCCTATTGTCACCATCTTCTCACCCTCTCCCACCTTCTCCTTCTTTCCATCTGTCAGTACAAACTCAATTCTAATTTTATCTGCCCTTAACCCCCTTAAGTGTATATTTTTTTCTTCTTTGTAATTGTGTTTATCATTCTTTTTATCAACATTGACTGTAATTGGAATACATTAGAAATAAGGGTAGAGAATGAAACGAAGTGTTTTCATTGACCTGATTAGTAGAGATGAGCGTTGTTCTACTCGAACTGTTCGCCAATCTCAAATTCGAGCTGTTTTGGGCTGTGTTCGAGCCGTTCGGCGAACACGAACAATTTGAGAAAAATTCGGCTGTTCGAGGTTATGTTCGATAACTGTTCGTGCACCAAAATCATAACTGGATTTTTTCTCAGTAATGATGAAAATTAATGTTAATACGCAGTTTGAGTGTACAGCGGGGTGGGGGGAGGGGCAGGGGATGGATCTCTGCAGGAATAATGAAGATCTCCATTTTTTTTTCTCTTTCCCGCATTTGCAGTGGGGAGGTGCAATCTGTCAGCCTATCAGCAGCGCACACACGGAGCGAAGTGCTTTTTTTCACACAAGCAAGGGCATGTGTCATTGGCAGTGTATGTCACATGTCCTTGCCCTATAAGACCAAGCCATTTTCCCCGTCGCCACCATTTTCTCACTGCTGCAGCTGCGTGTTAGACGGCACCGCTGTTGCTGTGTGCACTATACCTTGTTAATTTCAAGCCAATTTTCGCACAAATCTACAGATAGCTTGGGAGTAGAGAATAGTTGTGATTGCAGTCCTTTTAAGGACTAGGTTACAGCATTTCCTACGACTTTTATCAGGCAGGTCTGTGCTCTTAAATAGATAGATTGTGGGAGTAAAGACTAATTGTAATTGGAGTCCTTTTCAGGACTAGGTTACATCAGTTCCTATCAGTTTTTGCCAGGCAGGTCTGTGCCAGTGCTGTGCAAGTTTTTTTCACAGCATTTGGCTGAATCTAGCAAAGCTAATCCTTTTTGGCCTATTGCAGAGTGTGTTAGTCAGTGGAGTAGCCTATCTGTGTTGCAAGATATACCACCTGTGTATAGAATACCAATTTTTTTACTGCACCTAGTGAAGTAAAATCTTTTGGGCATAGCATCATTCTATTAGTCCATCTATACTGACCTCCATCAGGTTGCAAATTGAATATAATTTTTTTCTGCATCTAGCTCTGAAAAAATATTGGGCTTCTAGCTGTGTGTGGGACTTGTTCTATTAATCCATCTATACAGACCTCCATCAGGTTGCAAACTGAATATATTTTTTTCTGCATCTAGCTCTGAAAAAATATTGGGCTTCTAGCTGTGTGTGGGACTTGTTCTATTAATCCATCTATACAGACCTCCATCAGGTTGCAAACTGAATATATTTTTTTCTGCATCTACCTCTGAAAAAATATTGGGCTTCTAGCTGTGTGTGGGACTTGTTCTATTAATCCATCTATACAGACCTCCATCAGGTTGCAAACTGAATATATTTTTTTCTGCATCTAGCTCTGAAAAAATATTGGGCTTCTAGCTGTGTGTGGGACTTGTTCTATTAATCCATCTATACAGACCTCCATCAGGTTGCAAACTGAATATATATTTTTCTGCATCTACCTCTGAAAAAATATTGGGCTTCTAGCTGTGTGTGGGACTTGTTCTATTAATCCATCTATACAGACCTCCATCAGGTTGCAAACTGAATATATTTTTTTCTGCATCTACCTCTGAAAAAATATTGGGCTTCTAGCTGTGTGTGGGACTTGTTCTATTAATCCATCTATACAGACCTCCATCAGGTTGCAAACTGAATATATTTTTTTCTGCATCTACCTCTGAAAAAATATTGGGCTTCTAGCTGTGTGTGGGACTTGTTCTATTAATCCATCTATACAGACCTCCATCAGGTTGCAAACTGAATATATTTTTTTCTGCATCTACCTCTGAAAAAATATTGGGCTTCTAGCTGTGTGTGGGACTTGTTCTATTAATCCATCTATACAGACCTCCATCAGGTTGCAAATTGAATATAATTTTTTTCTGCATCTAACCCAGCCAATAGTTTTGGCCTAATACCACAGTTTGGCCACTCAGCTCTGCTCGGTTCCCATCCATTGTTTTTTTGTGCAAACAACTCCAGAGTTGTGAATTAGTTAACCACCAAAATGAGTGGAAAAAGGCCTGCTGCTGGTGGAAAGGGGAATAGGCGTGTTGGGAAGGGGAAAAAAGGTTGTGTCCGTGGGGTAGGTGTTAAAGCAACAGTAACATCTACAGAAGAAAGACCATCTTCCAGCCAAACTAAAATGTCTACTTCTTATAGCGGACAATGTGATAAGATCCCTTTCTTACGGCCACGCCAATCGCTACAAATTCCAGATGAGGCACAAAAACAGCAGGTGCTTCAACGGATATCAAGTGCTCCTTTAAGTGGGCTCTCCTCCACATCAACTTCAACATCACAAATACTCCAGTCCTCAAAGGTGTCACCCCAATTGCACTTGTTTCCTCACAGCTCCCAAATATCCAGCTGCCCGTCTGAGTATGAGGTAGAACAGATGGTTGAGTCTGCAGAGCTGTTTACTCATACTATAGCCTAGGAATCAGAGGTCGACTCCAGCGCTTCTGTGAATCCAGACGAGGAAATGATCTGCACTGATGCCCAGAATCTTTATGAGCCAGATCCAGGACCAGACGCAGAAGGTTCTGACCATAATGTAGACCCTCATTCCCAAACTGTAACTCCTGTTGGTGGAGACAATGAGGAAGACGATGATAAGACTCAAATACCTGATTGGAGCGACAACTTTAGTTTTTTGTCAGGGCAGGAACAGGTTGGCTCTGAGGACGACGGGTGTGATAACGCACAGGGTGATGATGATGAGGTTGGAGATCCCACTTACTGTCAACCCACAGTCAGCCAAGAGATGAGGTCAGCAGAGGAGGTGGAGGAAGATGCTAGTGACGACGAGGTCAGGTTGCGCCTTCCTGGACAGAGACGTAGTACTGGAAGCACGTCAACAACTGCATCCTCAAACACAACTCTGCCTCTCACCACAAGTCGTGGTGGCTCTTCAGGTCGCATGGGTGCTAAGCCTTGCATAGCCTGGGCATTTTTTCAGATCGATAAAGATGACCCAACTCGTGTTATCTGTAACATTTGTCAGCAAAAGCTAAGTAGAGGCCAAAAAATACATAGTTTGAGTACTTCATGCATGAACCGGCACATGGACATGAAGCATAAGTTGCAGTGGGAAGCTCAGTGTGCTACAATGGGGCCTAGCCGGGCGGGCCAACCACCGTCTGCCATATCTTGTGCATCCGCGGCCTCTTCATCCTCTGTGACTGGGGGGACAGCAGTCACACCTGTTTTGGGGCGCAGACCTGCCACCTCTTTACCCGCAACAGCCAGCGTGATTGGCAGGTCATCATTTTCTTTGGAGGTGGTAACACCAGCTGGTGTTGAGCGCTGTCCGACATCGATAGCACCACCTTTGGATCAAGGCAACCTAACATGTCCGCCTGCATCTTCCTCACAGACCGGCAGTTTGCCGGGGACACCCTTATCAACCCCGTCTAAGCACAATAGCCAGCCCTCGGTCCCTCAGATGTGGACAAGTAAAAGACCATTTCCTCCTAGCCATGAGAAAGCTAAGAGGTTGAATTTCACCATCTGCAAGCTCTTGGCTACAGAAATGCTGCCTTTCCGCCTGGTGGACACAGAGGATTTTCGAGACCTTATGTCCGTCGCAGTGCCCCAGTACCAGATGCCCAGTCGGCACTACTTCTCAAAGAAAGGTGTGCCTGCGCTCCACCAGCATGTCGCACACAACATCACCGCTTCTTTGAGAAACTCTGTGTGTGACAGGGTGCATTTCACCACAGACACTTGGACGAGTAGGCATGGACAGGGGCGTTACATGTCGCTGACTGGGCACTGGGTAACTATGGTGACAGCAGGACAAGGGGCTGCTGTCCAAGTCTTGCCGTCCCCACGAGTTGTGCGTCAATCCTCTTTATGTCAAAGTTCCTCCACTGCTTCTGCCTCCTCAACCTCCTCTCGGTCTTCCACCTGCACCCAAAGCCTATCTGGTCATGCCACAAGCTTTCTAACTGCGCAGAAGGGATCCTGCACACCTCCTTACTATGCTGGCAGTAGGGCTCAACGTCATCAGGCGGTTTTTACATTGAAATGTCTGGGAAATGTGAGTCACACAGCTGAGGAGTTGTGGTCAGCTCTAGAGAACCAATTTCATGAATGGTTGTCTCCACTGGACCTGAAACCAGGGAAGGCCGTGTGTGACAATGCTGCAAACCTGGGTGCGGCCCTTTGCCGGGGCAATGTCACACACGTGCCTTGTATGGCTCACGTGTTGAACCTGGTTGTCCAGCAATTTTTAGCCCACTATCCCAGACTAGATGGCCTTCTGCAGAGGGCACGGTCGCTGTGTGCTCACTTCCGCCGTTCGCATCCCGCAGCTCAGCGACTTACATCTCTACAGAAGTCGTTGGGCCTGCCACTTCACCGGCTAAAATGCGATGTGCCTACCCGGTGGAATTCAACTCTGCACATGTTGCAGCGACTGTGGCAGCACCGACAAGCCCTGGTGCAATACGTTCTGACGTATAGCCTGGGCCAACGAGATTCAGAGGTGGGGCAAATCACGCTGGAGGAGTGGTCTCAGATCAGGGACCTATGCACCCTTCTGCACAGTTTTGAAATGGCGACGAAGATGTTTAGTGCTGACGATGCCATTATCAGCATGACTATTCCGGTGATTTACATGCTGGAGCACATGTTAAACAGAATTCGGAGTCAGGTGGTGGCACAAGAGGAGGTGGAGGAAGTAGAGGAGGAGGAGTTGTATGCGGAAGGGCTAACATCTGCAAGGTCCAGACGGTCGGCAGCACCAAGGCGGCAGGCATGTGAGGGTGGGGGAGATGGTTTTACCAGGGCGCATGGTAGCAGCCAAACTAGTGAGGAAGGTGCAGGAGCCCAGGAAGAAGTGGAGGACGAACTGATGGAAGACTCATCAGATGAGGGAGACCTTGATCACATTTCTGTTGTGCGAGGTTGGGGGGAGAGGACAGAGGAAGGAAGCATGATTGTTACCTCGCCACCAACACAACAGGGACTTGGTGCTCCTGGATGCGCAACACACATGAGTGCCTTCTTGCTGCACTACCTGCAACATGACCCTCGAATTGTGAGAATTAGAAATAATCCTGACTACTGGGTTGCCACACTGTTAGATCCCCGGTACAAAAGTAAATTTGCAGAAATTATTCCTGCCATAGAAAGGGATGCACGCATGCAGGAGTATCAGTAGAGACTGTTGCAGAATCTTACATGTGCTTTTCCACAAAATACCAGTGGTGCACGTAGTGAATCTCACAGTTCCAACTTGCCAACCGTGGGACCGTCAAGTGTTCAGCACTCAAACCGTAACAGAACCACAGTATCTGCTGGTAACATCAATTTTGCGGAATCATTTCACCACTTTTTTAGCCCATCCTTTGCAAGGCCACAGGAGACAAGAAGTCTGACACATAGTCAACGCCTAGAGACGATGGTACAGGAGTATCTCCAAGTAAACATTGAAGCCACGACTGTGTCACTGGACCCTTGCTCTTTTTGGGCTTCCAATCTGGATATATGGCCGGAGCTAGCCACTTACGCCTTGGAGATCTTGTCATGCCCCGCAGCCAGCGTTCTGTCTGAACGTGTGTTCAGCGCTGCTGGTGGTGTGCTGACAGATAAGCGCACGCGGCTCTCCACTGATAATGTAGACAGACTCACGTTCATAAAGATGAACAAATCATGGATCCGAAACGACTTTTCTACCCCTGTGTCATCCTGGGGAGAGTAAAAGCTTGATGATTGGTTAAAATCACCCTACCAACCGTTTTAAGCTTTCAAATTACTAATCATGTTTATCTGTATCTTGGCTGGAAAATAATTTGGGCTTTGTAGCAGTGTGCAGCACTGATTCTATTAGGCCATCTATAATAAGCTCCACCAGATTTAAAATTACTAATCATGTTTATCTGTATCTTGACTGGAAAATAATTTGGGCTTTGTAGCAGTGTGCAGCACTGATCCTATTAGGCCATCTATACTAAAGCTTCACCAGATTTAAAATTAATAATAATTTTTAGCTGCATCTAGCCCGGAAAATAATTTTGGGGCTCCGAGATGCGCAAGACACATAAGTGCCTTCTTGCTGCACTACCTGCAGCATGACCCTCATATTGTCAGAATTCGAAGTAATCATGACTACTGGGTTGCCACACTCTTAGATCCCCCAAACTTTTCGATCAACCTTTTCATTTTAATAAAGACCAAAAAAATGGTCATTTTTGAAATTATAAGCATTAGCAGGTTGTTAGAAACTGAAATCAAACAGTTTTCAACTCAAAACTTTATTCTAGGTGATGTTACATTTTCACATAGGACCCCTTGTTCGAAAGGAGCTTCTGAACTCTCTCGTCCATTGAATTTGTCAGGTTTTGGATGGTTTCTGCTTCAATTGTTTTGCATGAGGACAGAATACCCTCCCAGAGCTGTTGCTTAGATGTGAACTGCCTCCCGCCATCATAGACACTCCTTTTAATGATGCTCCAAAGGTTCTGAATGGGGTACAGGTCAGGGGAGCATGGGGGTCACACCATAAGTTTGTCCCCTTTTATGCCCATATCAGCCAGAGATGCAGATGTTTTATGTGCAGCATGAGATTATCATGCAAAAAAATGATCTTGCTGTGAAATACATGGTTCTTCTTCTTGAACCATGGCAGGAAGTGCTGTTTGAGAAAATCCACATACATTATGGAGTTCATCTTTAGCGCCTTCAGGGATCCTAAAGGGGCCGACAATCTCTCTCCCCATGATTCCAGCCCAAAACATTACTCCACCTCCTCCTTGTTGGCGCTGTAGCCGTGTTTGCGTGGGGTGTCCATCAACCAGCCATCCTCTACTCCATCCATCTGGACCATCGAGTGCTGCACGGCACTCATCTGTGAACAAAACAGTTTTGAAATCAGTCTTCATGTAATGTTTAGCCCACTGGAGCCGTTTCTGCTTGTGTGAAGTGGATAGAGGAGGTCGACAGGATGGCGTATGCACAGCTGCAAACCTCTGAAGGACCCTGCATCTTGTTGTTCGGGGGACGTTGGAGGCACCAGCAGCTTCAAAAACTTGTCTGCTGCTATGACAAGGCTTTTTTGCCGCTGCTCTTTTAACCTGACGTAATTGCCTGTAGGAAAGAGTCCTCAATTTGCCCTTATCAGCACGCACACGTGTGTACTGTGAATCAGCTACATACTTCTTGATTGCCAAGACACTTCATCCTGATCATCGCACAATGTTGATTGTAGTCATGCCTTGACCTAAACACTCCACAATTTGTTGCTTCTCAGCAGCCGACACATCCTTTTTCTTTCCCATTTTGGCAGAAAATGTAGGCTGCTTAATAATGTGAGACAGCCTTCTTAAGTAGTCTTGCCTTTCATTGGACACACCTGCCAAACTAATTAGCACAGGTGTCTGCAATTGCTTACAGTGATATAAAGAGCCCTGACACACATCACCATCAATGAGTTTAACTGACAAACAAACAAATTCTTCCCTTATCACTCCTAAACACTTTTTGCATAATAATTTGGAACACAGTGTACATGTACTTTTCCACAAAACACCAGTGGTTCACGTAGTGATTCTTATAGTTCTAACTTGCCAACCGTGGTCTGTATGGAGTTGTTCAATAAAGGGCCCAAAATTAAGATAACATAGATGGGAGAGGTCTCTATGAATAGGAATTCCTAAGTATTTGATACCCTGTGAGGGCCAGGCAAAGGGAAAGTTGGACTGGATGGAATCCTATATGGATTTGGGGAGGGAGACATCGAGGGCCTCAGACTTCGCTGCATTGATTTTAAAATTTGACCATGTAACAAAGTGATCTATTTCAGCCATAACAGCATGGATGGATATATGTGATTGAGTGATATATACTAGGACATCATCAGCAAATAGAGAGCACTTGTACTCGGTGCCTCCCACCTCAATCCACCTAATATTGGGGTTATGGCGAATTGATGAGAGCAGGTGCTCCGTCACTAGGATGTATAAGAGAGGGGACAGAGGACATCCCTGCCTTGTCCCATTGGTGATTGTGAAAGGTGATGAAAATGTTCTGATGCACCCCCTGGGCCTTGGGACACCCGGAGCTGGACCCTTTTTGGTGGATGCTGGTGGTTGTAGTCTTCGTGGCGGCGACCCTGTTCCGTGGCTCAGGGTGGTCAAACCAGTGGCGGAACTATTTATGTGGTTTTGATGTTTAAATGTCCGACTACGCCACCCGTGGATTGCAGTCAGAGTGAACCGCCGCTGCAGGGCAGACCGCTGAGGCTGGTGTTGTGGGTGCAGCAGAGCGTAGCATAACTTCCCACGGGAGGAGTATAGCCTCAGGGCAGTGTATGCGGAGGATGGGGGTGATGGTGCAGGGCAGCAGCAGTAACGACACGGAGTCAGTGATGCAGTCCAGGGCCTTTACTCACAGTTCTTATTATCCAGACCACGTCTGCAGGTAACAGCTGCCCACGTCGTACTGTGCTCACCAGGTGAGGGGCTCAGACAACTCCCAGATAACTTTGGAGCGCTTCACAGGACCCCCTTTGTGTGTCCTTTGTCTGGCCTTTCTTACCAACCCTTCTGTCCGGCTGCCTCGGGCCTCCTCTTGGTAAACTTGGCGCCAGTTTCCCTGACCCTATGTGGTGCCTTCCTAGCGGGTGTAGCGAGGGGCTGCGCCACATAAAATGTCAGAGCCTCCGGTTTCTAGCTGAGGGTCGTTTCCTGCCTCCACTAGTTTCGGGGACCGGTCTCCCCCTTTGGCCTGACCCCTCCACGCAGGTGGATTCGGGCGTGCGGTGGCGACTCGCCCGTCCGCACCCCTGGGATCCCTTCATTCCTCGTTCCTGGAGCCTTGTCCGCTCCTCTTCCTTCCTTCTCCCTCTTCCAGGCCTGGGCCTCTGTTACTAGGCCCGCCTCCGGAGCAGAGCTCTTGCAGAGCCCCTGCTCCCTGCCACTTCTGCTCAGACTTCTCTGCACTGAACTAAGATGGTGCCCACCTTTTATACTCCCTTCTCAATGCACCCAGGAACTGCTTCCTCCCTGCTCCTGCACTACAGGGTTCCCCTTCCTCAGTGTTTCCTCCCCCCACTCCAGCCAGGGACAGGGACTGTCGTGCCCATCTCAGAGGCATATTGGTCGCCCTGCCCCACGGCAATGTGGTGTAATGCATGCAGGTGTCGGGTCCTGATCCACACTCCATCCTTACCTGAGAGTGAGATATCACACCTCAGGGTGAGGTGCAATACCTCTGTAGCAACCGAGCCCTCCGGGTGCTACAGTTCCATTTATCTTCAGCCTAGGTGACGTATTGTGATACAGGGCCGTGATTTTGGCTATAAAAGGGTCCCCTAGACCCCTACCCCAAGCTTTTTAAGAGAATCATATATGGCGTGCCAGGAGACTCTATGGAATGCTTTCTCAGCATCCAACGAGAGTATCTAATTACAAATTTTTAACTGCATCTAGCCCAGGAAATACTTTGTGCCTAGTAGCAGTGTCTGCTAGTCAGCGGATTATCCCGGCTGTTAAGCAAGCTACACCACCTGTAGTTTGGACACTTAATTTTTTCAAAGGAAATGCTTCGGGACCACGGGATACTCAGTGAAGAGCATCAGGAGGCACCCCAAGGCATAGGGGCTGGGACTGGCAGTAGGATGCCTTGCGGTGGACAGCCGAGCTCGATCCTTATAAAAGCTTTTTAACTGCAGCAGCTTTAGTGGACGCTACTGGAGCTGGAATTACGCGGCTGCTGGCATGAGACTTGCCCTCCATTAGATCCTTGTAAATGGATTTAAAGTGTATTCATTCAAATTAGAGAGACAATTTAAATTAAAAAGCTTAGAGCCGCCTCAACCACAGGGGGGCTCGCT
This sequence comes from Phyllobates terribilis, assembly GCF_046119375.1. NCBI lineage: Eukaryota > Metazoa > Chordata > Amphibia > Anura > Dendrobatidae > Phyllobates > Phyllobates terribilis. Next base: position 32,808,747 of record NW_027362761.1, on the reverse strand, counting down.
CGACCCACCAGCGGACAGGCACCAGTATTGGGAGAGGGGGGCTGGCCGTCAGGGTTCACCGCGGCTCTGGCACAAACCCGGCGACACGGAGGTGGCACGGGCAGGAGCGGACTGAACGTGTCGGTTTCTCACTTTTTGGATTTTAGAAGGGCATGACATGCCTATATTTGTGTCTCCCCCTCCTTTTACTCCTCCACCTCTTTTCTTTTCGCATGACTATATGTACTTGTCACTTTTCCATGTGTTAGTTGTGTCTTCTGAGCAGTTTGTCAGCTTTTGGACAACTTTGAAGGTGTTTTCTATGTGTTTCTATGTGTTTTTGTTTGCCTGCCATTGGTTTTAACGGTGTTCGAAGGTGTTCGACGAACAGTTCGACGAACAGTTCGGCGAACACACGGGTGTTCGACGAACCGAACCGAACTCGAACACTACGGGGGTGGCTCAACACTAGTGCTGAATAAGACACCCATCAACGGGAAGCTATTCAGATGGAATAGTTAGCTCAGAAAGGGGGGCACGCCCTGTGTTTGTACAGATTACAAAAAATCACAGCAAAACCAAAAATTTGGACTATAAGTTGATATAGATACAAAGTGTAAGCACAGCGGCCGGCCCCCTAGCCAGTACTTTGGCTGCTACTGTCCGCCGCACAGACGAACTGAGCACACCAGCTCAAAGGGGTTCCCTGGTGTGGTATTTCTTCAGGCAATGTGCTGATGACAAGAGACAGGTGGTTTGCACGCTGAGCCATCAGAGCTAATAAATGATTAGGTGAGCTCACCACTCCAATCCAATGGGTGAACTCCATCCTGATCCTCACATAGCAAAGCAGTATAAAGAAGGAAATTTTCTAGCTCTCGTATAAAATTTAAAAAAGTTTGTTCTTTATTTCAAAATTGCTAAAATAACAAGGCACTAGGGCAAATACATTTAGACAAAAAAGAGAGAAAAAGCAACGCGCTTCAACTGTAACTGTGGTCTTTGACCCTCCCTAAATTGAATAGGTGGACTATATTGTAAACATATGAAAGGTTTACTTTTGAATGTTCTATGTCTAATCAGATTGTTCTGTTTGTGACCTGTCAATAAATCTTCACGTTTTTTGTAATTCACTATAGTGGATGCTCGATCCAGCATCCACTTTGGATAATATCTTTGTTGTAATCTGTTACTAGAATATATAAGTTCTGAATTAAACTGATCTTGCTTACTACAATTACTTTTTATCCTGGTAAACTCACCCACAGGAATGGATTTGATTATATGTTTGAGATGGCTACTGTTAGTGCGCAGAATTGTGTTCCCAGACATAGGTTTCGTATATGTAGAAGTAGCAATCAATTTATCATGATTTCAATTTATCCATCAATTTAAGATCCAAAAAATTAATTTTATACGGGAGCTGGAACATTTTCATCTTTGTAAATATTTTGAATGTGACAGCACCACCACCACTAGCAGTGTCACCGAGCATATCCACACTGTCCCATGGAATCGTTCAGCTGTGCATCCCCCAAACACTGGAGAGAAAGAAAAAGTACTCCATTATCCACCCACGAGCCCTTGTCCTGAATGACAATATTTAAAAATTCCTTGCCTTTGAAATGCTGCCATTCCCGCTGGTGGAGACGGATACTTTTAAAAAACTGATGGTTGTTCCACAGTATGCATAGCTTCCCCGCCGCCACTACTTCTCCAGGCGACCCATCTCTACCCTGCACACACATGTTGCAGACAAAATCAGGTGTGCACTGCTCAACTCCATCAGTGGCAAGGTTCACATAACCACCGATACGTGGACCAGTAAGCACGGACAGGGACGTTATATCTCCCTAACTGCCTACTGGGTAAATGTAGTGGCGGCTGGCCCTGAGGCAGAAGACGTTCTAGCGCATGTCCTACCAGCACCAAGGATTGCTGGAGGTTTCTCTGTCTATGTAGCCTCCTCCTCCTACTCTGCTTCCTCCAATGTCTCCTCATCTAGTCACTATAACACCTGCACTACCAAATTCAGCACAGCCTGAGGTAAACCATAGCAAACTGTTCTGAAACTCATCTGTTTGGGGGAAAAATCCCACACCGCACATGAGATGTGGATGGGGATCAAACAACAGAACGATGAGTGGTTGGTGCCACTGAGCCTCAAGCCTGGCCTGGTGGTGTTCGACAACGTCGAAATATCGTAGCAGCTCTGTGCCGAGCCGGTTTGATGCACATTCCTTGCCTGGCACGCGTGCTGAATTTGAGGGGGCAGAGCTTCCTTAAAAATTACCCTGATATGTCAGAGCTGCTGCTGAAAGTGCGGGCCATCTGTGAGCGCATTCAGCAATCTCATCCTGCTTCTGGTCACCTGTGTGCACTGCAGTGTCACTTCTGCCTTCCTGCTCACCGCTTCAAATGCAATGTACCCACTAAATGGAACTCCACCTTGCATATGCTGGAGTGACTGTGCAAGCAATAGCAGGCAATTGTGGAGTTTCAGCTGCAGCATGCATGGATGAGTCGCTCTGCAGAAAAACACCACTTCACCAATGAGTGGGCCTCTATGCGGGATGCGTGTGCCGTGTTGCGCTGCTTCTCAAGTACTCCACCAACATGGCCAGTGCTGATGATGCCATCATCAGCATTACTGTCCCACGTCTATGCCTGCTTTAAAAAATGCTTCAGGAGTTGATGGATGAGGTGGTGGCATGGGAGGAAGAGGAGGAGGAACAGGGACCATTCACACCATTATCAAGCCAGTCGTCCATACATGGCTCGAAGGGTGAGTTCCTTTATCAACATCGGCCAAGTACACATCTGTCCAGCCAGGGGACAGTTTTGGAGGATGATGAGGAGGAGGAACCATGTTCACAGCAGGGTTGACCTCAAAGCAGCTCATGGGCATCACTGGAGCATGGCTGGGGTGATACAGAGGACCCAGATGATACATCTCCCTCCAAGGACAGCTTGATGTTGCCTCTCGATAGCCCAGCACACATGATCCAATACATGCTGCTGTGCCTGCGCAATGAGTGCTGAGTTGCCCGGTTTGTTACCAGTGCTGATTACTGGGTGGCCACCCTGCTGGATCCCCGCTACAAGGACAACATGCCATCCTTACTTCCATCACTGGAGCATGATAGGAAAATGAGGGATTACAAGCACACGCTGCACGCTGATAGTCACACTACTGACGGCGTTCCCACCTGACAGCGGGAGCTCAGTGGAAGAACAAGGTAGAGGAGGAAGTAGCCAAGACAGCTGGGGCACCGGCACCACCTTGGAATGGCCCAAATCTGGAAAACCTTCCTCAGTACTCCAGAACATCTGGCACCACCATCTTATATGGTCTGTATTAGCAGATGGCAGCATTTCAACAATATGGTGGAAGAGTACGTGTCCACACGTCTCCACGTACTGAGTGATGGGTCTGCCCCATTTAACCTCTCGGTCTCCAAATTGCACACATGACCTGAGCTTGCCCTTTATGCCTTGGAGGTGCTGTCCTGCCCTGCAGCAAGTGTACTGTCACAACATGTGTTTAGCATGGCAGGGGGTTTGATGACAGACAGGGCACATCCGCCTGTCCAAAGCCAACGTGGGTAACCTCACATTCATTAAAATGTGTGGATCCCACAGGACTTGTCAGTACCTTTGGCTGACTAGAGAAGTATACCAGCCTCACCAAGGCATTGTCATACTTGACCACAATTTGTTTGTTCTATTTGCCATTCCCAATGTTTTGGGGCCTCCCCAAATTTAAAAAATAAATAAATAAAAACCAAAAACAGTGTTGGCTACCTCTTCCACCTACACTACTATGTCCACATCCATCTCCTCCTTGGACCTCCGCCTCCTGGTTCAAGATTGTAATTTTTTTTATGCTATTTTAAGTCATTTCCCCCCAAAAAAACCAAAAACAGTGTTGGCTATCTCCTCCTCTAACTATTAAACCATACTGCCATGTCCACCTCCACCTCCACTTTGACCTCCGCCTCCTGGTTTAAGATTGTTATTTTTTATTTTATGTTATTTTAAGTAATTTCCCTAAAAAAAGCCCACAAAAACAGGGTTGGCTTCCTCCTCTCTCACCTACACTGCCACATCCACCTCCTCCTCCACTTGGACCTCCGCCTCCTTATTTTTTTTTTGTATTCTATGTTATTTTAAGTCATTTTCCTATCCACATTTGTTTTCAGGGCAATTGATCTTACCCCTATTTTTCTTACTACGACCATTTCACAGCACAAAAGTTCAGGTCCCCATTGGCTTCTATGGAGTTCAGGTCAAGTTCCGGAACCCAAACCGAACTTTAGACTACAGTTCGACTGAACTCGATGAACCCGATCATCCACGGATCCGCTCATCCTTTACTACCACCATTAACTAACATTTCCCCACCCACAATCAGTATGTCAGCCCCAGTTAGTTATCCTTCATTTATACTCCTTTCCACCATTATTACAGAAACTTACACCAGTCTCCATACCAAACAGTACCTTAAACAGTAAAAGACAGCCACCCCTCCCATCTTTCCTTCCTTTCTTCCCTCCCATTCTTCCCTGTCCCTCCCAATCCTTTTTCATTGGCTCATCCCTCTTTCTTTTTCCTGTTTAAACCTTTAATAGTACACACTTTTGGTTACAGAATAGCTAGTGTTGAGCGAGCACTAAAATGCACGGGTGCTCGAAGCTCGGGCCGAGCTCACCGTGATACTCGGGTGCTCGACCCGAGCAACGAGCCCAATGTTAGTCTATGGGAGACCTGAGCATTTTTGCGGCGGCACCCCCGCAGTCTGTAGAAAGCCTAAAAAGTGCCCAAAACGATAGTGACAGTGCTCAAAAGACATGGGGGCAGCATGGGGATCGCCCCTGGAAGCATTTCTGACCCCCAAGTCACTGCTGTCAACAACGTGGTCAGAGGTATTAAGCCACTTTTACGGGCTCACAATAAAACGTTCAAAAACGAAACTGAAATGGTTTTCCTGTGAAATATGTTAAGGAATTTCCTTTCCAGGGTAAAGACTTGTGTATAAGGTAAAATAAATAACCAAAAACAAAAATACTCCTCCTCACATTGGGCTATGTTCACAAGTAGCATTTTTCATGCGTTTTTGCACTTTTGTATTGCTTTCAACCGTGACAAATTCGTTCACCGGGAAATGTCATTTTAACATTTTACAACTTTATCTGGCCATGTGCTGTGTGACACATGCATACAGTGCTGAAAAGACATGGGAACAGCATGGGGAAGACCCCTAGAAGCATCTCTGACACCCAGGTCACTGCCTATAAGTGTGCCCATCAGAAGTGATCCTTGCCGCATCAGAAGATGCAGACTTGCCACTATCCCCGTGCAAGTCCTTGTCCCAGGGCAGTGTTCAATTGTACCTCCCCCATTCCTTGCAATGCAAGCGCAAATATGCAGCCAACCACCCACCCACAGGCTACAATACCATACTGCTAGCTTTCACTTGAAATGGGGCCTTTTAGTTTGGAGGAGGCCGAAGCTGGCCACTACCTCATGGCTGCTTCGGCAGCGAGGTATCCATACTCAGTCCCCAGCCACCCAGCGGCCGGGTGTCCACGCTCGGTCCCCAGCCGCCAGGGGGCCAGGGGGCGGCCGGGTGTCCATACTCGGTCCTCAGCCGCCTGGGGGCGGCCGGGTGTCCATAATCGGTCCCCAGCCGCCCCTATTTCTCCTGTCACCTTCCCACACACTTTTCTTAGCCTGGCCTGCTTTAGGGCAGCATTGGACGAGCCCACCAGAGAACCAGACTCCTCCGGTGGGCCCTGGCTTCTCCATCAGGGGAGTTGAGAGTGCCAAGGTGAGGAGCATGATGATGATGATAGAAGTTAGTATCTGCTTTGTTTCATGGAATGCAAGCGCATGTATGTAGTAGCGGCTAGTCCTGAGGTCGTCAACATTTTAGCGCATATCCTACCTCCTCCGAGGATTGCTGGATGTTTTCCTGCTACTATCCCAGTTCTATGACTCCCATTAAAATAAAGCGTCAGGTGATAAATGATGGATGAGGTGGTGGCTAAGGAGAAAGAGCAGGAGGAACAGGGACCATTCACATCAATATCAGGCCAGTCAACCACACATGTTTTGTAGGATATGTTTCTGTACCAAAAGGAGCGGTTCGGCTACACAGTTATAGGGCATACAGTGAGTGCAATGCCTACCAAAAATTTAAAGGCACTCCAATGCCCCTCGGAAGTGACATGGAAGTTAGAGGGCCTTAACTAAACCATTTTTTGCAACTGGGTCTCCTGTGCACTGTTGGCCTAAGCAGTGAATGGAAGGCTTTCCAAAAATTATGAGGAGCGGCAATGCCCCTTGAAACAGACGTGGATTGCAGCGTACTAAAAACCTTCTACCCATTATTGGGGAGTGGGTCTCCCTTAGTGTTCGCCTATGCTGACTAAAATTAGGAGGAAATGCAATGCCCGTTGGAAGAGTCGTGGAGGTCGCAGTAGCTTAACAAGACGGTTTTAATGCCCCTTACAAAAGCCATACAGTACAGCATATTACAAACATTATTCCCATTATTGGGGAGTGGTCTCCCATAGTCTTTGCTTATGCCTTCCAAGCAAAAGCTGCCAAAAATTAGGAGGAAATGCTATGCCCGTTCGAAGAGTCGTGGAGGTTAGAGTTAATTAAAAACAACATTTCAATGCCCCTTGGATGAGCTGTAGAGTTCAGAGTGGTTTAACAAGACGCTTTTAATGCCCCTCGGAAGAGACGTGGAGGTCCGAGTAGCTTAACAAGACAGTTTTAGTGCCCCTTGGAAAAGTGGTGGAGGTCGCAGTAGCTTAACAAGACGGTTTTAATGCCCCTTACAAGAGCCATACAGTACAGCATCTTAAAAATATTATTCCCATTATTGGGGAGTGGGTTTCCCACAGTCTGTGCTCATGCCTTCCACGCAAAAGCTGACAAAAATAAGGACGGAGGAACTTTCAATAATGGCAACGCGGACCACGGTCACCCTGGTGGGATAGTGGTGGTGGAGGCTGAGGATAAGGAGGAGAACATAAAACAGACGAAATTAGGAAGCATATACCCATGTGTGGGTGTGAAGTGGTGCATGTGAATAAACCTCCCGAAATAACACAGTGGATTTGACTTTATGTTACTCTGCTGTCATTTGGTGGTGATGAGAAGTCTGGCCCAATCCAGCCCTTGTTCATTTTGATAAGGGTCAGCTTGTCAGCATTGTCAGTTGACAGGCGAGTGCGCTTATCAGTTATAATTCCCCCAGCGGCACTAAAAACACGCTCCGATAACACGCTAGCGGCAGGGCAGGACAGGACCTCCAAGGCGTACAGAGCGAGTTCATTCCAAGTGTCCAGTTTGGATACCCAATAATTAAAAGGCACAAAGGAATCACGGAGGATGCTGGTACTGTCGGCAAGGTACTCCCTCACCATCTTTTGAAACTTTCCACTCCTTGTGAGAGTACCCCGCACATCAGGGTCTGTCCGAAGGGAGGGTCTGTGAAAACTGTCCCAGAACGTTGACAGTGTTCCCTTGCCTCTGCTGGATTGGAGTTGCATCTCTCTCGCATGTATGCCTTGGTTGGGCAATGAACTGTGACCTCTGCCGCTAGCGTGTTCAGATGGGAATTTTTTTAACAGTTCTGCAGCAAGAGCCTTCTGGTACTGCCCCATTGTTGTAGACCTCTCCACCTCAGGAATAAGAGAGTGAAAGTTCTCCTTGTAGCGGGGGTCCAAAAGTGTCACCAACCAGCAATGACTGTCACCCAACATTTTGACAACGCGAGGGTCACGGTTAAGACAGCGTAAGTGTGCCAGACTAGTAACGGGCAAGACTTCTGTGTCCTTACCAAGTTGATAACTGACCATGCTCTCCTCCTCCTCCTCCTCCCCCCCTGTCCTCAGGCCACCCACGCTGAACCGACAGTATGACAGTTGTACAGGTACTACCGTCTACAGCGCATGATACAAGCTCCTGTTCTTCCTCCTCCTCCTCTCCCTCATTGTCCCCCAATGCACGTTGGGATGAGATGAGGCTGGGCTGTGTGTAATTGACCGCTACGGCTTCTTGATCCATCTCATCATACTCTGGCTGCAATGTCTCCTCTTTAATTCTCTGCAGAGAGCGTTGCAAAAGACAGACAAGTGGAATGCTGATGCTAATGATGGCGTCATCGCCACTCACCATCTTGGTGGACTCCTCAAAGTTTGTCAGGATGGTACATATGTCAGACATACAGGTCCACTCCTGAGGTCTTATGTGTGGAGTCTGACCTGAATATCGATGGCCTTGTTGCAGCTGGTACTCCACAACTGCTCTCTTAAGCTTATGAGTTTCAGCACAGCCTGTTGCCGCTTGGTGGAGGCAGTACTGCAGTGCTTCCAGCTTGTAACTGATGTGGTGATATCTGAGATGGAGGCTGAACATGAGGAGGAGGAGGAGGATGATGGGCAGGAGCTGTACACAGTGGTGGCAACTCTGACTGACATAGGGCCCGCAATCCTCAGTGTGGGGAGGATGTGTTCCATCCCAAGGTCTGACTGGGTCCCGGCTTCCACTATGTTTACCCAGTGTGCAGTCAGGGAGATGTACCATCCCTGGCCACAAGCACTTGTCCACGTGTCTGTTGTCAGGTGGACTCTCCCAGTAACTGCGTTGTTGAGGGCACGGCAGATGTTTTGGGACACGAGCTTGTGTAGTGTGGGGATGGCACACCGGGCAAAATAGTGTCGGCTGGAGTCCGAGTACCGAGGGATGGCCAAAGCCATAAGGTTGCGGAAGGATTCCATTTCCACCAGCCTAAAAGGCAGCATTTCCAACGCAAGCAGTCGTGAAATGTGCGAATTTAGGACTGTGGCCTGCGGGGCATTGGCTGCAAATTTCCGCTTTCATTCAAAGGTCTGGGATATGGACAATTGAACGCTGCGGTGGGACGTGGACGTTGATGCTGTTTCTTGAGAAACGGCCATAACAAGTGAAGACTGTGAGGAGGGGACATCTTTGCATGCCGTATGGATAGGGGATTGCCTTGCACACACAACAGGGGGTTCTATTGCACGCACAACAGCGGAAGAAGCAGTGGTGACACCCGCTGACTCTGGTCGTGGACCCTGGGATTCACCCCACAAAGTCGGGTGCTTTGCTGCCATGTGCCTGATCATGCTGGTGGTGGTCAGGCTGGTAGTTTTGTCACCCCTGCTGATGCTGGCATGGCAGGTGGTACAAATGGCCTTTTTGCGGTTATCAGCAGAGTCTTTAAAAAAATTCCAGACTTTGGAAGACCTACAGGTTGTACTGGCAACGTCCCTCGTGTTGGTGTTACGGGGAACTGTTGCCTGCCTTCTGTGTGCGGCCACCACACTGCTTCTTCCTACCTGTTGGGGTACTCTGCCTCCCTCACCCTTTGTGCTGCTTGCCTCGCTCTGCTTGTCCTCCTGCCACGTTGGGTCAGTTACTAGATCATCCACCACCTCCTCCTCTTCCACTTGCGCACCACGATCCTCTTCCTCACTTCCTGGCAATTGTGTCTCGTCATTGTCCACCTCTTGTGACAAATTGCCAGCGTCGACTTACTGTGGCCGTGGCTGTTCAAATATTTGTGCATTGCTACATGGGATCTCCTCTTCCACCACTTCAAGCGGAGCAGGAGAGGGGCACAAATCTGGAAATGGACCAGTGAACAGCTCTTCAAAGTGTCCAAGTGTGGGATCAGTTGCTGTCTGACGACACTTGGCGGTTGAGACTCACGGCTACTAAGATTTGACCGTGTGGAAGACAGACCTGAGGTGGTGGTGCCCAGGTAACTGGAAGTATTATCTGCTATCCAATTAATAACCTGTTCACACTGATCATTTCGCAATTCTGGTGCTGTTCTGTGCTTCCCTAGTAATTCGGTCAAGAAGTGGGAGCGAAAAGATGTGGCTGTTGGTTGTGGCACATTTTCACCTTGGCCACGGCCCCGTCCTCTGCACGCACCATCACCAGAAAGTCCACTTCCACGTCCCTTGCCACGCACCTTGCCCATTGTAAAGGAAGTAAAATAGCTTACACTCGCACTATCAATGGAAAAAGGGTAATAAAAAGTAGATTAGAACCGTGGAAGAGGAAAACCACAGTTCTATTTCTCTGGCCTACACCTGACTCTTTTAAACAATCTGAACAATCAGGGAGAAACTATTACTGCTTATCTTTACGGAAAAAATACCAAAAGCTGAATAATAGAGATTTTTTACCGTGGAATGGCAAAACCACAGTTATTGTTTACTGGGGTATACCAGACAATTTTAAATAGATATATTTGTGGCTGAATAGTGAGCGACACACTCAAACTGTTTTTTTTTTTTTAGGTAAAAATGGCCCAAAAGTGGATAATACAGAGGTTTGAACCGCGGAACTGCAAAACCACAGTTCTATTTCTCGGGCCTACACCAGACTATTTTCAACAGATATATTTGTGTCTGAACAATCAGGAGACACTATTACTGTTTTTCTTTACCGCAAAAAATGCCAAAAGCAGGATAATAGAGATTTTTCACCATGGAACGGCAAAACCACAGTTAGAATTTACTGGTGTATACCAGCCTTTTTTAAATAGATTTATTTGCCACTGAACAGTGAGCGACACACTCAAACTGTTTTTTTTTTTAGGTAAAAATGGCCCAAAAGTGGATAATACAGAGATTTTAACCGTGGAACTGCAAAACCATACTTCTATTTCTCTGGCCTACATCAGACTCTTTAAAAAATATATATTTGTGTCTGAACTGTCACAGACACACTTTTTTTTTTTTTTTTTTTGGGGGGGAGGAGGGGGGGACACCAAAAGGTTAATAAGATGGGTATTTGTACGGTGTGAAGGAGGAAAAAAAAAAAGAGGATTTAGATGAAAAAAAAAGGATTTTTCCTGGCCCTCGAGACCTGGAGCCAAGTCCAGCAATTTCAGCCTCAGGAGCACACAGGACTGTAATGCAGCGTTTGCTGGTATAACCACTGCGTCTCCTATGCAGCCTGCCTGCCTGCCTGACATCTGGGATGGATATTTGTCCTGAGAAGGACTGTTTGTTTGATCTGGCAACATTTACAGACCCTACACTAACTATTTTGCAGTATGTATCTCTCCCTAAATCAGCAGCGCTGTCCCTACACTGTCTGATCCCAGCCGTCTGTGTCCAAGATGGTTTTAAATACTCGAGGTGACGCTGTGTGGCCAGCCAATCAATGTAATGCCCACAACCAACACGGCTGCAGCATTACAGTGACTGGCAATCCCTGCATGTTCATTGGCTCTGTAAAGAGCGCCAAACATGCAGGGCGGAGACCCGAGTTCCCGCCCGAGTAACCCGGAAATGCTTCGTGCTCGCCAAACATCCAGAGTAGCGTGATGCTCAGGCGAGTACCGAGCAGTGTCGAGCATGTTCGCTCAACACTAATAATAACATGTTGTTGTTTATTATGTGTTATTGTTCATATGAGGTATTTAGCTATAGCTAAGAGCTTCTAAGAAGCAAAAGTTTTTTTCTAATTATATCCTGGCTCCTGATACCTAAAACTACAGGCCCTGTTTCGTCAAGACTGTTGTTCAAGCTGGTCTTGATGCCTTGGCGTGTCGGAGTCAGAGGCTCTTAATTCATGAAAAACACATGCCTCTTCGTGAATTAGGAGCGTTGGATGAGTGGTGTGCCACAAATTTCCAGTTGAAGTAAGATTTGTGGTGTAGTAAACACTTGTCATGAATTTGACAAGCAGAACTTACTAAGCCCCTGTCCCGCGCCAGCTCAGCTCACTTTGTCGGAGCTGGGCTAAAAAGAACTGAGAACATCAAAAGTTGCAAAATTTTAGCACAGGCTTAGGTTGCACGAAAATGTAAACTTTTCAAAGCTTTTTATGCCAGAATGCTGGTGTAAAAGCTTTGAAGAATCGGGTCCATATTTTAGGTGTGATATAATAAAGAAGAAAAAAGACTCAGGATATACAACCGTGCACACCCAATATTAGAAAAATGAAAAAGTCTTTATTGCATGATTACACACTGACAACACAAGAAAAAATAAAAACAATTAAAAACAGACAAGGCATAGCAATATTCATGGGGGAGGAATAATAATAGTATTCCAAAGCAATAAATCCCCCTTAGGCCACAGGTATCATTTTTATTATCTCATAATACAATAATGCTTATTGACCAAGCTATGTCGCCCTAGTAAAGTGTAGCACAGCACCACTAGACCAAATATAGATGATGAACCAAACACCCCCAAGTAATCAAACCATACATCATAATAAATCAAGGAATGAAGGAATGAGTGGGAGTAGTAATCTACTAGAACTAGGGGCCCGTATAATATCAGCGTTTATCAAAACATATCATCCCACCTGATATACGATATAGGATAATGAGTAAAAGCCATAGCGGGCACTCCTAAGTGGTCAAGGGAAAAGTCAAAAATAATAAAATGACATAGTTACCTGTTGGCACCAGAGACCCTACGCGTTACGCTGCTAGACCGCAGCTTCGTCAGGGGTATGTTGTCAGTGAACACATGTGTATATTAAATAGTCTATCCAATTTAGTGTGATTCCCTTCAGATGAAAATTAATGCCCTCACTAAGTCTCTCCAGCATCGTGGCGGATCGAACGGTCATTTCCTGTTTTCACAGCATGCAGCCCACGTGCTGTGGTGTGACACGACCGGAATTGAATAAGACGTCATATCCGGTCGGCGAATCGCCGCCCCTTCCTATCTCTCATGCGTTCCACCCAGACGCCTTGGTGGAACGCAACCGGAGCTAAATAGAAATCATCATATCTGGTTTTAGGAACCGCCCCCTCAAAGATCGTGCGGGACACAGTCCCCCAAAATAGTGACGATAGGAAAAAGGCCGACATTCCAGGGGAGAACAAAATGTAAAAACGTATATATACCCCCGGAAGTAGTGTAGCACCCTGAGGACTCGGCTGCTACAGGGGTATTACACCTCAAGCCAGAGGTGTGGTATTCCACTCCCGGGTAAGGATGGAGTGTGGGACTGAGCTCAGATAGCTGCATACACTACATACATCCCATTTCCGGGGGACAGACCGATGGTACTCCCACCAGTATATGTGCAGGTACGACAGTGTCTGTCCCTGGCTGGAGTGGGAGGGGGGTGGAACATCCCAGTAGTGTAGGGGCAGATAGGGGGAGCAGTCTGGATAAGGCTAGGAGCTCATTGGGTGCTGGTCACCTGAGCTCACACATAGAGGGAGTATATAAGGTGGGCACCATCTTAGATCAGGGTCAGTCTGTCAGAGTTTAGCCTGAGGAGCAGAGCAGAGAAGCTCAGCCAGAAGGGCTGACAGGGAGTTGTGGTTCCGGCTGGGCCCAGCTCCAAGGCCAAGTCTGAGAGAGAGAGAGGAGTCAGAAGGACCCAGAGAGAAGAAGAAGGAACCCCAAGACCCCAGAATACAAACAGCAGGGTGAAGGGTTGGCACCCAGGGTACCGGATCCCAAGCTGGCAGAGAGAAAAGCACACCTTAGCCAGGAACCGGAGGTCGTGGGCAGGATCTGCCACGACCCTCACCAAATCCACTAGAAAGGCATACCAAGCATAGGGTCAGGGAGCCCAGAGGAGGCTTGACCAACAAGAGACCCGAGGGAGCCGGACATAAGTGGATCCCTGGTGGGAACGGCCAGTAGAAAGGACAGTCAGAAAGGAGCTCAGGACCACGCTCCAGAATTGCTTGGGGGTTGGCCGAGTCCAGGACCTGGTGGACGCAGCACGGCTCGGGTGGTCGCTTCAGGCCAGAGTGACCATAAGAACACCCGTAAGTAAAAACCCCTGAACTGCACAGCCCGACTCTGAGTCTTCTTGCTTGATCATCCTGCACCTTCACAACCACCATCCTCTACATCTGACCCCCTGAGGCTATACCCCTCCCGTTGGGGGTTATACTACCACAGCTGCACACATACCACCAGCCTCAGCGGACCCTTCTGCAGCGGCGGCCTTTTGACCGCAAATCAACGGGTGGCGTAGTCGACACTAAGAACATCAATAACATCTAGCAAGACTGCCACACACTGAGTTTGACACCCTGGGCACGGACCGGGTCGCCGCCACTCGGAGACTACAACCCCCATCTGATCCGGCTCCGGGTATCCCCCAAACAGCACTGGCCCAGGGGGCGCGTCAACTTTGGCGTAGTCGGCAGGATCTCATGCCCGCAACCACCGGGTACTGCGTGCCTGAAGAAAAGTTCAAATTTACCTCAAGAAGAAGTCTCCCGCCGGTTCCAGAGGGTCCCCGCCATGGGACGCCATCACGGATCGTTTCCCGCCGGTTGTCCGCCATCTGCAGCTTTTTCCCGCCATCCACGGAGTTTCCCGCCACTGGGAGACGATTCCCGCCATTTCCAGAAGATTTCCCGCCTTGGAAGAGCAGACGCCATTATGGGCGTGCCAGAGGGTGGCAAGAGGTCACCTCCCATCGTGGGCCAGGTCAAGGAATGGCGCCAAAAGCGGAAACCGCCCCCACCAACGGAGACTGTGATGCTAGAGATGTCCATCAGCGTGAGAGAACTGCCCCTGGAACTGACAATCACAAAGTTGCCCCGGGACCACCTTCAATGTGGGCGGAGACAGAACAAAAGAGAGAAGATGGGTGCAGCCTGGAGGAGTCTGGAGAGAGCGCACCCGGAGACAAGAAGTCTGGAGAGGACTCCGGAGAAGTCGTACCCGGAGATGGAGGGAGAGGCAGGCAGCACCGACCCAGTGGTCAGGAGCCTGTTGCAAGCGACAACCCCAGAAGGCCTGGTGGAGATCCTGGCACAGCTCCTCCGAGACCGGGAGCGTGCACAGACCGCACTGGAGGGCTTGGCTCAGAGGATGGCCCGAGTGCAGCGGGACGTACTGGCCGCATGGAGCAGAGAGATGGCCCAGCAGGCTGGAACCCGCCAGCGAAGCACGCCACCCGAGACGAGGAGACAGACCGCCTCTGAGGATGGTGCAGGAGGAGTGAAGGCCGGAGACGGCGCCGAAGAGGGAGCTGAACAGATGGAGGCAGGTAAAGGGGACGTCACTACCCCGAGCCGAGAAACCGCGTGCCTGCCCCAGCTCCCCGTCGCAGAGCCCGAAATTCCCCCTGCCGTGCCCGTCGCTGCATCGTCACCGCTCCAGACAAGGCCTCAAGCAGAAGCCGCGGCCGCGACCCCTGTGACGTCACGCGCCTCAACCCTGAGCGCGGCAAAGCAGGAAACACCACCGGCCTGGTCACAAGGTCTAGTACCCCCGGGCGCCGCAGTACCAACAGCGCCCTCTACCTCCACTGAGCCACCGGCCTGGTCGCTGGGCCAAGTAACCCCGGGCGCCGCCGTCTTCACGGTGCCCTTTACGTTCAGGGTACCCCAGGCCTGGTCGCAAGGCCTGGCGAACCCGGGCGCCGTTACCACCACCGCGCCCTCAACATCTAGAGTGCCGCACCTGGGTGAAGACTTGTTTGCCCAGCATACGTGCCCGGATGGGCAGCCCTTTATATGGCCACCGGAGTACTACCAACTGGAACTCCAAAAAGCAAGGCCCCTGTGCGAGCCCCTGATTCCGGCTCCGAAGCCCGTTAAGAGGACCCCGCTCCCGCTGGAAGAAGCGCAGTTCGAGTGGGACCCCACCGGAGGAGACCTCATGGGGTTCACTCAGGAAACTCGGGCAGCCGCAGCGGAGCGTGTGGAGTGCTGCCGCCAGCAGTTGGCAGTCTTCGAGCAAGAACGGAGAGAGAGGCGGGTCCGTGAGCAGCGGCTGCAGGAACAGAGCGCAGGGCAGAAGAGCAGGACCAGGAGAGACCCCCGTGCAGCTCATGGTCCCCGTGCCACCGGGACTGTGATTAAGTTTCAATTGCAGCACGGGTGGGGCTTCATCAGGGATCACCACACCCCCGGCGACGTCTTTGTGACCAGAAGAGACGTGGAGTCCCATCTGCCGGAGGGACACAGAGGTCGTGACCTATATGTAGGGGACGAGGTCACGTTCACCCGGCACAAGTGTGCCAAAGGACCCTACGCCCTCCATGTACACCGGCTGACGGAGGAGGAGCTGCGGTGTGAAGAGGAGCAAGAGGATCCGGACGGGTCTGAAGGAGGAGCAGGAGTACGCCGTCATTAAAGTACGGTAAAGAGACTGTACATAGTTACCCGTCAGGGTATAAGAACTGTTACTGCTGCTAGTTAAAATATAGTCCCCGTTGGGACCAGCAAATTGAACTGAAACCCGTGTGTCCCTATTCCCACTGACCGAGGACTGAGAGCGGTCATTCCTTTCCTAATACCTGGCCGAGGACTGAGAGCGGCCATATTTCCCCTTGTATATAGTTGCGCTTTTTAAGGCGCCCCCTACTGGTTTTATAGGAAAGCTGTGTTATTCTACCAGAGACTGTCGCACTTTACCCGGTCACAAGTTGCACCGTGGCCGGAGGAACAAGAAAGTTTACAAGAATGTTTATTATGAAAAAGTTTTATGCTGATAATATATATAATGTTTTATATGTTTATGTCGTTATGAAAAAAAAAAAAATTGTATGTTTAAGGATGTTTTATTCTCTTACAGCCCGAGGACGTGCTGTGATTTACCAGGGGGGAATGTAGCACCCTGAGGACTCGGCTGCTACAGGGGTATTACACCTCAAGCCAGAGGTGTGGTATTCCACTCCCGGGTAAGGATGGAGTGTGGGACTGAGCTCAGATAGCTGCATACACTACATACATCCCATTTCCGGGGGACAGACCGACGGTACTCCCACCAGTATATGTGCAGGTACGACAGTGTCTGTCCCTGGCTGGAGTGGGAGGGGGGTGGAACATCCCAGTAGTGTAGGGGCAGATAGGGGGAGCAGTCTGGGTAAGGCTAGGAGCTCATTGGGTGCTGGTCACCTGAGCTCACCCATAGAGGGAGTATATAAGGTGGGCACCATCTTAGATCAGGGTCAGTCTGTCAGAGTTTAGCCTGAGGAGCAGAGCAGAGAAGCTCAGCCAGAAGGGCTGACAGGGAGTTGTGGTTCCGGCTGGGCCCAGCTCCAAGGCCAAGTCTGAGAGAGAGAGAGGAGTCAGAAGGACCCAGAGAGAAGAAGAAGGAACCCCAAGACCCCAGAATACAAACAGCAGGGTGAAGGGTTGGCACCCAGGGTACCGGATCCCAAGCTGGCAGAGAGAAAAGCACACCTTAGCCAGGAACCGGAGGTCATGGGCAGGATCTGCCACGACCCTCACCAAATCCACTAGAAAGGCATACCAAGCATAGGGTCAGGGAGCCCAGAGGAGGCTTGACCAACAAGAGACCCGAGGGAGCCGGACATAAGTGGATCCCTGGTGGGAACGGCCAGTAGAAAGGACAGTCAGAAAGGAGCTCAGGACCACGCTCCAGAATTGCTTGGGGGTTGGCCGAGTCCAGGACCTGGTGGACGCAGCACGGCTCGGGTGGTCGCTTCAGGCCAGAGTGACCATAAGAACACCCGTAAGTAAAAACCCCTGAACTGCACAGCCCGACTCTGAGTCTTCTTGCTTGATCATCCTGCACCTTCACAACCACCATCCTCTACATCTGACCCCCTGAGGCTATACCCCTCCCGTTGGGGGTTATACTACCACAGCTGCACACATACCACCAGCCTCAGCGGACCCTTCTGCAGCGGCGGCCTTTTGACCGCAAATCAACGGGTGGCGTAGTCGACACTAAGAACATCAATAACATCTAGCAAGACTGCCACACACTGAGTTTGACACCCTGGGCACGGACCGGGTCGCCGCCACTCGGAGACTACAACCCCCATCTGATCCGGCTCCGGGTATCCCCCAAACAGCACTGGCCCAGGGGGCGCGTCAGTAGCGCGTCCGCTACAAAAAATATACCGGTACAGAGACAAAAAGGGCTAGCCCTGATACAGGAAAGTGCCTGACAAGGCCAAGAACAAGATAAAAGATGTGATTGAAGTCAGAAAGTCACCAAATGTGCATAAAAATGTGACCAATCATGACGATACAAACATAAACATAAGACAAACCAACCACAAACAAACATAAAACAGACAACAATCATGGACAGATTGTAGGCCATTACAAGGTGGCTGATAAAGTCTGATGGCAATATATATAATATACATACAAATATAAGGACATGGCATTTGAAATGATTACTGGAGATTAGCTTGTTATGGAATGGAGGAGATGCACAAGCCAGCCACACGAGGGGAGATGAAAAAAGGAAAAGAAAAAGAAAAAGAAGAAGAAAAAAGGGGGGAGAGACCAGAGAGCCCTCAATCTAAAGCGGGACTCCAATAGCAAGGATACCATAAGAATTTAAGCCAAGTAACCAGTAAATGAAAAATCCTCATTTATGCCCCTAGGGGCCACTGTGTCAAGAACAAAAATCCACCTTGATTCAGATCTCAATAGATCCTTAGTGTGATCCGGGTTACGTGAATTATGCCTCATTTTTTGAAGGCCCATAACTCGCATTTTATTGGGGCTACCAGAATGGCATTGGAAGAAGTGCAAAGCCACCGATGAGATGGCCTTGCCCTTCTTCAAATCCTGCTCAGCAAGATGGATGTTGGAGACATGTTGCTGTACCCGTCTGTGGAGTTCCTGCGACGTTTGACCAACATAAACCTTCGGACAGGGACAGGTCAATGCATATACAACATTAGTAGACCTACAGTTGATAAAATCCCTCAAAGGGTATTGATGGTTGTCAATCGGATTAGTAAACATTTTACCAGATGAGAAAAATGGACAAGCAGAACAATCGCCACAAGGGAATGAACCCTTAAATTTACTACCGCCCGAGGTACTACAACTGGGGCGTGTATAATGACTATGCATAAGTTTATCCCTTAAATTAGGGGCGCGTCTAGCCGTCAACAACGGTCTCTCTGGTAAAATGTTAGAAAGACGACTATCCGTCTTAAGTATATTCCAATGTTTCCGAAATAGACTACCCACTTCATTCCATTGATTGTTAAACCTGGTAATAAATCTAAAATTGTCCCACCGGTATACTGTCTCTCAAGTTTCTAGGATGAAAACTTCATAGATGACATTTTGATTATCTGGACGGGCACGGAAACTGAGGCACTTGCATTTATTGATAGGCTGAACGTCAATGATTTTAACATTCATCTTACCCACTGTATATCTTCCTCTGCAGTGAACTTCCTGGATTTGGAGATCAGGAAAGTGGGTGACTCACTTGTATCCAAATTACATAGGAAATCGACTGCCACTAATAGTCTCCTACACTACCAAAGTTTTCATCCTAGAAACTTGAGAGACAGTATACCGGTGGGACAATTTTCAAGGGCCAAAAGGAATTGTACAACACAGGAGGACTACAAAACCGAGGCCAGAAATTTAACCTCACGCTTTCGGGAACGTGGATATCCTAAAGCAGTAATCTCCAAGGCTCACCAGAAGGTCTTGGTCAAACCACGGGAGATGTTGCTACAATCGCGTGTTAATATGGAGGATACACAGATTAGATTTATTACCAGGTTTAACAATCAATGGAATGAAGTGGGTAGTCTATTTCGGAAACATTGGAATATACTTAAGACGGATAGTCGTCTTTCTAACATTTTACCAGAGAGACCGTTGTTGACGGCTAGACGCGCCCCTAATTTAAGGGATAAACTTATGCATAGTCATTATACACGCCCCAGTTGTAGTACCTCGGGCGGTAGTAAATTTAAGGGTTCATTCCCTTGTGGCGATTGTTCTGCTTGTCCATTTTTCTCATCTGGTAAAATGTTTACTAATCCGATTGACAACCATCAATACCCTTTGAGGGATTTTATCAACTGTAGGTCTACTAATGTTGTATATGCATTGACCTGTCCCTGTCCGAAGGTTTATGTTGGTCAAACGTCGCAGGAACTCCGCAGACGGGTGGGTACAGCAACATGTCTCCAACATCCATCTTGCTGAGCAGGATTTGAAGAAGGGCAAGGCCATCTCATCGGTGGCTTTGCACTTCTTCCAATGCCATTCTGGTAGCCCCAATAAAATGCGAGTTATGGGCCTTCAAAAAATGAGGCATAATTCACGTAACCCGGATCACACTAAGGATCTATTGAGATCTGAATCAAGGTGGATTTTTGTTCTTGACACAGTGGCCCCTAGGGGCATAAATGAGGATTTTTCATTTACTGGTTACTTGGCTTAAATTCCTATGGTATCCTTGCTATTGGAGTCCCGCTTTAGATTGAGGGCTCTCTTTTCTCTCCCCCCTTTTTTCTTCTTCTTTTTCTTTTTCTTTTCCTTTTTTCATCTCCCCTCGTGTGGCTGGCTTGTGCATCTCCTCCATTCCATAACAAGCTAATCTCCAGTAATCATTTCAAATGCCATGTCCTTATATTTGTATGTATATTATATATATTGCCATCAGACTTTATCAGCCACCTTGTAATGGCCTACAATCTGTCCATGATTGTTGTCTGTTTTATGTTTGTTTGTGGTTGGTTTGTCTTATGTTTATGTTTGTATTGTTATTATTGGTCACATTTTTATGCACATTTGGTGACTTTCTGACTTCAATCACATCTTTTATCTTGTTCTTGGCCTGGTCAGGCACTTTCCTGTATCAGGGCTAGCCCTTTTTGTCTCTGTACCGGTATATTTTTTGTAGCGGACGCGCTACTTCCGGGGTTATATATACATTTTTACATTTTGTTCTCCCCTGGAATGTCGGCCTTTTTCCTATCGTGACTATTTTGGGGGACTGTGTCCCGCACGATCTTTGAGGGGGCGGTTCCTAAAACCGGATATGATGATTTCTATTTAGCTCCGGTTGCGTTCCACCAAGGCGTCTGGGTGGAACGCATGAGAGATAGGAAGGGGCGGCGATTCGCCGACCGGATATGACGTCTTATTCAATTCCGGTCGTGTCACACCACAGCACGTGGGCTGCACGCTGTGAAAACAGGAAATGACCGTTCGATCCGCCACGATGCTGGAGAGACTTAGTGAGGGCATTAATTTTCACCTGAAGGGAATCACACTAAATTGGATAGACTATTTAATATACACATGTGTTCACTGACAACATACCCCTGACGAAGCTGCAGTCGAGGAGCGTAACGCGTAGGATCTCTGGTGCCAACAGGTAACTATGTCATTTTATTATTTTTGACTTTTCCCTTGACCACTTAGGAGTGCCCGCTATGGCTTTTACTCATTATCCTATATCGTATATCAGGTGGGATGATATGTTTTGATAAACGCTGATATTATACGGGCCCCTAGTTCTAGTAGATTACTACTCCCACTCATTCCTTCATTCCTTGATTTATTATGATGTATGGTTTGATTACTTGGGGGTGTTTGGTTCATCATCTATATTTGGTCTAGTGGTGCTGTGCTACCCTTTACTAGGGCGACATAGCTTGGTCAATAAGCATTATTGTATTATGAGATAATAAAAATGATACCTGTGGCCTAAGGGGGATTTATTGCTTTGGAATACTATTATTATTCCTCCCCCATGAATATTGCTATGCCTTGTCTGTTTTTAATTGTTTTTATTTTTTCTTGTGTTGTCAGTGTGTAATCATGCAATAAAGACTTTTTCATTTTTCTAATATTGGGTGTGCACGGTTGTATATCCTGAGTCTTTTTTCTTCTTTATTATATCATATAACTATATCAGGTTACTGTAGCACCCCGTAACATTTACTATTTCTAGCAGTGCCCACCTTTTTGCATAGGATACATATTTTAGGTGTAGCGCGAGCATTCTTGCGCGATTCCCATTCTCCTCTCCCAAAGCAGGGACGCCAACACACCGCTCCGGGCCTTGGCTGGGAGACACTTATTAGTTAAGGGCCCTCCACCTGCTAGAAGGTGCCTGAGCAATGTGTTCTGTCAGTTTTTCTACATGCATGCTAGTTGTCAGGTCCCCTGTTCCTGTGTATATGCCTGTTCCTGCCTGTACCTGCCTGTTCTCGCCAGTACCTGCCAGTGTCTGCCAGCATCTGCCGTGCCTTCCTGTATACCAGCTGTGCCTGCCAGCATCTGCCATGCCTTCCTGTGTACCAGCCGTGCTTGCCAGCACTTACCGTACATTCCTGTATACCAGCTGTGCCTGCCAGCACCTGAAGTGCCTTCCTGTATACCAGCCGTGCTTGCTAGCACCTGTCGTGCCTTCCTGTATACCAGCTGTGCCTGCCAGCACCTGTCATGCCTTCCTATATCAGTCGTGCCTGCCAGCACCTGCTGTGCCTTCCTGTACCTGCCATACCCACCCATTCCTGGTTGTACCAGCTTCCTACCCATTTGGGGGTTAGCTGCAATGTGTCCGAGGTCTGTCCTGGAGTACCACCTGGCATCCATCTGGAGCCAAGTCTAACCTGGCTCTAGCGAAGTCAGGTGTTTGCCTAGTCATGCCCCTCCAGGCTCTCCTCGGTCCATGGCACAGTGGTTCCACTAGCACGTGCATTGCATTAGGCTCACCAGGTGATGTGGATTCACTAAGCCTCAGATCCAGATGGGTACACAGACACCAGGCAGTAATGCAGCAAGCAGGAAGGCATGTAGGCAGCAAAGACTTCGCACACATAAGACTCTCAGGAGCTGCAGGACGGATGACGAGGAACTCAGCAGGGATGAATGCAAGCACAAATACAAAAATCATAGCTGGTGGTTCACACCAAACATAGGACTAGAGTCTCAATCCCATGGCACAGGTGTGTGAGTCAATGGGCCTTAAATAGGTCTAGTGAGATGATGAACAGAGCGGGTAGCCATAACCACGGAAGTCCAAAATAACCGGTGCATCTGAAAGTGGCAAAATTAAAAAAGTGTAGTTCATCAATATGAAGAGTTACTTTCCCTCTACGGAATCGGATACGACCAACAGAAATCGCAGAGCCAGTTGCAGAGATTAGTTTTAAAGGCGTCCTCAAGGAAACAAAATGAATTTTAATCTTTTTGGCCAAAGAGAAATCCATAAAATTCTCTGCCACCTTAGTATCGATGAATGTTTGTCCTGTGAACACTGAGGAAAAGGAAACAGACATAGGCACGAGTAATTTTTTTTTAGTGGAGGACAGAGTTACTCCCAAGGCGATACTATTAGTAGTGATGAGCGAGTATGTTCTGTTAACCATTTCGCTGAGTATGCTCCGGCGAGCACCGAGTAGTTACAGCTGCTTGGTGTTATATTTGAATCACTCCCGTGTGCATGATTTGCGACTGTTTTACAGTTTTAATACATGTGAGGAATGTCTATTTCTTACAAATTTCTCACATGTATTAAAGCTGTCAAATAGTTGCAAATCATGCACAGGGGAGTGATTCAAACATAACACCGAGCAGCTGTAAATACTTGTTGCTCGCCCGAGCATACTCGGCGAAAGTGTTAACAAAACATACTTGCTCATCAAAAACAGACAGCATAGCCAGAACAATAAACAGAATTTTTAAAAAAATTCCAAAATCAAGTTAGAAAATAGCGAAAGGCAATGGTACTCACGAGCCAAGGTTTCAAGAAAAATGCACACCAGGACACGGCCGGCCCCATTTTGTTAGAAGGAGGTAACACAGGTGCAGAATGCTGATGAACAATCACCCTCACCCACTCTCACTGGAGGGGCGATTGCCTAGCACTAAAGCTGCACACAGATGAAACTTGCAGTAGGGTGCAATTCACACACTCGCGGCACCGTGCCTAGCCAGCATCCTATTACACGCTCCTACTATTCGATTAGGCGTGGTGTGCATTTTTCTAGAAACCTTAGCTGGTGAGTACCATTGCCTTTTGCTATTTTCTAATTTGATTTTGGAATTTTTTAAAAATCCTGTTTATTGTTCTGGCTATGCTGTCTGTTTTTAATGTTAGAGTAGGGACTCGCAAAACCGTGAGGACCCTTGACGATGGGTTGCGAGCTTACGTATTTTGGCCAAAATATTAATTAATACCTCATATGATATTTTTTGCACTTTTTTATCTGCCAGGGCACGGCCAGGCCCAATAATGGTGACCTTGTGAGTTGGGGCTTTGCAACTCTGTGATGCACGGATAGGGTGACGGGCATCCCGCCTAATCGAATAGTAGGGGCGTGTAATAGGATGCTGGCTAGGCACGGTGCCGTGAGTGGGTGAATTGCACCCTACTGCAAGTTTCATCTGTGTGCAGCTTTAGTGCTAGGCAATCGCCCCTCCAGTGAGAGTGGGTGAGGGTGATTGTTCATCAGCATTCTGCACCTGTGTTACCTCCTTCTAACAAAAGGGGGCCGGCCGTGTCCTGGTGTGCATTTTTCTTGAAACCTTGGCTGGTGAGTACCATTGCCTTTTGATACTTGCTCATCACTATTAGTGATGAGTGTAGCGCCGGCGTCCCTGCCCTCTGCTAAGCAGGGACGCTGTTCCCCTCACCCCTCTGCTCCGAGCCCGGCGTCCTCCTCCCGCTCTGCTGGCAGCGCGCGCTCCTTCCCGGCCACTGTGCTTAGGGCGCGCGCGCGCTCCCTCCCTCTTAAAGGGGCCGCGCGCGCCGTCCTAAGGAGTCCCCGGCCGATGGCCGGAGGACTTCACCATATATAAGGCACCTCCTCCAAAATGGAGGTGCCCGAGCAATGTTGTTGCACTGTTCACTACTCTGCTTCAGCCCTCAGGTCCCGTTGCCAGTTACCTGCCAGTTACCTGCCAGAAACCTGCCAGTTTGCTGTCTGTTTCCTGCCTGACATTCCTCCTACCTGCTTGCTAGCCTGAGGTCCGACGGTCTGCCTTCCTACTCCTGTCAGTCTGTCTATGGACCAGCTTGCCCGCTCACCTGGGAGCGCACATCTGCTACCTGCCTGCTAGCCTACCTGGAGGCTCCGCCGTCACGTGCTGTGACCACCTGCCATTCCAGAGACTCCTGCCCGCTCACCTGGGAGCACACATCTGCTACCTGCCTGCTAGCCTACCTGGAGGCTCCGCCGTCACGCGCTGTGACCACCTGCCATTCCAGAGACTCCTGCCCGCTCACCTGGGAGCGCTCATCTGCTGCCTGTCTGTTGGCCTACCTGGAGGCTCCGCCGTCACGTGCTGTGACCACCTGCCATTCCAGAGACTCCTGCCCGCTCACCTGGGAGCGCTCATCTGCTGCCTGTCTGTTGGCCTACCTGGAGGCTCCGCCGTCACATGCTGTGACCACCCGTTTATCCAGAGACCCTCGCTTGCTCACCTGGGAGCACACATCTACCATCTGCCTGCTAGCCTACCTGGAGGCTCAGCCATCACAGGTCGTACCTACCCTTTACCCAGAGACTGCCCCGGTCACTTGCCGTGACCTCCTGCCCGTTCATCCAGAGACTGCCCCGGTCACTTGCCGTGACCCCCTGCCCGTTCATCCAGAGACTGCCCCGGTCACTTGCCGTGACCCCCTGCCCGTTCATCCAGAGACTACCCCGGTCACTTGCCGTGACCTCCAGCCCGTTCACCCAGAGACTGTCCCGGTCACCTGCTGTGACTGCCTGCCCGTCTTCCCTGGTCGCCACCCGCTCCCTTACAAGGACCGCCCCCTTGTATAGTAGCTGAGAGGTTCCGCCTCCCAGACCCGTTACAGTTTGCTCGGGCCATGGAACCCGGTGGCACCCAAGCTCCCTCACTCTCGGACCTGTGTCATGAACTGTCCCGTCAGAGGTCCCAACAGGAGTCCATCCTGGGTCACCTGCGGAATGTCAATTCTCGCCTGGACACTCTGACTGCTCCACCAGCAACCACCGCCAGTGCCATGACTCGCAATCCGGCAGCTCCGCTGCCCACCAATACTATGGTATCCTACCGCGGACCCCGGCTTTCTGCACCTCCTCGCTTCGGAGGCGACTCCGCTCAGGCTCGGGGCTTTATAAATCAGTGCACCCTGCACTTTGAACTCCTGTCCCACCAGTTTAACTCCGACCGGGCCAAAATTGCCTTCATCATGTCCCATCTCACCGGAGAGGCCCTGGCCTGGCTAAATCCTCTATGGGAGAGAGGAGACCCCCTGGTGTCCGACTTGCCTGCCTTTCTCACGGCTTTCCGGAAAGTCTTCGACGAACCTGGACGGAAGACCTCATCCGCATCATCTCTGCTACGCCTCCGTCAGGGAAGTCTCACCGTGGGCCAATATGCCATACGGTTCCGTACCCTTGCCTCGGAGCTGGCCTGGGATAACGACGCTCTGGTATCTGTCTTCTGGGAGGGTCTGTCCGGCCGTATTAAAGATGAACTCGCCGGTCGAGACATTCCTACCACTCTCGATGACCTAATAACTCTTGCCACCCGGATTGACCTACGGTTCCAGGAGCGTGCCAAAGAAGTCACCCGTGAGAGGAGGTTTCCACGTCTAGCTCCTACTTTTCAGAAATCCGTCACTCCCTCTGTTTCTCCCCAGGTACACTCTCCTGAGCCTATGCAGGTCGACCAGACCAAGATGGTCAAAACCCGTCAGGACTTACGCCGTGCCGAGGGGAGCTGCTTCTACTGTGGCAGTAAGGAGCACCGGATCCGTACCTGCCCGGAGAGGTCGGGAAACGCCTGTGTCTAGGTTCGCTCAGAGAGGTCGACCTAGACAAGAATAAATCCTCTCCATCTCTGCTGCTGTCAGTCTCAATTATCTGCGGGGAGAATCGTTATTTCGAACTAGCCCAACTTGACTCTGGAGTGGCCGGGAATCTTATTTCACAGGCCCTGGTAGAAAAATACCGCATTCCCACCAAACCTCTGGCTATACCATTATCTGTCGCTGCTGTGGATGGGGGCCTCTTACCACGTCCCATCCAACTCATCACCGAATCCATAACTCTGCAGGTGGGAATGCTGCATTCTGAGAGCATCTCTTTTAATGTTCTGCCTGGACTCTCTCACGCCCTCTTACTAGGTCTACCTTGGCTCCAGAGACATGCACCCGTGCTTGACTGGCAGACCGGAGAAGTCCTTCGCCGGGGACAGGACTGTCATAAGACTTGTTTGGTTCCTGTTCATCCCGCCCGTCCTTCTCCTACCCCAACTAATCTACCTGGACTTCCGATTCCCTATTGGTCATTTGCTGATGTCTTTAATAAAAAGGAGGCAGAGACATTACCCCCTCATAGACCATACGACTGTCCTATCGACCTGTTACCCGGTACTACTCCTCCCCGTGAGCGTATTTACCCATTGTCCGCTGCTGAGACCCGGTCGATGTCCGAATATATTGAGGAGAATTTGGCCAGGGGATTCATCCGGAAATCTACCTCCCCGGCGGGAGCAGGCTTCTTTTTCGTAAAAAAGAAGGACGGCTCTCTCCGTCCCTGTATAGACTATAGAGGCCTTAACCAGATCACGGTGAAGAATAAGTACCCCCTTCCGCTCATTCCAGAATTATTTGATCGTCTGAGGGGGGCTAGAATCTTCACCAAACTGGACCTCCGTGGGGCGTACAACCTGGTCCGTATCCGTCAAGGGGATGAATGGAAGACTGCATTCAACACCCGGGACGGCCACTATGAATATCTGGTAATGCCCTTTGGTCTCTGTAACGCTCCTGCCGTCTTTCAAGAGTTGGTCAATGACATCTTCCGGGACCTTCTCTACTCCTGCGTAGTGGTGTACCTGGACAACATCTTGGTCTTCTCTCCGGATCTCCAGACTCACCGGAGAAACGTTCGTCAGGTCCTGCTCAGGCTCAGGCAGAATCACCTCTTCGCTAAATATGAGAAGTGCCTCTTTGAGCAGACCTCGCTTCCGTTTTTGGGCTACATTATTTCTCAGACCGGCCTACGAATGGATCCAGAGAAATTGTCTGCCATCGAGAAATGGCCCCGACCGGAGGGGTTGAAGGCCATTCAGCGGTTCCTGGGCTTCGCCAACTACTACCGCCTCTTCATACCGCACTTCTCTTCCCGGACTGCCCCAATTTCCGCGCTCACCCGTAAGGGCACTAATCCCAGAGAGTGGCCGCCCGAAGCAGAGGAGGCCTTTCTTTCCTTAAAACAGGCATTCTCTTCCGCCCCGGTGCTGCATCGCCCAGATGGCAACAAGCAGTTCTTCCTGGAGGTTGACGCCTCCTCCTCTGGAGCCGGAGCGGTACTTACCCAAAAATCATCTTCCGGGAGAATGGTAACTTGTGGCTTCTTCTCCAAACTCTTCTCCTCTTCTGAGCGCAACTATTCCATAGGAGATCGAGAGTTATTGGCCATCAAGCTGGCATTGGAGGAGTGGCGTTACCTGCTCGAAGGGGCTCTTCACCCGGTAATAATTTACACTGACCACAAGAACTTGGCTTACCTCCAGCATGCCCAGAGACTTAACCCGCGCCAAGCTCGGTGGTCCTTGTTTTTTGCTCGCTTTGATTTTATTCTTCATTTTCGCCCGGCTGACAAAAACATCAAGGCGGACGCCTTGTCCCAATCCTTTCTGGTGTCTGATCTCGAGGAAGAACCGAAACACATCATCGATCCCGCCAGAGTAATGCAGGTGGCTCCCGTGAGTCTAAATCGTCTCCCTCCCGGTAAGACGTTCGTATCAGTACCTGATCGGGAGAAGATCCTACACTGGGGTCACTCGTCTAAACTAGCTGGCCACGCCGGTCAGAAAAAGACCCTCCAGCTTATTACCCGGCACTACTGGTGGCCTACCCTGCACAAGGACGTAATAGACTTTGTTTCTGCCTGTGTGTCCTGCGCCCGTAACAAGGTTCCGAGACATCTGCCAGCCGGTCGCCTCCTTCCGCTCCCAGTACCTGCTGCCCCCTGGCAGCATATAGCAATGGACTTTATAACTGATCTCCCCGTCTCTGCCGGTTGTACGGTCATTTGGGTGGTCGCTGACCGCTTTTCCAAGATGGCTCATTTCGTTCCCCTGCCAGGCCTCCCGTCTGCACCCGAGCTGGCTAAAGACTTTATCCGCCACATCTTCCGTCTTCATGGCCTGCCCCTCCACATCGTGTCGGATTGTGGGGTACAGTTCACCTCACGCTTCTGGAGAGCCACTTATAAACTGCTAGACGTCACCCTGGACTTCTCCTCCGCTTACCACCCACAGTCTAATGGTCAAGTGGAGCGGATCAATCAGAACCTGACCAGTTACCTCCGGCACTTCGTTAATGCCCACCATTCAGACTGGGTGGATCTCCTGCCATGGGCCGAATTTTCTTACAACAATCACGAGAGCGAATCTTCCTCCAAATCCCCGTTTTTTGTTGTCTTCGGTCAGCATCCTCGGATCCCATTTCCCGTCTCCACCTCGGTGGACAATCCGGCTGCGGAATCTCTTGTTAACAAATTTTCCTCCATATGGGAGAGTACCCGATCCGCACTCCTTCTGTCATCCAAGCTTATGAAAAGACATGCTGACAAAAAACGTCTGGATCCTCCTCAATTCCGTCCAGGGGATAAGGTCTGGCTCTCGTCCAAGTATGTCCGGCTCAAGATTCCTTCCTATAAGTTAGGGCCTCGGTTCATCGGTCCTCTGGAGGTCATCAGTCAGATCAACCCGGTGGCCTATAAATTGAAACTCCCGGCCAACTTGCGGATCCCTAACTCCTTCCATGTATCTCTCCTCAAACCTGTGGTACTTAACTCTTTTTCCAAGTCTACAGGTACGCCTCCTGCTCCGGTTTCCGCTGAAAACGAATTTGAGGTAGAGAACATTCTGGCCACCAAAAGGGTAAGAGGGAAGACCTTTTTTCTAGTAGATTGGAAGGGGTTTGGTCCTGAAGAGAGAACGTGGGAGCCCCGGGAGAACATCCATGCCCCTCTCATCCTAGCTAAATTTCTCTCTGGCCTAAAAAAGGGGGGGCCTAAAGGGGGGGGTACTGTAGCGCCGGCGTCCCTGCCCTCTGCTAGGCAGGGACGCTGTTTCCCTCACCCCTCTGCTCCGAGCCCGGCGTCCTCCTCCCGCTCTGCTGGCAGCGCGCGCTCCTTCTCGGCCACTGTGCTTAGGGCGCGCGCGCTCCCTCCCTCCTAAAGGGGCCACGCGCGCCGTCCTAAGGAGTCCCCGGCCAATGGCCGGAGGACTTCACCATATATAAGGCACCTCCTCCAAAATGGAGGTGCCCGAGCAATGTTGTTGCACTGTTCACTACTCTGCTTCAGCCCTCAGGTCCCGTTGCCAGTTACCTGCCAGTTACCTGCCAGTTACCTGCCAGAAACCTGCCAGTTTGCTGTCTGTTTCCTGCCTGACATTCCTCCTACCTGCTTGCTAGTCTGAGGTCCGACGGTCTGCCTTCCTACTCCTGTCAGTCTGTCTATGGACCAGCTTGCCCGCTCACCTGGGAGCGCACATCTGCTACCTGCCTGCTAGCCTACCTGGAGGCTCCGCCGTCACGTGCTGTGACCACCTGCCATTCCAGAGACTCCTGCCCGCTCACCTGGGAGCGCACATCTGCTACCTGCCTGCTAGCCTACCTGGAGGCTCCGCCGTCACGCGCTGTGACCACCTGCCATTCCAGAGACTCCTGCCCGCTCACCTGGGAGCGCTCATCTGCTGCCTGTCTGTTGGCCTACCTGGAGGCTCCGCCGTCACATGCTGTGACCACCCATTTATCCAGAGACCCTCGCTTGCTCACCTGGGAGCACACATCTACCATCTGCCTGCTAGCCTACCTGGAGGCTCAGCCATCACAGGTCGTACCTACCCCTTACCCAGAGACTGCCCCGGTCACTTGCCGTGACCTCCTGCCCGTTCATCCAGAGACTGCCCCGGTCACTTGCCGTGACCCCCTGCCCGTTCATCCAGAGACTGCCCCGGTCACTTGCCGTGACCCCCTGCCCGTTCATCCAGAGACTACCCCGGTCACTTGCCGTGACCTCCAGCCCGTTCACCCAGAGACTGTCCCGGTCACCTGCTGTGACTGCCTGCCCGTCTTCCCTGGTCGCCACCAGCTCCCTTACAAGGACCGCCCCCTTGTATAGTAGCTCAGAGGTTCCGCCTCCCAGACCCGTTACAATGAGCGAGCATGCTCGCTACTGCTTGGTGCTCGCCCGAGCATCTCACTACTCGAGATGCTCGGCGCTCGCCGAGTATTTCCGGGGTTGCTCGGCGGGAGCTCGGGTCCCCTCCCTGCATGTTTGGCGCTCTTTAGAGCGCCAATCAACATGCAGGGATTGCCTGCCACTCACTGTAATGCCGTAGCCATGTTGGCATTACAGTGATTGGCTGGCCGCATAGCGTCATCGGGTCTATATCAGACCTGGTGCCACCATGTTCGTCACAGTCACTCCGGAATTAGACAATGTAGGGAGAGGTGCTGCTGCGTCAGGGAGAGATTTGCTTGTGTATTACATAGTGTAGGGAGAAAAACCGTACATTACACATATCCATCTTAACAAACAGTCCTTTTGAAGACTAACTAATACATCTGCAGAGACATCAGGCAGGCAGTGTATATAGGCAGGCAGGGTATATAGCAGACTGCAGTGTATATAGCACAAGAGGCTCCATTCCAATTCTGCCTTCTGCTGCTATTAGATATTTCTATACAGAGGCCCAGGTCTCAGGGGCCAGGAATACTTTTCTTTGGATCTTAATCCTCATTATTTGCTTAAAAAGCAATCCAGAGAACATTGTTTTTCTGCGCCATTTGCTTGTTGGCACTGCAGAATACAGCCAGGTCCTTTCCATATTACAGTTAGTGTTGAACCACCCCCGTAGTGTTCGAGTTCGGTTCGGTTCGTCGAACACCCGTGTGTTCGCCGAACAGTTCGTCGAACTGTTCGTCGAACACCTTCGAACACCGTTAAAACCAATGGCAGGCAAACAAAAACACATAGAAACACATAGAAAACACCTTCAAAGGTGTCCAAAAGCTGACAAACTGCTCAGAAGACACAACTAACACATGGAAAAGTGACAAGTACATATAGTCATGCGAAAAGAAAAGAGGTGGAGGAGTAAAAGGAGGGGGAGACACAGATATAGGCATGTCATGCCCTTCTAAAATCCAAAAAGTGAGAAGCCGAGACGGCCAGTCCGCTCCTGCCCGTGCCACCTCCGTGTCGCCGGGTTTGTGCCAGAGCCGCGGTGAACCCTGACGGCCAGCCCCCCTCTCCCAATACTGGTGCCTGTCCGCTGGTGGGTCGAGAGAGCCCCCCTGTGGTGGAGGCAGCTCTAAGCTTTTTAATTTAAATTGTCCCTCTAATTTGAATGAATACACTTTAAATCCATTTACAAGGATCTATTGGAGGGCAAGTCTCATGCCAGCAGCCGCGTAATTCCAGCTCCAGTAGCGTCCACTAAAGCTGCTGCAGTTAAAAAGCTTTTATAAGGATCGAGCTCGGCTGTCCACCGCAAGGCATCCTAGTGCCAGTCCCAGCCCCTATGCCTTGGGGTGCCTCCTGATGCTCTTCACTAAGTATCCCGTGGTCCCGAAGCATTTCCTTTGAAAAAATTAAGTGTCCAAACTACAGGTGGTGTAGCTTGCTTAACAGCCGGGATAATCCGCTGACTAGCAGACACTGTTACTAGGCACAAAGTATTTCCTGGGCTAGATGCAGTTAAAAATTTGTAAGTAGATACTCTCGTTGGATGCTGAGAAAGCATTCCATAGAGTCTCCTGGCACGCCATATATGATTCTCTTAAAAAGCTTGGGGTAGGGGTCTAGGGGACCCTTTTATAGCCAAAATCACGGCCCTGTATCACAATACGTCACCTAGGCTGAAGATAAATGGAACTGTAGCACCGAGGGCTCGGTTGCTACAGACGTATTGCACCTCACCCAGAGGTGTGATATCTCACTCTCAGATAAGGATGGAGTGTGGATCAGGACCCGACACCTGCATGCATTACACCACATTGCCGTGGGGCAGGGCGACCAATATGCCCCTGAGATGGGCACGACAGTCCCTGTCCCTGGCTGGAGTGGGGGGAGGGAACACTGAGGAAGGGGAACCCTGCAGTGCAGGAGCAGGGAGGAAGCAGTTCCTGGGTGCATTGAGAAGGGAGTATAAAAGGTGGTCACCATCTTAGTTCAGTGCAGAGAAGTCTGAGCAGAAGTGGCAGGGAGCAGGGGCTCTGCATGAGCTCTGCTCCGGAGGCGGGCCTAGTAACAGAGGCCCAGGCCTGCAAGAGGGAGAAGGAAGGAAGAGGAGCGGAGAAGGCTCCAGGAATGAGGAATGAAGGGATCCCAGGGGTGCGGACGGGCGATTCGCCACCGCACGCCCGAATCCACCTGCGTGGAGGGGTCAGGCCAAAGGGGGAGACCGGTCCCCGAACTAGTGGAGGCAGGAAACGACCCTCAGCTAGAAACCGGAGGCTCTGACATTTTATGTGGCGCAGCCCCTTGCTCCACCCGCTAGGAAGGCACCACATAGGGTCAGGGAAACTGGCGCCAAGTTTACCAAGAGGAGGCCCGAGGCAGCCGGACAGAAGTGTTGGTAAGAAAGGCCAGACAAAGGACACACAAAGGGGGTCCTGTGAAGCGCTCCAAAGTTATCTGGGAGTTGTCTGAGCCCCTCACCTGGTGAGCACAGTACGACGTGGGCAGCCGTTACCTGCAGACGTGGTCTGGATAATAAGAACTGTGAGTAAAGGCCCTGAACTGCATCACTGACTCCGTGTCGTTACTGCTGCTGCCCTGCACCATCACCCCCATCCTCCGCATACACTGCCCTGAGGCTATACTCCTCCCGTGGGGAGTTATGCTACGCTCTGCTGCACCCACAACACCAGCCTTAGCGGTCTGCCCTGTAGCGGCGGTTCACTCTGACCGCAATCCACGGGTGGCGTAGTCGGACATTTAAACATCAAAACCACATAAATAGTTCCGCCACTGGTTTGACCGCCCTGAGCCACGGAACCGGATCGCCGCCACGAAGACTACAACCACCAGCATCCACCAAAAAGGGTCCGGCTCCGGGTGTCCCAAGGCCCAGGGGGTGCGTCAGAACATTTTCATCACCTTTCACAATCACCAATGGGACAAGGCAGGGATGTCCTCTGTCCCCTCTCTTATACATCCTAGTGACGGAGCACCTGCTCTCATCAATTCGCCATAACCCCAATATTAGGTGGATTGAGGTGGGAGGCACCGAGTACAAGTGCTCTCTATTTGCTGATGATGTCCTAGTATATATCACTCAATCACATATATCCATCCCTGCTGTTATGGCTGAAATAGATCACTTTGTTACATGTTAAAATTTTAAAATCAATGCAGCGAAGTCTGAGGCCCTCGATGTCTCCCTCCCTAAATCCATATAGGATTCCATCCAGTCCAACTTTCCCTTTGCCTGGCCCTCACAGGGTATCAAATACTTAGGAATTCCTATTCATAGAGACCTCTCCCATCTATGTTATCTTAATTTTGGGCCCTTTATTGAACAATTCCATACAGACCACGGTTGGCAAGTTAGAACTGTAAGATTCACTACGTGAACCACTGGTGTTTTGTGGAAAAGCACATGTACACCGCGTTCCAAATTATTATGCAAAAAGTGTTTAGGAGTGATAAGGGAAGAATTTGTTTGTTTGTCAGTTAAACTCGTTGATGGTGATGTGTGTCAGGGCTCTTTATATCACTGTAAGCAATTGCAGACACCTGTGCTAATTAGTTTGGCAGGTGTGTCCAATGAAAGGCAAGACTACTTAAGAAGGCTCTCTCACATTATTAAGCAGCCTACATTTTCTGCCAAAATGGGAAAGAAAAAGGATGTGTCGGCTGCTGAGAAGCAACAAATTGTGGAGTGTTTAGGTCAAGGCATGACTACAATCAACATTGTGCGATGATCAGGATGAAGTGTCTTGGCAATCAAGAAGTATGTAGCTGATTCACAGTACACACGTGTGCGTGCTGATAAGGGCAAATTGAGGACTCTTTCCTACAGGCAATTACGTCAGGTTGAAAGAGCAGCGGCAAAAAAGCCTTGTCATAGCAGCAGACAAGTTTTTGAAGCTGCTTGTGCCTCCAACGTCCCCCGAACAACAAGATGCAGGGTCCTTCAGAGGTTTGCAGCTGTGCATACGCCATCCTGTCGACCTCCTCTATCCACTTCACACAAGCAGAAACGGCTCCAGTGGGCCAAACATTACATGAAGACTGATTTCAAAACTGTTTTGTTCACGGATGAGTGCCGTGCAGCGCTCGATGGTCCAGATGAATGGAGTGGAGGATGGCTGGTTGATGGACACCCCACGCAAACACGGCTACAGCGCCAACAAGGAGGAGGTGGAGTAATGTTTTGGGCTGGAATCATGGGGAGAGAGATTGTCGGCCCCTTTAGGATCCCTGAAGGCGCTAAAGATGAACTCCATAATGTATGTGGATTTTCTCAAACAGCACTTCCTGCCATGGTTCAAGAAGAAGAACCGTGTATTTCACAGCAAGATCATTTTTCTGCATGATAATGCACCATCTCATGCTGCACATAAAACATCTGCATCTCTGGCTGATATGGGCATAAAAGGGGACAAACTTATGGTGTGACCCCCATGCTCCCCTGACCTCTACCCCATTCAGAACCTTTGGAGCATCATTAAAAGGAGTGTCTATGATGGCGGGAGGCAGTTCACATCTAAGCAACAGCTCTGGGAGGGTATTCTGTCCTCATGCAAAACAATTGAAGCAGAAACCATCCAAAACCTGACAAATTCAATGGACGAGAGAGTTCAGAAGCTCCTTTCGAACAAGGGGTCCTATGTGAAAATGTAACATCACCTAGAATAAAGTTTTGAGTTGAAAACTGTTTGATTTCAGTTTCTAACAACCTGCTAATGCTTATAATTTCAAAAATGACCATTTTTTTGGTCTTTATTAAAATGAAAAGGTTGATCGAAAAGTTTGGGGGATCTAAGAGTGTGGCAACCCAGTAGTCATGATTACTTCGAATTCTGACAATATGAGGGTCATGCTGCAGGTAGTGCAGCAAGAAGGCACTTATGTGTCTTGCGCATCTCGGAGCCCCAAAATTATTTTCCGGGCTAGATGCAGCTAAAAATTATTTTTAATTTTAAATCTGGTGAAGCTTATTATAGATGGCCTAATAGGATCAGTGCTGCACACTGCTACAAAGCCCAAATTATTTTCCAGTCAAGATACAGATAAACATGATTAGTAATTTGAAAGCTTAAAACGGTTGGTAGGGTGATTTTAACCAATCATCAAGCTTTTACTCTCCCCAGGATGACACAGGGGTAGAAAAGTCGTTTCGGATCCATGATTTGTTCATCTTTATGAACGTGAGTCTGTCTACATTATCAGTGGAGAGCCTCGTGTGCTTATCTGTCAGCACACCACCAGCAGCGCTGAACACACGTTCAGACAGAACGCTGGCTGCGGGGCATGACAAGATCTCCAAGGCGTAAGTGGCTAGCTCCGGCCATTTATCCAGATTGGAAGCCCAAAAAGAGCAAGGGTCCAGTGACACAGTCGTGGCTTCAATGTTTACTTGGAGATACTCCTGTACCATCGTCTCTAGGCGTTGACTATGTGTCAGACTTCTTGTCTCCTGTGGCCTTGCAAAGGATGGGCTAAAAAAGTGGTGAAATGATTCCGCAAAATTGATGTTACCAGCAGATACTGTGGTTCTGTTACGGTTTGAGTGCTGAACACTTGACGGTCCCACGGTTGGCAAGTTGGAACTGTGAGATTCACTACGTGCACCACTGGTATTTTGTGGAAAAGCACATGTAAGATTCTGCAACAGTCTCTGCTGATACTCCTGCATGCGTGCATCCCTTTCTATGGCAGGAATAATTTCTGCAAATTTACTTTTGTACCGGGGATCTAACAGTGTGGCAACCCAGTAGTCAGGATTATTTCTAATTCTCACAATTCGAGGGTCAAGTTGCAGGTAGTGCAGCAAGAAGGCACTCATGTGTGTTGCGCATCCAGGAGCACCAAGTCCCTGTTGTGTTGGTGGCGAGGTAACAATCATGCTTCCTTCCTCTGTCCTCTCCCCCCAACCTCGCACAACAGAAATGTGATCAAGGTCTCCCTCATCTGATGAGTCTTCCATCAGTTCGTCCTCCACTTCTTCCTGGGCTCCTGCACCTTCCTCACTAGTTTGGCTGCTACCATGCGCCCTGGTTAAACCATCTCCCCCACCCTCACATGCCTGCCGCCTTGGTGCTGCCGACCGTCTGGACCTTGCAGATGTTAGCCCTTCCGCATACAACTCCTCCTCCTCTACTTCCTCCACCTCCTCTTGTGCCACCACCTGACTCCGAATTCTGTTTAACATGTGCTCCAGCATGTAAATCACCGGAATAGTCATGCTGATAATGGCATCGTCAGCACTAAACATCTTCGTCGCCATTTCAAAACTGTGCAGAAGGGTGCATAGGTCCCTGATCTGAGACCACTCCTCCAGCGTGATTTGCCCCACCTCTGAATCTCGTTGGCCCAGGCTATACGTCAGAACGTATTGCACCAGGGCTTGTCGGTGCTGCCACAGTCGCTGCAACATGTGCAGAGTTGAATTCCACCGGGTAGGCACATCGCATTTTAGCCGGTGAAGTGGCAGGCCCAACGACTTCTGTAGAGATGTAAGTCGCTGAGCTGTGGGATGCGAACGGCGGAAGTGAGCACACAGCGACCGTGCCCTCTGCAGAAGGCCATCTAGTCTGGGATAGTGGGCTAAAAATTGCTGGACAACCAGGTTCAACACGTGAGCCATACAAGGCACGTGTGTGACATTGCCCCGGCGAAGGGCCGCACCCAGGTTTGCAGCATTGTCGCACACGGCCTTCCCTGGTTTCAGGTCCAGTGGAGACAACCATTCATGAAATTGGTTCTCCAGAGCTGACCACAACTCCTCAGCTGTGTGACTCACATTTCCCAGACATTTCAATGTAAAAACCGCCTGATGACGTTGAGCCCTACTGCCAGCATAGTAAGGAGGTGTGCAGGATCCCTTCTGCGCAGTTAGAAAGCTTGTGGCATGACCAGACAGGCTTTGGATGCAGGTGGAAGACCGAGAGGAGGTTGAGGAGGCAGAAGCAGTGGAGGAAAAATGACATAAAGAGGATTGACGCACAACTCGTGGGGACGGCAAGACTTGGACAGCAGCCCCTTGTCCTGCTGTCACCATAGTTACCCAGTGCCCAGTCAGCGACATGTAACGCCCCTGTCCATGCCTACTCGTCCAAGTGTCTGTGGTGAAATGCACCCTGTCACACACAGAGTTTCTAAAAGAAGCGGTGATGTTGTGTGCGACATGCTGGTGGAGCGCAGGCACACCTTTCTTTGAGAAGTAGTGCCGACTGGGCATCTGGTACTGGGGCACTGCGACGGACAAAAGGTCTCGAAAATCCTCTGTGTCCACCAGGCGGAAAGGCAGCATTTCTGTAGCCAAGAGCTTGCAGATGGTGAAATTCAACCTCTTAGCTTTCTCATGGCTAGGAGGAAATGGTCTTTTACTTGTCCACATCTGAGGGACCGAGGGCTGGCTATTGCGGACATGTTAGGTTGGCTTGATCCAAAGGTGGTGCTATCGATGTCGGACAGCGCTCAAGACCAGCTGGTGTTACCACCTCCAAAGAAAATGATGACCTGCCAATCACGCTGGCTGCTGCGGGTAAAGAGGTGGCAGGTCTGCGCCCCAAAACAGGTGTGACTGCTGTCCCCCCAGTCACAGAGGATGAAGAGGCCGCGGATGCACAAGATATGGCAGACGGTGGTTGGCCCGGCCGGCTAGACCGCATTGTAGCACACTGAGCTTCCCACTGCAACTTATGCTTCATGTCCATGTGCCGGTTCATGCATGAAGTACTCAAACTATGTATTTTTTGGCCTCTACTTAGCTTTTGCTGACAAATGTTACAGATAACACGAGTTGGGTCATCTTTATCGATCTGAAAAAATGCCCAGGCTATGCAAGGCTTAGCACCCATGCAACCTGAAGAGCCACCACGACTTGTGGTGAGAGGCAGAGTTGTGTTTGAGGATGCAGTTGTTGACGTGCTTCCAGTACTACGTCTCTGTCCAGGAAGGTGCAACCTGACCTCGTCGTCACTAGCATCTTCCTCCACCTCCTCTGCTGACCTCATCTCTTGGCTGACTGTGGGTTGACAGTAAGTGGGATCTCCGACCTCATCATCATCACCCTGTGCGTTATCACACCCGTCGTCCTCAGAGCCAACCTGTTCCTGCCCTGACAAAAAACTAAAGTTGTCGCTCCAATCAGGTATTTGAGTCTTATCATCGTCTTCCTCATTGTCTCCACCAACAGGAGTTACAGTTTGGGAATGAGGGTCTACATTATGGTCAGAACCTTCTGCGTCTGGTCCTGGATCCGACTCATAAAGATTCTGGGCATCAGTGCAGATCATTTCCTCGTCTGGATTCACAGAAGCGCTGGAGTCGACCTCTGATTCCCAGGCTATAGTATGAGTAAACAGCTCTGCAGACTCAACCATCTGTTCTACCTCATACTCAGACGGGCAGCTGGAGATTTGGGAGCTGTGAGGAAGCAAGTGCGATTTGGGTGACACCTTTGAGGACTGGAGTATTTGTGATGTTGAAGTTGATGTGGAGGAGAGCCCACTTAAAGGAGCACTTGATATCCGTTGAAGCACCTGCTGTTTTTGTGCCTCATCTGGAATTTGTAGCGATTGGCGTGGCCGTAAGAAAGGGATCTTATCACATTGTCCGCTAAAAGAAGTAGACATTTTAGTTTGGCTGGAAGATGGTCTTTCTTCTGCACCTACCCCACGGACACAACCTTTTTTCCCCTTCCCAACACGCCTATTCCCCTTTCCACCAGCAGCAGGCCTTTTTCCACTCATTTTGGTGGTTAACTAATTCACAACTCTGGAGTTGTTTGCACAAAAAAACAATGGATGGTAACCGAGCAGAGCTGAGTGGCCAAACTGTGGTATTAGGCCAAAACTATTGGCTGGGTTAGATGCAGAAAAAAATTATTTTTAATTTGCAACCTGATGGAGGTCAGTATAGATGGACTAATAGACCAAGTCCCACACACCGCTAGAAGCCCAAATATTTTTTCAGAGCTAGATGCAGAAAATTTTTTTATTCAATTTGCAACCTGATGGAGGTCAGTATAGATGGACTAATAGACCAAGTCCCACACACTGCTAGAAGCCCAAATATTTTTTCAGAGCTAGATGCAGAAAAAAATTATTTTTAATTTGCAACCTGATGGAGGTCAGTATAGATGGACTAATAGACCAAGTCCCACACAATGCTAGAAGCCCAAATATTTTTTCAGAGCTAGATGCAGAAAAAAAATATTTTTAATTTGCAACCTGATGGAGGTCAGTATAGATGGACTAATAGACCAAGTCCCACACACTGCTAGAAGCCCAAATATTTTTTCAGAGCTAGATGCAGAAAAAAATTATTTTTAATTTGCAACCTGATGGAGGTCAGTATAGATGGACTAATAGACCAAGTCCCACACACTGCTAGAAGCCCAAATATTTTTTCAGAGCTAGATGCAGAAAATTTTTTTATTCAATTTGCAACCTTATGGAGGTCAGTATAGATGGACTAATAGACCAAGTCCCACACACTGCTAGAAGCCCAAATATTTTTTCAGAGCTAGATGCAGAAAAAAATTATTTTTAATTTGCAACCTGATGGAGGTCAGTATAGATGGACTAATAGACCAAGTCCCACACACCGCTAGAAGCCCAAATATTTTTTCAGAGCTAGATGCAGAAAATTTTTTTATTCAATTTGCAACCTGATGGAGGTCAGTATAGATGGACTAATAGACCAAGTCCCACACACTGCTAGAAGCCCAAATATTTTTTCAGAGCTAGATGCAGAAAAAAATTATTTTTAATTTGCAACCTGATGGAGGTCAGTATAGATGGACTAATAGACCAAGTCCCACACACCGCTAGAAGCCCAAATATTTTTTCAGCGCTAGATGCAGAAAAAAATTATATTCAATTTGCAACCTGCTGGACGTCAGTATAGAAGGACTAATAGAACAAGTCCCACACACTGCTAGAAGCCCAAATATTTTTTCAGAGCTAAATGAAGAAAAAAATTATTTTTAATTTGCAACCTGATGGAGGTCAGTATAGATGGAATAATAGACCAAGTCCCACACACTGCTAGAAGCCCAAATATTTTTTCAGAGCTAGATGCAGAAAAAAATTATTTTTAATTTGCAACCTGATGGAGGTCAGTATAGATGGACTAATAGACCAAGTCCCACACACCGCTAGAAGCCCAAATATTTTTTCAGAGCTAGATGCAGAAAATTTTTTTATTCAATTTGCAACCTGATGGAGGTCAGTATAGATGGACTAATAGACCAAGTCCCACACACCGCTAGAAGCCCAAATATTTTTTCAGAGCTAGATGCAGAAAAAAATTATATTCAATTTGCAACCTGCTGGACGTCAGTATAGAAGGACTAATAGAACAAGTCCCACACACTGCTAGAAGCCCAAATATTTTTTCAGAGCTAAATGAAGAAAAAAATTATTTTTAATTTGCAACCTGATGGAGGTCAGTATAGATGGACTAATAGACCAAGTCCCACACACTGCTAGAAGCCCAAATATTTTTTCAGAGCTAGATGCAGAAAAAAATTATTTTTAATTTGCAACCTGATGGAGGTCAGTATAGATGGACTAATAGAACAAGTACCACACGCTGCTAGAAGCCCAAATATTTTTTCAGAGATAAATGAAGAAAAAAATTATTTTTAATTTGCAACCTGATGGAGGTCAGTATAGATGGTCTAATAGACCAAGTCCCACACACTGCTTGAAGCCCAAATATTTTTTCAGAGCTAGATGCAGAAAAAAATTATTTTTAATTTGCAACCTGATGGAGGTCAGTATAGATGGACTAATAGACCAAGTCCCACACACTGCTAGAAGCCCAAATATTTTTTCAGAGCTAGATGCAGAAAAAAATTATTTTTAATTTGCAACCTGATGGAGGTCAGTATAGATGGACTAATAGAACAAGTCCCACACGCTGCTAGAAGCCCAAATATTTTTTCAGAGATAAATGAAGAAAAAAATTATTTTTAATTTGCAACCTGATGGAGGTCAGTATAGATGGACTAATAGACCAAGTCCCACACACTGCTAGAAGCCCAAATATTTTTTCAGAGCTAGATGCAGAAAAAAATTATTTTTAATTTGCAACCTGATGGAGGTCAGTATAGATGGACTAATAGACCAAGTCCCACACACCGCTAGAAGCCCAAATATTTTTTCAGAGCTAGATGCAGAAAAAAATTATATTCAGTTTGCAACCTGATGGAGGTCAGTATAGATGGACTAATAGAATGATGCTATGCCCAAAAGATTTTACTTCACTAGGTGCAGTAAAAAAATTGGTATTCTATACACAGGTGGTATATCTTGCAACACAGATAGGCTACTCCACTGACTAACACACTCTGCAATAGGCCAAAAAGGATTAGCTTTGCTAGATTCAGCCAAATGCTGTGAAAAAAACTTGCACAGCACTGGCACAGACCTGCCTGGCAAAAACTGATAGGAACTGATGTAACCTAGTCCTGAAAAGGACTCCAATTACAATTAGTCTTTACTCCCACAATCTATCTATTTAAGAGCACAGACCTGCCTGATAAAAGTCGTAGGAAATGCTGTAACCTAGTCCTTAAAAGGACTGCAATCACAACTATTCCCTACTCCCAAGCTATCTGTATATTTGTGCGAAAATTGGCTTGAAATTAACAAGGTATAGCGCACACAGCAACAGCGGTGCCGTCTAACACGCAGCTGCAGCAGTGAGAAAATGGTGGCGACGGGGAAAATGGCTTGGTCTTATAGGGCAAGGACATGTGACATACACTGCCAATCACACATGCCCTTGCTTGTGTGAAAAAAAGCACTTCGCTCCGTGTGTGCGCTGCTGATAGGCTGACAGATTGCACCTCCCCACTGCAAATGCGGGAAAGAGAAAAAAAAATGGAGATCTTCATTGTTCCTGCAGAGATCCATCCCCTGCCCCTCCCCCCGCCCCGCTGTACACTCAAACTGCGTATTAACATTAATTTTCATCATTACTGAGAAAAAATCCAGTTATGATTTTGGTGCACGAACAGTTATCGAACATAACCTCGAACAGCCGAATTTTTCTCAAATTGTTCGTGTTCGCCGACCGGCTCGAACACCGCCCAAAACAGCTCGAATTTGAGATTGGCGAACAGTTCGAGTAGAACAACGCTCATCTCTAATTACAGTGCTAGAAATGCAGCTATTTAAAACTGTGTTTTCTCCATCAAACGGATCACATATACGTTGTCAGAAAATACTGCCATTTTTGGCCTCCATTAAAAATTTCCTTTAGTGTGTCAGTGAAGCAATTCACAGTAGTTTGCTGGTAATGGTGCATACAGCGGCCGAGGACAAGGCCGTGGGCAAGTTGAAATTGTGCCACAACAAACACCCACATCTTCTCGCCTGACCTTCCTGTCCCAATTTCTAGGGGACCTCAGCACACCACTATTGAACCCAGAGCAGTGTCAAAAGGTTGTTGGTTGGATAGTGGATAATGCTTCCAGTCACTTAGCCACCACCACCACCACCCTGCCTTCCACATGATCAAGTCTCAGTAGCCGTGAGTCTGGACCGCATATTCCTCACCCTGATCCTACTTCCTCCCACCATGCCGAGTGCCCAGAGACAACTGATCCCACACTTGGACACTCTAAAGAGCTGTTCACTTTTCCATTTATAGATTCGGGCCTCTCGCCCGTTCCACTTGAAGCGGGGCAAGAGGAGATCGCGTGCAGCGATGCCCAAATATATGAGCAGCCAAGGTCACATGAAGGCGACGGTGGGAA
Organism: Phyllobates terribilis; assembly: GCF_046119375.1. Taxonomy (NCBI): domain Eukaryota; kingdom Metazoa; phylum Chordata; class Amphibia; order Anura; family Dendrobatidae; genus Phyllobates; species Phyllobates terribilis. Next base: position 32,765,060 of record NW_027362761.1, on the reverse strand, counting down.
ATTGTCACAAGAGGTGGACAATGATGAGACACAATTGCCAGAAAGTCAGGAGGAGGACCAGGGTGGGGAAGTGGAAGACGAGGTGGTGGATGATATAGTAACTGACCCAACCTGGCAGGAGGACATGCAGAGTGACAACAACAGCACACAGGGGGAGGGAGGCAGAGCACCCCAACAGGAAGGAAGAAGCAGTGTGGTGGCCGCAGACAGAAGGCAGGCAACCGTTCCCAGTAACACCAACATGAAGGAAGTTGCCAGTACAACTGTTAGGTCTTCCCTGGTTGTTTTTTAAAGACTCTGCCGATAACCCCAAAAAGGCCATTTGCACCACCTGCCAGGCCAGCATCAACAGGGGTGACAAAACGACCAGCCTGACCACCACCAGCATGATCAGGCACATGGCAGCAAAGCACCTGACCTTGTGGGCCAGACCCCAGGGTCCAGGAACAGTGTCTGCAGGTGGCACCATTGCTTCTTATGCTGTTGTGCACGCAAGCCAATCCCCTGTCCATGGTGCATGCGAAGATGCCTCCTGCCCTACACCTGTCGTTGCACACTCTCAAGTAGCAGCATCAGCAAGCACGTCCATGTCCTTGTCCTAGCTTAGCGTTCAGTTGTCCATACCCCAGTCTTTGAAATGCAAGCGCAAATATGTAGCCAACGCCCCACAGGCCACACTACTAAATTCTCACATTTCACGACTGCTTGCGCTCGAAATGTTGCCTTTTAGGCTCGTGGAGACGGAAGCATTCCGCCACCTTTTGGCGGCGGCCGTCCCTTGGTGCTCGGACCCCAGCCACCACTATTTCTCCTGGTGTGCCGTCCCTGCATTTCACAAGCACGTGTCCCAAAACATTAGTCGTGCCCTCAACAATGCAGTTACCGGTAAAGTCCACCTAACCACGGACACGTGGACAAGTGCTTGTGGGCAGGGACAGTACATCTCGCTGACGGCACACTGGGTTAACATAGTGGAAGCCGGGACCCAGTCGGACCTTGGGACGGAACACGTCCTCCCGACGCCAAGGATTGCGGACCCTAGGTCAATCAGGGTTGCTCCCACGGTCTACAGCTCCTGCACCTCATCCTCGTCAGCCTCCTCCTCTTCAGCCTCCATCTCCGAAATGACCACATCAGTCACAAGCTGGAAGCACTGCAGCACTGCCTCGGCCAAGCGGCAACAGGCTGTGCTGAAGCTAATATGCTTAGGTGACAAACCGCACAATGCTGAAGAGTTGTGGACAGCTCTGAAAGAGCAAGCAGATCTGTGGCTCACACCGCTGAACTTACAGCCAGGCATGGTCGTGTGTGACAATGGCTGGAACCTGGTGGCGGCTCTGAGGCGAGGCGAGCTCACACACCTACCATGCCTTGCTCATGTGCTAAACCTCGTGGTTCAGCGGTTTCTCAAATCCTACCCGGAGCTGCCAGATCTGTTTGTTAAAGTATGCCGCCTGTGTGCCCATTTTAGAAAGTCAACTACAGCTTCCCCCGCCCTTGCCGTGTTTCAGCAGCATTTGCAGCTTCCGCTCACAGACTGGTGTGTGATGTCCCCACGTGGTGGAATGCTACACTGCAGATGTTGGGAAGGATTTGTGAGCAGAAGAGGGCAGTTGTTGAGTACTAGCATCAACAAGGCCGTCGGAATTCAGTTCAGACTCCACACATAAGACCTCAGGAGTGGACTTGGATGTCAGACATATGTACCATCCTCCAAAACTTTGAGGACTCCACCAAGATGGTGAGCGGCGATGACGCCAATAATTAGCGTCACCATCCCGCTTCTCTGTCTTCTGAAACTCTCTCTGCTCACAATCAAAAAGGATGCATTGCAGGCGGAGCATGATGAGATGGAGCAAGGAGCCATATAGGGTGATTACACACAGCCTAGCCTCATCTCATCCCAACGTGGATTGGGTGACAATGAGGAAGAGGAGGAGGAGGAAGGACAGGAGCTAGTTTCATGCACTATAGACGGTACTACCTGCACAGCTGTCATACCGTTTGTTCAGAGTGGATGGCCAGAGGACAGAAAGAAGGAGGAGGAATAGGAGGAGGAGAGCATGGTCAGTCATCCTCTTGGTGAGGACACGGAAGTCTTGCCTGTTAGTAGTCTGGCACACATGGTTGAGTTTATGTTACGCTGCATTTCCCATGACCCTCGCATTCTCAAAATGTTGGGTGACAGTCATTACTGGTTGTTGACACTTCTAGACCCACGCTACAAGGAAAACTTTATATATCTTATTCCTGAGGCGGACAGGTCTACAAAAATGGGGCAGTACCAGAAGGCCCTTGTTGCGGAACAATTAAAAAAATTCCCATCTGAAAACGCTGGCGGCAGAGGGCACACTTCGTTGGACAACCAAGGAGTACAGGCGAGAGAGACACAACTGCAATCCAACAGACCTCAGACCCTCCCATCACACAGGCCCTGAGGCGCGGGGTACTCTCACAAGGAGTGCAAAGTTTTGGAAGATGCTGAGGGAGTACCTTGCCGACCATACCAACGTCCTCCGTGATTCCTCTGTGCCTTATAATTATTGGGTATCCAAGCTGGATACGTGGAATGAAGTGGCTCTCTATGCCTTGGAGGTCCTGGCCTGCCCTGACACCAGTGTTTTATCAGAGCGGGTTTTTAGTGCTGCTGGTGGAATTATAATTGATAAGCGCATCCGCCTGTCAACTGAAAATGCTGAAAGACTGACTTATAAAAATGAGCAAGGGCTAGATAGGGCCAGACTTCTCAACACCACCGAATGATAGCAGCGTAACAAACTCAAATCCAGTGTCTTTTCTTGGGAGGTGTATTCCCATGCACCTTTTCACACCCAGACATGGGTATACGCTTCCTGATTTTGGCTATTTGCTCTTGTCCTCCTCCATCTCCTCATCCTCCACCACCATATCACCAGGGTGACCGTGGTTCATGATGCAACACCCACATAATTTTTTTAAAGGGTGTTTATGATGCCCGTAAAAAAATTTTTTATACAGTATGTTCATGTATACCCCCCAGGGGTAAATGTTTGTCAGCCCATACACTTAGTGCATGTGCATTACAAATAAAGGAGGCCCGCTCCTTTCTAATGGGAAATTTTTTTTTGTGAGGCCCTCGTCCACGTCTCTTCCAAGGGGCATTGAAGTGATTCCAAATTTTTGGCAGCCCTTGCATAAGCCAACACTATGGGAGACTCTCTCCTTTCTAATGGGAATTTGTCGTTACTGTGGCCCTGCTCTATGTGTCTTTAAATTCTTTGTGGGGTTTTTCCTAAAATTGGTCAGCCTTTGGACTCACTGCATACCCTATAACTGTATAGCAGACTCTCTCCTTTCTTATGGGAATTTGTCATTACTGTGGCCCTGCTCTGTGTGTCTTTAAATTCTTAGTAGGGTTTTTCCTAAAATTGGTCAGCCTTTGGACTCACTGCATACCCTATAACTGTATAGCAGACTCTCTCCTTTCTTATAGGAATGTGTCATTTCTGTGGCCCTACTCTATGTGTCTTTAAATTCTTCCCAAATTTTGGCAGCCCTTGCACTCACAGCATGGGCATTACCACTATAGGAGACCTACTCCTTTATAATGGGAACATTTTTTTTACTGAGACCCTCCTCTATGTCTCTTCAATGGGGTATTGGGTTGCGTCTAAATTTTTGGCAGCCCTTGCCGTCACTGGATATGCAATAAAAGTATAGGAGACCCACTTGTTAATAATGGGAACAACAAAGCATAGCCGGCTGATGGCTCTCTAACAATAGCGAGGGCCAACTGCTGGCCTTTTAAGAATAGTAAGGTCAGTCTGATGGCCCTATAAAAATAGGCTTTATGACTTTCAGAGTCCCTCCATCATAAATAAAACAGGATGTGTCCAATGATGTGTCACACACCACATTGCCAGATAAGGTTGTAAAATGTTAAAATGACATTTCCCGGTGAATGCATTTGTCTTAAAAAAATAAGGTAAAAAAAACAAAACAATAGGATCTTTCTTTAGTATAAAAAACAGCGTCACCAATTTAACCTCAATGTAATCACATTGTTCAGCTCCAGCACCTCCTCCTCCATCTCCGACCACATCAGTCACAAGCTGACAGCACTGCAGCACTGCCTTGGCCAAGCGGCAACAGGCTGTGCTTAAGATAACATGCTTAATGCTTAATTGACAAACCGCCCAGCGCTGCAGAGCTGTTGAAAGCTGTAACACAGCAGCCTGATCTGTGGCTCTCACCGCTGAATATACAGCCAGGCATGATCGTGTGTGACAATGGGCGGAACCTGGTGACGGAGAAATGACACCCAGAGTAGATACGGTTTCCCTCTATGCCAGTCCTTTCAACGAGCTCAATACAACTCTCATCAAAAAAAGCTGTGGACTGGCTCCGTACCGTCCCTGGCCACATTCACCTGTCCACGTGTTTGTGGGTAGGTGGTCCTTCCCAGTAAGTGCACTGGGGAGGGCACGGGTAATGTTGTGGGACCCGTGCTTGTGGAAGGCGGAGACGATACCGGAAAAAATAATGGCGGCTGGGGACCGAGTATGGACACCCGGCCGCCGCCGGCATGAGGTTGTGAAAAGCTTCTGCCTCCACGAGCCTAAAAGGCCACATTTCAAGTGAAAGCAGCTTTAGAGAACTTCCTGGGAGAAATGACAGCTGGGTAGATATGGTTTCCCAAGTCCTTTTACAAAGCTAAAAAATATGGCTGTGGAGAAATGCAACTCAGCAAAAAAAGCTGTGGACTGGCTCTGTACCGTACCTGGCCACATTCTCCTGTCCACGTGTTTGTGGTTAGGCGGTCCTTCACAGTAAGTGCACTGGGGAGGGCATGGGTAATGTTGTGGGACCCGTGCTTGTGGAAGGTGGCGACGACACCGGGAGAAACAGTGGCGGCTGGGGACTGAGTATGTACACCCGGCCACCGCCGGCATGAGGTTGTGAAACGCTTCCGCCTCCACGAGCCTAAAAGGCCATATTTCAAATGCAAGCAGCTGCCCAGAAATCTGGCAGTTTAGTGTTGCAGGTGGGTGGCTGGCTGCATACTTGCACTTGCATTCCAAGTAACAGAAAACTAAGCAGATGATGGCCTCTATCATCATCATGGCCTCACCTTGGCACTATAAATTCTCCTGAAGGAGAAGCCAGACCCCACCAGTGGAGTCTCCGGTTCTCTAGTGGGCCCCTCCAACCTTGCCGAGAAGCAGCCCTGGCTAAAAAAAGTGTGGTGGAAGGTTCCCGGACACTCTTTGGCTGCTTTTTTAATGTGGATCGGACATGCTTATGCATGTTATTTCTTAAACCGCATTGCAGATCAGGCCATTGTCCAACTCTGTATTCATGAAATTAAATGCACAAAGAAAGATGTTTGTGTGTTAAAGCACCACCGACAAGTGTGAGTTGATGTTGGACGGGCTGCCATTGCTTCTGCAACAAGCTGCATTAGAGTACTTCCTGAGAGAAATGTCACCCAGGGTAGATACGGTTTCCCTCTATGCCATTCCTTTCACCAAGCTAAATACAACTCTCAGCAAAAAAAGCTGTGGACTAGCTCCGTACCGTCCCTGGCCACATTCACCTTTCCACGTGTTTGTGGGTAGGCGGTCCTTCCCAGTAAGTGCACTGGGGAGGGCACTGGTAATGTTGTGGGACCCATGCTTGTGGAAGGCGGAGACGACACAGGGAGAAACAGTGGCGGCTGGGGACCGAGATTGGCACCCGGCCGCCGCCGGAATGAGGTTATGAAAAGCTTCCGCCTCCACGAGCTTAAAGGCCACATTTCAAGTACAAGCAGCTGTCAAAAAATTGGCAGTATAGTATTGCAGCCTGTGGGTGGGTGGCTGGCTGCATACTTGCGCTTGCATTCCAAGGAATGGGGTAGGGACAACTGAACGCTGCACTGGGACAAGGACGTGGACTGTGATTGTTGCAAGTCTGCAACAACAGATGCATGGTGGGAGGCATCTTCGCATGCGCCAAGGATCACTTATGATGGGCACACTTTTAGGCAGTGACCTGGGATTCAGAAATGCTTCCAGAGGTCTTCCCCATGCTGTTCCCATGTCTTTTCAGCACTGTATGCATGTGTCTGATGATGTCTCACACACCACATGGCCAGATAAGGTTGTAAAATGTTAAAATGACATCTCCAATTGAATGCATTTGTCACGGTTGAAAGCAATACAAAAGTGAAAAAACGCATCAAAAACGCTACGTGTGAACATAGCCCAATGTGTGGAGGAGTATTTTTGGTTTTGGTTATTTATTTTGCCTTATATACAAGTCATTACCCTGGAAAGGATGTTTCTTAATATATTTCCCAGGAAAATCCATTTTGGTTTTGTTTTTGTATGTTTTATTGTGAGTCCGTAAAAGTGCCGTAATACTCTGACAACGTTGTTGACAACAGTGACCTGGGAGTCAGAAATGCTTCCAGGGTTCTTCCCCATGCTGTTCCCATGTCATTTGAGCACTGTTCCCATCGATTTGGGCAAATTTAAGGCCCTCTGCAGACCGCCGGGGGGAGCCGCCTGAAAAATGCTCAAATTTCCCATAGACTTACATTGGGCTCGTTGCTCGGGTCGAGCACCCGAGTATTACAATTTGCTCTACCCGAGCAACGAGTACCCGAGCAATTTAGTGCTCGCTCATCACTAGATACTATCCTTTTCACCTAGGGTTGGAAGTATCCCTGTTTGGCCTTTAGTTTGGAACAATTTGTGGGAGAGTGATCCCACTCACCACAATATAAACAGAGTTCTTGTGAAAGTTGATGGGATCTTTTGGCATGTGACAATTTCTTCTGACTAGTTTGCATGAGTTCTAGTGCTGCCGGTCTGGAATGGGATTTTGAAGATGCTACTGGAAGTGAAACATGTGCATCCAGAGTTTTTTCCCTAGATCTTTCTTTAAAGCTGTAGCCTACACAAATAGGAAAGGAAATTAAATCAAGTGAAGAAGGCAAATCTATAGCCACAAGTTAATCTTTGACATGACTGAACAGGCATAGAAGACAACCAGAAGAACAACACTGCTCTAGGTCAATTTAGCAGTAGTGTTGAGCCACCCCCGTAGTGTTCGGGTTCGGTTCGTCGAACATCGGCATGTTCGCCGAACGGTTCGTCAAATGGTTCATCGAACACCGTCGAACACCGTTAAAACCAATGGCAGGCAAACAAAAACACATAGAAACACATAGAAAACACATAGAAAACACCTTCAAATGTGTCCAAAAGCTGACAAACTGCTCAGAAGACACAACTAACACATGGAAAAGTGACAAGTACATATAGTCATATGAAAAGAAAAGAGGTGGAGGAGTAAAAGGAGGAGGAGACACAGATATAGGCATGTCATGCCCTTCTAAAACCAAGAAAGGCTGGAGTAAAAATCTAAAATCAGCCTACCAACACCCAGACGTCGGGACAAGAAAATTAAAAAAATAAATATCTTTAGGTAGAATGGCGGTTCCATTCAGAACACTTTCCTTACAAGACGTAGTGGTATCCCCATTGGGAGTTGTGCCAAAAACGGAACCCAATACATTCGGACTAATCCACCATTTGTCATATCCAAGGGGCAGGTCAGTAAATGACAACATCAACGCGGAACCAAGTACAGTAGTATATACTGGATCTCCTTTGACAAGGCAATCAGGCGGGTCAAGAAGTTGGGAAGGGGCACCCTAATGGCCAAAACAGACATTGAGGGGGCATTCCATTTGCTTACTACCTGTGCCTCCGAATAGTGTCCACCTATTGGGCTGCTTCTGGGAAGGAGCATACTATATAGATCACTGTTTGCCCATGGGGTGCTCCATATCTTGCTCACTATTTGAGGCGTTTAGTTGCTTCCTCGAATGGGACGACATAGACGTTTCTAAGGGGGCACATATTATCCATTACCTCGATGACTTCTTTTGCCTGGGCCCAAAAGATTTGCCACAGTGTGAATACACGCGGTAGTCCACCTGTGAGAAGGAGAGAGCTGGAGGGAGAGCGGACACCACAGAGCCGAGGGGTTAGATGGAGAACAGAAGAAGAAAAGAGGGCGAGGGAGCTAAGCGAGTACGGTGGAAGGCCGACCTGAGCTCCCCCACGTTCCTGCTGGGCGGGGAACAGCCCTGGGAAGAAAAGCCGCTTGCGCATCCCTTTGAGGTTACGGGCGCGAGTGGGCAGAGGGACTATGCTGGAGTGCGAAGCCAATACGGCCAGTCAGTTCCTGCCCGTGTGACCTCTGTGTCGCCGGGTTTGTGCCAGAGCCGCGGTGGACCCTGATGGCCAGACCCCCTCTCCCAACACTGGTGCTTGTCCGCTGGTGTGTCGAGACCCCCCCGCGGTGGAGGCAGGTCTAAGCTCTGTAATTTAAATTGGCTCTGTAATTTGAATAAGTACACTTTAAATCCTTTTACAAGGATCTATTGGAGGGCAAGTCTGGTGCCAGCAGCCGCGGTAATTCCAGCTCCAGTAGTATCCACTAAAGCTGCTGCAGTTAAAAAGCTTTTATAAGGATCGAGCTTGGTGGTCCGCCGCAAGGCGTGCTACCGCCAGTCCCAGCCCCTTTGCCTTCCCTGATGCTCTTGACTGAGTGACCCGGGGGCCCGAAGCGTTTCCTTTGAAAAAATGAAGTGTCCAAAGCACAGGTGGTGTAGCTTGCTTAACAGCTGGGCTACTCCGCTGACTAGCAGACACTGCTACTGGGCCCAAAGTATTGCCTGGGCTAGATGCAGTTAAAAATTTGTAATTAGATCTACAGGCGGTGTAGCTTGCTTAACAGCTGGGCTACTCCGCTGACTATGAGACACTGCTACTAGGCCCAAAGTATTGCCTGGGCTAGATGCAGTTAAAAATTGTTATTAGATACAAAGGCGGTGTAGCTTGCTTCAGATGGGCTACTCCGCTGACTATGAGACACTGCTACTAGCCCAAAAGGATTACCTGGGCTAGATGCAGTAAAAAATTGTTATTAGATACACAGGTGGTGTAGCTTGCTTCAAATGGGCTACTCCGCTGACTACGAGACACTGCTACTAGCCCAAAATGATTGGCTGGGTTAGATGCAGTAAAAAATTGTTATCAGATACACAGGCGGTGTAGCTTGCTTCACAGCTGGGCTACTCCGCTCACTAGCAGACACTGAAGCTTTCGAGCAGACCTCTGATTCCCAGGCTATAGTATGAGTAAACAGCTCTGCAGACTCAACCATCTGTGTTACCCCATACTCAGACAGGCAGCTGGAGACTTGGGAGCTGTGAGGAAGCAAGTGCGATTGGGGTGACACCTCTGAGGACTGGAGTATTTGTGATGTTGAAGTTGAAGTGGAGGAGAGCCCACTTGAAGGAGCACTTGATATCCGTTGAAGCACCTGCTGTTTTTGTGCCTCATCTGGAATTTGTAGTGATGGGCGTAAGAAAGGGATCATATCACATTGTCCACGAAAAGAAGTAGACATCTTAGTTTGGCTGGAAGATGGTCTTTCTTCTGCAGATGTTACTGTTGCTTTACCACCTACCCCAAGTACACAACCTTTTTTCCCTTTCCAACACGCCTATTCCCCTTTCCACCAGCAGAAGGCCTTTTGCCACTCATTTTGGTGGTTAACTAATTGGCAACTCTGTAGCTGTTTGCACAAAAAACGATGGATGGAAACCGAGCAGAGCTGAGTGGCCAAACTGTGGTACTAGCCCAAAAGGATTGGCTGGGTTAGATGCAGTAAAGCAATTTTATTAGATACACAGGCGGTGTAGCTTGCTTCACAGCTGGGCTACTCCAATGACTATGAGACACTGCTACTAGTCCCAAAAGGATTTCCTGGGTTAGATGCAGTAAAAAAATAGAATTAGATACACAGACGGTGTAGCTTCCTTCACAGGTGGGCTACTCCGCTGACTACCAGACACTGCTACTAGGCCCAAAAAGATTTCCTGGGTTAGATGCAGTAAAAAAATAGAATTATATGCACAGGCGGTGCAGCTTCCTTCACAGGTGGGCTACTCCGCTGACTACGAGACACTGCTACTATGCCCAAAAGGATTTACTGGGTTAGACGCAGTAAAAAATTGTTATTAGATACACAGGTGGTGTAGCTTGCTTCAGATGGGTTACTACCATCTACCAGACACTGCTACAGGCCTAAAAGGATTGGCTGGCTTAGATGCAGTAAAAAATTGGTATTAGATACACAGGTGGTGTAGCTTGCAACACAGATAGGCTACTCCAATGACTAACAGACACTGCTACAGGCCCAAAAGGATTGGCTGAGCTACATTTCACCAAATGCTGTGAAAAACACTTGCACAGCACTGGCACAGACCTGCCTGGCAAAAAGTGCTATGAACTGCTGTAACCTAGCCCTCAAAAGGGCTGCAATTAGAACTAGTCCCTACTTCCTAAACCTATCTCTCTATGTAACTGGAAATTCGCTCGCAATTTACACAGTTATACTGTATAGCGCCCACAGCAGCAGCGGTGCCGTCTAACACTCAGCTGCAGCAGTGAGAAAATGGTGGTGACGGGGAAAATGGCTGGGTCTTATAGGGCAAGGACATGTGACATATATAGCCAATGACACATGCCCTTGCTTGCGTGAAAAAAAAGCACTTCGCTGCGTGTGTGCTCTGCTGATAGGCTGACAGACTGCACCGCCCCACTGTAAATGCGGGAAAGAAAAAAAAAATGGAGATCGGCATTATTTCTGCAGAGATCCATCCCCTGCCCCTCCCCCCGGCCACTCTACACAGAAACTGTCTATTAACATTGATTAACAGTATTACTGTGAAAAAATCCAGTTACGCTTTTGGTGCACGAACAGTTATCGAATATAAACTCGAACAGCCAAATTTTTTGCAAATCGTTTGAGTTCGTCGAACGACTCGAAAACCGCCCAAAACAGCTCGAATTTGAGATTGGCGAACAGTTCGAGTCGAACACCGCTCACCTCTATTTAGCAGACACGGTACAGAACTGGATGGCATAATGTCGCACAGAGTTAATCCATTGTCTTGCCCACAGTATGGAATCAGTAGCTGAGTGAAGTTCACCTGATTCATCAAACACTTGACAAAGTCAGAAAGGAGGGTAGAGAATGCATTATAGGGTCACAATCCCACAATGGCTCATCCTACATCAGGGCATCTCCAGACAATAAACAAAAATACATGACACTTTTGACCAGTAAGAAAAAAAACTGCTGAGGACACAACTCAGAGTGTATGGTGTACAGGTTCATAAAACTCTGACTGGCATTAGGATCACCATAAAAACATTCCGGAATATGCAAATATGGAGATGTTTCCCAAGCTGTGTGTTACAGGTGAGTATTAAGGTGTGACTGGTGTTGAGTAGCTGGTGGTGAATCTGCAGGAGTCTGAGGTAGTACATCCATGCAGGCTGAGAGATTTAGCACAGTCTGGACAAGTGTATGTTGGCTGACGACAAGTTACACCACCATGCCAGACAATTAGTCATACAGTGGTGGCCAAAAGTATTGGCACCCCTGCAATTCGGTCAGATAATACTGAGTTTCTTCCTGAAAATGATTGCAATCACAAATTCTTTGGTATTATTATCTTCATTTAATTTGTCTTCAATGAAAAAACACAAAAGAGAATGAAGCAAAAATCAAGTCATTGATCATTTCACACAAAACTCCAAAAATGGGCCAGACAAAAGTATTGGCACCCTCAGCCTAATACTTCGTTGCACAACCTTTAGCCAAAATAACTGCGAACAACCGCTTCCGGTAACCACCAATGAGTTTCTTACAATGCTCTGCTGGAATTGTAGACCATTCTTCTTTGGCAAACTGCTCCAGGTCCCTGATATTTGAAGGGTGCCTTCTCCAAACTGCCATTTTGAGATCTCACCACAGGTGTTCTATGGGATTCAGGTCTGGACTCATTGCTGGCCACCTTAGAAGTCTCCAGTGCTTTCTCTCAAACCATTTTATAGTGCTTTTGGAAGTGTGTTTTGGGTCATTGTCCTGCTGGAAGACCCATGACCTCTGAGGGAGACCCAGCTTTCTCACACTGGGCGCTACATTATGCTGCAAAATTTGTTGGTAGTCTTCAGACTTCATAATGCCATGCACACGGTCAAGCAGTCCAGTGCCAGAGGCAGCAAAGCAACCCCAAAACATCAGGGAACCTCCGCCATGTTTGACTGTAGGGACCGTGTTCTTTTCTTTGAATGCCTCTTTTTTTCCTGTACACTCTATGTTGATGCTTTTTCCCAAAAAGCTCTACTTTTGTCTCATCTGACCAGAGAACATTCTTCCAAAACGTTTTAGGCTTTCTCAGGTAAGTTTTGGCAAACTCCAGCCTGGCTTTTTTATGTTTCGAGGTAAGAAGTGGGGTCTTCCTGGGTATCCTACCATACAGTCCCTTTTCATTCAGACGCCGACGGAGAGTATGGGTTGAGACTGCTGTACCCTCGGACTGCAGGGCAGCTTGAACTTGTTTGGATGTTAGTCGAGGTTCTTTATCCACCATCCGCACAATCTTGCGTTGAAATCTCTCGTCAATTTTTCTTTTCCGTCCACATCTAGGGAGGTTAGCCACAGTGCCATGGGCTTTAAACTTCTTGATGACACTGCGCACAGAAGACACAGGAACATTCAGGTCTTTGGAGATGGACTTGTAGCCTTGAGATTGCTCATGCTTCCTCACAATTTGGTTTCTCAAGTCCTCAGACAGTTCTTTGGTCTTCTTTCTTTTCTCCATGCTCAATGTGGTACACACAAGGACACAGGACAGAGGCTGAGTCAACTTTAATCCATGTTAACTGGCTGCAAGTGTGGTTTAGTTATTGCCAACACCTGTTAGATGCCACAGGTAAGTTACAGGTGCTGAAAGGAAGCAGAAATACAAAAAGCACAAATGGTGGTGTACACCAAACAAAGGACTAGAGTCTCAATCCCAAGACACAAGTGTTTGAGTCAATGGGCCTTAAATAGATCTAGTGAGATGATGTCATTGATCCATAGTGGGTGACTTGCAAAACTTGACATGGAGCTCATCAGACAGTAGTGGACCAAGGGGAAGGAAGCGGAATCCAGAATACCTGGTACAGGTGTGTAACGTCATACAATTCATACATGACTGTATGTTAGTTCTATGCCAACATTTGTAGCAAGTGGCCATATATACCTAGACCATATATACCTATTGGCCATTGCATCATTGCTTTAAGGTCTACATGGTAAATAGTACTATGCCTGACAAAGTGAAGTAGACCAAAAGATCCTCAAAAGCTAGACATCATACCGCAATCCAAAGAAATTCTGTAACAAATTAGAAACAAAGTAACTGAGATCTATCAGTCTAGAAAATGTTCTAAAGCAATTTCTAAAGCTTTAGGACTCCAGCTAACCACAGGGAGAGCCATTGTCCACAAATGGTGAAAAGGAGTGGCCAACCGACCAAAATTATCCCAAGATCACAGCGACAACTCATCCAAGAGGTCACAAAAGACCCCACAACAACATCCAAAGAACTTCAGGTCTCACTTGCCCCAGGTAAGGTCAGTGTTCATGACTTCACCATAAGAAAGAGACAGGGCAAAAATGGTATACATGGCCAAGATGAAGAGTTAAAAAAAGAAAACCACTGCTGAGCAAAAAGAACATAAAGGCTCGTCTCAGTTTTGCTAGAAAACATCCTGATGATCACAAAGATTTTTGGGAGAATACTCTGGGGACTGATGAGACAAGAGTTGAACTTTTTGGAAGGTGTATGTCCCATTACATCTGACGTAGAAATAACATAGCATTTCAGAAAAGGGACATCATACAAACAGTAAAATATGGTGGTGGTAGTGTAATGGTCTGGGGCTGTTTTGCTGCTTCAAGACCTGGAAGTGATGCTGTGGTAAATAGAACCATGAAGGAGAATGTCCAGCCATCTGTTTGTGACCTCAAGCTGAAGCGCACTTGAGTTATACAGCAGGACAATTATCCAAAACACACCAGCAAGTCCACCTCTGAATGGCTTAAGAAAAACAAAATTAAGACTCTAGAGTGGCCTAGTGAAAGTTCTGACCTTAATCCGATTGAGATGCTGTGGCATGACCTTAAAAAGGCGGTTCATGTTGGAAACCCTCCAATGTGGCTGAATTACAACAATTTTGCAAAGATGAGTGGGCCAACATTCCTCCAGAAAGACTCATTGCAGCTTTTGCTGCTAAGGGTGGCCCAAGCAGTTATTAGGTTTGGAGAGCAATCACTTTTTCACACAGGGCCCTGTAGGTTTGGATTTCCCTTTTCCCTTAATAATAAAGACCTTGTTTTAAAAACTGCATTTTGTGTTTACTTGTGTTATCTTTGTTTAATATTTAAATTTGTTTTGTGATCTGAAACATTAAAGTGTGACAAACATGCAAAAGAATCAGGAAGGGGGCAAACACTTTTTCACACCACTGTATAGACAATAATCAATTTTCATGTATTTAAAAATTGAATGAGACATTCAGAAAACTGGCATAACAGTAATGGCATCTTGTAAATCAAAAACTTCTAGATATGTCTCTTTGAGCACAGATTTTCATCTCAATTATTTTATAGATGGTTCAGTTCAGCATACTTCACCAATCCCTTGCTGCCATATTAGAATTGATTGCCTGCCTTCCTAGAGATTAATGTAATTCTGTAATTTTAAACTGTGACAACCTTTCGTCTCAAACTTCTTTTCCTGAATCCCTTATGGTTTTCTCTTTTCTTATAGTGCATCACCTAACAATGGTATTTTACAGAGGTTGATGTTTTTTGAAGAAAGAAATAAACAGTTAAAGGATTAAAGTTCTTCTAGTTGTTCTTTAAGGGAAAGAGGCTATATCGTAGGAAAAGAGGAGCAATGTTCATCAACCCTACCTGAAGGTGAAAGTGGGGTTTAGCAGACATGGGAAGAACCAGCTTAGACCACGTCTGCTACCACTTTGGTTTGATTCTAAGATTTTATAAAATCCATATGATTCAGTCTGAGATCTAATTTGTGTACTGTAGAGTAGGCTTCGGACATAGATACAGAATGTGTCCTGAGACATATTCAGAGCAGTTCTTCTGACGTCTGTGAGCTCACTGAGCTGTGGACATGATGACAGTCATACCTGTTACTCTCCCTCTCTCCATCTGCCTATTGTCACCATCTTCTCACCCTCTCCCACCTTCTCCTTCTTTCCATCTGTCAGTACAAACTCAATTCTAATTTTATCTGCCCTTAACCCCCTTAAGTGTATATTTTTTTCTTCTTTGTAATTGTGTTCGCCAATCTCAAATTCGAGCTGTTTTGGGCGGTGTTCGAGCCGTTCGGCGAACACGAACAATTTGAGAAAAATTCGGCTGTTCTAGGTTATGTTCGATAACTGTTCGTGCACCAAAATCATAACTGGATTTTTTCTCAGTAATGATGAAAATTAATGTTAATACGCAGTTTGAGTGTACAGCGGGGTGGGGGGAGGGGCAGGGGATGGATCTCTGCAGGAATAATGAAGATCTCCATTTTTTTTTCTCTTTCCCGCATTTGCAGTGGGGAGGTGCAATCTGTCAGCCTATCAGCAGCGCACACACGGAGCGAAGTGCTTTTTTTCACACAAGCAAGGGCATGTGTCATTGGCAGTGTATGTCACATGTCCTTGCCCTATAAGACCAAGCCATTTTCCCCATCGCCACCATTTTCTCACTGCTGCAGCTGCGTGTTAGACGGCACCGCTGTTGCTGTGTGCACTATACCTTGTTAATTTCAAGCTAATTTTCGCACAAATCTACAGATAGCTTGGGAGTAGGGAATAGTTGTGATTGCAGTCCTTTTAAGGACTAGGTTACAGCATTTCCTACGACTTTTATCAGGCAGGTCTGTGCTCTTAAATAGATAGATTGTGGGAGTAAAGACTAATTGTAATTGGAGTCCTTTTCAGGACTAGGTTACATCAGTTCCTATCAGTTTTTGCCAGGCAGGTCTGTGCCAATGCTGTGCAAGTTTTTTTCACAGCATTTGGCTGAATCTAGCAAAGCTAATCATTTTTGGCCTATTGCAGAGTGTGTTAGTCAGTGGAGTAGCCTATCTGTGTTGCAAGATATACCACCTGTGTATAGAATACCAATTTTTTTACTGCACCTAGTGAAGTAAAATCTTTTGGGCATAGCATCATTCTATTAGTCCATCTATACTGACCTCCATCAGGTTGCAAATTGAATATAATTTTTTTCTGCATCTAGCTCTGAAAAAATATTGGGCTTCTAGCTGTGTGTGGGACTTGTTCTATTAATCCATCTATACAGACCTCCATCAGGTTGCAAACTGAATATATTTTTTTCTGCATCTACCTCTGAAAAAATATTGGGCTTCTAGCTGTGTGTGGGACTTGTTCTATTAATCCATCTATACAGACCTCCATCAGGTTGCAAACTGAATATATTTTTTTCTGCATCTACCTCTGAAAAAATATTGGGCTTCTAGCTGTGTGTGGGACTTGTTCTATTAATCCATCTATACAGACCTCCATCAGGTTGCAAACTGAATATATTTTTTTCTGCATCTAGCTCTGAAAAAATATTGGGCTTCTAGCTGTGTGTGGGACTTGTTCTATTAATCCATCTATACAGACCTCCATCAGGTTGCAAACTGAATATATTTTTTTTCTGCATCTACCTCTGAAAAAATATTGGGCTTCTAGCTGTGTGTGGGACTTGTTGTATTAGTCCATCTATACTGACCTCCATCAGGTTGCAAACTGAATATATTTTTTTCTGCATCTACCTCTGAAAAAATATTGGGCTTCTAGCTGTGTGTGGGACTTGTTCTATTAATCCATCTATACAGACCTCCATCAGGTTGCAAACTGAATATATTTTTTCTGCATCTACCTCTGAAAAAATATTGGGCTTCTAGCTGTGTGTGGGACTTGTTCTATTAATCCATCTATACAGACCTCCATCAGGTTGCAAACTGAATAGATTTTTTTCTGCATCTACCTCTGAAAAAATATTGGGCTTCTAGCTGTGTGTGGGACTTGTTCTATTAATCCATCTATACAGACCTCCATCAGGTTGCAAACTGAATATATTTTTTTCTGCATCTACCTCTGAAAAAATATTGGGCTTCTAGCTGTGTGTGGGACTTGTTCTATTAATCCATCTATACAGACCTCCATCAGGTTGCAAATTGAATATAATTTTTTTCTGCATCTAACCCAGCCAATAGTTTTGGCCTAATACCACAGTTTGGCCACTCAGCTTTGCTCGGTTCCCATCCATTGTTTTTTTGTGCAAACAACTCCAGAGTTGTGAATTAGTTAACCACCAAAATGAGTGGAAAAAGGCCTGCTGCTGGTGGAAAGGGGAATAGGCGTGTTGGGAAGGGGAAAAAAGGTTGTGTCCGTGGGGTAGGTGTTAAAGCAACAGTAACATCTGCAGAAGAAAGACCATCTTCCAGCCAAACTAAAATGTCTACTTCTTTTAGCGGACAATGTGATAAGATCCCTTTCTTACGGCCACGCCAATCGCTACAAATTCCAGATGAGACACAAAAACAGCAGGTGCTTCAACGGATATCAAGTGCTCCTTTAAGTGGGCTCTCCTCCACATCAACTTCAACATCACAAATACTCCAGTCCTCAAAGGTGTCACCCCAATCGCACTTGCTTCCTCACAGCTCCCAAATCTCCAGCTGCCCGTCTGAGTATGAGGTAGAACAGATGGTTGAGTCTGCAGAGCTGTTTACTCATACTATAGCCTGGGAATCAGAGGTCGACTCCAGCGCTTCTGTGAATCCAGACGAGGAAATGATCTGCACTGATGCCCAGAATCTTTATGAGTCAGATCCAGGACCAGACGCAGAAGGTTCTGACCATAATGTAGACCCTCATTCCCAAACTGTAACTCCTGTTGGTGGAGACAATGAGGAAGACGATGATAAGACTCAAATACCTGATTGGAGCGACAACTTTAGTTTTTTGTCAGGGCAGGAACAGGTTGGCTCTGAGGACGACGGGTGTGATAACGCACAGGGTGATGATGATGAGGTTGGAGATCCCACTTACTGTCAACCCACAGTCAGCCAAGAGATGAGGTCAGCAGAGGAGGTGGAGGAAGATGCTAGTGACGACGAGGTCAGGTTGCGCCTTCCTGGACAGAGACGTAGTACTGGAAGCACGTCAACAACTGCATCCTCAAACACAACTCTGCCTCTCACCACAAGTCGTGGTGGCTCTTCAGGTCGCATGGGTGCTAAGCCTTGCATAGCCTGGGCATTTTTTCAGATCGATAAAGATGACCCAACTCGTGTTATCTGTAACATTTGTCAGCAAAAGCTAAGTAGAGGCCAAAAAATACATAGTTTGAGTACTTCATGCATGAACCGGCACATGGACATGAAGCATAAGTTGCAGTGGGAAGCTCAGTGTGCTACAATGCGGCCTAGCCGGCCGGGACAAACACCGTCTGCCATATCTTGTGCATCCGCGGCCTCTTCATCCTCTGTGACTGGGGGGACAGCAGTCACACCTGTTTTGGGGCGCAGACCTGCCACCTCTTTACCCGCAACAGCCAGCGTGATTGGCAGGTCATCATTTTCTTTGGAGGTGGTAACACCAGCTGGTGTTGAGCGCTGTCCGACATCGATAGCACCACCTTTGGATCAAGGCAACCTAACATGTCTGCCTGCATCTTCCTCACAGACCGGCAGTTTGCCGGGGACACCCTTATCAACCCCGTCTAAGCACAATAGCCAGCCCTCGGTCCCTCAGATGTGGACAAGTAAAAGACCATTTCCTCCTAGCCATGAGAAAGCTAAGAGGTTGAATTTCACCATCTGCAAGCTCTTGGCTACAGAAATACTGCCTTTCCGCCTGGAGGACACAGAGGATTTTCGAGACCTTATGTCCGTCGCAGTGCCCCAGTACCAGATGCCCAGTCGGCACTACTTCTCAAAGAAAGGTGTGCCTGCGCTCCACCAGCATGTCGCACACAACATCACCGCTTCTTTGAGAAACTCTGTGTGTGACAGGGTGCATTTCACCACAGACACTTGGACGAGTAGGCATGGACAGGGGCGTTACATGTCGCTGACTGGGCACTGGGTAACTATGGTGACAGCAGGACAAAGGGCTGCTGTCCAAGTCTTGCCGTCCCCACGAGTTGTGCGTCAATCCTCTTTATGTCAAAGTTCCTCCACTGCTTCTGCCTCCTCAACCTCCTCTCGGTCTTCCACCTGCACCCAATGCCTGTCTGGTCATGCCACAAGCTTTCTAACTGTGCAGAAGGGATCCTGCACACCTCCTTACTATGCTGGCAGTAGGGCTCAACGTCATCAGGCGGTTTTTACATTGAAATGTCTGGGAAATGTGAGTCACACAGCTGAGGAGTTGTGGTCAGCTCTGGAGAACCAATTTCATGAATGGTTGTCTCCACTGGACCTGAAACCAGGGAAGGCCGTGTGCGACAATGCTGCAAACCTGGGTGCGGCCCTTCGCCGGGGCAATGTCACACACGTGCCTTGTATGGCTCACGTGTTGAACCTGGTTGTCCAGCAATTTTTAGCCCACTATCCCAGACTAGATGGCCTTCTGCAGAGGGCACGGTCGCTGTGTGCTCACTTCCGCCGTTCGCATCCCGCAGCTCAGCGACTTACATCTCTACAGAAGTCGTTGGGCCTGCCACTTCACCGGCTAAAATGCGATGTGCCTACCCGGTGGAATTCAACTCTGCACATGTTGCAGCGACTGTGGCAGCACCGACAAGCCCTGGTGCAATACGTTCTGACGTATAGCCTGGGCCAACGAGATTCAGAGGTGGGGCAAATCACGCTGGAGGAGTGGTCTCAGATCAGGGACCTATGCACCCTTCTGCACAGTTTTGAAATGGCGACGAAGATGTTTAGTGCTGACGATGCCATTATCAGCATGACTATTCCGGTGATTTACATGCTGGAGCACATGTTAAACAGAATTCGGAGTCAGGTGGTGGCACAAGAGGAGGTGGAGGAAGTAGAGGAGGAGGAGTTGTATGCGGAAGGGCTAACATCTGCAAGGTCCAGACGGTCGGCAGCACCAAGGCGGCAGGCATGTGAGGGTGGGGGAGATGGTTTTACCAGGGCGCATGGTAGCAGCCAAACTAGTGAGGAAGGTGCAGGAGCCCAGGAAGAAGTGGAGGACGAACTGATGGAAGACTCATCAGATGAGGGAGACCTTGATCACATTTCTGTTGTGCGAGGTTGGGGGGAGAGGACAGAGGAAGGAAGCATGATTGTTACCTCGCCACCAACACAACAGGGACTTGGTGCTCCTGGATGCGCAACACACATGAGTGCCTTCTTGCTGCACTACCTGCAACATGACCCTCGAATTGTGAGAATTAGAAATAATCCTGACTACTGGGTTGCCACACTGTTAGATCCCCGGTACAAAAGTAAATTTGCAGAAATTATTCCTGCCATAGAAAGGGATGCACGCATGCAGGAGTATCAGCAGAGACTGTTGCAGAATCTTACATGTGCTTTTCCACAAAATACCAGTGGTGCACGTAGTGAATCTCACAGTTCCAACTTGCCAACCGTGGGACCGTCAAGTGTTCAGCACTCAAACCGTAACAGAACCACAGTATCTGCTGGTAACATCAATTTTGCGGAATCATTTCACCACTTTTTTAGCCCATCCTTTGCAAGGCCACAGGAGACAAGAAGTCTGACACATAGTCAACGCCTAGAGGCAATGGTACAGGAGTATCTCCAAGTAAACATTGAAGCCACAACTGTGTCACTGGACCCTTGCTCTTTTTGGGCTTCCAATCTGGATAAATGGCCGGAGCTAGCCACTTACGCCTTGGAGATCTTGTCATGCCCCGCAGCCAGCGTTCTGTCTGAACGTGTGTTCAGCGCTGCTGGTGGTGTGCTGACAGATAAGCGCACGCGGCTCTCCACTGATAATGTAGACAGACTCACGTTCATAAAGATGAACAAATCATGGATCCGAAACGACTTTTCTACCCCTGTGTCATCCTGGGGAGAGTAAAAGCTTGATGATTGGTTAAAATCACCCTACCAACCGTTTTAAGCTTTCAAATTACTAATCATGTTTATCTGTATCTTGGCTGGAAAATAATTTGGGCTTTGTAGCAGTGTGCAGCACTGATTCTATTAGGCCATCTATAATAAGCTCCACCAGATTTAAAATTACTAATCATGTTTATCTGTATCTTGACTGGAAAATAATTTGGGCTTTGTAGCAGTGTGCAGCACTGATCCTATTAGGCCATCTATACTAAAGCTTCACCAGATTTAAAATTAATAATAATTTTTAGCTGCATCTAGCCCGGAAAATAATTTTGGGGCTCCGAGATGCGCAAGACACATAAGTGCCTTCTTGCTGCACTACCTGCAGCATGACCCTCATATTGTCAGAATTCGAAGTAATCATGACTACTGGGTTGCCACACTCTTAGATCCCCCAAACTTTTCGATCAACCTTTTCATTTTAATAAAGACCAAAAAAATGGTCATTTTTGAAATTATAAGCATTAGCAGGTTGTTAGAAACTGAAATCAAACAGTTTTCAACTCAAAACTTTATTCTAGGTGATGTTACATTTTCACATAGGACCCCTTGTTCGAAAGGAGCTTCTGAACTCTCTCGTCCATTGAATTTGTCAGGTTTTGGATGGTTTCTGCTTCAATTGTTTTGCATGAGGACAGAATACCCTCCCAGAGCTGTTGCTTAGATGTGAACTGCCTCCCGCCATCATAGACACTCCTTTTAATGATGCTCCAAAGGTTCTGAATGGGGTAGAGGTCAGGGGAGCATGGGGGTCACACCATAAGTTTGTCCCCTTTTATGCCCATATCAGCCAGAGATGCAGATGTTTTATGTGCAGCATGAGATGGTGCATTATCATGCAGAAAAATGATCTTGCTGTGAAATACACGGTTCTTCTTCTTGAACCATGGCAGGAAGTGCTGTTTGAGAAAATCCACATACATTATGGAGTTCATCTTTAGCGCCTTCAGGGATCCTAAAGGGGCCGACAATCTCTCTCCCCATGATTCCAGCCCAAAACATTACTCCACCTCCTCCTTGTTGGCGCTGTAGCCGTGTTTTCGTGGGGTGTCCATCAACCAGCCATCCTCCACTCCATCCATCTGGACCATCGAGCGCTGCACGGCACTCATCCGTGAACAAAACAGTTTTGAAATCAGTCTTCATGTAATGTTTGGCCCACTGGAGCCGTTTCTGCTTGTGTGAAGTGGATAGAGGAGGTCGACAGGATGGCGTATGCACAGCTGCAAACCTCTGAAGGACCCTGCATCTTGTTGTTCGGGGGACGTTGGAGGCACAAGCAGCTTCAAAAACTTGTCTGCTGCTATGACAAGGCTTTTTTGCCGCTGCTCTTTCAACCTGACGTAATTGCCTGTAGGAAAGAGTCCTCAATTTGCCCTTATCAGCACGCACACGTGTGTTCTGTGAATCAGCTACATACTTCTTGATTGCCAAGACACTTCATCCTGATCATCGCACAATGTTGATTGTAGTCATGCCTTGACCTAAACACTCCACAATTTGTTGCTTCTCAGCAGCCGACACATCCTTTTTCTTTCCCATTTTGGCAGAAAATGTAGGCTGCTTAATAATGTGAGACAACCTTCTTAAGTAGTCTTGCCTTTCATTGGACACACCTGCCAAACTAATTAGCACAGGTGTCTGCAATTGCTTACAGTGATATAAAGAGCCCTGACACACATCACCATCAATGAGTTTAACTGACAAACAAACAAATTCTTCCCTTATCACTCCTAAACACTTTTTGCATAATAATTTGGAACGCAGTGTACATGTGCTTTTCCACAAAACACCAGTGGTTCACGTAGTGAATCTTACAGTTCTAACTTGCCAACCGTGGTCTGTATGGAGTTGTTCAATAAAGGGCCCAAAATTAAGATAACATAGATGGGAGAGGTCTCTATGAATAGGAATTCCTAAGTATTTGATACCCTGTGAGGGCCAGGCAAAGGGAAAGTTGGACTGGATGGAATCCTATATGGATTTGGGGAGGGAGACATCAAGGGCCTCAGACTTCGCTGCATTGATTTTAAAATTTGACCATGTAACAAAGTGATCTATTTCAGCCATAACAGCATGGATGGATATATGTGATTGAGTGATATATACTAGGACATCATCAGCAAATAGAGAGCACTTGTACTCGGTGCCTCCCACCTCAATCCACCTAATATTGGGGTTATGGCGAATTGATGAGAGCAGGTGCTCCGTCACTAGGATGTATAAGAGAGGGGACAGAGGACATCCCTGCCTTGTCCCATTGGTGATTGTGAAAGGTGATGAAAATGTTCTGATGCACCCCATGGGCCTTGGGACACCCGGAGCCGGACCCTTTTTGGTGGATGCTGGTGGTTGTAGTCTTCGTGGCGGCGACCCGGTTCCGTGGCTCAGGGTGGTCAAACCAGTGGCGGAACTATTTATGTGGTTTTGATGTTTAAATGTCCGACTACGCCACCCGTGGATTGCGGTCAGAGTGAACCGCCGCTGCAGGGCAGACCGCTGAGGCTGGTGTTGTGGGTGCAGCAGAGCGTAGCATAACTCCCCACGGGAGGAGTATAGCCTCAGGGCAGTGTATGCGGAGGATGGGGGTGATGGTGCAGGGCAGCAGCAGTAACGACACGGAGTCAGTGATGCAGTCCAGGGCCTTTACTCACAGTTCTTATTATCCAGACCACGTCTGCAGGTAACGGCTGCCCACGTCGTACTGTGCTCACCAGGTGAGGGGCTCAGACAACTCCCAGATAACTTTGGAGCACTTCACAGGACCCCCTTTGTGTGTCCTTTGTCTGGCCTTTCTTACCAACCCTTCTGTCCGGCTGCCTCGGGCCTCCTCTTGGTAAACTTGGCGCCAGTTTCCCTGACCCTATGTGGTGCCTTCCTAGCGGGTGTAGCGAGGGGCTGCGCCACATAAAATGTCACAGCCTCCGGTTTCTAGCTGAGGGTCGTTTCCTGCCTCCACTAGTTTCGGGGACCGGTCTCCCCCTTTGGCCTGACCCCTCCACGCAGGTGGATTCGGGCGTGCGGTGGCGACTCGCCCGTCCGCACCCCTGGGATCCCTTCATTCCTCGTTCCTGGAGCCTTCTCCGCTCCTCTTCCTTCCTTCTCCCTCTTCCAGGCCTGGGCCTCTGTTACTAGGCCCGCCTCCGGAGCAGAGCTCATGCAGAGCCCCTGCTCCCTGCCACTTCTGCTCAGACTTCTCTGCACTGAACTAAGATGGTGCCCACCTTTTATACTCCCTTCTCAATGCACTCAGGAACTGCTTCCTCCCTGCTCCTGCACTACAGGGTTCCCCTTCCTCAGTGTTCCCTCCCCCCACTCCAGCCAGGGACAGGGACTGTCGTGCCCATCTCAGAGGCATATTGGTTGCCCTGCCCCACGGCAATGGGGTGTAATGCATGCAGGTGTCGGGTCCTGATCCACACTCCATCCTTACCTGAGAGTGAGATATCACACCTCTGGGTGAGGTGCAATACCTCTGTAGCAACCGAGCCCTCAGGGTGCTACAGTTCCATTTATCTTCAGCCTAGGTGACGTATTGTGATACAGGGCCGTGATTTTGGCTATAAAAGGGTCCCCTAGACCCCTACCCCAAGCTTTTTAAGAGAATCATATATGGCGTGCCAGGAGACTCTATGGAATGCTTTCTCAGCATCCAACGAGAGTATCTAATTACAAATTTTTAACTGCATCTAGCCCAGGAAATACTTTGTGCCTAGTAGCAGTGTCTGCTAGTCAGCGGATTATCCCGGCTGTTAAGCAAGCTACACCACCTGTAGTTTAGACACTTAATTTTTTCAAAGGAAATGCTTCGGGACCATGGGATACTCAGTGAAGAGCATCAGGAGGCACCCCAAGGCATAGGGGCTGGGACTGGCAGTAGGATGCCTTGCGGTGGACAGCCGAGCTCGATCCTTATAAAAGCTTTTTAACTGCAGCAGCTTTAGTGGACGCTACTGGAGCTGGAATTACGCGGCTGCTGGCATGAGACTTGCCCTCCAATAGATCCTTGTAAATGGATTTAAAGTGTATTCATTCAAATTAGAGAGACAATTTAAATTAAAAAGCTTAGAGCTGCCTCCACCACAGGGGGGCTCGCTCGACCCACCAGCAGACAGGCACCAGTATTGGGAGAGGGGGGCTGGCCATCAGGGTTCACTGCTGCTCTGGCACAAACCCGGCGACACGGAGGTGGCACGGGCAGGAGCGGACTGGCCGAGTCGGCTTCTCACTTTTTGGATTTTAGAAGGGCATGACATGCCTATATCTGTGTCTCCCCCTCCTTTTACTCCTCCACCTCTTTTCTTTTCGCATGACTATATGTACTTGTCACTTTTCCATGTGTTAGTTGTGTCTTCTGAGCAGTTTGTCAGCTTTTGGACACCTTTGAAGGTGTTTTCTATGTGTTTCTATGTGTTTTTGTTTGCCTGCCATTGGTTTTAACGGTGTTCGAAGGTGTTCGACGAACAGTTCGACGAACAGTTCGGCGAACACACGGGTGTTCGACGAACCGAACCGAACTCGAACACTACAGGGGTGGCTCAACACTACTGATTAGTTGCTTTAAAGTGGTTTAAGGACCGAGAATTATGTAAAACAGATCACACAATAGATGTTCCCATCGTATTAAATATCACTGGTAATAATTTACAGCGGGTTACACATTTTAAAGGAAAAATGAGAAGAAACCTGTAATAATCTATGATATGATTGTTCTAGGAATGTTTTGGCGATATCTACAAGGATGTCAGTCTCTGTTTTATTCATGATAGACACGAATCCCATAATATCTAGTTTACGACTGAAAAGAGTGGAGAAAATGATACTCCTGACAGACGTAATGTATAATTTCATGTATTTCTATTAGAAAGGGACATTATCATAGTGAGACAATGGCATGACCCGGCTAAGCTTACGTCATCAGCAAATTAAAACTGGGAGTTAGTGGAGTCAAGAAAGGCTGTGTCGCTGGCTGTACTGGGAATGTTTCCAAGGGAACTGAAGAGCTCAGTTTTACTTCCTAACAAACTTACTTCACTGCAGCTTAGGAGACAGAGCCCCTGGGGGAAAAATAACCCTTTAACCCCCTCAATGCCAGCAGTTTATCAACCACTGAATGCTAGTTGTATTGTTTATAAGATTATAAAACATATGCTTTTGATGAACTACATTAGTCCTGTCATTTACTAAACACAGGCAAGGAAAACATGATTTTAAAATGTACTTTAGTGATGTTGATAGGCAAAGGCCCCGATTGCATATTGCCTTTGCGCCTATTTTTGTCTTGTTTTGTACTTTTTTTGTATTTAGACCCGTTCATTCATTATTCTATCTGTGCTTTTTTTTAAGTCTATTTTATATGTGCTCCCCTGTCATTTTGTTTTCCCCTTTATGGACGGAATGTGGAGATTCCAGATGTTTTAGGCAGATTCTTCAACTGCCATTTTTTAAAAAGTCGCTAAAATTGGCTGCAACTGCACTCTAATTCCCTCCCTTGTTCTCTCCTACACAATGCATTTTTGAGTACGCCAGTAGCTTGCCTCCATTTTGCAAAATGTGTGACTTTTGGTGCCAAAAAGTCACAAAGACAGATCAAGACAAAACAAATACTGTTTTTACTTTGCACCAAATATAATTATTTGTTTTATTCACTTATATAGCGCCATTAATTCCTCAGCACTTTACATACATTATCATCACTGTCCTCATTGGGGCTCACAATCCAGATTCCCTATCAGTATGTCTTTGGAGTGTAGGAGAGAACCAGAGTACCCAAAGGAAACCCACAAAAACACAGGGAGAACATACAAACTCCTTGCAGATGTTGTCCTTGGTTGGTTTTGAACCCAGGACCCCTGAGCTGCAAGGCTGCAGTGCTAACCACTGAACCACCGAGCTTGAATTACATGCACCATTTTGAGGAATTTGGTACTAAAAATCACAAGAGAACAGATGAGAGAGAATATCAGAATTCATTCTTGACTTCTGCACACTGATGCTTTTGTTTTTAGAAGATGATGGATTTTTTTTCAAATAATACTAAAAACTGCACATTAAAAAAATAAATTAAAACCAAGTTATTAGGTAAAACACTGAAACAACATAGGCCATAGTTGCCAACTGTCATCAAGAATGTCTGGGAGGCTCTAAGAAAAAGGGAAGACCTCAAACTCCTAGAAGAGTGGCCAAATCTCCTGAACAATGCCAAAACCTTCTGTAATGCTCTTCAGGAAGAATACTTGGGTATAACACCAAGATGCCCCATCATCTGATGGACCCCTGATAGCCACACATACATTTATGGGGCAAGTAATGGGCATGAATGTTTGTGAGGTGGTGTGGTTTGGGAAAGGGGTTGAGGCAATAGAATAATTTACATGCACCATAATCAGAAGCCTTCTGCATGTCTCTTACTGAAAGATGGCAAGTAAGATATAAACATTGAAAAAGATAAATGATTATATACCCATGTTAGGGCATATATCTGAGTAGGCAAGAAAATCCAACTTTTGTCACCTATTTGCATGTGTCATGGCTAGTGTTGAGCATTCCGATACTGAAATATCGGAATTCCGATACTTAATTCCGATACTTTTGCAATATCGTATACCGGAATCGGAAGTTCCCATAATGCAATGAGCCATTTTCATTTTATTCAGCCAATGAGGATCCTAAGAAGTGTGGGCACATCCTGTTAGGCATGTAGGCATCTTAACTAATGGCATGGCTGTGATTGGCTGCTGAAATGATGTCATGATGCACTATATTAGCCGCCGCCATTTTGAGCTCACTCTGCTGTGAATTCAGTTAGGGATAGGATGCTGTTGTTCTGAGGGACAGTTTTAGCTACCTATTTGGTCTATTCTGCTTTACCCAAGCTACTTTATAAATTGCTGTGCCTTGCAGTGCTAGTGCACAGTTCTCTGTGCTGTTCACCGCTTTCTGCAAGGTCTCTGTGTGTGAGTGCAGCTCACCCTGTAGTGTGTGCTTCAGCCACGTCTGGTTATAGTGCACTCAGTGTGTGTCACTGCCTCATACATTGTCCTTTTTTGCCAATTCATAATTTTTCCTGATATCTCCTATTAGTGTGGTGGTTCCATCCGTATTCAGCTAAATTTGTTCCAAA
Organism: Phyllobates terribilis; assembly: GCF_046119375.1. Classification (NCBI taxonomy): domain Eukaryota; kingdom Metazoa; phylum Chordata; class Amphibia; order Anura; family Dendrobatidae; genus Phyllobates; species Phyllobates terribilis. The sequence goes on along the minus strand of NW_027362761.1, from coordinate 32,736,903 downwards.
CACACTATATAGGAGTAGATAGAGAAATTTTTTTGGTCTTGCAGCGCTAGTGCACAGTGCTCTGCATCTGTACTGTTCACCGCTGTCTGCAAGGTCTGGTGTGTGAGTGCAGCTCACCCTGTAGTGTGTGCTTCAACCACGTCTGGTTGTAGTGCACTCAGTGTGTGTCACTGCCTCATACATTGTCCTTTTTTGCCAATTCATAATTTTTCCTGATATCTCCTATTAGTGTGGTGGTTCCATCCGTATTCAGCTAAATTGGTTCCAAACACACTATATAGGAGTAGATAGAGAAATTTTTTTGGTCTTGCAGCGCTAGTGCACAGTGCTCTGCATCTGTACTGTTCACCGCTGTCTGCAAGGTCTGGTGTGTGAGTGCAGCTCACCCTGTAGTGTGTGCTTCAACCACGTCTGGTTGTAGTGCACTCAGTGTGTGTCACTGCCTCATACATTGTCCTTTTTTGCCAATTCATAATTTTTCCTGATTTCTCCTATTAGTGTGGTGGTTCCGTCCGTATTCAGCTAAATTGGTTCCAAACACACTATATAGGAGTAGTTAGAGGAGCCTTTCTGCAGCATTGGGCCCTGCAGCCCCAGCCAGATTAGTATTAGCCTATTTTTTGCAGCCTCATCTATTGCATTGTAGGTTACCTTCCTACATTGTAATAGCTACAAAAAGTTTGTGATACTATCGTTATTACATCTTTAGGCACATCCAGTGTCTTTTTGTGACAAAAAAAACCTAAATAAAGTTCACCAAACACTCCACTTTACAGTTGTGTAGGCCACATTAGCTCATATTAAAGTCTAGTCCACACTTTATAAAATTAGTGTTTCTTATACCTGTTAGCAGCTGTTCAGGAATAAGCACACTAAGCCCTTAGTACTTTTCTGCCTATCTTTATCAGTCTACCAAGATGAAGAAGGCAGGGAGTAAGGCATGTGGTCGTGGGCGTGGGCGTGGGCGTGGAGTTTCTGCAGGGAGAGGATGTGAGGATTCTGTGCCTGCAGGGAGAGGACGTGGGGATTCTGTGCCTGCTGCGGGCACCAGTGACTCAGCATCCCCCAGTTTTACCAGGGAACAGTCCTTTATGCGCAGCTTTGTAGGAGCTAGCCGTACCCCACTGCTGCGGGAGGACCAAATTGAAGCCGTTGTCGGATGGATGGCAGCTAACGCATCGACTTCAATTAGTTCCAGATCCTCTCAGGTCCTGAGCACCCATCTGTCTCTTCACCACCTGCCAAATTGCCCAGGCAGTCAGAGAGCCCTGGACAGGAGCCATCTCTACTTCTGTTCTCTGAATCTCTTGGCTTGGAAAGAGGGGGCCAGCCAAGCAGAATTCGAGAATTTGAAGAAGAGGTAGTATGCAGTGATGCGCAACCGTTTTGTCTCCCTGAATCTGAAGAGGCGGGTGGGCCAGTGCCTATGGTCAGCAGCACACCTCAGTACGCATCTGATGATGAGACTCAGGTGCCACTTTCTGGTGCGTACTGTGCTGTCGAGACTACCCAGGAGAAGCAGTTGTTTGAAGAGGGTGGTGTAGATGATGAGGTCCTTGACCCATCATGGCGTGAGGGACAGGAAGGTGGTGGGAGCAGCTCTGAGGAAGAGATTCCCCGAACAGCCCAAAAAGGAGGGAGAGGGAGGGTCAGACTTGGTTGCCTGTAGCCTCCACTTCGGCACCCATTAGGAGCATGGCTCTTCCAAAATCCAAAGCGGGCGCTCCCAAGACTTGCAGTGCCTGGTCCTTTTTTGACACAGTTGCAGATGACATTTGCTTTGTCAAATGCAAGCTGCGTAATCAGAAGGTGAAAAGAGGGAAAAATGTCAGCAACCTCAATACCACAAATATGTGGAAACATGTGCGGACCAAGCACGTGGTGGAGTTACAAAAGCACACTGAAGACCTAGGCCAACCTACAGCGCCACCTACCACCTCTTCAGCTCGTGTTGTAGCCTCTTCCTCCAGCTCACACACAGCTGGTTCGGCTTCCTCACAGGATCGCCATGGAAGAATCTCTGGCACTGTTGTACAGAGACACAGTGTAATTCCACCCACAGCACCACTTTCCCAGTCATCCTCACACTCCCAGGCCAGTCTACAGCCATCGTTAGCACAGGCATGGGAGAAAAGGCGCCCATACTCGGCAAACCACCCCCGAGCACAGGTTCTGAATGCTGGCATTGCTAAACTACTGGCCCTTGAAATGCTATCATTCAGGCTGGTGGAGACTGACACATTCCGTAACTTTATGGCATTGGCAGTCCCACAATACAACGTGCCCAGCCGATTTTATTTCAGCAGGCAAGCCGTCCCTGCCCTGCAACATCATGTGGAGGGAAAAATTAAACATGCGCTACAAAACGCCGTCAGTAGCAAGGTCCACCTGACCACCGATGCGTGGACCAGTAAGCATGAACAGGGACGATACCTTTCCCTCACTGCCCATTGGGTAAATGTTGTGGAGCCGGGTACAGATCTTGAGAGTGGCGCTGTACGTGTTCTGCCAACTCCAAGGATTGCAGGAATCCAGTCTGTACACATTGACTCCTCCTCATACTCCAGTTTCTCTGAATCAGCGCTGCAGGAGCCGTCACGGTCTACCTCCACATCGACCCGTGAACGGTTACCTGTTATGGTGACCAATATGAGCACAGCCGTGGCCAAACGTCAACAGGCCGTATTAAAATTAATTTCTTTGGGGAATCGAAGCCACACAGCGCAGGAGCTCTGGAATGCCATCAAGCAGGAGAGCGACGTGTGGTTTGTGCCAGCGAATCTCCAGCCAGGCATGGTAGTGTGTGACAATGGCCGAAATCTGGTGGCAGCTCTGGGCCTAGGCAACCTCACTCACATTCCATGTCTGGCACATGTGCTCAACTTGGTCGTGCAGAGTTTTTTGAGGGACTATCCGGATCTTGATGCACTGCTTCACAAGGTCCGCATAGAGTGCGCTCACTTGCGGCGTTCCAGCAATGCAAGATCACGCATTGCAGCTCTGCAGCGCCGATTACGTCTTCCGGAACATCGCATCATATGTGACCTACCCACCAGGTGGAATTCAACGTTACATATGTTGGAGAGGTTGTGTGAGCAGCAGGCAGCAGTAATGGAGTACCAGCTGCAGCAGGCGCAAAGAAGTCGCAGTGCGCGCCGTTCACACTTCACCACCACTGAGTGGGCCTCTATGAAGGACTTTTGCCACGTTTTGCGTGCCTTCGATTATTCCACGCGGATGGCGAGTGCAGATGATGCACTAGTCAGCATGACTATCCTCCTTATCTGCCTGCTTGAAAAAACACTGCAAGCACTAAGGCACAAGGTTTTGGAAGAGGTGGAGAATGAGGAGTCACAAATGCCATCTGCTTCTCTACAGTCAGCGCAACGTGGTTCCTCACAAAGGCCTAGGCAGGGGACACTTTGTGAGGAGGATGAGGAGGAGTCAATGGATGAGGAAGACATCTGTCCAGAGGAGGGAGGTACACAATGCTCTAGTAGTCAGTATCTAGAGCGAGGGTGGGGTGATGCAGAGCAGGCAGAGATCACGCCTCAAGCAGGGGACAGCGTTTCTTGGCCAGTTGGCAGTCTGCAGCACATGGTTGATTTCATGCTGCAGTGCCTGAGAAACGACCGCCGCATCGCCCACATTCTCAACACGGCTGATTATTGGGTGTCCACCCTCCTAGATCCTCGCTACCGGGACAACTTACAAAGCCTCATAACACCGTTGAACCGGGAGCGTAAAATGCGGGAGTACCAAGACGCACTGGTGCATTCCATCATGTTCTCCATTCCAACCGAGAGCAGTGCTGCTAGTGCTTTACAAAGCAGCTCAGTGCGTCGAGGCAGTGGAGGAAGCTCTGCACAAAGAGGGAGCAGAAGCAGCGCCTCAGCACAAGGCAAGACCAGTATGGTCGAAATGTGGCAAAGTTTTGTGTCCCCGCCGCCACAAATGTCTACACCATCACAGACGGCTCCAGTCAGCAGGAGGCAACGTTTCCGTCAGATGGTGACAGACTACATGTCTTGCCCTCTTAGTGTACTCCCAGACGGCTCTTCTCCCTTCAAGTTTTGGGTCTGTAAGCTAGATACATGGCCAGAGCTAAGTCAGTATGCATTGGAGGTGCTAGCTTGCCCTGCTGCTAGTGTATTATTTGAACGCGTCTTTAGTGCCGCAGGTGATGTACTAACAGACCGTCGCATGCGACTATCCTCCGATAACGTTGACCGGCTTACTTTTCTCAAAGTGAACAAGGCCTGGATCTCTCATGAATTTGCCAGTCCTCTTCCAGAATAAATAATCGTTGGCAAAAGTATCCAGGTCTCCTGTTCTGTTCATGTTTCTACCACCTGAACTGTAATCCCTGAGCTCCAACACCGCCAGTTGGCGCTCGGAAGTGCCGTCTGCACAGTCAACACTTGCTGCCGTGTCATTGGGGTTCAGTAACGTCAGCTGTTCCCCGGCTGTGCGGACGGCAATTTCTCCTGCTCTGTCCACATTCTCACTACTACAGATTTTAAAGTTGCTCCAATTACACCTCTGGCTCCTCTGTTTTCAGTATTATCCCTGAGCTCCAACACCGCCAGTTGGCGCTCGGAAGTGCCGTCTGCACAGTCAACACTTGCTGCCATGTCATTGGGGTTCAGTAACGTCAGCTGTTCCCCTGCTGTGCGGACGGCAATTTCTCCTGCTCTGTCCACATTCTCACTACTACAGATTTTAAAGTTGCTCCAATTACACCTCTGGCTCCTCTGTTTTCAGTATTATCCCTGAGCTCCAACACCGCCAGTTGGTGCTCGGAAGTGCCGTCTGCACAGTCAACACTTGCTGCCGTGTTATTGGGGTTCAGTAACGTCAGCTGTTCCCCTGCTGTGCAGACGGCAATTTCTCCTGCTCTGTCCACATTCTCACTACTACTGATTTTAAAGTTGCTCCAATTACACCTCTGGCTCCTCTGTTTTCAGTATTATCCCTGAGCTCCAACACCGCCAGTTGGCGCTCGGAAGTGCCGTCTGCACAGTCAACACTTGCTGCCATGTCATTGGGGTTCAGTAACGTCAGCTGTTCCCCTGCTGTGCGGACGGCAATTTCTCCTGCTCTGTCCACATTCTCACTACTACAGATTTTAAAGTTGCTCCAATTACACCTCTGGCTCCTCTGTTTTCAGTATTATCCCTGAGCTCCAACACCGCCAGTTGGTGCTCGGAAGTGCCGTCTGCACAGTCAACACTTGCTGCCGTGTTATTGGGGTTCAGTAACGTCAGCTGTTCCCCTGCTGTGCAGACGGCAATTTCTCCTGCTCTGTCCACATTCTCACTACTACTGATTTTAAAGTTGCTCCAATTACACCTCTGGCTCCTCTGTTTTCAGTATTATCCCTGAGCTCCAACACCGCCAGTTGGCGCTCGGAAGTGCCGTCTGCACAGTCAACACTTGCTGCCGTGTCATTGGGGTTCAGTAACGTCAGCTGTTCCCCTGCTGTGCGGACGGCACTTTCTCCTGCTCTGTCCACATCCACTGTACTACTGATTTAAAACCTCCTCCAAATACACCTCTGGCTCCTCTGTTTTCAGTATTATCCCTGAGCTCCAACACCGCCAGTTGGCGCTCGGAAGTGCCGTCTGCACAGTCAACACTTGCTGCCATGTTATTGGGGTTCAGTAACGTCAGCTGTTCCCCTGCTGTGCGGACGGCAATTTCTCCTGCTCTGTCCACATTCTCACTACTACAGATTTTAAAGTTGCTCCAATTACACCTCTGGCTCCTCTGTTTTCAGTATTATCCCTGAGCTCCAACACCGCCAGTTGGCGCTCGGAAGTGCCGTCTGCACAGTCAACACTTGCTGCCGTGTCATTGGGGTTCAGTAACGTCAGCTGTTCCCCTGCTGTGCGGATGGCAATTTCTCCTGCTCTGTCCACATTCTCACTACTACAGATTTTAAAGTTGCTCCAATTACACCTCTGGCTCCTCTGTTTTCAGTATTTTCCCTGAGCTCCAACACCGCCAGTTGGCGCTCGGAAGTGCCGTCTGCACAGTCAACACTTGCTGCCGTGTCATTGGGGTTCAGTAACGTCAGCTGTTCCCCTGCTGTGCGGACGGCAATTTCTCCTGCTCTGTCCACATTCTCACTACTACAGATTTTAAAGTTGCTCCAATTACACCTCTGGCTCCTCTGTTTTCAGTATTATCCCTGAGCTCCAACACCGCCAGTTGGTGCTCGGAAGTGCCGTCTGCACAGTCAACACTTGCTGCCGTGTTATTGGGGTTCAGTAACGTCAGCTGTTCCCCTGCTGTGCAGACGGCAATTTCTCCTGCTCTGTCCACATTCTCACTACTACTGATTTTAAAGTTGCTCCAATTACACCTCTGGCTCCTCTGTTTTCAGTATTATCCCTGAGCTCCAACACCGCCAGTTGGCGCTCGGAAGTGCCGTCTGCACAGTCAACACTTGCTGCCGTGTCATTGGGGTTCAGTAACGTCAGCTGTTCCCCTGCTGTGCGGACGGCACTTTCTCCTGCTCTGTCCACATCCACTGTACTACTGATTTAAAACCTCCTCCAAATACACCTCTGGCTCCTCTGTTTTCAGTATTATCCCTGAGCTCCAACACCGCCAGTTGGCGCTCGGAAGTGCCGTCTGCACAGTCAACACTTGCTGCCATGTTATTGGGGTTCAGTAACGTCAGCTGTTCCCCTGCTGTGCGGACGGCAATTTCTCCTGCTCTGTCCACATTCTCACTACTACAGATTTTAAAGTTGCTCCAATTACACCTCTGGCTCCTCTGTTTTCAGTATTATCCCTGAGCTCCAACACCGCCAGTTGGCGCTCGGAAGTGCCGTCTGCACAGTCAACACTTGCTGCCGTGTCATTGGGGTTCAGTAACGTCAGCTGTTCCCCTGCTGTGCGGATGGCAATTTCTCCTGCTCTGTCCACATTCTCACTACTACAGATTTTAAAGTTGCTCCAATTACACCTCTGGCTCCTCTGTTTTCAGTATTATCCCTGAGCTCCAACACCACCAGTTGGCGCTCGGAAGTGCCGTCTGCACAGTCAACACTTGCTGCCGTGTCATTGGGGTTCAGTAACATCAGCTGTTCCCCTGCTGTGCGGACGGCAATTTCTCCTGCTCTGTCCACATCCACTGTACTACTGATTTAAAACCTCCTCCAAATACACCTCTGGCTCCTCTGATTTCAGTATTATCCCTGAGCTCCAACACCACCAGTTGGCGCTCGGAAGTGCCGTCTGCACAGTCAACACTTGCTGCCGTGTCATTTGGGTTCAGTAACGTCAGCTGTTCACCTGCTGTGCGGACGGCAATTTCTCATGCTCTGTCCACATTCTCACTACTACAGATTTTAAAGTTGCTCCAATTACACCTCTGGCTCCTCTGTTTTCAGTATTATCCCTGAGCTCCAACACCGCCAGTTGGCGCTCGGAAGTGCCTTCTGCACAGTCAACACTTGCTGCCGTGTCATTGAGGTTCAGTAACGTCAGGTGTTCCCCGGCTGTGCGGACGGCACTTTCTCCTGCTCTGTCCACATCCACTGTACTACTGATTTAAAACCTCCTCCAAATACACCTCTGGCTCCTCTGTTTTCAGTATTATCCCTGAGCTCCAACACCGCCAGTTGGCGCTCGGAAGTGCCGTCTGCACAGTCAACACTTGCTGCCATGTTATTGGGGTTCAGTAACGTCAGCTGTTCCCCTGCTGTGCGGACGGCAATTTCTCCTGCTCTGTCCACATTCTCACTACTACAGATTTTAAAGTTGCTCCAATTACACCTCTGGCTCCTCTGTTTTCAGTATTATCCCTGAGCTCCAACACCGCCAGTTGGCGCTCGGAAGTGCCGTCTGCACAGTCAACACTTGCTGCCATGTTATTGGGGTTCAGTAACGTCAGCTGTTCCCCTGCTGTGCGGACGGCAATTTCTCCTGCTCTGTCCACATCCACTGTACTACTGATTTAAAACCTCCTCCAAATACACCTCTGGCTCCTCTGTTTTCAGTATTATCCCTGAGCTCCAACATCGCCAGTTGGCGCTCGGAAGTGCCGTCTGCACAGTCAACACTTGCTGCCGTGTCATTGGGGTTCAGTAACGTCAGCTGTTCCCCTGCTGTGCGGATGGCAATTTCTCCTGCTCTGTCCACATTCTCACTACGACAGATTTTAGAGTTGCTCCAATTACACCTCTGGCTCCTCTGTTTTCAGTATTATCCCTGAGCTCCAACAACGCCAGTTGGCGCTCGGAAGTGCCGTCTGCACAGTCAACACTTGCTGCCGTGTCATTGGGGTTCAGTAACGTCAGCTGTTCTCCTGCTGTGCGGATGGCAATTTCTCCTGCTCTGTCCACATTCTCACTACTACAGATTTTAAAGTTGCTCCAATTACACCTCTGGCTCCTCTGTTTTCAGTATTATCCCTGAGCTCCAACACCACCAGTTGGCGCTCGGAAGTGCCGTCTGCACAGTCAACACTTGCTGCCGTGTCATTGGGGTTCAGTAACATCAGCTGTTCCCCTGCTGTGCGGACGGCAATTTCTCCTGCTCTGTCCACATCCACTGTACTACTGATTTAAAACCTCCTCCAAATACACCTCTGGCTCCTCTGTTTTCAGTATTATCCCTGAGCTCCAACACCACCAGTTGGCGCTCGGAAGTGCCGTCTGCACAGTCAACACTTGCTGCCATGTCATTGGGGTTCAGTAACGTCAGCTGTTCCCCTGCTGTGCGGATGGCAATTTCTCCTGCTCTGTCCACATTCTCACTACTACAGATTTTAAAGTTGCTCCAATTACACCTCTGGCTCCTCTGATTTCAGTATTATCCCTGAGCTCCAACACCGCCAGTTGGCGCTCGGAAGTGCCGTCTGCACAGTCAACACTTGCTGCCGTGTCATTGGGGTTCAGTAACGTCAGCTGTTCACCTGCTGTGCGGACGGCAATTTCTCATGCTCTGTCCACATTCTCACTACTACAGATTTTAAAGTTGCTCCAATTACACCTCTGGCTCCTCTGTTTTCAGTATTATCCCTGAGCTCCAACACCGCCAGTTGGCGCTCGGAAGTGCCTTCTGCACAGTCAACACTTGCTGCCGTGTCATTGAGGTTCAGTAACGTCAGCTGTTCCCCGGCTGTGCGGACGGCACTTTCTCCTGCTCTGTCCACATCCACTGAACGACTGATTTAAAACCTCATCCGAATACACCTCTGGCTCCTCTGTTTTCAGTATTATCCCTGAGCTCCAACACCGCCAGTTGGCGCTCGGAAGTGCCGTCTGCACAGTCAACACTTGCTGCCATGTTTTGGGGTTCAGTAACGTCAGCTGTTCCCCTGCTGTGCGGACGGCAATTTCTCCTGCTCTGTCCACATTCTCACTACTACAGATTTTAAATTTGCTCCAATTACACCTCTGGCTCCTCTGTTTTCAGTATTAGCCCTGAGCTCCAACACCGCCAGTTCGCGCTCGGAAGTGCCGTCTGCACAGTCAACACTTGCTTCCATGTTATTGGGGTTCAGTAACATCAGCAGTTCCCCTGCTGTGCGGACGGCAATTTCTCCTGCTCTGTCCACATCCACTGTACTACTGATTTAAAACCTCCTCCAAATACACCTCTGGCTCCTCTGTTTTCAGTATTATCCCTGAGCTCCAACATCGCCAGTTGGCGCTCGGAAGTGCCGTCTGCACAGTCAACACTTGCTGCCATGTTATTGGGGTTCAGTAACGTCAGCTGTTCCCCTGCTGTGCGGATGGCAATTTCTCCTGCTCTGTCCACACCCACTGTACTACTGATTTAAAACCTCCTCCAAATACACCTCTGGCTCCTCTGTTTTCAGTATTATCCCTGAGCTCCTACATCGCCAGTTGGCGCTCGGAAGTGCCGTCTGCACAGTCAACACTTGCTGCCATGTTATTGGGGTTCAGTAACGTCAGCTGTTCCCCTGCTGTGCGGACGGCAATTTCTCCTGCTCTGTCCACATTCTCACTACTACAGATTTTAAAGTTGCTCCAATTACACCTCTGGCTCCTCTGTTTTCAGTATTATCCCTGAGCTCCAACACCGCCAGTTGGCGCTCGGAAGTGCCGTCTGCACAGTCAACACTTGCTGCCGTGTCATTGGGGTTCAGTAACGTCAGCTGTTCCCCTGCTGTGCGGACGGCAATTTCTCCTGCTCTGTCCACATTCTCACTACTACAGATTTTAAAGTTGCTCCAATTACACCTCTGGCTCCTCTGTTTTCAGTATTATCCCTGAGCTCCAACACCGCCAGTTGGCGCTCGGAAGTGCCGTCTGCACAGTCAACACTTGCTGCCGTGTCATTGGGGTTCAGTAACGTCAGCTGTTCCCCTGCTGTGCGGACGGCAATTTCTCCTGCTCTGTCCACATTCTCACTACTACAGATTTTAAAGTTGCTCCAATTACACCTCTGGCTCCTCTGTTTTCAGTATTATCCCTGAGCTCCAACACCGCCAGTTGGCGCTCGGAAGTGCCGTCTGCACAGTCAACACTTGCTGCCGTGTCATTGGGGTTCAGTAACGTCAGCTGTTCCCCTGCTGTGCAGACGGCAATTTCTCCTGCTCTGTCCACATTCTCACTACTACAGATTTTAAAGTTGCTCCAATTACACCTCTGGCTCCTCTGTTTTCAGTATTATCCCTGAGCTCCAACACCGCTAGTTGGCGCTCGGAAGTGCCGTCTGCACAGTCAACACTTGCTGCCGTGTTATTGGGGTTCAGTAACGTCAGCTGTTCCCCTGCTGTGCGGACGGCAATTCCTCCTGCTCTGTCCACATCCACTGTACTACTGATTTAAAACCTCCTCCAAATACACCTCTGGCTCCTCTGTTTTCAGTATTATCCCTGAGCTCCAAAACCGCCAGTTGGCGCTCGGAAGTGCCGTCTGCACAGTCAACACTTGCTGCCATGTCATTGGGGTTCAGTAATGTCAGCTGTTCCCCTGCTGTGCGGACAGCAATTTCTCCTGCTCTGTCCACATTCTCACTACTACAGATTTTAAAGTTGCTCCAATTACACCTCTGGCTCCTCTGTTTTCAGTATTATCCCTGAGCTCCAACACCGCCAGTTGGCGCTCGGAAGTGCCGTCTGCACAGTCAACACTTGCTGCCGTGTCATTGGGGTTCAGTAACGTCAGCTGTTCCCCTGCTGTGCGGACGGCAATTTCTCCTGCTCTGTCCACATTCTCACTACTACAGATTTTAAAGTTGCTCCAATTACACCTCTGGCTCCTCTGTTTTCAGTATTATCCCTGAGCTCCAACACCGCCAGTTGGCGCTCGGAAGTGCCGTCTGCACAGTCAACACTTGCTGCCGTGTCATTGGGGTTCAGTAACGTCAGCTGTTCCCCTGCTGTGCGGACGGCAATTTCTCCTGCTCTGTCCACATTCTCACTACTACAGATTTTAAAGTTGCTCCAATTACATCTCTGGCTCCTCTGTTTTCAGTATTATCCCTGAGCTCCAACACCGCCAGTTGGCGCTCGGAAGTGCCGTCTGCACAGTCAACACTTGCTGCCGTGTTATTGGGGTTCAGTAACGTCAGCTGTTCCCCTGCTGTGCGGACGGCAATTCCTCCTGCTCTGTCCACATCCACTGTACTACTGATTTAAAACCTCCTCCAAATACACCTCTGGCTCCTCTGTTTTCAGTATTATCCCTGAGCTCCAACACCGCCAGTTGGCGCTCGGAAGTGCCGTCTGCACAGTCAACACTTGCTGCCATGTCATTGGGGTTCAGTAATGTCAGCTGTTCCCCTGCTGTGCGGACAGCAATTTCTCCTGCTCTGTCCACATTCTCACTACTACAGATTTTAAAGTTGCTCCAATTACACCTCTGGCTCCTCTGTTTTCAGTATTATCCCTGAGCTCCAACACCGCCAGTTGGCGCTCGGAAGTGCCGTCTGCACAGTCAACACTTGCTGCCGTGTCATTGGGGTTCAGTAACGTCAGCTGTTCCCCTGCTGTGCGGACGGCAATTTCTCCTGCTCTGTCCACATCCACTGTACTACTGATTTAAAACCTCCTCCAAATACACCTCTGGCTCCTCTGTTTTCAGTATTATCCCTGAGCTCCAACACCGCCAGTTGGCGCTCGGAAGTGCCGTCTGCACAGTCAACACTTGCTGCCATGTTATTGGGGTTCAGTAACGTCAGCTGTTCCCCTGCTGTGCGGACGGCAATTTCTCCTGCTCTGTCCACATTCTCACTACTACAGATTTTAAAGTTGCTCCAATTACACCTCTGGCTCCTCTGTTTTCAGTATTATCCCTGAGCTCCAACACCGCCAGTTGGCGCTCGGAAGTGCCGTCTGCACAGTCAACACTTGCTGCCATGTTATTGGGGTTCAGTAACGTCAGCTGTTCCCCTGCTGTGCGGATGGCAATTTCTCCTGCTCAGTCCACATCCACTGTACTACTGATTTAAAACCTCCTCCAAATACACCTCTGGCTCCTCTGTTTTCAGTATTATCCCTGAGCTCCAACATCGCCAGTTGGCGCTCGGAAGTGCCGTCTGCACAGTCAACACTTGCTGCCGTGTCATTGGGGTTCAGTAACGTCAGCTGTTCCCCTGCTGTGCGGATGGCAATTTCTCCTGCTCTGTCCACATTCTCACTACTACAGATTTTAAAGTTGCTCCAATTACACCTCTGGCTCCTCTGTTTTCAGTATTATCCCTGAGCTCCAACACCACCAGTTGGCGCTCGGAAGTGCCGTCTGCACAGTCAACACTTGCTGCCGTGTCATTGGGGTTCAGTAACATCAGCTGTTCCCCTGCTGTGCGGACGGCAATTTCTCCTGCTCTGTCCACATCCACTGTACTACTGATTTAAAACCTCCTCCAAATACACCTCTGGCTCCTCTGTTTTCAGTATTATCCCTGAGCTCCAACACCACCAGTTGGCGCTCGGAAGTGCCGTCTGCACAGTCAACACTTGCTGCCATGTCATTGGGGTTCAGTTACGTCAGCTGTTCCCCTGCTGTGCGGATGGCAATTTCTCCTGCTCTGTCCACATTCTCACTACTACAGATTTTAAAGTTGCTCCAATTACACCTCTGGCTCCTCTCATTTCAGTATTATCCCTGAGCTCCAACACCGCCAGTTGGCGCTCGGAAGTGCCGTCTGCACAGTCAACACTTGCTGCCGTGTCATTGGGGTTCAGTAACGTCAGCTGTTCACCTGCTGTGCGGACGGAAATTTCTCATGCTCTGTCCACATTCTCACTACTACAGATTTTAAAGTTGCTCCAATTACACCTCTGGCTCCTCTGTTTTCAGTATTATCCCTGAGCTCCAACACTGCCAGTTCGCGCTCGGAAGTGCCGTCTGCACAGTCAACACTTGCTGCCATGTTATTGGGGTTCAGTAACGTCAGCTGTTCCCCTGCTGTGCGGACGGCAATTTCTCCTGCTCTGTCCACATCCACTGTACTACTGATTTAAAACCTCCTCCAAATACACCTCTGGCTCCTCTGTTTTCAGTATTATCCCTGAGCTCCAACATCGCCAGTTGGCGTTCGGAAGTGCCGTCTGCACAGTCAACATTTGCTGCCATGTTATTGGGGTTCAGTAACGTCAGCTGTTCCCCTGCTGTGCGGACGGCAATTTCTCCTGCTCTGTCCACATTCTCACTACTACAGATTTTAAAGTTGCTCCAATTACACCTCTGGCTCCTCTGTTTTCAGTATTATCCCTGAGCTCCAACACCGCCAGTTGATGCTCGGAAGTGCCGTCTGCACAGTCAACACTTGCTGCCGTGTTATTGGGGTTCAGTAACGTCAGCTGTTCCCCTGCTGTGCGGACGGCAATTTCTCCTGCTCTGTCCACATTCTCACTACTACTGATTTTAAAGTTGCTCCAATTACACCTCTGGCTCCTCTGTTTTCAGTATTATCCCTGAGCTCCAACACCGCCAGTTGGCGCTCGGAAGTGCCGTCTGCACAGTCAACACTTGCTGCCATGTCATTGGGGTTCAGTAACGTCAGCTGTTCCCCTGCTGTGCGGACGGCAATTTCTCCTGCTCTGTCCACATTCTCACTACTACAGATTTTAAAGTTGCTCCAATTACACCTCTGGCTCCTCTGTTTTCAGTATTATCCCTGAGCTCCAACACCGCCAGTTGGTGCTCGGAAGTGCCGTCTGCACAGTCAACACTTGCTGCCGTGTTATTGGGGTTCAGTAACGTCAGCTGTTCCCCTGCTGTGCAGACGGCAATTTCTCCTGCTCTGTCCACATTCTCACTACTACTGATTTTAAAGTTGCTCCAATTACACCTCTGGCTCCTCTGTTTTCAGTATTATTTCTGAGCTCCAACACCGCCAGTTGGCGCTCGGAAGTGCCGTCTGAACAGTCAACACTTGCTGCCGTGTCATTGGGGTTCAGTAACGTCAGCTGTTCCCCTGCTGTGCGGACGGCAATTTCTCCTGCTCTGTCCACATCCACTGTACTACTGATTTAAAACCTCCTCCAAATACACCTCTGGCTCCTCTGTTTTCAGTATTATCCCTGAGCTCCAACACCGCCAGTTGGCGCTCGGAAGTGCCGTCTGCACAGTCAACACTTGCTGCCATGTTATTGGGGTTCAGTAACGTCAGCTGTTCCCCTGCTGTGCGGACGGCAATTTCTCCTGCTCTGTCCACATTCTCACTACTACAGATTTTAAAGTTGCTCCAATTACACCTCTGGCTCCTCTGTTTTCAGTATTATCCCTGAGCTCCAACACCGCCAGTTGGCGCTCGGAAGTGCCGTCTGCACAGTCAACACTTGCTGCCATGTTATTGGGGTTCAGTAACGTCAGCTGTTCCCCTGCTGTGCGGATGGCAATTTCTCCTGCTCAGTCCACATCCACTGTACTACTGATTTAAAACCTCCTCCAAATACACCTCTGGCTCCTCTGTTTTCAGTATTATCCCTGAGCTCCAACATCGCCAGTTGGCGCTCGGAAGTGCCGTCTGCACAGTCAACACTTGCTGCCGTGTCATTGGGGTTCAGTAACGTCAGCTGTTCCCCTGCTGTGCGGATGGCAATTTCTCCTGCTCTGTCCACATTCTCACTACTACAGATTTTAAAGTTGCTCCAATTACACCTCTGGCTCCTCTGTTTTCAGTATTATCCCTGAGCTCCAACACCACCAGTTGGCGCTCGGAAGTGCCGTCTGCACAGTCAACACTTGCTGCCGTGTCATTGGGGTTCAGTAACATCAGCTGTTCCCCTGCTGTGCGGACGGCAATTTCTCCTGCTCTGTCCACATCCACTGTACTACTGATTTAAAACCTCCTCCAAATACACCTCTGGCTCCTCTGTTTTCAGTATTATCCCTGAGCTCCAACACCACCAGTTGGCGCTCGGAAGTGCCGTCTGCACAGTCAACACTTGCTGCCATGTCATTGGGGTTCAGTTACGTCAGCTGTTCCCCTGCTGTGCGGATGGCAATTTCTCCTGCTCTGTCCACATTCTCACTACTACAGATTTTAAAGTTGCTCCAATTACACCTCTGGCTCCTCTCATTTCAGTATTATCCCTGAGCTCCAACACCGCCAGTTGGCGCTCGGAAGTGCCGTCTGCACAGTCAACACTTGCTGCCGTGTCATTGGGGTTCAGTAACGTCAGCTGTTCACCTGCTGTGCGGACGGAAATTTCTCATGCTCTGTCCACATTCTCACTACTACAGATTTTAAAGTTGCTCCAATTACACCTCTGGCTCCTCTGTTTTCAGTATTATCCCTGAGCTCCAACACCGCCAGTTCGCGCTCGGAAGTGCCGTCTGCACAGTCAACACTTGCTGCCATGTTATTGGGGTTCAGTAACGTCAGCTGTTCCCCTGCTGTGCGGACGGCAATTTCTCCTGCTCTGTCCACATCCACTGTACTACTGATTTAAAACCTCCTCCAAATACACCTCTGGCTCCTCTGTTTTCAGTATTATCCCTGAGCTCCAACATCGCCAGTTGGCGTTCGGAAGTGCCGTCTGCACAGTCAACATTTGCTGCCATGTTATTGGGGTTCAGTAACGTCAGCTGTTCCCCTGCTGTGCGGACGGCAATTTCTCCTGCTCTGTCCACATTCTCACTACTACAGATTTTAAAGTTGCTCCAATTACACCTCTGGCTCCTCTGTTTTCAGTATTATCCCTGAGCTCCAACACCGCCAGTTGATGCTCGGAAGTGCCGTCTGCACAGTCAACACTTGCTGCCGTGTTATTGGGGTTCAGTAACGTCAGCTGTTCCCCTGCTGTGCGGACGGCAATTTCTCCTGCTCTGTCCACATTCTCACTACTACTGATTTTAAAGTTGCTCCAATTACACCTCTGGCTCCTCTGTTTTCAGTATTATCCCTGAGCTCCAACACCGCCAGTTGGCGCTCGGAAGTGCCGTCTGCACAGTCAACACTTGCTGCCATGTCATTGGGGTTCAGTAACGTCAGCTGTTCCCCTGCTGTGCGGACGGCAATTTCTCCTGCTCTGTCCACATTCTCACTACTACAGATTTTAAAGTTGCTCCAATTACACCTCTGGCTCCTCTGTTTTCAGTATTATCCCTGAGCTCCAACACCGCCAGTTGGTGCTCGGAAGTGCCGTCTGCACAGTCAACACTTGCTGCCGTGTTATTGGGGTTCAGTAACGTCAGCTGTTCCCCTGCTGTGCAGACGGCAATTTCTCCTGCTCTGTCCACATTCTCACTACTACTGATTTTAAAGTTGCTCCAATTACACCTCTGGCTCCTCTGTTTTCAGTATTATTTCTGAGCTCCAACACCGCCAGTTGGCGCTCGGAAGTGCCGTCTGAACAGTCAACACTTGCTGCCGTGTCATTGGGGTTCAGTAACGTCAGCTGTTCCCCTGCTGTGCGGACGGCAATTTCTCCTGCTCTGTCCACATCCACTGTACTACTGATTTAAAACCTCCTCCAAATACACCTCTGGCTCCTCTGTTTTCAGTATTATCCCTGAGCTCCAACACCGCCAGTTGGCGCTCGGAAGTGCCGTCTGCACAGTCAACACTTGCTGCCATGTTATTGGGGTTCAGTAACGTCAGCTGTTCCCCTGCTGTGCGGACGGCAATTTCTCCTGCTCTGTCCACATTCTCACTACTACAGATTTTAAAGTTGCTCCAATTACACCTCTGGCTCCTCTGTTTTCAGTATTATCCCTGAGCTCCAACACCGCCAGTTGGCGCTCGGAAGTGCCGTCTGCACAGTCAACACTTGCTGCCATGTTATTGGGGTTCAGTAACGTCAGCTGTTCCCCTGCTGTGCGGATGGCAATTTCTCCTGCTCAGTCCACATCCACTGTACTACTGATTTAAAACCTCCTCCAAATACACCTCTGGCTCCTCTGTTTTCAGTATTATCCCTGAGCTCCAACATCGCCAGTTGGCGCTCGGAAGTGCCGTCTGCACAGTCAACACTTGCTGCCGTGTCATTGGGGTTCAGTAACGTCAGCTGTTCCCCTGCTGTGCGGATGGCAATTTCTCCTGCTCTGTCCACATTCTCACTACTACAGATTTTAAAGTTGCTCCAATTACACCTCTGGCTCCTCTGTTTTCAGTATTATCCCTGAGCTCCAACACCACCAGTTGGCGCTCGGAAGTGCCGTCTGCACAGTCAACACTTGCTGCCGTGTCATTGGGGTTCAGTAACATCAGCTGTTCCCCTGCTGTGCGGACGGCAATTTCTCCTGCTCTGTCCACATCCACTGTACTACTGATTTAAAACCTCCTCCAAATACACCTCTGGCTCCTCTGTTTTCAGTATTATCCCTGAGCTCCAACACCACCAGTTGGCGCTCGGAAGTGCCGTCTGCACAGTCAACACTTGCTGCCATGTCATTGGGGTTCAGTTACGTCAGCTGTTCCCCTGCTGTGCGGATGGCAATTTCTCCTGCTCTGTCCACATTCTCACTACTACAGATTTTAAAGTTGCTCCAATTACACCTCTGGCTCCTCTCATTTCAGTATTATCCCTGAGCTCCAACACCGCCAGTTGGCGCTCGGAAGTGCCGTCTGCACAGTCAACACTTGCTGCCGTGTCATTGGGGTTCAGTAACGTCAGCTGTTCACCTGCTGTGCGGACGGAAATTTCTCATGCTCTGTCCACATTCTCACTACTACAGATTTTAAAGTTGCTCCAATTACACCTCTGGCTCCTCTGTTTTCAGTATTATCCCTGAGCTCCAACACCGCCAGTTCGCGCTCGGAAGTGCCGTCTGCACAGTCAACACTTGCTGCCATGTTATTGGGGTTCAGTAACGTCAGCTGCTCCCCTGCTGTGCGGACGGCAATTTCTCCTGCTCTGTCCACATCCACTGTACTACTGATTTAAAACCTCCTCCAAATACACCTCTGGCTCCTCTGTTTTCAGTATTATCCCTGAGCTCCAACATCGCCAGTTGGCGTTCGGAAGTGCCGTCTGCACAGTCAACATTTGCTGCCATGTTATTGGGGTTCAGTAACGTCAGCTGTTCCCCTGCTGTGCGGACGGCAATTTCTCCTGCTCTGTCCACATTCTCACTACTACAGATTTTAAAGTTGCTCCAATTACACCTCTGGCTCCTCTGTTTTCAGTATTATCCCTGAGCTCCAACACCGCCAGTTGATGCTCGGAAGTGCCGTCTGCACAGTCAACACTTGCTGCCGTGTTATTGGGGTTCAGTAACGTCAGCTGTTCCCCTGCTGTGCGGACGGCAATTTCTCCTGCTCTGTCCACATTCTCACTACTACTGATTTTAAAGTTGCTCCAATTACACCTCTGGCTCCTCTGTTTTCAGTATTATCCCTGAGCTCCAACACCGCCAGTTGGCGCTCGGAAGTGCCGTCTGCACAGTCAACACTTGCTGCCATGTCATTGGGGTTCAGTAACGTCAGCTGTTCCCCTGCTGTGCGGACGGCAATTTCTCCTGCTCTGTCCACATTCTCACTACTACAGATTTTAAAGTTGCTCCAATTACACCTCTGGCTCCTCTGTTTTCAGTATTATCCCTGAGCTCCAACACCGCCAGTTGGTGCTCGGAAGTGCCGTCTGCACAGTCAACACTTGCTGCCGTGTTATTGGGGTTCAGTAACGTCAGCTGTTCCCCTGCTGTGCAGACGGCAATTTCTCCTGCTCTGTCCACATTCTCACTACTACTGATTTTAAAGTTGCTCCAATTACACCTCTGGCTCCTCTGTTTTCAGTATTATTTCTGAGCTCCAACACCGCCAGTTGGCGCTCGGAAGTGCCGTCTGAACAGTCAACACTTGCTGCCGTGTCATTGGGGTTCAGTAACGTCAGCTGTTCCCCTGCTGTGCGGACGGCACTTTCTCCTGCTCTGTCAACATCCACTGTACTACTGATTTAAAACCTCCTCCAAATACACCTCTGGCTCCTCTGTTTTCAGTGTTATCCCTGAGCTCCAACACCGCCAGTTGGCGCTCGGAAGTGCCGTCTGCACAGTCAACACTTGCTGCCATGTTATTGGGGTTCAGTAACGTCAGCTGTTCCCCTGCTGTGCGGACGGCAATTTCTCCTGCTCTGTCCACATTCTCACTACTACAGATTTTAAAGTTGCTCCAATTACACCTCTGGCTCCTCTGTTTTCAGTATTAGCCCTGAGCTCCAACACCGCCAGTTGGCGCTCGGAAGTGCCGTCTGCACAGTCAACACTTGCTGCCATGTTATTGGGGTTCAGTAACGTCAGCTGTTCCCCTGTTGTGCGGACGGCAATTTCTCCTGCTCTGTCCACATCCACTGTACTACTGATTTAAAACCTCCTCCAAATACACCTCTGGCTCCTCTGTTTTCAGTATTATCCCTGAGCTCCAACATCGCCAGTTGGCGCTCGGAAGTGCCGTCTGCACAGTCAACACTTGCTGCCGTGTCATTGGGGTTCAGTAACGTCAGCTGTTCCCCTGCTGTGCGGACGGCAATTTCTCCTGCTCTGTCCACATTCTCACTACTACAGATTTTAGAGTTGCTCCAATTACACCTCTGGCTCCTCTGTTTTCAGTATTATCCCTGAGCTCCAACACCGCCAGTTGGCGCTCGGAAGTGCCGTCTGCACAGTCAACACTTTTAGCCGTTTCATTGGGGTTCAGTAACGTCAGCTGTTCCCCTGCTGTGCGGATGGCAATTTCTCCTGCTCTGTCCACATTCTCACTACTACAGATTTTAAAGTTGCTCCAATTACACCTCTGGCTCCTCTGTTTTCAGTATTATCCCTGAGCTCCAACACCGCCAGTTGGCTCTCGGAAGTGCCGTCTGCACAGTCAACACTTGCTGCCGTGTCATTGGGGTTCAGTAACATCAGCTGTTCCCCTGCTGTGCGGACGGCAATTTCTCCTGCTCTGTCCACATCCACTGTACTACGGATTTAAAACCTCCTCCAAATACACCTCTGGCTCCTCTGTTTTCAGTATTATCCCTGAGCTCCAACACCACCAGTTGGCGCTCGGAAGTGCCGTCTGCACAGTCAACACTTGCTGCCATGTCATTGGGGTTCAGTAACGTCAGCTGTTCCCCTGCTGTGCGGATGGCAATTTCTCCTGCTCTGTCCACATTCTCACTACTACAGATTTTAAAGTTGCTCCAATTACACCTCTGGCTCCTCTGTTTTCAGTATTATCCCTGAGCTCCAACACCGCCAGTTGGCGCTCGGAAGTGCCGTCAGCACATTCAACATTTGCTGCCGTGTCATTGGGGTTCAGTAACGTCAGCTGTTCACCTGCTGTGCGGACGGCAATTTCTCATGCTCTGTCCACATTCTCACTACTACAGATTTTAAAGTTGCTCCAATTACACCTCTGGCTCCTCTGTTTTCAGTATTATCCCTGAGCTCCAACACCGCCAGTTGGCGCTCGGAAGTGCCGTCTGCACAGTCAACACTTGCTGCCGTGTCATTGGGGTTCAGTAACCTCAGCTGTTCCCCGGCTGTGCGGACGGCACTTTCTCCTGCTCTGTCCACATCCACTGTACTACTGATTTAAAACCTCCTCCGAATACACCTCTGGCTCCTCTGTTTTCAGTATTATCCCTGAGCTCCAACACCGCCAGTTGGCGCTCGGAAGTGCCGTCTGCACAGTCAACACTTGCTGCCATGTTATTGGGGTTCAGTAACGTCAGCTGTTCCCCTGCTGTGCGGACGGCAATTTCTCCTGCTCTGTCCACATTCTCACTACTACAGATTTTAAAGTTGCTCCAATTACACCTCTGGCTCCTCTGTTTTCAGTTTTATCCCTGAGCTCCAACACCGCCAGTTGGCGCTCGGAAGTGCCGTCTGCACAGTCAACACTTGCTGCCGTGTCATTGGGGTTCAGTAACGTCAGCTGTTCCCCTGCTGTGCGGACGGCAATTTCTCCTGCTCTGTCCACATTCTCACTACTACAGATTTTAAAGTTGCTCCAATTACACCTCTGGCTCCTCTGTTTTCAGTATTATCCCTGAGCTCCAGCACCGCCAGTTGGCGCTCGGAAGTGCCGTCTGCACAGTCAACACTTGCTGCCGTGTCATTGGGGTTCAGTAACGTCAGCTGTTCCCCTGCTGTGCGGACGGCAATTTCTCCTGCTCTGTCCACATTCTCACTATTACAGATTTTAAAGTTGCTCCAATTACACCTCTGGCTCCTCTGTTTTCAGTATTATCCCTGAGCTCCAACACCGCCAGTTGGCGCTCGGAAGTGCCGTCTGCACAGTCAACACTTGCTGCTGTGTTATTGGGGTTCAGTAACGTCAGCTGTTCCCCTGCTGTGCGGACGGCAATTTCTCCTGCTCTGTCCACATCCACTGTACTACTGATTTAAAACCTCCTCCAAATACACCTCTGGCTCCTCTGTTTTCAGTATTATACCTGAGCTCCAACACCGCCAGTTGGCGCTCGGAAGTGCCGTCTGCACAGTCAACACTTGCTGCCATGTTATTGGGGTTCGGTAACGTCAGCTGTTCCCCTGCTGTGCGGACTGCAATTTCTCCTGCTCTGTCCACATTCTCACTACTACAGATTTTAAAGTTGCTCCAATTACACCTCTGGCTCCTCTGTTTTCAGTATTATCCCTGAGCTCCAACACCGCCAGTTGGCGCTTGGAAGTGCCGTCTGCACAGTCAACACTTGCTGCCGTGTTATTGGGGTTCAGTAACGTCAGCTGTTCCCCTGCTGTGCGGACGGCAATTTCTCCTGCTCTGTCCACATCCACTGTACTACTGATTTAAAACCTCCTCCAAATACACCTCTGGCTCCTCTGTTTTTAGTATTTACCCTGGGCTCCAATACCGCTAGTTGCTGCTCAGAAGTGCCGTCTGCACAGTCAACGCTTGCTCCAGTGTTATTGGGGTTCAGTAACGTCAGCTGTTCCCCTGCTGTGTGTCCGGCAAATTCTCCTGCTTTGTCCACATCCACTGTACTACTGATTTAAAACTTGCTCCAATTACACCTCTGGCTCCACTCTATTTTTAGTATTTACCCTGGGTTCCAGCACCGCCAGCTGGTTCTCGTCAGTTCCATTTGCTCTTGTACCTTCTACTACCCATCCGGGTTCCAGTACCGTCAGCTCGTTCTCGGCAGTGCCTTTGGATTAGGTGCCTCCTTCTCGGTATCCAAGTCCCACCAACGTCTGCTGGTCCTTGGTAGTGCTTTCTGGCACAGGTACCTCCTGCTTAGTAACCGAGTTCCAGTACCGTCAGCTGGTCTTCGGCAGTTCCATTGGCTCTTGTACCTTCTACTACCCATCCGGGTTCCAGTACCGTCAGCTGGTTCTCGGCAGTGTCTTTGGCACGGGTACTCCCTCCTGCCCAGCCTGGTTCCAGCACGCCAGCTGTTTCCGGGTAGTGTCAACGTCACTTTGCCTCCAGTGCGTTGTCCTGTCGTGTTGCGGTCGGGTTAGCCGACTCTATGGTGCCTGCAGTTTAGGTGACTCCTATGTGGGCTGCGGGATCTGGCAA
Organism: Phyllobates terribilis; assembly: GCF_046119375.1. Classification (NCBI taxonomy): domain Eukaryota; kingdom Metazoa; phylum Chordata; class Amphibia; order Anura; family Dendrobatidae; genus Phyllobates; species Phyllobates terribilis. The sequence goes on along the minus strand of NW_027362761.1, from coordinate 32,713,992 downwards.
TGAAGGCTGGTTCCATAGTGCCTATAGGACAAGCACCCCCTGTAGGACTGTGGGTTTTGGTAACTGCGGCCGGCTCGCGGCCTTGAACTTTTTTTTACATGGGTACCTTCTGCTACCCATCCGGGTTCCAGTACCGTCAGCTGGTTCTCGGCAGTGCCTTTGGATTAGGTGCCTCCTTCTCTGTATCCAAGTTCCACCAACGTCTGCTGGTCCTTGGTAGTGATTTCTGGCACAGGTACCTCCTGCTTAGTAACCGAGTTCCAGTACCGTCAGCTGGTCTTCGGCAGTTCCATTGGCTCTTGTACCTTCTGCTACCCATCCGGGTTCCAGTACCGTCAGCTGGTTCTCAGTAGTTCCTCAGCTTTCTTGTACCTTCTGCTACATTTCCAAGTTCAAGCTTTTTGAAATGGTTCTTGGTAATCACTCTGGATCTCCCTGACGAGGACCCTGAAGACGAGGACCCTGAAGGCCAACCCTAAGAAGACGAGGACCCCGAAGACAACGACCCTGAAGACGAGGACCCTGAAGACCACCCCGAAGAAGACGAGGACCCTGAAGACCACCCCGAAGAAGACGAGGACCCCGAAGACGAGGACCCAGAAGACCAACCCGAAGAAGACGAGGACCCCGAAGACGAGGACCCCCGAAGACGACGACCCTGAAGACCACCCCGAAGAAGACCAAGAAGATGACCCTGAAGAAGTTGACCAAGAGGACAAAGAAGAGAAGACAAGCACCAAGATACAGAAGAACAAGAGACAGAAAACCAAGAAGCAGAAATACAAGAAGCTGCAGAACAAAAAGCGGAAGAACATTAAGCATAAGACTAAAAATCAGAGCAAAAGATAATATCTAAATTATAAGCAGAAGATGACTAAGCAGTGTATGGGGGTGAGTCCGTTCCTCCTCGTGGTGCCCCTGGAAAAGACCTGCTGCTGCAGGCCAAACTGAACGCGGACAAATCCTGCTGTAAATCTTTTGTGACGGGCAGAACGAAAGGTGTAATGTCCAACCTTTTATAGATAACAACTACAGGAATGCCTGTCACAAATAAGAATATGATGAAGAAGAAGAATATGAAGAAGATGAAGAAGTAGAATATGAAGAATGTAAAAAAAAAGAATAATACGAAGAAGGTGAAGAAGAAGATGAAGAAGGTGAAGAAGAAGAGGATGAAAAAGATGCTGAGGATGATGAAGGAGAAAGTGTGGGAGAAGTAAAAAAGAAGGTGAAGAGCATGGAAGTAGTGAAACATAAATATCTGACAAAATATAAAAATACTTAACATAGTCAATATTTCCGTAACTCAGAACGTCTTAAAAAAAATATTAATTCCTGCTATTCCATTTGATTGGGCTAAACCTCTATGCCTTTATTGTCTCCCCCACCTCCCCCAATACATTCTACATTATTCTTAGTTGTTTTCCTTCATGTAGAATTAACCTACAAGGAAAGAAAGGGTTTATTTTCATTCCGATATTTCTGTCCCATTGACTTGCATTGGTTTCCGGTATCGGAATCGGCGATATCCGATACTTTTTCGGTATCGGTCCGATCCAATCCGATCCGATATTTCCTGATATCGGAAGGTATCGCTCAACACTAGTCATGGCCACACTAACAAGTACCACTAAAACCAATGTTTTATGCAATCATTGCGATGAAGACTAGGACAAATTCATCTAACCACATATATTAATAAATCTTTGATAAACTACAGCTGACAAGCTGGTATGCCACTTACACTTAAAATGGATGGAAATATATTCTCCCCCTCACTCCATTTCTTATATAAATGTAGGATGTTCCCATGGTAGCATTATTATGATATTGACATTGTTTGTGTGTATGTGTTTCCCTATTTATCAGAATTATTGGGAGAAAAGCATCACACTAGTATATTCAATAGGCTGTATCAGAATTCTGTCAATGATGTACTCATACTATTCAAATAACTGTACTGAGAGATCTTTGCTACCAATATGGAGAAGTAATTAGGTAAGAGATTGATTCTCATCCCTTTTATACATTTGTACATTATTGCATGTAATAAGTCACATATTGAATTTTTGTAGCATTGAGTTTTTCAGGTTGCCAAGATACTGTAGCAGCAAAAACTGGGCCAAGAATAAAGAATCAAAGTCCTCTTTAACAAATTCTTATAAGGAAAACTTTATAGACAGTTTTGAATTTAAAACTTTTATACCCGTGATCTGTTAATGGGAACCTCTATATCTGTACCAATCACTTGATGGATGTTTTACCTTTTAATCCTCCAGCATTTATTCTTTCTTATAACATAAATGAAAAATATTTTTCAGCATTTAAATTACAAGAATAGTTATTGCTCTGTACTGATCTTGGCATTGTCTTGCTCAAAGTTTATGGCGATGAGCAGCTTGATGTGGGTGGGTTTGCAGCATGATTGATAGCTCAGGTCTGGATATCACTTCTCACTGCTTTCAACCATGGAAAAGATCCTGTTTACACATACAAATATAGATGAATGTGTTCTATAATGCTGATAAGTGAGCCGTACAGGAGCAGAGAGGATGGTACTACAGATGGCAAGCAATGTGGCACTCAGGGGAGAACAACACCCTTTTAACTGTTGTTGTCTCACTTAATTGATATTTTATTTTTTGCCAAATGGATCAACTAAACTTTTTTATGTTGTCTTCAGTTCCACAAACCTTATTGTCTGGAACTGTAATGTTGCAAGCGGTGACATGAGGAACACCTGTAGTCATCTTGCTTGTAGTCAATTGTCATGCAAATGCCTTATGATGGCTTTGTGTAGACACTGTTAGACACCTTAAGCTTGGTATGTCACATCGAATTTCGCTTGCATTAAAGAATGGATCACTATGTACCATTTTTTGAATGTAATAATTCCACATGGGCAACCCCATTAAGAAACCTTCATGATGGACAGTACTCCGGTCCTACTCGTGAGATTATAGCGTGGGGTGGCATAATGTATGGTAGCCAGACCCATCCAGTCTTCATTACAAGTACACTAACAACTCAGCATTACATTGATTTGGTCATGGAACAAGTTATACGACCATTTCTCCAAAGTATCCCGAATCCCAGGAGCCGATTTTCAATACGACAATATCAGGTCGCCTGTGCGGGCTAAATGTGTCACCATGGCCTTCAATGTCTCTGGACTTGTCTCCCATCGAGCACATCTGTGACATCATTGGTCAGTAATTGTACAGGGAGATGCCACCAACAGATCTTAATGATTTTGTGCCCAAGTGCTTTCAGCGTGGTAGAACATTCCTCAGACATTTATTAATAACCTTACCGATAGCACTCAATACAAAATCATTTGAGATGTTTTAAAAATGTTGTTTCCATTTTTTCACCATATGCATATCATTAACATGTCTATCTACCCTGTGATTTTCATAATTCCACAACTTTGTTCTTGGTGTGGCAATTTCAATGTGGAGGAACGTGTATACTGTCAATATAAATTTATATATGTCTGTACACATATATGGTGGCTTGCAAAAGTATTCACCCCTTGGCATTTTTCGTGTTTTGCTATCTTACAACCTGGAATTGCACTGTTTTATTTGAGGGTTTGCATCAGTTCATGTAGAGAACATACCTACAACTGTGAACATTTGGTTTTCTTTTTCTTTTGAAGAAAACAACAAATAGGACGAAATAACTGAAAATGTCAGTGTGCATAACTATTCACCCCCCTAAAATCATTACTTTGTAGAGCCTCCTTTTGTGGCAATTACAGCTGCAAGTCGCTTTGGATAAGTGTCTATGAGCTTTCCACATCTTACCACTGGAATCATTGCGCATTCCTCAAGTCAAAACTGCTTCAGTTCCTTCAAGTTAGATGGTTTCCTCTGGTGAACAGCAATCTTCAAGTCTGAACAGATTCTCAATTGGATTAAGGTCTGGGCTTTGACTACGCCACTCCAAAACATTTGCACGTTTCCCCTTAAACCACTGTTGCTTTAGCAACATGCTTTGGGTCATTGTCTTGTTGGATGGTGAACCTTCATCCTAATCTCAAATTACTGACAGACTGAAACAGGTTTTGCTCAAGAATATGAATGTATTTCCCACCATCCATCTTCCCTACAATTCTGAAAATTTTTTCTGTCTCTGCTGCCGAAAAACATCCCCACAGCATAATGCTGCCACCACCATTTTTCACTGTGGGGATGGTGTTCTTGAGGTGATGAGCTGTGTTGGTTTGGTGCCAGACGTAGCATTTACCTTGATAGCCAAAAAATTACATTACTGCATACAGTTGGGGAGTCTCCCACATGTCTTTTGGCAAACTCAAAACGAGCTTTACAATTTTTGTGTGTAAGTAAAGAATTTTTTCTGCCCACTTTTCCATAAATGGAGTGTACGGCTTATTGTAGTCGTATGGACAGATACTCCAGTCTCTGCTTGAGAACGATGCAGCTCTATCAGGGTTACCTTTGGTCTCTGTGCTGCCTCTCTGATTAATGTCGTCTTTGCCCAGGCTGAGAGTTTTGATGGGCGGACTTCTCTTGGCAGGTTTGTTGTAGTACCAAGTTCTTTCCATTTGATGATAATGGATTTGATGTTGCTCCGGGGGATCATCAAAGATTGGGATTTTTTTTTATAACCCAACCATTCTCAACAACTTTGTCCCTGACTTGTTTGGAGATCTCCTTGGTCTTCATGGTGTTGTTTGGTTAGCGGTGCCTCTTGACTAATGGTGTTGCAGCCTCTGTGACCTTTCAGATAAGGTGTGTATATACTGACAGACTATGTGACACATAGATTGCACAAAGGTGGACTTCCTTTCACTAAGCATGTGACTTAAGTTAATTGTTTGCACCAGAAATGTTTAGAGGCTTCATAGCAAAAGGGGTGAATTCATATGCACATGCAAATTTTTAGGTATTTGATCCCACTAATTAAATTTATGCCTATATTTTTCTTACTTAATTTCACCAACTTAGACAATTTAGTGTTGATGCATCACACACAAATCGGATTACAAAAATATTTAAACACAGGTGGTAGTGTAACAAAATAGGTAAAAAGCCAAGGGTGAATACTTTTGCAAGCCACTGTATAGATATATATATATTTATATATACAGTACAGACCAAAAGTTTGGACACACCTTCTCATTTAAAGATTTTTCTGTATTTTCATGACTATGAAAATTGTACATTCACACTGAAGGCATCAAAGCTATGAATTAACACATGTGGAATTATATACTTATCAAAAAAGTGTGAAACAACAGAAAATATGTCTTATATTCTACGTTCTTCAAAGTAGACACCTTTTGCTTTGATGACTGCTTTGCACACTCTTGGCATTCTCTTGATGAGCTTCAAGGGGTAGTCACCGGAAATGGTCTTCTAACAATCTTGAAGGAGTTCCCAGAGATGTTTAGCACTTGTTGGCCCTTATGCCTTCACTCTGCGGTCCAGCTCACCCCAAACCATCTCGATTGGGTTCAGGTCTGGTGACTGTGGAGGCCAGGTCATCTGGCGTAGCACCCCATCACTCTCCTACTTGGTCAAATAGCCCTTACACAGCCTGGAAGTGTGTTTGGGGTCATTGTCCTGTTGAAAAATAAATGATGGTCCAACTAAACGCATGGAATAGCATGCCGCTGCAAGATGCTGTGGTAGCCATGCTGGTTCAGTATGCCTTCAATTTTGAATAAATCCCCAACAGTATCACCAGCAAAGCACCCCCACATCATCACACCTCCTCCTCCATGCTTCACGGTGGGAACCAGGCATGTAGAGTCCATCCGTTCACCTTTTCTGCGTTGCACAAAGACACGGTGGTTGGAACCAAAGATCTCAAATTTGGACTCATCAGACCAAAGCACAGATTTCCACTGGTCTAATGTCCATTCCTTGTGTTCTTTAGCCCAAACAAGTCTCTTTTGCTTGTTGCCTGTCCTTAGCAGTGGTTTCCTAGCAGTTATTTTACTATGAAGGCCTGCTGCACAAAGTCTCCTCTTAACAGTTGTTGAAGAGATGTGTCTGCTGCTAGAACTCTGTGTGGCATTGACCTGGTCTCTAATCTGAGATGCTGTTAACCTGCGATTTCTGAGGCTGGTGACTCGGATAAATTTATCCTCAGAAGCAGAGGTGACTCTTGGTCTTCCTTTCCTGGTGCGGTCCTCATGTGAGCCAGTTTCTTTGTAGCGCTTGATGGTTTTTGCAACTGCACTTGGGGACACTTTCAAAGTTTTCCCAATTTTTCGCACTGAATGACCTCCATTTCTTAAAGTAATGATGGCCACTCGTTTTTCTTTACTTAGCTGCTTTTTTCTTACCATAATACAAATTCTAACAGTCTATTCAGTAGGACTATCAGCTGTGTATCCACCAGACTTCTGCACAACACAACTGATGGTTCCAACCCCATTTCTAAGGCAAGAAATTCCACTTTTTAAACCTGACAGGGCACACCTGTGAAATGAAAACCATTTCCGATGACTACCTCTTGAAGCTCAACAAGAGAATGCCAAGAGTGTGAAAATCAGTCATCAAAGCAAAAGGTGGCTACTTTGAAGAACCTAGAATATAGGACATATTTTCAGTTGCTTCACACTTTTTTGTTAAGTATATAATTCCACATGTGTTAATTCATAGTTTTGATGCCTTCAGTGTGAATGTGCAATTTTCATAGTCATGAAAATACAGAAAAATCTTTAAATGAGAAGCTGTGTCCAAAGTTTTGGTCTGTACTATATGTACAGGGTGGGCCATTTATATGGATACACCTAAATTAAATGGGAATGGTTGGTGATATCAACTTCCTGTTTGTGGCACATTAGTACATGGGAGGGGGAAATCTTTTCCAGATGGGTAATGACCATGGCGGCCATTTTGAAGTCGGCCATTTTGGATCCAACTTTATTTTTTTCAATGGGAAGAGGGTCATGTGACACATCAAACTTATTGAGAATTTCATAAGAAAAACAATGGTGTGCTTGGTTTTAACATAACTTTATTCTTTCATGAGTTATTTACAAGTTTATGACCACTTATAAAATGTGTTCAAAGTGCTGCCCAATGTGTTGAATTGTCAATGCAACCCTCTTCTCCCACTCTTGACACACTAATAGCAACATCGCAGAAGAAATGCTAGCACAGACTTCCAGTATCCGTTGTTTCAGATGCTGCACATCTCGTATCTTCACAGCATACACAAGTGCCTTCAGATGACCCTAAAGATAAAAGTCTAAGGGGGTCAGATCGGGAGACCTTGGTGGCCATTCAACTGGCCCACGATGACCAATCCACTTTCCAGGAAACTGTTCATGTAGGAATACTCGGACCTGACACCCATAATGTGGTGGTGCACCTTCTTGTTGGAAAAACTCAGGGAACGTGCCATCTTCAGTGCATAAAGAGGGCAACACATCATCATGTAGCAATTTCAGATATCCAGTGGCATTGAGGTTGCCATTGATGAAGAATGGCCCCACTATCTTTGTACCCCATATACCACATCATACCATCAATTTTTGTGTTCCAGCAGTCTTGGAGGGATCTTTCCACTGTGGGTTAGTGTCAGACCAATAGCGGTGGTTTTGTTTGTTAACTTCACCATTCACAAAAAAGTTTGCCTCATCACTGAACATAATGTTCTGTGTAAACTGAGGGTCCTGTTCCAATTTTTGTTTTGCCCATTCTGCAAATTCAGTGCGCCGATCTGGGTCATCCTCATTGAGGTGCTGCAGCAGCTGGATTTTGTAAGGGTGCCATTTGTGAGTAGCTAATATCCGCTGAAGGGATGTTTGACTGATGCCACTTTCCAGTGTGCTACACTGTGGGCTCTTTCTGAATGAAGCTAGGACAGCCACTGATGTTTCTTCATTAGTGACAGTCTTCTTGCTTCCACATTTTGGCAAATCAAACACTGAACCTGTTTCACGAAATTTGGCAAGCAGTTTGCTAACTGTAGCATGGGAGATGGGTGGTCTTGTAGGGTGTCCTGCATTGAAATCTGCTGCAATGACCCGGGTACTGCGTTCACCAAACATCAACACAATTTCTATCCGCTCCTCACGTGTTAACCTCAGCGACATGTCAATGGCTGTAAACAAAGAGAAACTTGTAAATAACTCATGAAATAATAATGTAACGTTAAAACCAAGCACACCATTGCTTTTCTTATGAAATTCTCAATAAATTGATGTGTCACATGACCCTCTTCCCATTGAAAAAATAAAGTTGGATCCAAAATGGCCAACTTCAAAATGGCCACCATGGTCACCACCCATCTGGAAAAGTTTCCCCCCTCCCATATACTAATGTGCCACAAACAAGAAGTTATTACCACCAACCATTCCCATTTTATTTAGGTGTATCCATATAAATGGCCCACCCAGTATATGTACTATATATATACAGTAACTATTGAATTTTATCAATTACAATACCAAAAGAATGTCCCATTAGTTGCTAGAGAAGTATCTTTAAAAATGCAATAGCCTGACTTTCCAAGATTGGGTACAGATTCATTAATGGTTACGCTATAGTCATGTTTTAATTGCACTGATGTTTTGAGTTCAAATCATATTGCCCAAAAATAACACAGGTGGTGTTGTGAAGGTGTACCCCTGCAGACTAAAAAGTGCAATCATTTTTTTTTACTGCATGCCAGCAAGCCAGTAAATAATTGTATGCTAAAAATCAGAGGGACTGTCTGTGGGTGGTCAATTTTTATTTATATATACAGTACAGACCAAAAGTTTGGACACACCTTCTCATTTAAAGATTTTTCTGTATTTTCATGACTTTGAAAATTGTACATTCACACTGAAGGCATCAAAACTATGAATTAACACATGTGGAATTATATACTTAACAAAAAAGTGTGAAACAACTGAAAATATGTCTTATATTCTAGGTTCTTCAAAGTAGCCACCTTTTGCTTTGATGACTGCTTTTCACACTCTTGGCATTCTCTTGATGATCTTCAAGAGGTAGTCACCGGAAATGGTTTTCACTTCACAGGTGTGCCCTGTCAGGTTTAATAAGTGGGATTTCTTGCCTTATAAATGGGTTTGGGACTATCAGTTGTGTTGTGCAGAAGTCTGGTGGATACACAACTGATAGTCCTACTGAATAGACTGTTAGAATTTGTATTATGGCAAGAAAAAAGCAGCTAAGTAAAGAAAAACGAGTGGCCATCATTACTTTAAGAAATGAAGGTCAGTCAGTGTGAAAAATTGGGCAAACTTTGAAAGTGTCCCCAAGTGTAGTTGCAAATACCATCAAGCGCTACAAAGAAACTGGCTCACATGAGGACCGCCCCAGGAAAGGAAGACCAAGAGTCACATCTGCTTCTGAGGATAAGTTTATCCAAGTCACCAGCCTCAGAAATTGCAGGTTAACAGCAGCTCAGATTAGAGACCAGGTCAATGCCACACAGAGTTCTAGCAGCAGACACATCTCTACAACAACTGTTAAGAGGAGACTTTGTGCAGCAGGCATTCATGGTAAAATAGCTGCTAGGAAACCACTGCTAAGGACAGGCAACAAGCAGAAGAGACTTGTTTGGGCTAAAGAACACAAGGAATGGACATTAGACCAGTGGAAATCTGTGCTTTGGTCTGATGAGTCCAAATTTGAGATCTTTGGTTCCAACCACCGTGTCTTTGTGCGACGCAGAAAAGGTGAACGGATGGACTCTACATGCCTCGTTCCCACTGTGAAGCATGGAGGAGGAGGTGTGATGGTGTGGGGGTGCTTTGCTGGTGACACTGTTGGGGATTTATTCAAAATTGAAGGCATACTGAACCAGCATGGCTACCACAGCATCTTGTAGCGGCATGCTATGCCATCCGGTTTGCGTTTAGTTGGACCATCATTTATTTTTCAACAGGACAATGACCCCAATCACACCTCCAGGCTGTGTAAGGGCTATTTGACCAAGAGAGAGAGTGATGGGGGGCTACGCCAGATGACCTGGCCTCCACAGTCACCAGACCTGAACCCAATCGAGATGGTTTGAGGTGAGCTGGACCGCAGAGTGAAGGCAAAAGGACCAACAAGTGCTAAGCATCTCTGGGAACTCCTTCAAGATTGTTGGAAGACCATTTCCGGTGACTACCTCTTGAAGCTCATCAAGAGAATGCCAAGAGTGTGCAAAGCAGTCATCAAAGCAAAAGGTGGCTACTTTGAAGAACCTAGAATATAAGACATATTTTCAGTTGTTTCACACTTTTTTGATAAGTATATAATTCCACATGTGTTAATTCATAGTTTTGATGCCTTCAGTGTGAATGTACAATTTTCATAGTCATGAAAATACAGAAAAATATTTAAATCAGAAGGTGTGTCCAAACTTTTGGTCTGTACTGTATGTATAAAACATGTTGTCACAAAGGCAGCCTCAGCAAAATCCAAATGTATTCCTATTGTTAAACAGAATGACAAATAAGAAGGACTAACCTGGATTCTATCTGCTAGTCATAATACAGAAATATGGTTCAGTAATACTAAGAAGAAATTGATTTTGGTAAGCGCAGAATCCACAACATTGTGCTGATAAAACAGTATTTTAAGCACAAGAATCCGATTTAGCTAGACCACCTTCTGACCTCAATGATGGCAGAGACAAGTCATGTTTGATCTGCTCGCAGAGCACTCTGGGTAACCATTCATTAGTCAGTGAAGCCTTACATCCTGCTGGTTCACACTGGGAATATCATTTCATCTGTAGAAAAAGGCTAACACAGAGAGATATAGAGCGACAGATACAAAGAGCAAGTACACCAGTGGCCACATTATATTGGTATTTTGTTCTTTTTCTTTTCATATTAAATTAAACTTTAGATCTTATTCATTCTGATTAACACACCCCAAATCAATTACGATGTAACATATAGCAGATCTGTTGCTGATATCGCTGAATACATCTACATAGGACCTGTAGAAATCCAACCACATTCTGCAGAAACAACCTTTTCAATTTTCAGGTACATTGAATAGATTAAGGGTACAGTGGCTTGCAAAAGTATTCACCCCTCTCCCTGGCTTTTTCCCTATTTTGTTACATTACATCCTGTGTTTACATATTTTTGTAATCTGATTTTTGTGTGATGCATCAGCAATTAATAGTCTAAGCTGGTGAAGTGAGAAAAAAAGGCATAAATTAAATTTATGTGACCAAATGACTACATTACAATTACCTTCATAAGTGGGGTAGCATGGTGGCTCAGTGGTTAGCATTGCAGCACTGTGGTCCTGGGTTCAAATCCCACCAAGGACAAGATCTGCAAGGAGTTTGTATGTTCTCTCCGTGTTTGCGTGGGTTTCCTCCTGGTTCTCCGGTTTCCTCCAATATTCCAAAGACATACTGATAGGAAATCTAGATTGTGAGCCCCAATGGGGACAGTGATCATAATGTCTGTAAAGCGCTGTGGAACTAATGGCGCTATATAAGTGAATAAAATAAATAAATATATAAGTCACAAGCTTAGTTAAAGGAAGTCCACCTTTGTTCAATCTAAGTGTCACATGGTCTGTAAGTATATACAAACCTATTCTTAAAGGTCACAGAGATTACAACACCATTAAGCAAGAGGCAACACTAACAAAACAACACCATGAAGACCAAGGAGATCTCCAAACAAGTCAGGGGCAAAATGTTTGAGAAGTACAAGTCAGGGTTGGGTTATAAAAACAATATCCTAATCTCTGATGATCCTCTGGAGTACCATCAAATCCATTATCATCAAAAGGAAAGAACGTGGTACCACAACAAACTGGCCAAGAGAGGGCCACCCACCAAAAATCTCAGCCTGGGCAAAGAGGACATTAATCAGAGAGGCCGCACAGAGACAAAAGGTAACCCTGAAGGAATTGAAGAGTTTCCAAACAAAGACTGGAGTATATGTCCATTTAGCTACAATAAGCCGTACACTCAATAGGGGTGGCTTTTATGGAAGAGTGGGCAGAAAAAAGCCTTTACATATACAAAAAAAATTGTAAGGCTCATTTTGAGTTTGCCAAAAGACATGTGGAAGACTCCCCAAATGTATGGAGGAAGGTGCTGTGGTCAGATGAGACACCAAGAACACCATCTCCACAGTGCAATATGGTGGTGGCAGCATTATGCTGTTGGGATGTTTTTCGGCACAAGGGACAGTTAAAATGATCCAAGTCGAGGGGAAGATGAATGGTGCGATATACAGGGATATTCTTGAACAAAACATATTTCAGTCTGTCTATGATTTGAGACTGGAACGGAGGTTCACCTTCCAACAAGACAATGACCCAAAGCATACTGCTAAAGCAACAGTCGAGTGGTTTAAGGGGAAACATGTAAATGTTTTGGAGTGGAGTAGTCAAAGCCCAGACCTTAATCCAATTGAGAATCTGTGTTCAGACTTGAATATTACTGTTCACCAGAGGAAACCATCTAACTTGAAGTAGCTAGAGCAGTTTTGCCTTGAGGAATGGGCAAAAATCCCAGTAGCAAGATGTGGAAAGCTCATAGAGACTTATCCAAAGCAACTTGCAGCTGCTACAAAGTACTGACTTTAGGGGGGTGAATAGTTATGCACACTGAAGTTTTCAGTAATTTTGTCCTATTTGTTGTTTGCTTCACAATAAAAAGAAAACCAAATGTTCACAGTTGTAAGCATGTCCTTTACTTGAACTAATGCAAACCCTCAAAAAAACAGGGAAATTCCAGGTTGTGAGGTAGTATAATGCTAAAAATGCCAAGGGGGTGAATACTTTTGCAAGCCACTATACATGTGCACCGGCCGTCTCTGCTATGGACCTCCTGCAGTGAAAATGTGGGGAAGATTTAGGGGCTACTCCATTGCCTGTCAGGTGTTACATCTGAATCCCCCCTTAAAAAAACAGGATTCAGATTGAACCCCAAATCTATTACTGTTTTGTTAGCTTCTGAAAAGAAAACAGAGACAGCTAGAAAAAGTACAAATGAACTTCATTTGTCTCATTGTGCTCCATTTGTCTCATTGTATGGCTCCATTGGGGGTATATACAGTTATATGAAAAAGTTTGGGCACCCCTATTAATCTTAAGCTTATTGTTTTATAAAAATTGGTGTTTTTGCAACAGCTATTTCAGTTTTATATATGTAATAACTGTTGGACACAGTAATGTTTCTGCCTTGAAATGAGGTTTATTGTACTAACAGAAAATGTGCAATCTGCATTCAAACAAAATTTGACAGGTGCATAAGTATGGGCACCTCACCAGAAAAGTGACATTAATATTTAGTAGATCCTCCTTTTGCAAAAATAACAGCCTCTAGTCGCTTCCTGTAGCTTTTAATGAGTTCCTGGATCCTGGATGAAGGTATTTTTGACCATTCCTCTTTACAAAGCAATTCCAGTTCAGTTAAGTTTGATGGTCGCCGAGCATGGACAGCCCTCTTCAAATGATCCCACAGATGTTCAATGATATTCAGGTCTGGGGACTGGGATGGCCATTCCAGAACATTGTAATTGTTCCTCTGCATGAATGCCTGAGTAGATTTGGAGCGGTGTTTTGGATCATTGTCTTGCTGAAAGATCCATCCCCTGTGCAACTTCAACTTTATCACTGATTCTTGAACATTATTGTTAAGAATCTGCTGATACTGAGTGGAATCCATGCGTCCCTCAACTTTAACAAGATTCCCGGTGCCGGCATTGGCCACACAGCCCCAAAGCATGATGGAACCTCCACCAAATTTTACTGTGGGTAGCAAGTGTTTTTCTTGGAATGCTGTGTTTTTTTGCCGCCATGCATAACACCTTTTTGTATGACCAAACAACTCAATCTTGGTTTCATCAGTCCACAGGACCTTCTTCCAAAAAGAAATTGGCTTCTCCAAATGTACTTTTGCATACCTCAGCCAACTCTGTTTGTGGCGTGCTTGCAGAAACGGCTTCTTTCGCATCACTCTCCCATACAGCTTCTCCTTGTGCAAAGTGCATTGTATAGTTGACCGATGCACAGTGACATCATCTGCAGCAAGTTGATGCTGCAGCTCTCTGGAGGTGGTCTGAGGATTGTCCTTGACTGATCTCACCATTCTTCTTCTCTGCCTTTCTGATGTTTTTCTTGGGCTGCCACTTCTGGCCTTAACAAGAACTGTCCCTATGTTCTTCCATTTCCTTACTATGTTCCGCACAGTGGAAACTGACAGGTTAAATCTCTGAGACAGCTTTTTGTATCCTTCCCCTGAACAACTATGTTGAATAATCTTTGTTTTCAGATCATTTGACAGTTGTTTTGAGGAGCCCATGATGCCACTCTTCAGAGGAGATTCAAACAGGAGAACAACTTGCAAGTGACCACTTTAAGTAGCTTTTCTCATGATTGCATACACCTGGCTATGAAGTTCAAAGCTCAATGAGGTTACAAAACCCAAAAAAATGCTTTAGTAAGTCAGTAAAAAGTAGGTAGGAGTATTTAAAACAAGAAAATGATAAGGGTGCCCATACTTATGCACCTGTCAAATTTTGTTTGAATGCAGATTGCACATTTTCTGTTAGTACAATAAACCTCATTTCAAGGCAGAAACATTACTGTGTCCAACAGTTATTACATATATCAAACTGAAATAGCTGTTCCAAAAACACCAATTTTTATAAAACATTAAGCTTAAGATTAATAGGGGTGCCCAAACTTTTTCATATAACTGTAATGTAATATACAGTATATGTACCCTTATAGTATTTCATAGTTGGATTGTTTTGTTGCTACAACCTTACATAACACTCATGGCTGGTTGTTTTGGCAGGTTAAATAAATATACTATCATATCTGATGCCAATCGGGATTGTTATGCTTGTGGGTTGAGCTCACATAAACTCACAACAATATGAAACCAAGTTGGGCATAAAGTAGCAAGCTAGGATAGTAGCGAAGAGAAATGCATTTTGTCCCCAGCTAAAGCTGAATTCAAATATCCATACTTACGGTCCTTGCTCGGTTTGCAATGCACACTTCAAGAGGTTACACACCTCTCTACTCAGGATGTGTAGGGGTGGGCAGATACGATATTACTCCTATTATCAATAATAGAATATCACGGCACTCCTTTGAATACCCGACGCAATCCATGGAAATGCTGTCTAAGTATGGATTGTATAATGTGGATGTGTAAATTCAGTCTGAGAACAATCAGTCTGAGGGCACATTAGTTTCTCATTTTTTGTTCACAAATTTTCTTAATCTGTATTTTTTCTTATTTAATTTAAAAAATGAAATTTTTTTTAATTGTCACTTAGCAATGGATCCACTAAAAAATAGATGGAAAATGGTTGGAAAATGGATGTCCTCTATTTTTCATCCATTTTTAACAGATCCCCATATATTTGAATAGCTGATTCCTATCTGCAAAAATGGATTAGAATAGCACTCGCAGTGAGTAGTGATGAGCGAATGTGCTCGCCACTACACGGTACTCACCCGAGCATCACTGTGCTGGACATGCTCGGCACTCAGCGAGTATTTCCGAGTTGCTCGGCGGGAGCTCTGGTCCCTGCCCACCATTTTTGGCGCTCTTTAGAGAGCCAATGAACATGCAGGGATTGCCTGCCACGCACTGTAATGCCATAGCCATGTTGGTTGTGGCATTGCAGTGATTGGCTGGCCGCATAGCGTCATCGGGTCTATTTAAGACCCGGCGACGCTAGGCTTATCACAGTCTACCCCGGAAACAGGCAGAGTAGGGAGAAGTGCTGCAGAGTGAGGGATAGAATTGGTGCTTGTTTTAGTAAAGTATTCCACAGCTACAGTTGTGCTCATAAGTTTACATACCCCGGCAGAATTTTTGCTTTCTTGGCCTTGTTTCAGAAAATATGAATGATAACAAAAAAACTTTTTCTCCACTCATGGTTATTCATTGTGTGAAGCCATTTATTGTCTAACTACTATGTTTTCTCTTTTTAAGTCTTAATGACAACCAAAAACATCCAAATGACCCTGATCAAAAGTTCACATACCCCAGTTCTTAATACCGTATATATTGCCCCCTCTAACATCAATGACAGCTTGAAGTCTTTTGTGGTAGTTGTGGATGAGGTTCTTTATTTTCTCAGATGGTAATGCTGCCCATTCTTTTTGGCAAAAAGCCTCCAGTTCCTGTAAATTCCTGGGCTTTCTAGCATGAACTGCGCGCTTGAGATCTCCTCAGAGTGGCTCAATGATATTGAGGGCAGGAGACTGAGATGGCCACTCCAGAACTTTCACTTTGTTCTGCTGTAGCCAATGACAGGTCGATTTGGCCATGTGTTTTGGATCGTTGTCATGTTGGAACGTCCAAGTGCGTCCCATGCGCAGCTTCCAGGCTGATGAGTGCAAATTTGCCTCCAGTATTTGCTGATAACGTGCTGCATTCATCTTTTCTTCAAATTTTACCAATTTTCCTGTGCCTTTGTAGCTCACACATCCCCAAAACATCAGCGATCCACCTCCATGCTTTACTGTAGCAATGGTGTTCCTTTCATCATAGGCATTGTTGACCTCTCTCCAAATGTAACGCTTATAGTTGTGGCCAAAAAGTTCAATTTTGGTCTCATCACTCCAAATAACCTTGTTCCAGAAGTTTTGAGGCTTGTCTCTGTGTTGTTTGGTGTATTTAAGGCGAGATACTTTTGTGGCATTTGCACAGTAATGGCTTTCTTCTGGCGACTCGACCATGCAGCCCATTTTTCTTCAAGTGCCTCCTTATTGTGCATATTGAAAATGCCACACCGCTAGATTTCTGAGAGTCCTGAATTTCAGCTGATATTATTTGTGGGTTTTTCTTTGCATCCCAAACAATTTTCCAGGCAGTTGTGGCCGAAATGCTTGTTGGTCTACCTGACCGTGGTTTGTTTTTTACTGAGCCCCTGATTTTCCATTTGTTAGTTTGAACGCTGCTGACTGGCATTATCAATTCCTTGGATATCTTTTTGTATCCCTTTCCTGTGTTATACAGTTCCAACTACCTTTTCTCGTAGATCCGTTGACAATTCTTTTGCTTTTCCCAGGACTCACAATCCAGAAACGTCAGTGGTGGGATGAAGGATGTAAGAGTCTGTCTGGATATCAGAAACTCACTCAGCTTTTATGCACACATACTGATTACAAGCAAACAGGTCACAGGTGAGGATGTTACCATTAGTAGCCATGCAAACCTATTTGTGTCAAATTCTGTGCATGTTATCAGGCCAAAATCACCAGGGTATGTGAAATTTTGATCAGGGTCATTTGGATGTTTTTGGTTGTCATTAAGATTTAAAAAGAGAAAACACAGTAGTTTGACAATAAATGGCTTCACCCAGCCAATAACCATGAGTGGAGAAAAAGTTTTTTTGTTATCATTCATATTCTCTGAAACAAGGCCAAGAAAGCAAAAATTCTGCCGGGGTATGTAAACTTTTGAGCACAACTGTATATATCCATCTGAACTAACAGTCCTTTTGAGGACTAATCCAGCCGCATATATTCAGCGGTGATAGCATGAGTTAGGCAGGCAGGGTATGTGGTAGACTGCAATGTATAGAGCACAAGAGGGTCCATTGCACGTTCTGCTGGCTGCTGCTGTTACAGATATTTGTAGACATAGCCCCAGATATCAGGGGCCAAGGCTAATTTTCTTTGGATCTTAATCCTGATTATTTGCTTAAAAAGCAATCCAGAGTACACCATTTTTCTGCTCCATTTGCTTGTTAGCACTGCAGAATACAGCCAGATCTTTTCCATATTACAGCGATAAAAATCCAGAAATTTGTAGTGAACGTGGAAAATATTGGCCTTCATTTACATTTTGTTGCAGTGTGTCAGTGAAGCTATTCACACGTGCTTGCTGTGAAGACTAGTAAACTACAGGGCCGCTATTTAAAACCGTGGGTGTTCATCAGACGTATCACATATAACTGGGGTTCAAATTCAACCATTTCTGTCCTCCAATTACAGTTTGTTGCAGTGTGTCAGTGAAGCTATTCACACGAGGTCGCTGTGAAGAATAGTAAACTACAGGGCCGCTTCTTAAAACCGTGGTTGCCCGTCAGACGTATCACATATAACTGCGGTCCACATTCAGCCATTTGTAGTGAACATGGAAAATATTGTCCTCCATTTAAAATGGGAAGGCGCATGGCAAGGGATAGGGAAGTGGACATGATGGTGATGGTGCATGCAGAGGCCGTGGGCAAGCTGAAATTGTGCCACAACAAACACCCACATCTTGTCTCCTGACCTTCCTGTCCCAATTAGTAGGGGACCGCAGAACACCACTATTGGACATAGAGCAATGTGAAAACGTTGTTGGTTGGAGAGCAGATAATGCTTCCAGTTACTTTGCCACCACCACCACCACCCTGTTTTCCACACAGTCAAGTCTCAGTAGCTGTGAGTATGGACCGCATAATCCTCACCCTGATCCTCCGTCCTCCCACCATGCCGAGTGCCCGGAGACAACTGATCCCACACTTGGACACTCTGAAGAGCTGTTCACTTTTCCATCTATAGATTTGGGCCTCTCGCCTGGCCAGGTTCAAGCGGGGCAAGAGGAGAACGCGTGTAGTGATGCCCAAATATTTGAGCAGCCAAGGTTACATGAAGGCAATAGTGGGAAAGTACAATTACTATCGTAAGAGGTGGATGATGATGAGACACAATTGCCAGAAAGTCAGGAGGAGGAACAGGGTGCTGAAGTGGCAGACGAGGTGGTGGACGATATAGTCACTAACCTAATCTGGCAGGGGGACATGCAGAGCGAGGACAGCAGCACACAGGGGGATGGAGGCGTAGCACCACAACAGGCAGGGAGAAGCAGTGTGGTGGCCGCAGACACAAGGCGGGCAAGCGTTCCCCGTAACACCAACACGACGGAAGTTGCCAGTACAACTGTTAAATCTTCCCGAGTCTGGTTCTTTTTTAAAGACTCTGAAAATAACCCAAAAAGGCCATTTGCACCATCTGCCAGGCCAGCATCAGCAGGGGCAGCAAAACTAGCAGCTTGACCGCCACCAGCATGATCAGGCACATGACAGCAAAGCACCTGACTAGGTGAGCCGAAAGCCAAGGTCCAGAAACAGTGTCTGCGGGTGACACCACTGCTTGTTATGCTGTTGTGCGTTCACGCCAATCCCCTGTCCATGGTGCATGCGAAGATGCTTCCTGCCCTGCACCTATCATTGCACACTCTCAACTAGCACCATCAGCAACCATGTCCACGTTCTTGTCCCAGTGCAGCGTTCAGTTGTCCTTACCCCAGTCCTTGGAACGCAAGCTCAAATACGCAGTCAACGCCCCACAGGCCACACTACTAAATTCAAACATTTCGCGAATGCTTGCGCTCGAAATGTTGCCTTTTAGGCTCGTGGAGATGGAAGTTTTCCGCAACCTGATGGCGGCGGCCGTCCCTCGGTACTCGGTCCCCAGCCGCCACTCTTTCTCCCAGTGTGCCATCCCCGCATTACACAAGCATGTGTCCCAGAACATTAGCCGTGCCCTCAACAATGCAGTTACTGGGAAAGTCCACCGAACCACGGACACGTGGACAAGTGCTTGTGGGCAGGACGGTACATCTCTCTGACGGCACACTGGGTTAATATAGTGGAAGCCGGGACCCAGTCCTACTTTGGTATGGAACACGTCCCCCCGACGCCGAGGATTGCGAGCCCTGTGTTAATTAGTGTTGCCCCCCATTCTACAGCTCCTGTACCTCCTACTCCTCTTCAAACTCCATCTCCGAAATGACCACATCAGTCACAAGCTGAAAGCACTGCCGCACTGCCTTGGCCAAGCAGCAACAGGCGGTGGACAGCTCTGAAAGAGCAGGCAGATCTGTGGCTAACACCGCTGAACCTACAGCCAGGAAGGGTCATGTCAATGGCCGCAACCTGCTGACGACTCTGAAGTGAGGTGAGCTCACTCATGTACCATGCCTGGCCCATGTCCTTAACCTCGTGGTTCAGTGGTTTCTCAAAACCTACTCGGATCTGCTTGTCAAAGTACACCACGTGTGTGCCCATTTAGAAAGTCAGCTACAGATTCCACCACCCTTGCCGTGCTTCAGCAGCGTTTGCAGCTTCCGGCTCACAGACTGGTGTGCGATGTCCCCACGCATTGAAACTCAAATGTTGCAGATGTTGGGAAGGATTTGTGCAGTAGAGGTCAGTTGTTGACAACCAGCATCAACACGGCTGTCGGTATTCAGGTCAGCCTCCACACATAATATATAGTATACTATCCTGGCATACAAATTAGGAAGACAAGGAGATAATATGCAAAAAGAAGATCCTTTTATTAATTAGATCCAAAAAAAATCCGACGATCGTTTCAATCATAACATGATTTTCATCAGGGATGAGGATCTATACAGAAACAATGACATATTTTATAACATAATAGTAAATACATAATTTCATGATATAACGAGTAAACAGTTAGGAAGAGACACTGTAGTGCTGTCATACATGTATATGTATTATAAAGCAAAAGAAAAAGAAAGTAGTGTATAAGGAGAGTTTAAGTGAAAAATATACAACGTATACCTCAGATAAATCGTGTTCAGGAAAGCTACTAATGGAGCTCAATAGGATGACCTGTGTTTGGGTCCTATAATTAAAGGATAAAGATTTGCAGTGATCACTTTAATAATATTCAAAATTGTTATAATAAAGTGATAATAGGTAGTCACCTGTTAGACCGGTAAGGGGAGCCTGATAGGGCTCTAATTCATTAGAGGAAAAAATGTTTTCAGAACTCTATAAGACATATGAACATACATATATATTTTTCTCATGCAATTAGTCATAGGGAGTAAAGAGAACAACAGTATAATGGGAGAACCCAGGAAGATCAAACCTGTGCATATGAACGGTTCTGTTTAGACAGGATCAGTGTTCCATTACTTTCAGCATAGGGTATACAGTTAAGCAAAAGGTGGCTACTTAGAAGAACCTAGAATATAAGACATATTTTCAGTTGTTTCACACTTTTTTGTTAAGTATATAATTCCACATGTGTTAATTCATAGTTTTGATGCCTTCAGTATGAATGTACAATTTTCATAGTCATGAAAATACAGAAAAATCTTTAAATGAGAAGGTGTGTCCAAACTTTTGGTCTGTACTGTATATAGCAGGCTGCAGTGCATATAGCACAAGAGGCTCCATTCCAATTCTGACTTCTGCTGCTGTTAGATATTTCTATACAAAGGCCCAGGTCTCAGGGGCCAGGAATGCTTTTCTTTGGATCTTAATCCTCATTATTTGCTTAAAAAGCAATCCAGAGAACACCTTTTTTCTGTGCCATTTGCTTGTTGGCACTGCAGAATACAGCCAGGTCCTTTCCATATTAGAGCGCTAGAAATCCAGCTTTTTAAAACTGTGTTTTCTCCGTCAAACGGATCAGATATACATTGTCAGAAAATACTGCCATTTCTGGCCTCAATTAAAAATTTCCTTTAGTGTGTCATTGAAGCAATTCTCCGCAGTTTGCTGTTCAAACTACTTACCTACAGGCCAGGTATTTAAAACTCTGTTTTCTCCGTCAAACGGATCACATATACGTTGTCTGAAAATACTGCCATTTCTGGTCTCAAGTAATGAATAATGGAAAAGAAAGAGGGTATTGTAGAAACCACTTGTAGTTCAGTAGAATACAGCAAGAAAGTGGTGAGAAAAGTTAAACTATAACTTTTATTAATACAGCTAAAATAACTCAGAGACTTAATAAAAAGGTCATGATGACTCGTGTAGTGGCTATGGACAAGCCTGTCCCTCAAGGATCTACCTCTTTTGTAAGTGATTTGGGGCGCAGAGCTCACAAGTGTGCCTATGTCCTCATCCATCTGAAGGATTGACCAGTGCTTCAAAAGTGTACTGCGGATCAAGTCCGCTCTATTAGAGAAAGTGGTAACAAGCCTGCATATATTATCATCCTTTTTGGGTTTGGGAGATGGGTTCAATAAAGAAGTGCGGTCCCTCACTATCGTCTCCCTGTACGCTCTTGACACCACCTTGCCCGGGTAACCCCTCTCATGAAAGCGTCTTCGTAGGTCAACGGCCTGCTCTTCAAAAGAAATGTCATCTGAGCTGTTCCTACGAACACGCATGAACTGCCCTTTAGGGATTCCCCTCTTGAGGGGGATCGGGTGGTTACTCTCCCACCTAAGCAGGGAGTTCGTGGCAGTCTCTTTTCTAAATGTTTTGGTACTTAACAAACCATCTTTCTCCTTTTGGATTAGGATATCCAAGAACGGGAGTCTGTCCTCATCTATCTCAGAGGTGAAACAGAGATTCAAATTATTGTGATTAAGTCTAGCAACAAAATCTTCAAAATGTCTCTTGTCCCCTTTCCACAACACTAAAACATCGTCAATGTAATGAATCCAAAGGAGCATGCGATCGCTTCCCTCCACCGGTATGTCCCCAAAGACCACGGTTTCCTCCCACCAGCCCAGGTACAGATTAGCGTACGATGGGGCGAAGTGACTCCCCATTGCGGTCCCCCTGAGCTGGTGGAACTACTTCCTGTCAAACAAAAAAACATTTATTGTACACAAAAACGGAGTGCCTCCAGAATGAACCTATTGTGCTCGTGATATTGTCTTGCCCTCCCACTCAAGTAGTATTGAACTGCCTCCAGGCCCCTCTCGTGTGAAATAGAAGAGTATAGCGACTCAACATCAATACTGGCTAGCATCACCTCGGGATCCACCACCATGTTTTCCAATCTCCGAAGGAGATCAGTTGTATCACCAGCAAATGAATTAAGACCCATTACAAACTGACTCAGTACTTTATCCAGGTAAATGCCCAAATTTTGGGTTACATTATTAACCCCTGACACGATTGGTCGCCCTTTCAAAGGTTTCAAACCTTTGTGTACTTTCGGTAAGCTGTAAAAAGTCGCCATAACTGAATGGTTTGGGCAAATAAAGTCAAACTCCTGTTTGCTGAGGACCCCATTCCCCAGGGCCTCCCTGGCTAGTCTGTGTAGTTCCAGGGAAAACTCCTTGGTAGGATTGGAGTCCAAAATACAATAACAGTCTTTATCTTTTAGCAGTTTTGTACACATAGAATAATAATCACCCGAGTTAATGATCACCACATTACCGCCTTTATCTGATGGTTTGATGGTTATTGTGTGATCTTTTTCAAGGGCTAATAGGGCTTGCATTTCTTGGCTAGTAAGATTGTATTTATTTCATGATGGTTGTCTCCCCATACCTCATACGTCTTTAGTCACCATACTAAGGAAAATGTCAATCGGGCAGAGATCATTTGGAGGGGGGGCATGTTTGTGCTTTTAGCTTTAAGGTCTGTGAAAGGACCCTTCCCTTCAGAATTGGGATCAGGGTCACTAAGATGAAAAAGTGTCATAATGTCTGTCAGTAGGTCATCTTGTACTCCAAATTCGGCACACATCAGTCTGTCGAGCCTAATGAAATGTTCACGCCACTTCAGTTTTCGGACAAAAAGGTTTACATCCTTGATAATTTCAAAAGAGTCATAATCAGTGGTAGGTACAAAACTCAGACCCTTACTTAGGACTGCCATTTCTGAGACAGAAAGGGCTCTGGAAGATAGGTTAAATACTTGGGGGTTTGTTAGGGGATTTATTGTGGGGTCAGGGGGTTGGTCAGATTGAACCTGCTGCGTAGGGGATAACCCTCCTCTAAAAAATGCGTGCCTGGGGAGGATCTCCTATTGTTGCCCTGTCCCCTGCCACCCCTGCCTCTCTGTCTACCCCGTTGTGGCTTGGGTCTCCCCTCTGATTCTGAAAAATCAGTGTCCGTTGATGATAAGTCAGTGTCTGGATGTCTGAAACCCCTATTTGTTGGAAAAGTATAGGCCTTGTTGTCCTTAAACTCCTGCAAGTCTCTTACAAAGAATTTATGTTTGCGTTCTTTCAGATGATATTGGAATCTTTCCAGCGTGTTCTGAAGTAAAGTCTCCTTTGATGTAAATTCAGGTTCAATAGAGAATTTTTTTATTGTCTCTAGTTGAATTTTCAAGGAGTCATTCAGAACGGTTAATGTTGCTTTCTCTTCTTCCAATAAGAGTTTCATAAATCTAAGGGAGCTCTCTGTAGCTTACTTTTCCCATAGACTTAATAGACTCGGGTTCTTATATCGAAACGAGGGCAACAACGAGATGCAGAGATTTCTAGGAACAATACCTGCCTTTATATAATTATCTAGGGTCTGTACCTCCCACCATGATGCAATCTGTTGTTTATAAATTTTTGTGAGCTCCTTAAATGCAGCCGAAAATGTAGGTGAATACCTCTTCTGGGAGAACGTGCGTTCAGAGAACACCTCCCTTGCCTCCGTTGCCCACTGACTAATGTCTATACCCGCTGACAGAAAACCAGCCATACCACATGTAATGAATAATGGAAAGGAAATAGGGTATTGTAGAAACCACTTGTAGTTCAGTAGAATACAGCAAGAAAGTGGTGATAAAAGTTAAACTATAACTTTTATTAATACAGCTAAAATAACTCAGAGACTTAATAAAAACGTCACAGGGACCATGAGTGCAAGAACTATTTGCCAACCTGTCATAGGACATACACCTCACTAAGTGTTAGGAGTGTTGAATGACACAGGTAAATATTAATAAACAACTAACCCACCGAATTCACTAACAGATGGGTGGTCAATAGAAATAAACCAGCTGAGAGAAGCAACAAACTGAGTATGACATATAATGGTTAATTAAGAGAGTCACTATAGCGATAGAACAGTCTCACCGCTTTGATGTCAATAACCTCCAGGGTTCTCATCAGCTCACAGACCAGGGCTCCTTGCTGTATTCTACTGAACTACAAGTGGTTTCTACAATACCCTATTTCCTTTAAATTATTCATTACATGTGGTATGGCTGGTTTTCTGTCAGCGGGTATAGACACTAGTCAGTGGGCAACGGAGGCAAGGGAGGTGTACTCTGAACGCATGTTCTCCTACCAGAAGAGGTATACACCTACATTTTCGGCTGCATTTAAGGAGCTCACAAAAATTTATAAACAACAGATTGCATCATGGTGGGAGGTACAGACCCTAGATAATTATATAAAGGCAGGTATTGTTCCTAGAAATCTCCGCATCTCGTTGTTGCCCTCGTTTCGATATAAGAACCTGAGTCTATTAAGTCTATGGGAAAAGTAAGCTACAGAGAGCTCCCTTAGATTTATGAAACTCTTATTGGAAGAAGAGAAAGCAACATTAACCGTTGTGAATGACTCCTTGAAAATTCAACTAGAGACAATAAAAAAATTCTCTGCTGAACCTGAATTTACATCAAAGGAGACTTTACTTCAGAACACGTTAGAAAGATTCCAATATCATCTGAAAGAACGCAAACATAAATTCTTTGTAAGAGACTTGCAGGAGTTTAAGGACAACAAGGCCTATACTTTTCCAACAAATAGGGGTTTCAGACATCCAGATACTGACTTATCATCAACGGACACTGATTTTTCAGAATCAGAGGGGAGACCCAAGACTCAATGGGGTAGACAAAGACGCAGGGGTGGCAGGGGACGGTGCAACAATAGGAGATCCTCCCCAGGCATGCATTTTTTAGAGGAGGGTTATCCCCTATGCAGCAGGTTCAATCTGACCAACCCCCTGACCCCACAATAAATCCCCTAACAAACCCCCAAGTATTTAACCTATCTTCCAGAGCCCTTTCTGTCTCAGAAATGGCAGTCTTAAGTAAGGGTCTGAGTTTTGTACCTACCACTGATTATGACTCTTTTGAAATTATCAAGGATGTAAACCTTTTTGTCCGAAAACTGAAGTGGCGTAAACATTTCATTAGGCTCGACAGACTGATGTGTGCCGAATTTGGAGTACAAGATGACCTACTGACAGACATTAGGATACTTTTTCATCCTAGTGACCCTGATCCCAATTCTGAAGGGAAGGGTCCTTTCACGGACCTTAAAGATAAAAGCACAAACATGCCCCCCCCCCCCCAAAAAAATGACCTCGGCCCGATTGACGTTTTCCTTAGTATGGTGACTAAAGACTTATGAGATATGGGGAGACAACCATTATGGAATAAATACAATCTTACTAGTCAAGAAATGCAAGCCCTATTAGCCATTGAAAAAGATCACACAATAGCCATCAAACCGTCAGATAAAGGCGGTAATGTGGTGATCATGAACTCGGGTGATTATTATTCTATGTGTACAAAACTGCTAAAAGATAAAGACTGTTATTGTATTTTGGACTCCAATCCTACCAAGGAGTTTTCCCTGGAACTACACAGACTAGCCAGGGAGGCCCTGGGGAATGGGGTCCTCAGCAAACAGGAGTTTGACTTTATTTGCCCAAACCATCCAGTTATGGCGACTTTTTACAGCTTACCGAAAGTACACAAAGGATTGATACCTTTGAAGGGGCGAACAATCGTGTCAGGGGTTAATAATCTAACCAAAAATTTGGGCATTTACCTGGATAAAGTACTGAGTCAGTTTGTAACGGGTCTTAATTCATTTATTGGTGATACAACTGATCTCCTTCGGAGATTGGAAAACATGGTGGTGGATCCCGAGGTGATGTTAGCCAGTATTGATGTTGAGTCGCTGTACTCTTCTATTCCACACGAGAGGGGCCTGGAGGCAGTTCAATACTACTTGAGTGGGAGGGGAAGACAATATCACAAGCACAATAGGTTCATTCTGCAGGCACTCCGTTTTTGTCTACAAGAAATGTTTTTTTGTTTGACAGGAAATACTTCCACCAGCTCAGGGGGACCGCGATGGGGAGTCCCTGCGCCCCATCGTACGCTAATCTGTACCTGGGCTGGTGGGAGGAAACCGTGTTTTTTTGGGGACATACCGGTGGAGGGAAGCGATCGTGTGCTCCTTTGGATTCGTTACATTGACGATGTTTTAGTGTTGTGGAAAGGGGACAAGAGACATTTTGAAGATTTTGTTGCTAGACTTAATCACAATAATTTGAATCTCCGTTTCGCCTCTCAGATAGATGAGGGCAGACTCCCATTCTTGGATATCCTAATCCAAAAGGAGAAAGATGGTTTGTTAAGTACCAAAACATTTAGAAAAGCGACTGCCACGAATTCCCTGCTTAGGTGGGAGAGTAACCACCCGATCCCCCTCAAGAGGGGAATCCCTAAAGGGCAGTTCATGCGTGTTCGTAGGAACAGCTCAGATGACATTTCTTTTGAAGAGCAGGCCGTTGACCTACGAAGACGCTTTCATGAGAGGGGTTACCCGGGCAAGGTGGTGTCAAGAGCGTACAGGGAGACGATAGTGAGGGATCGCACTTCTTTATTGAACCCATCTCCCAAACCCAAAAAGGATGATAATATATTCCGGCTTGTTAACACTTTCTCCAATAGAGCGGACTTGGTCCACAGGACACTTTTGAAGCACTGGTCAATCCTTCAGATGGATGAGGACATAGGCACACTTGTGAGCTCTGCGCCCCAAATCACTTCCCAAAGAGGTAGATCCTTGAGGGACAGACTTGTCCATAGCTACTACACGAGTCTTCATGAAGACAGTTGGTTATCAGGGTCCACAAAGGGCAGTTACAGATGTAGCGGGTGTGTAGCTTGTAAACTCATGACCCAGGGCAAGAAATTTACGAGCAATATTATGGGTGAGACCTTCGTAATAAAACATTTCATCAACTGTAGGTCTAAAGGGATAATATACAAGGCCACGTGCTTCTGTGGTGCTGAATATGTAGGAAAAACCAAAAGAGAACTTAGGAGAAGGGTGGGGGAGCACCAGCAAGATATCATTCTAAAGAGAGATACCCCCATAGCAAGACATGTCAATACCCTGCATCCAGATCATCCGGAAGCCATGAGATTTATGGGCATCGATAAAATTCCTCCCCCTCTCAGGGGAGGCGATTGGGATAAAATGATCCTACAGAGAGAAACCAAATGGATCTTTAAGTTACAGACTTTACCCCTCATGGCCTGAACGAACAACTGTCCTATAGGTCTTTTCTTTAGCCATAAGGACAACATAGGAAGAGGAGTGTAGGGACAGCCACTGCGGAGTGGGGGCGCCAACTTGCGCAGGTTATGTAGGGTGCCAACCTCCACTGTTATGTAGGGATCATCGTGCTTAGGGCCTCGACAGGGTCCGTTTAGATCTCCTTTCTCTTTCCTGTCATCACCTGCGGTCCCGATAGTCGTTCTCCCTGTACCTCAGTTTCCTGCCCCTTAAGTCCTCTCATCCATCTCTCCTTTTTCATAACTCTCTACCCATCCTTCATTTTGGGAGGTTTGTGCGTCTGATTTTGTGCACCATTTGCCTCCATCCCACGGACTTTTTGTGACCCCGTGACAGATTTCCAATGCCATCAATTATTAGGGTGCTGTGTGATGTTAATGGGATGTATGTCATCACATCCAGCCTTTCTATCTTCAGCCTTGGTGACCACAAAAGGCTGTAGTGGGAACCCTGCCCACTCCCTTTCACCATAGCGTTGACCGTTTGGTTTAGCTTGGTGGTTGCCATCACGACTGTAGTAAGCGTCTTACCCGATCTGTTAGCGCTGTAGTACGCGCATACCGGAAGTGACGTTTGCGTGTCACCACCAGTTGATGCGGTCCATGCGCCGGAAGTAATTGGGCCGCAACCGGAAGTGATGTATCGGCAACACAGGAGCGTGGCTTAATATAAAAAGGATATACGCTGTCTATGAGATACCCCGCACGCCAGAACTGGCGACAGACTTTGACACACCAACATTTAACTCCCCTGATGATCCACTTATGTGAGGAAACGCGCCGGGAATGTGTCTTTTGCACGGCTGGAGGCTCAGTATGCTAAGGAGCCCTGGTCTGTGAGCTGATGATAACACTGAAGGTTATTGACATCAAAGTGGTGAGACTGTTCCATTACTATAGTGACTCTCTTAATTAACCATTATATGTTATACTCAGTTTGTTGCTTCTCTCAGCTGGTTTATTTCTATTGACCACCCATCTGTTAGTGAATTCGGTGGGTTAGTTGTTTATTAATATTTACCTGTGTCATTCAACACTCCTAACACTTAGTGAGGTGTATGTCCTATGATAGGTTGGCAAATAGTTCTTGCACTCATGGTCCCTGTGACCTTTTTATTAAGTCTCTGAGTTATTTTAGCTGTATTAATAAAAGTTATATTTTAATTTTTCTCACCACTTTCTTGCTGTTTTCTACATTTCTGGCCTACATTAAAAATTTCCTTTAGTGTGTCATTGAAGCAATTCACCGCAGTTTGCTGTTCAAACTACTTACCTAGAGGCCAGGTATTTAAAACTCTGTTTTCTCTATCACACGGATCACATATAAGTTCGCTCTAAACTCAAGTCATTTGTAGTGAGCATGGAAAATACTGTCCTCCATTTAAAATGGGCAAGGCACGAGGTAAGGGACGGGGAACTGGACCTGATGGTAATGCTGCATGCAGAGGCCGAGGACAAGGCCGTGGGCAAGCCGAAACTGTGCCACAACAAACACCCACATCTTCTCGTCTGACATTCCTGTCCCAATTTCTAGGGGACTGCAGCACACCACTATTGAACCCAGAGTAGTGTCAAAAGGTTGTTGGTTGGATAGCGGATAATGCTTCCAGTCACTTAGCCACCACCACCACCACCCTGTCTTCCACACGGTCAAGTCTCAGTAGCCGTGAGTCTGGACCGCATATTCCTCACCCTGATCCTCCTTCCTCCCACCATGCCGAGTACCCAGAGACAACTGATCCCACACTTGGACACTCTGAAGAGCTGTTCACTTTTCCATTTATAGATTCGGGCTTCTCATCCGGTCCACTTGAAGCGGGGCAAGAGGAGATTGCGTGTAACGATGCCCCCATATTTGAGCAGCAACGGTCACACGAAGGCGGCAGTTGGAAAATGTCACAAAAGGTGGACGATGATGAGACACAATTGCCAGAAAGTCAGAAGGAGGACCAGGGAGCAGAAGTGGAAGACGAGGTGGTGGATGATATAGTAACTGACCCAACCTGGCAGGAGGACATGCAGAGCAAGGACAGCAGCACACAGGGGGAGGGAGGCAGAGCACCCCAACATGCAGGAAGAAGCAGTGTGGTGGCCGCAGACAGAAGGCAGGCAACCATTTCCCGTAACACCAACGCGAAGGAAGTTGCCAGTACAACTGTTCCCGAGTCTGGGTGGTTTTTAAAGACTCAGCCAATAACCCCAAAAAGGCCATTTGCACCACCTGCCATGCCAGCATCAGCAGGGGCAGCAAAACGACCAGCCTGACCACCACCAGCATGATCAGGCACATGGCAGCACAGCACCCGACTTTGTGGGCCGAACCCGAGGGTCCAGGAACAGTGTTTACGGGTGGCACCATTGCTTCTTCTGCTGTTGTGCATGCAAGCCAATCCCCTGTCCATAGTGCATGCGAAGACGCCTCCTGCCCTGCACCTGTCGTTGCACACTCTCAAGTAGCAGCATCAGCAAGCACGTCCATGTCCTTGTCCCAGCGCAGCGTTCAGTTGTTCATACCCCAGTCCTTGGAACGCAAACGCAAATATGCAGCCTACGCCCCACAGGCCACACTACTAAATTCTCACATTTCACGACTGCTTGCGCTCGAAATGTTGCCTTTTAGGCTCATGGAGACAAAATCATTCCGCAACCTGATGGCGGCAGCCGTCCCTCGGTACTCGGACCTTAGCAGCCACTATTTCTCCCGATGTGCCGTCCCCGCATTACACAAGCACGTGTCCCAAAACATTAGCCGTGCTCTCAACATCGCAGTTACCGGTAAAGTCCACCTAACCACGGACACGTGGACAAGTGCTTGTGGGCAGGGACGGTACATCTCGCTGACGGCACACTGAGTTAACATAGTGGAAGCTGGGACCCAGTCGGACCTTGGGATGGAACACGTCCTCCCGACGCCAAGGTTTGCGGGCCCTAGGTCAATCAGGGTTGCCCCCACGGTCTACAGCTCCTTCACCTCATCCTCCTCAGCCTCCTCCTCCTCTTCAGCCTCCATCTCCAAAATAACCACATCAGTCACAAGCTGGAAGCAATGCAGCACTGGTTTGGCCAAGCGGCAACAGGCTGAATAATATGGTTAGGTGAAAAACCGCACAATGTTGAAGAGTTGTGGACAGCTCTGAAAGAGCAGGCAGATCTGTGGCTCACACTGCTGAACCTAAAGCCAGGCATGGTCGTGTTTGACAATGGCTGGAACCTGGTGGCGGCTCTGAGGCGAGGAGAGCTCACACACGTACCATGCCTGGCCCATGTACTTAACCTCGTGGTTCAGCGGTTTCTCAAATCCTACCCAGAGTTGCCGGATCTGCTTGTTAAAGTGCGCCGTCTGTGTGCCCATTTTAGAAAGTCAGCTACAGCTTCCGCCGCCCTTGCAGTGTTTCAGCAGCGTTTGCAGCTTCCAGCTCACAGACTGGTGTGTGATGTCCCCACGCGTTGGAACTCTACACTTGTGATGTTGGGAAGGATTTGTGAGCAGAAGAGGGCAGTTGTTGAGTACCAGCATCAACAAGGTCGTCGGTATTCAGTTCAGACTCCACACATAAGACCTCAGGAGTGGACATTGATGTGAGACATACTGTATGTACCATCCTACAAAACTTTGAGGACTCCACCAAGATGGTGAGCACTGATGACGCCATAATTAGCGTCACCATCCCGCTTCTCTGTCTTCTGAAATCCTCTCTGTTCACAATCAAAGAGGATGCATTGCAGGAGGAGCACGATGAGATGGAGCAAGGAATCATACAGGGTGATTACACACAGCCAAGCCTCATCTCATCCCAACATGGATTGGGTGACAATGAGGAGGAGGAAGGACAGGAGCTAGTTTCAAGCAATATAGACGGTACTACCTGCACAGCTGTCATACCGTCTGTTCAGCGTGGATGGCCAGAGGACAGAGATGAGGAGGAGGAGAGCATGGTCAATCATCCTCTTGGTGAGGACACGGAAGTCTTGCCTGTTAAACTCAGCCATGCTTGCCAGACTACTATGTTACGCTGCCTTTCCCATGACACTTGCGTTCTCAAAATTTTGGGTGACAGTCATTACTGGTTGGTGACACTTCTAGACGCACCCTACAAGGAGAACTTTATATCTCTTATTCCTGAGGCGGACAGGTCTACAAAAATAGGGCAGTACCAGAAGGCCCTTGTTGCCGAACTATTAAAAAAATTCCCATCAGAAAACGCTGGCGGCAGAGGGCACACTTCATTGGACAACCAAGGAGTACAGGCGAGAGAGACACAACTTCAATCCAGCAGAGGCAGGGGAACACTGTCAAAGTTCTGGGAGAGTTTTCTCAGACCCTCCCATCGCACAGGCCCTGAGGTATGGGGTACTCTCACAAAAAGTGCAAAGTTTGGGAAGATGCTGAGGGAGTACCTTGCCGATCGTACCAACGTCCTCCGTGATTCCTCTGTGCCTTATAATTATTGGGTATCCAAGCTAGATACGTGGAATGAACTGGCTCTCTATGCCTTGGAGGTCCTGGCCTGCCCTGCCGCCAGCGTTTTATCAGAGCGGGTTTTTAGTGCCGCTGGTGGAATTATAACTGATAAGCGCATCCGCCTGTCAACTGAAAATGCTGACAGGCTGACTCTTATAAAAATGAACAAGGGCTGGATTGGGCCAGACTTCTCAACACTACCGAATGATAGCAGCGTAACAAACTCAAATCCAGTGTCTTTTCTTGGGAGGTGTATTCCCATGCACCTTTTCACACCCACACATGGGTATACGCTTTCTGATTTTGTCTGTTTGCTCTTGTCCTCCTTCTTCTCCTCATCCTCCACCACTATATCACCAGGGTGACCGTGGTCTGTGATGCAACACTCACATAATTTCTTTAAAGGGTGTTTATGATGCCCGTAATAAATTTTTTTTATACAGTATGTCCATGTATACCCCCCAGGGGTAAACGTTTGTCAGCCCATACACTTACATGCATGGGTATTACAAGTATAGGGGGCCTTTCTAATGGGAACATTTTTGTATGAGGCCCTCCTCCACGTCTCTTCCAAGGGGCATTGAAGTGCCTCCAAATTTTTGGCAGCCCTGGCATTCACTGCATAGGCCAACACTATGGGAGACTCTCTCCTTTGTAATGGAAATTTGTCGTTACTGTGGCCCTGCTCTGTGTGTCTTTAAATTCTTAGTGGGGTTTTTCCTAAAATTGGTCAGCCGTTGGACTCACTGCATACCCTATAACAGTATAGCAGTCCCTCTCCTTTCTAATGGGAACATGTCGTACCTTGTTAATGTGGCCCTGCTCAATGTGTCTTTAAATTCTTAGTGGGGTTTTTCCTAAAACTGGTCAGCCGTTGGACTCACTGCATACCCTATAACTGTATAGCAGATTCTCTTCTTTCTAATGGGAACATGTCGTACCTTGTTACTGTGGCCCTGCTCTATGTGTCTTTAAATTGTTAGTGGGGTTTTTCCCAAATTTTGGCAGCCATTGCAGTCACAGCATGGGCATTACCACTATAGGAGACCCGCTCCTTTATAATGGGAACATTTTTTTTTACTGAGACCCTCCTCTGTCTCTTCAAAGGGGTATTGGGTTGCGTACAAATTTTGGGCAGCTCTTGCAGTCACTGGATACGCAATAACAGTATAGGAGACCCACTTGTTAATAATGGGAACAACAAAGCATAGCCGGCTCTCTAACAATAGCTAGGGCTGACTGTTGACCTTTTAAGAATAGTAAGGGCCGTCTGATGTCCCAATACAAATAGGCTTTATGACTTTCAGAGTCCCTCCATCATAAATAAAAAAGGATGTGTCTGATGGTGTGTCACACACCACATTGCCAGATAAGGTTGTAAAATGTTAAAATGACATTTCCCGGTGAATGCATTTGTCTTACAAAATAACGTAAATAAAACAAAACAATAGGATCTTTCTTTAGTATAAAAAACAGCGTCACCAATTTAACCTCAATGTAATCACATTGTTCAGCTCATGAATCTCCTCCTCCATCTCCGAAATGACCACATCAGTCACAAGCTGACAGCACTGCAGCACTGCCTTGGCCAAGCGGCAACAGGCTGTGCTGAAGATAACATGCTTTATGCTTAATTGACAAACCACCCAGCGCTGCAGAGTTGTTGAAAGCTGTAACACTGCAGCCTGATCTGTGGCTCTCACCGCTGAACATACAGCCAGGCATGGTCGTGTGTGACAATGGGCGGAACCTGGTGACGGAGAAATGACAGTCCTTTCACCGAGCTAAAAAATATGGCTGTGGTGAAATAAAACTCCCACTGAAAAGCTGTTTCAGATTGAAAAACATTGTGCCCACCAGAGGATTTGATTCTGAGGGCTAACCTTTCTCACCCACTCAAGAGCCCCATAGCAGCTGCAAAGTTAGCGCTGTCATGAACTCTCCTGAGGTAGAAGCCAAGGCACACCAGAGGATTCTCTGGTGGGACCGTCCAACCCTGCCGAGAAGCAGTCCTGGCTAAGAAAAGTGTGTGGGAAGGTTCCAAGACACTCTATGGCTGCTTTTCTACTGAGGACGAGACACTTGGAAACACGGGGAGAACATACAAAGTCCTTGCAGATGTTGTCCTTACTGGGATTTGAACCGAGAATCCCAGCGCTGCAAGGCTTCAGTGCTAACCACTGATCCAATGTGCTGCCGTTCACCCTCTAATATCTATCAGGCTTGAGAAACTTGCACCTACTGACACTCTATCTTCAGCTCCTTTGTGAGAAAATGTATTTGGGCAGCCACTCAGTCTACCAAATAAAATTCCTGAGAAGAAAATTGGGGATGGCTTTGCTACTGGTACTGAGGGCAGTGCTAATACCATGGCGTCGTACCATAGTTTGCTGGAAATATTCAGGGCTGGTAGGAGGCAAGCAAATTCCCACAGAAAAGTACCAGCAGTAATGTTCAGGCCACGTTTCAAGTGCAAGCAGCTTTAGAGGACTTCCTTGGAGAAATGAAACCCAGGGTAGATACGGTTTCCCTCTATGCCAGTCCTTTCACCGAGCTAAATACAACTCTTAGCAAAAAAAGCTGTGGACTCGCTCCGTACCCTCCCTGGCCACATTCACCTGTCCACGTGTTTGTGGTTAGGCGGTCTTCCCAGTAAGTGCACTGGGGAGGGCACGGGTAATGTTGTGGGACCCATGCTTGTGGAAGGCGGAGGCAATACCGGGAAATATAGTTGCGACTGGGGACCGAGTATGGACACCCGGCGGCCGCCGGCATGAGGTTGTGAAAAGCTTCCGCCTCCACGAGCTTAAAAGGCCATATTTCAAGTGCAAAGAGCTGCCCAGAAATCTGGCAGTTTGGTGTTGCGGCCTATGGGTGGGTGGCTGCCTGTATACTTGCGCTTGCATTCCAAGGAATGGGGTAGGGACAACTGAACGCTGCAGTGGAACAAGGACGTGGACGGTGATTGTTGCAAGTCTGCAACGACAGGTGCATGGCGGGAGGCATCTTCGCATGCACCAAGGATCACTTATGATGGGCACACTTTTAGGCAGTGACCTGGGAGTCAGAGATGCTTTCAGAGGTCTTCCCCATGCTGTTTCCATGTCTTTTCAGCACTGTATGCATGTGTCTGATGATGTGTCACACACCACATGGCCAGATAAGGTTGTAAAATGTTAAAATGACATTTCCTGGTGAATGTATTTGTCTTGGTTGAAAGCAATTCAAAAGTGCAAAAATTCATCAAAAACGCTACGTGTGAACATAGCCCAAGTTGTGGAGGAGTATTTTTTTGGGGGGTTATTTATTTTGCCTTATATACAAGTCATTACCCTGGAAAGGATGTTCCTTAACATATTTCCCAGGAAACTGCATTTTGGTTTCGTTTTTGTATGTTTTATTGTGAGTCCGTAAAAGTGGCGTAATACTCTGACAACGTTGCTGACAGCAGTGATCTGGGAGTCAGAGATGCTTCCAGGGGTCTTCCCTGTGCTGTTCCCATGTCATTTGAGCAATTTTTAGGCCCTCTGCAGACCGCCGGGGGGAGCCGTCTGAAAAATGCTCGAGTTTCCCATAGACTTACATTGGGCTCGTTGTTCGGGTCGAGCACCCAAGCATTCCAATTTGCTCCACCCAAGCATTTTAGTGCTCGCTCATCACTATTAGTTATATATACAGTGACTCTCTTACCTTGTACCTTTTCACATTTGTCTTTTTCTATTTGGAAGTGCCAGTAAGTTTTCTATATTTGTAGTACAAGCCTACTGACTGAGCATTTTATCAGCATAAGGCATGGCTCCCAACCATCCCGTTTCCGGCGGGACTGTCCCGTCATGCCTCAGCTGTTCTCCCGAGCTCTATACTTACCTCTCTCTCAGACGTTCTCATTGCTCCATAGCTGCTCCTCCTCCTCCTCGGGGGGGGGGGGGGGGGTGCAGGGCCAATCATCTCTTCTTAGTGCATAAATTAAATTATACATTCACCTCCTCTCACTCCTGTTATTGGTCTCACCCAGGACTCAAACTCACAATCACTGTGTTACCACTGAGCTACAGCCCATAATGATACAGATCAGAAATTTTGATTATCTTGACACTTCATTGCAAATTATCCAGAAGCAGAGTAATAGAAATACATTGTATATACACTGCTCAAAAAAAATAAAGGTAACACTTAAACAACAGAATATAACTCCAAGTAGATCAAACTTCTGTGAAATCAAACTATCCACTTAGGAAGCAACACTGATTGACAATCTGTTTCACATGCTGTTGTGCAAATGGAATAGACAATAGATGGAAATTATTAGCAATTATCAAGACACACTCAATAAAGGAGTGGTTCTGCAGATGGGGATCACAAACCACATCTCAGTACCAATGCTTTCTGGCTGATGCTTTGGTCACTTTTGAATGTTGGTTGTGCTTTCACACTCGTGGTAGCATGAGACGGACTCTACAACCCACAGAAGTTGCTCAGGTAGTGCAGCTCATCCAGGATGGCACATCAATGCGAGCTGTGGCAAGAAGGCTTTCTGTGTCTGTCAGCGTAGTGTTCAGAGGGTGGAGGCGCTACTAGGAGACAGGCCAGTACACCAGGAGACGTGGAGGGGGCCGTAGGAGGGCAACAACCCAGCAGCAGGACCGCTACCTCCGCCGTTGTGCAAGGAGGAACAGGAGGAGCACTGCCAGAGCCCTGCAAAATGGCCTCCAGCCAACTGGTATTCCGGCCTTTAAAGATGGAGGGTGCCATTTCCGGTGACTACCTCTTGAAGCTCATCAAGAGAATGCCAAGAGTGTGCAAAGCAGTCATCAAAGCAAAAGGTGGCTACTTTGAAGAACCTAGAATATAAGACATATTTTCAACTGTTTCACACTTTTTTTTAAGTATATAATTCCACATGTGTTAATTCATAGTTGTGATGCCTTCAGTGTGAATATACAATTTTCATACTCATGAAAATACAGAAAAATCTTTAAATGAGAAGGTGTGTCCAAACTTTTGGGCTGTACTGTATATATCCAACTGAACTAACAGTCCTGTGGTGATAGCAGGAGTTAGGCAGGCAGGCAGTGTATGTGGCAGACTGCAGTGCATGATACAGCACAAGAGGGTCCATTGAATGTCCTGTTAGTATAGGTATTCCGCAACCTATATATATATATATATATATATATATATATATATATATATATACAGTTATATGAAAAAGTTTGGGCACCCCTATTAATCTTAAGCTTAATGTTTTATAAAAATTGGTGTTTTTGCAACAGCTATTTCAGTTTGATATATGTAATAACTGTTGGACACAGTAATGTTTCTGCCTTGAAAAGAGGTTTATTGTACTAACAGAAAATGTGCAATCTGCATTCAAACAAAATTTGACAGGTGCATAAGTATGGGCACCTCACCAGAAAAGTGACATTAATATTTAGTAGATCCTCCTTTTGCAAAAATAACAGCCTCTAGTCGCTTCCTGTAGCTTTTAATGAGTTCCTGGATCCTGGATGAAGGTATTTTTGACCATTCCTCTTTACAAAACAATACCAGTTCAGTTAAGTTTGATGGTCGCCGAGCATGGACAGCCATCTTCAAATGATCCCACAGATGTTCAATGATATTCAGGTCTGGGGACTGGGATGGCCATTCCAGAACATTGTAATTGTTAGTCTGCATGAATGCCTGAGTAGATTTGGAGCGGTGTTTTGGATCATTGTCTTGCTGAAAGATCCATCCCCTGTGTAACTTCAACTTTATCACTGATTCTTGAACATTATTGTCAAGAATCTGCTGATACTGAGTGGAATCCATGCGTCCCTCAACTTTAACAAGATTCCCGGCGCCGGCATTGGCCACACAGCCCCAAAGCATGATGGAACCTCCACCAAATTTTACTGTGGATAGCAAGTGTTTTTCTTGGAATGCTGTGTTTTTTGCCGCCATGCATAACGCCTTTTTGTATGACCAAACAACTCAATCTTGGTTTCATCAGTCCACAGGACCTTCTTCCAAAAAGAAATTGGCTTCTCCAAATGTGCTTTTGCATACCTCAGCCGACTCTGTTTGTGGCGTGCTTGCAGAAACGGCTTCTTTCGCATCACTCTCCCATACAGCTTCTCCTTGTGCAAAGTGCGTTGTATAGTTGACCGATGCACAGTGACACCATCTGCAGCAAGTTGATGCTGCAGCTCTCTGGAGGTGGTC
Source organism: Phyllobates terribilis (assembly GCF_046119375.1). Taxonomy (NCBI): domain Eukaryota; kingdom Metazoa; phylum Chordata; class Amphibia; order Anura; family Dendrobatidae; genus Phyllobates; species Phyllobates terribilis. The sequence goes on along the minus strand of NW_027362761.1, from coordinate 32,675,350 downwards.
TGAGGATTGTCCTTGACTGATCTCACCATTCTTCTTCTCTGCCTTTCTGATGTTTTTCTTGGCCTGCCACTTCTGGCCTGAACAAGAACTGTCCCTGTGTTCTTCCATTTCCTTATTATGTTCCTCACAGTGGAAACTGACAGGTTAAATCTCTGAGACAGCTTTTTGTATCCTTCCCCTGAACAACTATGTTGAATAATCTTTGTTTTCAGATCATTTGACAGTTGTTTTGAGGAGCTCATGATGCCACTCTTCAGAGGAGATTCAAACAGGAGAACAACTTGCAAGTGGCCACTTTAAGTAGCTTTTCTCATGATTGCATACACCTGGCTATGAAGTTCAAAGCTCAATGAGGTTACAAAACCAAAAAAAGTGCTTTAGTAAGTCAGTAAAAAGTAGGTAGGAGTATTTAAAACAAGAAAATGATAAGGGTGCCCATACTTATGCACCTGTCAATTTTGTTTGAATGCAGATTGCACATTTTCTGTTAGTACAATAAACCTCATTTCAAGGCAGAAACATTACTGTGTCCAACAGTTATTACATATATCAAACTGAAATAGCTGTTGCAAAAACACCAATTTTTATAAAACATTAAGCTTAAGATTAATAGGGGTGCCCAAACTTTTTCATATAACTGTATATATATATATATATACACTGCTCAAAAAAATAAAGGGAACACTCAAATAACACATCCTAGATCTGAATGAATTAAATATTCTCATTGAATACTTTGTTCTGTACAAAGTTGAATGTGCTGACAACAAAATCACACAAAAATCTTCAATGGAAATCACATTTATTAACCAATGGAGGCCTGGATTTGGAATCACTCCCAAAATTAAAGTGGAAAAACACACTACAGGCTGATCCAACTTTGATGTAATGTCCTTAAAACAAGTCAAAATGAGGCTCAGTATTGTGTGTGGCCTCCACGTGCCTGTATGACCTCCCTACAATGCCTAGGCATGCTCCTGATGACGTTGCGGATGGTCTCCTGTGGGATCTCCTCCCAGACCTGGACTAAAGCATCCGCCAACTCCTGACCAGTTTGTGGTGCAATGTGACGTTGGTGGATGGAGCGAGACATGATGTCCCAGATGTGCTCAATTACATTCAGGTCTGGGAAATGGGCAGGCCAGTCCATAGCTTCAATGCCTTCATCTTTCAGGAACTGCTGACACACTCCAGCCACATGAAGTCTGGCATTATCCTGAACCCAGGACCAAACGCACCAGCATATGGTCTCAGAAGGGGTCTGAGGATCTCATCTCAGTACCAAATGGCAGACAGGCTACCTCTGGCGAGCACATGGAGAGCTGTGCGGCCCTCCAAAGAAATGCCACCCCACACCATTAATGACCCACTGCCAAACCGGTCATGCTGAAGGATGTTGCACGCAGCAGATCGCTCTCCACGGCATCTTCAGACTCGGTCACGTCTGTCACATGTGCTCAGTGTGAACCTGCTTTCATCTGTGAAGAGCACAGGGCGCCAGTGGTGACTTTGCCAATCCTGGTGTTCTGTGGCAAATGCCAAGTCTCCAGCATGGTGTTGGGCTATGAGCACAACCCCCATCTGTGAACGTCGGGCCCTCATACCACCCTCATGGAGTCGGTTTCTAACCGTTTGTGCAGACACATGAACATTTGTGGCCTGCTGGATGTCATTTTGCAGGGCTCTGGCAGTGCTCCTCCTGTTCCTCCTTGCACAAAGGCGGAGGTAGCGGTCCTGCTGCTGGGTTGTTGCCCTCCTACAGCCCCCTCCACGTCTCCTGGTGTTTTGGCCTGTCTCCTAGTAGCGCCTCCAGCCTCTGGACACTACGCTGACAGACACAGCAAACCTTCTTGCCACAGCTCACATTGATGTGCCATCCTGCCATCCTGAGCAACTTCTGTGGGTTGTAGAGTCAGTCTCATGCTACCACGAGTGTGAAAGACAACCAACATTCAAAAGTGACCAAAACATCTGCCAGAAAGCATTGGTACTGAGATTTGGTCTGTGGTCCCCACCTGCAGAACCACTCTTTTATTGAGTGTGTCTTGATAATAGCCAATTTTTTCCATCTATTGTCTATTCCATTTGCACAACATCATGTGAAATTGATTGTCAATCAGTGTTGCTTCCTAAGTGGACATTTAGATTTCACAGAAGTTTGATTTACTTGGAGTTATATTCTGTTGTTTAAGTGTTCCCTTTATTTTTTTGAGCAGTGTATATATAATCTCCATCTGAACTAACAGTCCTTCTGAGGACTAATCCAGCTGCATATAATCAGTGCTAGGCGGGCAGGCAGTGTATGTGGCAGACTGCAGTGTATGATACTGTTGAGGAGAGCCATAGGATCAAATGCTTAATTAACCTCAAGACATAGGAGATTGAGAGAAAAGACCCATAAAGTGTATTATTTCCACTTACAGAAGCTTGTTTAGATCAAAAGATGGCTGCCATTTCCTGTCGCATCACACCATGCTCTGTTATGCAAGATGGCAACTGGACCTATGACTACATCCTGTTGTACATGTGGCAAAGGTGGAGACTTTATTTATGACTACATCCTGTCGTACAAGGAAGTTCTGGGAGGAAGCTGAATTCTATAGAAGGACTAACCAATCACAGAGTGACACATTGCTTGGAGACATCCACCCTGATGACCTCATGGATCACGCCCCCTGATGACCTCATGGATCACGCCCCCTGATGACCTCATGGATCATGCCCCCTGATTACCTCATGGATCACGCCCCCTGATGACCTCATGGACCAACCCACCCTGCTGACCTCATGGATCTGCCCATGGACTAACCAATCAATACATCTGGTTACTCACATTCTGGGGCTAACCAAGCCCATATAGAGAGTTTATATAAATCTATGTTCGAGTTAAATAAAGGACACTTGGAGCTGTGCCATAGCTGATCAAGGAGAGCTTACATCTGACTGTGTGTGTCTGATGTTATTCTTTCGTGCATGCACTTGATCATATTTATTAGGCCAGGAGCAGGCAACTAGTGAACATATCAAAATGTTCGCCCTAACATTTTTGTCTGCCCAATGTGGGGCCAGCAGAGGGAGAAGCCCTACACCCTTAGGATCGGCGAGCCACACCAGACTTCAAGAAAGAGTTTGTGGTCCAGACAGACACTTCAGCGGTTGGTCTAGGAACCGTACTCTCTCAAGAGATAAATGGAGAAGAACATCCCATTCTCTATCTGAGCCGGAAACTTTCGTCCTGCGAGAAAAACTATGCAATAGTAGAAAGAGAGTGTCTCTAGCCATAAAATGGGCCGTTGATACACTAAGATACTGTGACGCCTCGCTCCCGCTCGCTGGCCCTACCCTGAGAGATGGGGGTATTCAGAACTGGGACTCCTGGTGTACGGTGGATGCAGTCGTGGCCTAGGCCCGGCCCGTGCCCAGGGTCGTCACAGTAAAAATAAGGGGGCCAGGAGGGACTGTGGTAATCGAGTGGATTAAATGACTACGCCACCTGTGGAGTCTGGTGATTCGCCACCAGCGCTGCGGCAGTCCTCTGAGGCGGGATGTAGTGGCATCAGAAGATGGTATTACTCCCCACAGGCGGAGCAGGGCCTCAGGGCAGAGAAGACTGATCAGGGGAGTCGTAGTGGGTGGTGCGGTGTGGTGTCGCGCTGAAATAAGGGACCGGAGGCAATGGATGCAGTCTTCCAAGCTTTACTCACGTTGTTAGGTGTCAGCTGCAAGGCTTCTCCTTGCTCCTCACGGCACGCTGCGGCCACCAGGAAGGGGTTCAGCACACTCCGGGTAGTTCGGGTGCATCAATCAGGACCCCCTGCACCAGAGTGTTCCTAGACTTTCCCACTAGGTCCTCTCCTGTCCAAATGTGGTGCGTGTTACAAGGCTGGGACTCCCTCTGGCTATACACAGAACAAGGGTACGGGTGGCGACTCCGCTCCGTCCGTTACCCGGTGGGATCCTCTAAGCCCCCGGGCTTTTCTGACTAGGACATGAAGTAGCAAAGCCAGATATCGGGGGCCGGCACCCCTTTTGCAGCAGGAGTCCCTCTGACTAGGCCAGAATAGTGAGGACAGGTGGCATATGCCGCTCCGTCTGCATCCCCCTGGGATCCTTTTGCCTGTGGAGCTTGTCACCTCTGCTCCCCTCCAGGCCTTCTTAGGTAGGGACCTTGACCGGGTAGAGACAGCCGTTAACTCTAGCCCGCTCCTCGCCTCAAGGCCAGAGCATGAGGACTGTGTATCTTCATTCAGCTGCAGGTTCACACAGAAAGCCACGTTCAGTGATGAAGACCACAATCAAAGGGCCATACGCCCAAGATGGCCGTTTATTAAATATGAATTTTGTGGTGTAACCTCTAAGTGCGTCCTTCACCCTCACCCACTACATGGTTCCCCCCTATCTTTTGGTTCCCCCCATCTCCTCTATCCCGGTTGGGGCAGCACCCTGGTGCATATCAGCCCCCCTCAGGTGGGAGAGGTGTAGTGTTGGATGGATGGCTGAGTCCTGAGAGGTGCTCCACCCTTACCTCGGAGAGGAGATACCACACCTCGGTCTGAGGTGCAGTACCCCTGTGGCGACTGAACCCTCAGGGGCGCCACAATACTACCTACTAGGCCGGAAGTTTAAGTTGGTATCAGACCATGCCCCATTGAGATGGTTGAGGGAAAAGAGGGGTAAAAATGCCAGGGTAACTAGAAGATTCCTAGCTCTTCAGGACTTCAACTTTCACGTAGAGCATAGGCCTGGGAAGTTACATGGGAATGCTGATTCCCTTTCTAGAATTCCCTGTCTGGTATCAGAAGGTGCCCGAACTCCCGGCTTTGGGCAGAGAGGGGGAATATGTGACAGAGTCACTGGTATGATATATGAGGGGAGGTATGTGTCGCACAGGTTGCTAGCCTGTGTGAACTGAAACCAGTGGACTTTCTGCCAGCATGTTATATGCTTGTGGGTTAACTCACTTAAAGGGCGTGGTTTTAGGGGAATAACATAGTGATGGGAGGGACGTCATTCCCCATACCTCCACCCCAGGGTGTGACTGAGCATCGTTTAAATGTTCAGTCCTGTTTTTTTTTTCTTTGAGTTTTGTTTGGAGAGGCAAGGTCTCCAGACTGGACCGCCATAGCTCAGGAAGGAGTGAAGGCTGGACACAACCTGTGTGGGCGACTCGCACACATATATGGAGTGTACTATAGATTATCTTTTGTTTTGTTGTTTAGCCAAGTAAGGCTGTATTTATTTTGCTGGAGTGCCGAGTTTTATGCTGTTAATAAAGCCTGCAAAGAAAACCCGGGTTCCTGAGTCTACTTCCGGAAGTGGCAGAGCGGCCGTCCTACCACAATACTTTCCGTACCCACTGTATATCTATATCCATCTGAACTAACAGACCTTCTGAGGACTAATCCAGCTGCATATATTCAGGGGTGATAGCAGGAGTTAGGCAGGCAGGCAGGGTATGTGTCAGACTGCAGTGCATGATTGCATGATACAGTACAAGAGGGTCCATTGAACGTCCTGTTAGCATAGGTATTCCATAACATATATATATATATATCCATCTGAAATAACAGCCTTTCTGAGGACTAATCCAGCTGCATATAATCAGTGCTAGGTAGGCAGGCAGTGTATGTGGCAGACTGCAGTGTATGATACAGCACAAGAGGGTCCATTGAACGTCCTGTCTGCTGCTGTAATAATTACAGATATTTGTAGACATAGCCCCAGATATAAATGGCAAGGGCAATTTTTTTTTATCTTCATCCTGATTATTTGCTTAAAAAGCAATCCAGAATACACCATTTTTCTGTTCCATTTGCTTGTTCTCACTGCAGAATAGCCAGATCTGTTCCATATTTCAGCGACAAAAATCCAGAAATTTGAACTGAATGTGGAAAATATTGGCCTCCTTTTCCATTCTGTTGAAGTGTGTCGATGAAGCTATTCACACTAGATCTCAGTGTAGAATAATATTAGTAAATTACAGGCCTACTATTTAAAACCGTGGCTCTCTGTCAGACATATCACCTATAAGACTGTTCAAAAATCATACATTTCTTCCATTTCCATTCTGTTGCAGTGTGTCGGTGAAGCTATTCACACTAGGTCTCCGTGTAGAATAATATTAGTAAATTACAGGCCTACTATTTAAAACTGTGGTTCTCTGTGAGAACTATCACCTATAAGACTGTTCAAAAATCATACATTTCTTCCATTTTCATTCCGTTTCAGTGTGTGGGTGAAGCTATTCACACTAGGTGTCTGTGAAGAATAGTATTAGTAAATTACAGGCCTGCTTTTTAAAATTGTGGTTCTCTGTCAGACGTATCACATGTAACTGCATTCAAAAATCAGCCATTTCTTGTGAACGTGGAAAATATTATCCCCCACTTAAAATGGGCAAGGTGCGTGGCAAGGGACGGGGAAGTGGACATGATGGTGAGGATGCATGCAGAGTCCGAGGCCGAGGACTTGGCTGTGGGCAAGCTGAAATTGTGCCACAACAAATGCCTACATCTTGTCGCTCGCCCTTCCTGTCCCAATTACTAAGGGACCGCAGAACATCACTATTGAACACAAAGCAGTGTCAAAAGGTATTTGGTTGGATAGCAGATAATGCTTCCAATCACTTTGCCACCATCACCACAACACTGTCTTCCACATGGTCAAGTCTCAGTAGCTGTGAGTCTGGACCGCATATTACTCACCCTGATACTCCTTCCTCCCACCATGCTGAGTGCCCGGAGACAGCTAATCCCACACTTGGACACTCAGAAGAGCTGTTCACTTATCCATTTGTAGATTCGGGCCTTTCGCCCGGCCAGCTTCAAACGAGTCAAGAGGAGAACGCATGTAGCGATGACCAAATATTGGAGCAGCCACGGTCACACGAAGGCGACGGTGGGAAAGTGCAATTACTGTTGTAAGAGATGGATGATGATGATGATGAGACCCAATTGCCAGAAAGTCAGGAGGACCAGGGTGCGGAAGTGGAAGACGAGGTGGTGGATGATATAGTAACTGACCCAACCTGGTAGGGGGACATACAGAGCGAGGACAGCAGCACACAGGGGGGGGGAGGCGAAGCACCACAACAGGCAGGAATCTGCCGTGTGTTGGCCACAGATACAAGGAGGGAAAGCGTTCCTCGTAACGCCAACACGACGGAAGTTGCCAGTACAACTGTTAGGTCTTCTTGAGTCGGGTTATTTTTTAAAGACTCTGAAGATAACCCCAAAAAGGCCATTTCACCTGCCAGGCCAGCATCAGCAGGGGTAGCAAAACTAGCAGCCTGACCACCACCAGCATGATCAGGCACATGGCAGCAAGGCAACTGACTAAGTGGACCGAACCCCAGGGTCCAGCAACAGAGTCTGTGGGTGACACCACTGCTTGTTCCGCTGTTGTGCATGAACGCCAATCCCCTGTCCATGGTGCATGCCAAGATGCCACCCGCCCTGCACCTGCCGTTTCACACTCTCAACTAGCACCATCATCAAGCACGTCCATGTCCTTGTCCCAGCGCAGCGTTCAATCGTCCCTACCCCAGTCCTTGGAACCCAAGCGCAAATACGCAGCCAATGCCCCACAGGCCACACTACTAAATTCACACATTTTGTGAATTCTTGCACTCGGTACTTGGTCCCTAGCCACCACTATTTCTCTCGGTGTGCCGTCCTCGTATTACACGAGCATGTAACCCACAACATTAGACGTGCCCTCAAAAACGCAGTTGCTGGGAAAGTCCACCTAACCATGGACTCATGAACAAGTGAGTCCAGGGGAGGAGTCCTGAGGAGACAATTTGCATATTCTCACTGCATTTTGGGGTAAGTGAAGAGTCTCCGCGAGCTCAAAGAACACTGGATTTTGGCCGTTGGAGCTGAAAGGAGGACATCGGTGAACCAGGGGAGGAGTCCTGAGGAGACAATTTGCATATTCTCACTGCATTTTGGGATAAGTGAAGAGTCTCCGCAAGCTCAAAGAACACTGGATTTTGGCCGCTGGAGCTGAAAGGAGGACATCGGTGGAATAAGATTTTACAGGTGATCAACTGGCTACGTCGATGGTGCCGTCAACAAGGATTTGGATTTCTGGATCACGGAATGAATTACCTATATGATGGACTACTTGCTAGAGATGGGGTGCACCTTACGAAGACTGGAAAACATGTATTTGGAAGTCGCCTTGCTACACTCATCAGGAGAGCTTTAAACTAGAACAATGTGGGAAGGGAAGCAAAAGGCCAGAAAAAGATATACAGCTGACAAATACTTTTGAGATCTCTGCTACTGGAAGTGGAAAGGAAGAACAAAGACAAAAAAAATTAAGTAATAAAAATATGGGAGGAAGAGAAACCAATCACAAACTAAAATGTTTTTATACAAATGCACAAAGCATGGGCAACAAACAAGGAGAATTGGAACTACTAACGCAGAAAAAGGAATATGATGTCATTGGAATCACTGAAACTTGGTGGGACGATACACATGATTGGAATACAAGGCTAAAAGGATACAACTTATTTGCAAGAAACAGACTTGATAAACGAGGAGGAGGTGTCGCATTGTATGTTAGAAAAGCGTATATCTGCACAGAGATTGAAGCTTCAGAGACTGGGAGTTCTGTGGAAACTGTTTGGGTAAGAATACAAGGAGAGAACAATGGAAAGGACACCATTGTAGGCATTTACTACAGGCCACCTGGGCAAGTTGAAGATATGGATGAACTTTTTATGTATCAAATGACCAAGTTCTCCAAAAAATATGACGTAGTGGTCATGGGAGATTTCAACTATCCAGACATTTGTTGGGAATCTCTCTCAAGTAAAGCTAACAGGTCAAGCAAATTCTTATCCTCTCTTGCTGACAACTTTATCTTCCAAAAGGTAGGGGAGAAAACAAGGGGATCTGCTACTTTGGATCTAATCCTGATAAACAGGGAGGAAATGGTTGAGGAGGTAAAAGTGGCTGGAACCCAAGGAGGCAGCGATCATGCTATTATAGAATTTTGGATAACTAGAGGAGGAAGACATGTGAAGACTCAAACTTCAAGGTTAGATTTCAGAAAGGCAGATTTTAAGCGACTCAGAAAGAAAATAGGAGGGATCCAATGGCTGGATGTCCTTAAGGACAAAAATGTCCAGGAAGGATGGGAAATTTTTAAAAATGAGATTCTCAAAGCACAATCGTTAACAATCCCGAAAAGTAGGAAGAATGGGAAGCATTTAAGGAAACCAGGATGGATGAACACAGAACTTAAACACATGCTAAAAAGAAAGAAAGAAATGTTTATCAAATGGAAAGAGGGAGGCATATCTAATGAAGATTATAATGCAGTCTGCAGATCCTGTAGGGCACGTATCAGGTTAGCTAAAGCTGACAATGAATTAAGGCTTGCAAGAGATGTCAAAAGCAATAAAAAAGGATTTTGGGGGTATGTCAAAAGTAAAAGAAAAGTCAAAGATGCTATAGGATTTTTACAGGATGAAAATGGTGAAATGGTAAGAAAGGATGTTGAGAAGGCAGAACTTTTTAATTTCTATTTTGCATCTGTTTTCTCTCAGAAAGAAAATGTAACATCAACTGATCTTCACTGTCCTATTAAAGGAATAGAAGAATCCAAGTTATCTGTAAACAGAGAGATTGTGAGGGAATATTTAGCTAACATAAATGAGTTCAAGTCTCCAGGTCCAGATGAATTACACCCCAGAGTACTGAAGGAGATCGTAGAAGAAATTTTAGAGCCACTCTCCATAATCTTTGAAAATTCTTGGAGAACAGGAGAAGTCCCAGAAGACTGGAGAAGAGCAAATGTTGTTCCTATCTTCAAAAAGGGGAAGAAGGTGGACCCAGGGAACTATAGGCCGGTGAGTCTGACTTCTATACCAGGAAAGATCTTTGAACAAATTATTAAATAACATGTATGTAAGTAATTGGATAAGAATGAAGTGATTAACCAGAGTCAGCATGGGTTTGTAACTAACAAGTCATGTCAGACTAACTTAATTTCCTTCTATGACAGAATCACTGACTGGGTGGATCAGGGAAATGCTGTAGATATGGTATATTTTGACTTCAGCAAAGCATTTGACAAAGTATCTCACACCATCCTTACTGAAAAAATTACCAAGTATGGAATGGACAAGGCAACTGTTAGGTGGATTCATAACTGGCTTAGTGATCGGACTCAAAGAGTGGTCGTAAATGGCTTCACATCCAGTTGGATGAATGTCTCAAGTGGGGTACCACAGGGCTCTGTCCTGGGACCTGTATTGTTCAACATCTTTATCAATGATTTAGATGAAGGAATTGAGGGTAAACTGATTAAATTTGCTGATGACACAAAGCTAGGAGGGATAGCTAATACTAAAGAAGAGAGAGAGAGGATTCAAAAAGACCTAAATAAACTGGAGCAGTGGGCAGTAACTAACAGAATGGTTTTTAACAGGGAAAATGCAAAGTACTACATCTGGGCAATAAAAATGAATAAAACATATACAAAATGGGAGGAATAGAGCTAAGCAACAGTACATGTGAAAAAGACTTAAGTATACTAATAGATCATAGGCTGAACATGAGTCAACAGTGTGATGCAGCAGCAAAAAAGGCAAATACAATTCTGGGAAGTATTAACAGAAGCATACAGTCTAGATCACGTGAAGTCATTATCGGACTTTACTCCTCTTTGGTCAGACCTCATCTGGAATACTGTGTCCAGTTTTGGGCACCACATTTTAAAAAAGACATCGACAAAGTGGAGCAAGTTCAGAGAAGAGCGACCAGAATGGTGATCGGTCTGCAAACCATGTCCTATGAGGAACGGTTACAGGATTTGGGAATGTTTAGCTTGCTAAAAATAAGACTGAGAGGAGACTTAATAGCTGTCTACAAATATCTCAATGGCTGTCACATTGTAGAAGGATCATCTTTATTCTCATTTTCACAAGGAAAGACTAGAAGCAATGGGATGAAACTGAATGGGAGGAGACACAGATTACATATTATGAAGTGCTTGTGGGCAGTGACTGTACATCTCACTGACGGCACACTGGGTTAATATAGTGGAAGCTGGGACCCAGTCGGACCTTGGGATGGAACACGTCCTCCAGACGCGGAGGATTGCGGGCCCTGGGTCAATCAAGGTTGTCCCCACATTCTACAGCTTCTGCACCTCCTCCTCTTCAGCCTCCATATCCGAAATGACCCCATCAACCGCAAGCTGGAAGAACTGCAGTACTGCCTTGGCCAAGTGGCAACAGGCTGTGCTAAAGCTAATATGCTTAGGTGACAAACCGCACAACGCTGAAGAGTTGTGGACAGCTCTGAAAGAGCAGGCAGATTTGTGGCTGACACAGCTGACCCTACAGCCAGGCATGGTCGTGTGTGACAATGGCCGGAATCTTGTGGCAGCTCTGAGGCGTGGGAGCTCACACACACATATCATGCCTGGCCCATGTGCTTAACCTCGTGGTCAGCGGTTTTTTCTATACCTACATGGATCTGCCAGATCTGCTTGCCAAAGTATGCCGCCTGCGTGCCCATTTTAGAAAGTCAGCTACAGTTTCCACCATCCTGACCGTGCTTCAGCAGCATTTGCAGCTTCCAGCTCACCGACTGATCTGCTGTTGTTGATTACCAGCATCAACAAGGCCATCGGTATTCAGGTCAGATTCCACACATAAGACCTCAGGAGTGGACATGGATATGTACCATCCTCCTAAACTTTGAGGACTCCACCAAGATGGTGAGCGACCATGACGCCATAATTAGCATCACCGTCCCGCTTCTCTGTCTTCTGAAACGCTCTCTGCTCACAATTAAAGAGGATGCGTTGCAGGCGGAGCTTGATGAGATTGAGCAAGGATCCATACAGGGTGATTCTACACAGTCCAGCCTAATCTCATCCCAACGTGGATTGGCTGACATTGAGGAAGAGGATGAGGAGAAGGAAGAACAGGAGCTAGTTTCCTGCGCTATAGACGGTACTACCTGCACAACTGTCATACCATCTGTTCAGCGTGGATGGTCCGAGGACAGGGAGGAGGAGGAAGAGGAGGAGGATGAGGAGGAGAACATGGTCCTCTTGGTGAAGACATGGAAGTCTTGCCTCTTTGCAGCTTGGCACACATGGCTAAGTTTATGATACGCTGCCTTTCCCATGACCCTCGTGTTGTCCCAAGGAGTACCTTGCGGACTGTACCAACGTCGTCCGTGATTCCCCTCTGCCTTATAATTATTGGGTATCCAAGCTGGACACGTGGAATGAACTGTCTCTCTATGTCTTGGAGGTCCTGGCCTGCCCTGCCGCTAGTATTTTGTCAGAGTGGGATTTTAGTGCCGGGGGCGGAATTATAACCGATAGGCTCATTCGCCTGTCAACTGAAAATGCTGACAGGCTGACTCATATAAAAATGAACAAGGGCTGGATTTGGCCAGACTTCTCAACAGCACCGAATGATAGAAGCGTAACCTAAACTCAAACAAAGTGTCTTTTTTTTGGGAGGTCTAACTCTATTGCCATGCACCTCTGTCTTCACACCCAGACATGGGTATACGCTTCCTGATTTTGTCTATTTGCTCTTGTACTCCCCCTTCTCCGCATCCCCATCCTCCACCACAATATCACCACCATATGTACCATATCACGTCTTTTGCAAGGGACATTGGAGTTCCTCCAAATTTTTGGCAGCCATTGCTTCACTGCATAGGCAAACAGTATGGGAGACCCACTTCCTAATAATGGGAACATTGTTTTAAGGGGCCCTCCGACCTATATATCTCTTGCAAGGGGCATTGGAGTTCTTCCACATTTTTGCCAGCCATTGCTTCACTGAATAGGTGTTATGATCTGCAACAAGAACTAAGGAAAGAAGGAGAAAGCTTCCCCTACAGTAAGACTAAGCTGAATCCCTACAATATAGCTGGCTGCCTGTTCCTAGCGAACAGACCCGCCTTAATCTTAGGCTAGTCTGAACGAAGACCTATAGAGTAAAGGGAAGGGATCCCTAAAAGAACTAAGGACTGGAACAAAAAGGGACACCTCCTGAACAGAGAAAGTTGTTGCAGAAAACAAAAGACAAACTGACAAAAAGGTACTAGAGGTCCCAAAGGACCAAGCAAACTGAGAGATAGGCACCGAATCACCTGGCTAGCAAAACAGTCAAACAACACTGAAGTCCAGCACAGCCAAAAAGGCGGAGCTGGAATATAAAGGCAGATGGTCACATGACCGCAAAACACAAGATGGAAAAAACAAACAGGAAGGTTCTAACAGTACCCCCTCTTTTAAGAAGATCCTCCAGATCCTCCAGGCCCAGGCCTATCCGGAAACCTCTTGTGGAAAGCTCTAACAAGCCTAGGAGCAGAGACATCATCCGCCCTCACCCAGGAGTTATCTTCGGGACCGAAACCCTTCCAGGAGACGAGATACTGTACTCTCCCTCTATGCCATCTAGAATTCAAGAAAAGTGAAATCTCATGTTCGCCGTCTTCCATCACAGGAGGAACTGAGACAGTGGCATCCCTATCAGATACATCCGCCTTTTTCAACAAGGAAACATGAAACACAGGATTAATCTTCCAGGAAGTAGGAACATCCAACCTAACCGCAGACGGGTTAACAACCTGAAGCACTTTAAATGGACCCACAAACTTAGGACCCAGTTTTTTAGAGGGAATCCTCAACCACAGGTTCCTTCAGGACAACCAAACCATGTCACCCACAGTAAACAAAACCTCCTTTCGTTTCCTGTCAAAATACTTCTTGGAATTCTTGTTAGCCTCTTGAAGGTTGCAACATACATTAGTCCAAACTCTCTCCAAATCACCGGAAAAATTCTCCTCCTCCGGCACCGCCGACCCCATTTTCGAGAACGAACCAAAAGACGGATGTCTCCCAGTACAACAAAAAAAAGGAGAGCACCCAGCTGAGGAGGATGTACGATTGTTAAGAGCAAATTCTGGGAGAGGCAGAAACTCAGACCACACCTCTTGATTGTCTGCCACAAAACCTGTTCTACATCCTGGGTCTTTCTTTCAGTCTGTCCATTCGACTCAGGATGATACCCAGACGAAAATTACAAATGGACTCCCAACCTGTCACAAAAAGCACGCCAAAAGTGATCCACAAACTGAGGTCCTCTATCAGAAACTATATCCGTGGGAACGCCATGAAGCTTGACAATCTCTTTAACAAATGCCTTAGCAAGTGTCTTGGCGCAGGGCAACTTAATGAATGTAACCAAATGACACATCTTACTAAAACGGTCCACGACCACCCAGATGACAGTAAAACCCTCAGACATGGGCAGATCAGTAATAAAATCCATTGTAAGATGCTTCCAAAGCGCACTAGGAACCTCCAGACGGCAAAGCAACCCTGCAGCAGGAGTATGTGAAGCCTTTGACCTAGCACACACAGTACATTGACGCACCCATTTGATGACTTCTTTCTGCCATCCAGGCCACCAAAAACTGCAACTGATAAGTCTCTTAGTCTCAGAAATTCCTGGATGACCTGCCAACCGAGACTCATGACACTCCACAAACAAATCTCTCCTAAAGGTTCTAGGCACGAACAACCTTCCATGGGGAGTGTTAGATGGAGCATCATCTTGAGCTTTTAGAATGCCCTTCTGTAAAATGGAGTCCAATGCCGCCACCACAACTCCTTTCTGTAAAATGTTCTCCTCCTCCTCGGCACCGACCGCAGGAGAGAAGCTGCGAGATAAAGCATCGGCTTTAACATTCTTAGTACCAAGGATATAGGTAACAGAAGAGTGAAACCAAGAAAAAAAAAGTGCCCACCTAGCTTGACGGGCATTCAAGCGCTTGGCAGCATCAAGATAGATCAAATTCTTATGATCTGTGAAAACCTGAATAGGAAATCTAGCGCCCTCCAAAAAATGACGCCAATGTTCAAACACGAGTTTAATAGCCAGCAACTCCCGATTTCCAACATCATAATTCAATTCGGTTTCTGAAAATTTTTTCGAAAAGAAGGCACAAGGATTTAGTCCATCCCTGTTCTCCTAAGACAAAACTGCTCCGACCCCCACCGATGAAGCATCGACCTCGACCAAAAAAGGCTTGGTCTCATCAGGCTGCATAAGGATAGGGGCTGAACTGAACCTATTTTTGAGATACTTAAACGCTTCAATGGCCTCAGTAGTCCATTGGACCGTATTCGCACCTTTCCTATTGAGATCGATTAGAGGCTTAACAATTACAGAAAAATTCTTAATGAATTTCCTGTAATAATTGGCAAAAACCCAAAAATCTCTGTATAGATTTCAAACCAATAGGCCTAGGCCATTCCTGCACAGCCTGAAACTTCACCGGGTCCATCTTAAAGCCCTCGCTGGAGACAAAAAACTAATTTTCTGCACAGCGAACTCACATTTCTCTAGCTTAGCAAAGAGTGAATTATCACTCAATAACTGCAAAACTTCACGTACACTCTGCCAATGGGACTCCAGACCTGGCGAATAAATACAAATGTCATCCAAATACACAACCACATTCTTACCAATCAAAAGTCTCAAGATGTCATTAATAAGGTTCTGAAAAAATGCAGGTGCATTGGTAAGACCGAAAGGCATCACCAGATTCTCAAAATGACCTACCGGAGTGTTAAAGCAGTTTTCCATTCATCACCCTCCTTCACTCGTAACAAATTGTATGCCCCCCGGAGATCAATCTTAGAGAACCACTTGGCCCCCACTAACTGGTTAAACAAGTCAGGAATTAACAGCAATGGGTAGGAATTGCGCATGGTAATCTTATTAATTTCACGAAAATCCAGACACGGACGCAAACCCCCATCCTCTTTTTAAACAAAGAAAAATGCAACTGCCACAGGTGACATAGAAGGTCTAATGTGACCAGCAGCCAGGCTAGTCAGTATGTACTCCTCCAAGGCCTTTCTTTCAGAGATAGTTAGATTAAACAAGCGACTCTTGGGAAGAGAAAACAAAAGACAAACTGACAAAAAGCTACTAGAGGTCCAAAAGGACCGAGCGAACTGAGAGATAGGCACCGAGGCACCTGGCTAGCAAAACAGTCAAACGACACTGAAGTCCTGCACAGCCAAGAATGCGGACCTGGAATATAAAGGCAGATGGTCTCGTGACCGCAAAACATAAGATGGAAAAAACAAACAGGAGGGTTCTAACAGTAGGCAAACAGTATGGGAGACACACTTCCTAATAATGGGAACATTGTTTTCAGGAGGCCCTCCAACCTTTACATCTCTTGCAAGGGGCATCGGAGTTCCTCCAAATTTTTGGCAGCCGTTGTATTCACTGCATACCCTTTAACTGTATAGCAGACATCTCCTTTCTAATGGGAACATGTCGTTACTGTGGCCCAGCTCTATGTGTCTTTAAACTGTTAGTAGGGTTTTTCCTAAATTTTGGCAGCCGTTGCACTCACTGCATACCCTATAACTAAATAGCAGACCCTCTCCTTTCTAATTGGAACATGTCATACTCGTTACTGTGACCCAGCTCTATGTGTCTTTAAATTGTTAGTGGGGTTTTTCCAAATTTTGGCAGCCCTTGCAGTCACAGCATGGGCATTACCACTATAGGAGACCTGCTCCTTTATAACGGGAACATTTTTTTTACTAACACCATCCTCTATGTCAAAGGGGTATTGTGTTGCATCCAAATTTTTGGCAGCCCTTGCAGTCACTGCATAGGCAATAACAGTATAGGAGACCCACTCGTTAATAATGGGAACAACAAAGCATAACCGGCTGATGGCTCTCTAACAATAACGAGGGTCAACTGCTGGCCCTTTAAGAATAGTAAGGGCCGCCTGATGGCCCTATAAACATAAGCTTTGTGACTTTCAGAGTCCCTCAATCATAAATGAAACAGGATGTATCTGATGATGTGTCACCACATGGCCAGATAAGGTTGTAAAATGTTAAAATGACATTTCCCGGTGTATGCATTTGTCTTAAAAAATAACGTAAAACAAAAAAAAAAGTAAAAAAAATCAGTCACAAGCTGAAAGCACTTCAGCACTGCCTTGGCCAAGCGGCTACAGGCTGTGCTGAAGACAACATGCTTAATGCTTAGGTGACAAACCGCTGTAGAGTTGCTGAAAGCTGTAACATAGCAGCCTGACCTGCGGCTCTCACCGCTGAACGTACAGCCAGGCATGGTGGTAAGTGACAATGGGCGGAACCTGATGATGGAGAAATGACAACCGGAGTAGATACGGTTTCCCTCTATGCCAGTGCTTTCACCGAGCTAAAGAATATGGCTGTGGTGAAATACAACTCCCACTGAGAAGCAGTTTCAGACTGAAAAACATTGGGCCCACCAGAGGATTTGATTCTGAGGGCTCACCTTTCTCCCCCGCTCAAGAGCCCAATAGCAGCTGCAAAGTTTGCACTATCATGAACTCTCCTGATGGAGAAGCCAGGGCCCACCCAAGGATTCTCTGGTGTGACCATCCAACCCAGCCGAGAAGCAGTCCTGGCTAAGAAAAGTGTGTGGGAAGGTTCCCGGACACCCTATGGCTGCTTTTTTACTGAGGTAGAAACCCACACAAACACAGGGAGAACATACAAAATCTTTGCAGATGTTTTCCTTGCTGGGATTCGAACCCAGCATCCCAGCGCTGCAAGGCTTCATTGCTAACCACTGAGCCAATGTGCTGCCATTCACCCTTTGATATCTAAAAGGCTGGAGAAACTTGCTCCTACTGCCACTCTATCTTCAGTTCCTTTGTGAGAAACTAATGTATTTGGGCAGCCACTCAGTCTACCAAATAAAATTCCTGAGAAGGAAATTGGGGATGGCTTTGCTACTGGTACTGGTGGCAGTGCTAATGTAGTATGTTAATGTTTTCTGTTTTAAAATATGATGCCGAAATAACTAAGTTCGGCCACTAGAGATCTCCTTTGAACCAAAGAAGAAAAGACTGAAAACAGGAAGTAGAGATAAACAGTCGTTTTCCCTTAGGTGATTTTGAAGAGAGGTCCTGCGCTTGAGACACAGAGGACTGGGACTCTACAGTGATCCAAATTGGATGGTGTGATACAGAGGGAGAGACTCCGTGAGTAAACCCTAATGTGTGACCGGTCACCGACTGTTTAGCTAGTTAGGGAGAGCTAGATAGGATTCACAGCTTCACAAGGAACATTGCTATTAATGAGAATACAGATGGACTGATGGAGACTGTGTGACCTCCAGTATATCGACACTCTGGTGAACGTGGACGCCATAGGAGAGCTCCATGAAATAATACCGGGATTGATCTGAAACAGTTTCTGCTCCTGTGAAATTGGTGACCTAGGAAGCTGATCAAATCTTGTGGCTGGATGTCATAATAACAAGTCCAGTTGTTTGATGTTTGAGGATATTCCGTTAGGGCATCCGCCCTAAGTGCTCACAAAGAGGACAGTGCACTGTGTACATTTTGTGTTGATTCAAGTGATTGTCATGTAAATATATATACATATATATCAAGTGGAACACAGGGTACCCGGAATCTATTGTAATTAAGGTGGGAGGCGGGTGTAAGATTGTATTCCTGAGAGGACAACGTGTCACGGTCACGGTAGAACTACGGGTAGGCCCTGTACCGTTTAAGGTTGGGAGTGGTATAGCCTGGGGGTAGTCCTTCTCCATACTGTGAAGCTGGCACTTGGGATCTCTCAGGTTGTATAAGTTGTATTTGTGATTGTTGGCTGTTGTGGCCCATATCTTGTTTAGAAGAGAAATACTGTCATTTATTGCAAGTTATAAAAAAAGAAGCTCGTTTGGTAACATATCGGAGTCAGAGTCATTCATAGCAGCACCGTATCTCACACACACTCATATACGACTGAGTTACAGTCATTACACTAATACCATGGTGTCGTACCATAGTTTACTGGAAATATTTCCGGCTGATAGGAGGCAAGCAGATTCTCACAGAAAAGTACCAGCAGTAATGTTCAGGGACCCGCGTTTGTGGAAGGCGGAGATGATACGGGGAGAAATAGTGGCGGCTGGGGACCGAGTATGGACACCTGGCCGCCGCCGCCATGAGGTTGTGGACAGCTTTCGCTTCCATGAGCCTAAAAGACCACATTTCAAGTGCAAGCAGCTGCCCAGAAATCTGACAGTTTACTATTGCGGCCTGTGGGTGGGTGGGTGGCTGGCTGCATACTTGCGCTTGTATTCCAAGTAACAGAAAACTAAGCAGATGTTGGCCTCTATCATCATCATGGCCTCACTTCGGCACTATGAACTCTCCTGATGGAGAAGCCAGGGCCCACCGGAGGAGTCTCCGGTTCTTTGGTGGGCATGTCCAACCCTGCCGAGAAGCAGCCCTGGCTAAGAAAAGTGTGTGGGAAGGCTCCCGGACACTCTATGCCTGCTTTTTTAATGTGGATCGGACGTGCTTATGCATGTTATTTCTCAAACCGCATTGCAGATCAGGCCATTGCGCAACTCTGTAGTCATGAAATTAAAGAGCAAGGAAAGATGTTTGTGTGTCGAAGCACCACCGACAAGTGTTAGCTGATGTTTGATGGGCTGTCATTGCTTATGCAACAAACTGCATTAGAGGACTTCCTGGGAGAAATGACATCCGGAGTAGATATGGTTTCCCTTTATGTCAGTCCTTTCACCGAGCTAAAGAATATGGCTGTGGTGAAATAGAACACCCACTGAGAAGCAGTTTCAGACAGAAAAACATTGGGCCCGCCAGAGGATTTGATTCTGAGGGCTCACCTTTCTCCCCCGCTTAAGAGCCCTAGAGCAGCTGCAAAGTTTGCGCTATCATTAACTCTCCTGATGGAGAAGCCAGGGTCCACCCGAGGATTCTCTGGTGTGACTGTCCAACCCTGCCGAGAAGCAGTCCTGGCTAAGAAAAGTGTGTGGGAAGGTTTCTAGACACTCTCTGTCTGCTTTTATAGTAAGGTGAAAACCCACACAAAAACGGGGAGAACATACAAAATCCTTGCAGATGTTGTCATTGCTGGGATTTGAACCCTGCATCCCAGCGCTGCAAGGGTTCAGTGCTAACCACTGAGCCAATGTGCTGTCGATCATCCTCTGATACCTAACAGGCTAGAGAAATTTGCACCTACTGCCACTCTATCTTCAGCTCCTTTGTGAGAAACTAATGTATTTGGGAAGCCACTCAGTCTACCAAATAAAATTCCTGAGAAGGAAATTGGGGATGGCTTTGCTACTGGTACTGGGGGCAGTGCTAATATCATGGTGTAGTACCATAGCTTACTGTAAATATTCCAGGCTGGTAGGAGGCAAGCAGATTCCCGCAGAAAAGTACCAGCAGTAATGTTCAGAGACCCACGCTTGTGGAAGACGGGCACGTCCACCCTGCCTAGAACCAGCCCTGGCTAAGAAAACTGTGTGGGAAGGTTCCCTGACACTCTATGGCTGCTTTTTTAATGTGGATTGCATGTGCTTATGCATGTTATTTCTGAAACCGTATTTCAGATCAGGCCATTGCCCAACTCTGTAGTCATGAAATTAAAGGGCAAAGAAAGATGTTTGTGTGTCGAAGCACCACCGACAAGTGTTAGCTGATGTTGGATGGGCTGCCATTGCTTATGCAACAAACTGCATTAGAGGACTTCCTGGGAGAAATGACACCCAGAGTAGACACGGTTTCTCTCTATGCCAGTCCTTTCACCGAGCTAAAGAATATGGCTGGGGTGAAATACAACTGTCACTGAGAAGCAGTGTCAGATTGAAAAACATTGGGCCCACATAGCAGCTGCAAAGTTTGCGCCTATCATAAACTCTCCTGATGGAGAAGCCAGGGCCCACCCGAGGATTCTCTGGTGGGCCCATCCAACCCTGCTGAGAAGCAGCCCTGGCTAAGAAAAGTGTATTGGTAGGCTCCTGGAAACTCTATGGCTGATTTTTTTAATGTGGACTGTCACCGTATCGTCCCTGGCCACATTCTTCTGTCCATGTGTTTGTGGTTAGGTGGTTTTTCCCAGTAAGTGCACTGGGGAGGGCATGGGTAATGTTGTGGGACCCGTGCTTGTGGAAGGCAGAGACAACACCAGGAGAAATAGTGGGGACAGAGTATAGACAACCGGCCGCCGCCATGAGGTTGTGGACAGCTTACACCTCCACGAGCTTAAAAGGAAACATTTCAAGTGCAAGCAGCTGCCCAGAAATCTGGCAGTTTACTATTGCGGCCTGTGGTTGGGTGGGCAGCTGGTTGCATACTTGCGCTTGCATTCCAAGGAATGGGGTAGGTTCAACTGAATGCTGCACTAGGACAGGGACGCGGACGGTGATTGTTGCAAGTCTGCAATGACAGGTGCATGGCGGGAGGCATCTTCGCATGCACCAAGGATCACTTATGATGGTAAGATGCTTCCAGATGCTTATGATGGTAAGATGCTTCCTACTTAAGATGCTTCCAGGGGTCTTCCCCATTCTGTTCCCATTTATGCATGTGTCTGATGATGTGTCACACACCACATGGCCAGATAAGGTTGCTAAATGTTAAAATTACATTTCCCAGTGAATGCACTTGCCTTGGTTGAAAGCAATGCAAAAGTGCAAAAACGCATCAAAAACGCTATGTGTGAACATAGCCCAAGGTGTGGAGGAGCATTTATGTTTTTGTATATTTATTTTGCGTTATATACAAGTCATTAACCTGAAAGGATGTTCTTTAACATATTGCCCAGGAAATTCCATTTTGGGTTCGTTTTTGCATGTTTTATTGTGAGTCAGTAAAAGTGGCGTAATACCTCTGACAATGTTGTTGACAGCAGTGACCTGGGAGTCATAAATGCTTCCAGGGTTCTTCCCCATGCTGTTCCCATGTCATTTGAGCACTGTTTCCATCGATTTGGGCAAATTTTAGGCCCTTTGCAGACCGCCGGGGAAAGCTGCCTGAAAAATGCTCAAGTTTCCCATAGACTTATATTCGGCTCGTTACTCAGACCGAGCACTCGAGTATTCCAATTTGCTCGACTCAAAGAATGAGTGCCCGAGCATTTTAGTGCTCGCTCATCACTAGTGGTAACCATCTCCATTTTTTCTTATTATCTAGGGCAGTAATGCAATTCAAAGTTTATATATTTCATGTTTATATGCTATAGCACTACAGAGTGCAACTTTATTTGTGTTCGCACCTGTACACACCAGTTTTATGTTTGGAAGTCACAGTAAGGCTATGTGCCCACGTTGCATTTATGAAGCAGAAAATTTCTGCTTCATTTCTGCAAGTCCTCTCCCGGAAAAACGCATGCGGAATTCCGCACGCGTTTATCGCGCATTTTTCGCGCGTTTATCACGCGTTTTCCACATGCGGAATTGCCTTGCGTTTTTTATGCATTGGACAAAGGCAATTCTGCTTGCGGAAACGCAAAATTAAATGACATGCTGCGGATTTTTGAACGCAGCATAAACGCTGCGGAAAAATCCGCAGCATGTGCATAGAACTTGCGGAATCCCATTGGGGACCATGGGGTGCGGGTTACCAAGCGTTTTACAAGCGTTTCCGCTGCGGAAATTCCGCATCAAAAACGCTTGAAAAACGCTACGTGGGCACACAGCCTCAGTCTTTTTTTATTAGAAAATGCATTGTATTAGACCCAATAGCACATTAATTGTGATGCAGTACTAAAACCCAAGAGTGAATGATTTATAAATCTGTAAAACATCTTTGTAGCCTTTTTCATATTTATTGGGGCTTTTCAAAAGAATAAAACATAACAGAGTAGAAATAAATCTAAAGCACTGACAAGCAGAGTAAGCATGTCTCTTCTTAATTCAAGCATGGCAGATTCACCTAGAGAAGCCTGTGGATAAAGGAGCAAAAGGCAGCTGTTGCCTCTTCTAAACTCACAGCAATGTTTTCTAGATTAAAGGATGAGTGATGGGTAAATATCGCTATAATGTTCCAAAACATAGATGCTTTCTTGTCTATGAAGAGAAAATAAACTCACCAGAGAGAACACGCAACCTTTAAAAAGAGCAAGAAATTGGATTTCCAAATGATTTTCTAAACAATAGTAGCATCTAAACTGATGTAAAGACATCATTATCTATAATACCCAAAATAACTTACAATGTCTGAGTGGCTGGTCTCTTGTAGACAAGACCCATGAGGCACAACTACTTGCTCATGGTGCTTGGATTTTAGGTGGAAATAGATGGGTTAAATGATATTATAGAAAATAATAACCTCTAACCAAAGGTGATACTAAATACTACCTGTAAAATCACTCTTGCGAATGTTCCCACGGTGAGGTAACGTGAGGTCTCAGCTGATCTTCAGCTGAGAGCTCACATGACCATTATGTGACCGCAGGTCCTGGCACCGCAAGGAGCGAGCGCGTTCCCGGCAGTGTACCATCGGCCGCCGGGCTGAACGCATCGGGAGGACACCGGGGGCCGCCGGACAGGTGAGCATAGTGTTTTTTTTTTATTTTTACGTTTTTTTTTCTTTTTTTACACCGCATGGTACCCGGCTCAGCTGAGGAGACTACTTCTTCCCTCAGCAGCATCGCTCTCACTGTTATCAGCGGGAGCGGCGGTCGGATGAGAGGAGTAGTAGTTCTCCTCTGCCGACCTGGGTGCCACCCGCAGCGCATTTCCACCGCAAATTCAAAATAGGTAAATGTAAACAATACTGAAGTAATCAATAATTCATGCACACCTATAAAGGCATAGGAGGCCTTTGGAGATCACTAGGTAGGCTATTCCTTTACATGTGTGCATGGATTACTGATTACTTCAGTATTATTGACATTTATGTTTTGGGGTTAATGATCTTATGTATGGTTATGGATTATCTCATCATCATCAATGATAGGCACATTCCAATGTAACAATAAAAAATGCAAAACTTGTACCCACATATTACCAACAAATACAGTCCGCATAATAAACACAGATCAGGACTATAAAATCATAGATTTCCTTTCATGTACATCTCCCAATGTGGTGTACATGATACAATGTACAGAGTGCCCTGGAGGTATCTATATTGGGGAAACCATGCAAAAACTACAAACAAGGATGACAGACACACAATTAAAAATGAACTGAACACGCATTTGGGAAAACATTTCTCTGGCCCGGGACACTGTATGACAGATTTAAAAGTCTTAATATTAAAAGGTCATTTTTAGGACGACAGAGAGAGAAGAATTTGGGAACTCAAACTGATAAGGATGTCCAATTCTATGACAGTAGGACTCAGTTTAACACCTGGATTTATGACTCACTACATGGATACAATTCACACCTTCCCCATATGGACTCCAGATAGCTATGAGAATATTCCTACTGCCTCTCCATTTGTAACAAAATCCCTAATTTGATTTCCTTGGCTTATCTTTAACCCCTTAAGGACCGCTGATATGCCTTTTAATGACGGTTGTTAAGTCGTTAAGGGGCCTTATTCCTCATCACGGCTTTTTAACGGCACTGAGGAATAACAGTATAGCGCCACTCCGCAGCCGAATTTCCCATGGGTGTCAGCTGTAAATGACAGCTGACATCCTGCAGTATCGGCCCCAGCCGGTTTTGAAGCTGATCTGGGCCAATTAACCCCTTAAATACTACTGTCAATCATGACAGCGGTATTTAAGCTGTTAGAAGGGGGTCACAAGACCCCCTTAGTAACCATCGGACCCCCGCAATGAGAATCGCGAGTCCCGATGATTACCATGGTACCCTGAGGTCATTTGATGACCCTAGGGTATGGTGGCCTTTGAGATCCAGCTATAAGCTGGGTCTCACAGGCTGAGTCAGTGACTCACAAGTAGTGCAGTGTATCAGACCAGCAATCAAACTAAAAAATATACATGTCTCACAGTGGGACTTGTATATTATTTTGAATCTTTTTCTTTACTTTTTAACTTTTTTTTACTTAGTCCTCTATTGTACTTTAACTTTTATTAGTCTGATCACTGGTCTCCTGCATTGCTATACAGATGTGCTGCAGTGCAGACCTGACAGATTGCAATGACAGAACACTTATTAGACGCTGCCTATTGCTGGGTCTAACAGACCAATGTACCTGACACACCAGGAGGTCATTGTTTGACTTACGGGTGCCATAACAACCATCAGCTCCCCGTGATTTTTGTCGCAGGTTGATGAAGTCTTCAGCAGTGCAAGACATGGGGTCATGCATTTTTTTTTCTGATGCACTTAAAACAAATTGCAAATTGTTCAAAGTTGCTGGGATCGACGATTTTCAAGAAATTTCACTCTAAGTTAATTCAAAGTAGGTCAAATTGATCATCTCTAAATCTCACTATCCTAAATCACCCTAAAATTACTGCTGCATTCCCTGCCTTGACTTTTACACACGCTATAATAGCCCCTTCTGATTGGCTGTGCTATACCTTGTGATGTGAAAGCTGCAAGGCATTATGGAGAAGTGAGGAAGCCCACCTAAGGTCTTGTGAGCTGTGGCTGATGGAATCTTCTGTAATGTGTAAGAAGGAAGCAGACATTTTGGCGATTCATGCAACTTGAATAGCAAATTGTTTGAATTCATCAGGACTTCATGAAGATTCACACTGTACTGATTTTCTCAGCTCAAGTAATGTAAAATCATGTGAAATACATATTGAGCAAAGTGATGACAAGGAAATGGAGACATTAACAGTAGTGTAAAAAAAGGTTTCTCAGTCATAAAGTTTAGGAACATTATACATATTTAAGGGATTGTCCACAACAAAGTTTCAATTAGCATGTTTGCCCCCAGTAAAATAACAACTCTTATACACACCACCAGAATGAGTGCCATTCCAGAGGTGTCAGCACTCGCTCTCCCATGAATCAGCCCTGGCTTTACTCTCCCTGTCTTATGACATATCAGACATCAAGAGGATGTGAGCGGCCAGACACAGTTCTGACTTCCCCTTGATGTCTGATTCGTCTGAAGGCAGGGAGAGTGAAGCCAGCACTGAATGGGCGCAGGGATTATATGACATAACATTGTGACGTGATCACGGGGAAAGCAAGTGCTGACACCGCTTGAATGGCGCCAGCACCAGAGGGGATTATAAGTGTTGTTATTTTACTGGGGACAAACATGATGAATGAGATGAGGTTGTGCGAGTACTGGACAACCCCTTTCATAATAGTAATGGTACATTTTAATAAATTTTTAATATCAGCTAGTATTTTTCCAGAGAAAAGTAAAAAGATGAACTAATATGGAGTACTTCAGTGGAAAATGTTCTTGCTCTTTTTACTTGTTCCTTTTAAAGTGTTATTCCCGTCTTAGCATTTCAGAGCAGTGGTACAGGAAACATCTCATGTCTGGTGCTTTAAAACAGAGTGAACAATCTTGAATCTCTTTTTTCTGCCATCCTATGGTAGATTTCACTATAGTTGCTCATTGTGTGATAGCTTGGGCTTTCTCACTTGACATTTTTTGACCTTACAAGCTAACAAGCCAAACAAAATGTTAATATTGTGCTGTCTATTTTTGAGTTGTTTTGCAATCTCCTCTTCTCAGACAATTCAATACTGTAGAGTAGTCTGGCATTTCAACAATGAATAATGATTGATTTGAAAAGGACAATCATTAAAGTTAAATTTGTGGAAATATAAAAGTCTGGGCTAATGCTGCAAGCTTTGTGCTTTCTTTTTCCATATTTTTTAACACTGTATAGCATTGGTCCTCCACTAGTGACTCAGGACCTCTATCTGTTTAGCGCAATGGGAGATATGACCATATACACTGCTCAAAAAAATAAAGGGAACACTCAAATAACACATCCTAGATCTGAATGAATGAAATATTCTCATTGAATACTTTGTTCTGTAGAAGGTTGAATGTGCTGACAACAAAATTACACAAAAATCATCAATGGAAATCAAATTTATTAACCAATGGAGGCCTGGATTTGGAGTCACCCCCAAAATTATAGTGGAAAAACACACTACAGGCTGATCCAACTTTGATGTAATGTCCTTAAAACAAGTCAAAATGAGGCTCAGTATTGTGTGTGGCCTCTACGTGCCTGTATGACCTCTATACAACGCCTGGGCATGCTCCTGATGAGGTTGCGGATGGTTTCCTGTGGGATCTCCTCCTAGACCTGGACTAAAGCATCCGCCAACTTCTGTGCAGTCTGTGGTGCAACAGTTGGTGGATGGAGCGAGACATGATGTCCCAGATGTGCTCAATTGGATTCAGGTCTGGGGAATGGGCGGACCAGTCCATAGCTTCAATGCCTTCATCTTGCAGGAACTGCTGACACACTCCAGCCACATGAGGTCTTAGGAGGAGCCCAGGGCCAACCGCACCAACATATGGTCTCACAAGGGGTCTGAGGATCTCATCTCGGTACCTAATGGCAGTCAGGCTACCTCTGGCGGTAGCGGTCCTGTTGCTGGTTTGTTGCCCTCCTACGGCCCCCTCCACATCTCCTGGTGTAATGGCCTGTTTCCTGGTAGCGCCTCCAGCCTCTGGACACTACGCTGACAGACACAGCAAACCTTCTTGCCACAGCTCGCATTGATGTGTCATCCTGGATGAGCTGCACTACCTGAGCAACTTCTGTGGGTTGTAGAGTCCGTCTCATGCTACCACGAGTGTGAAAGCACAACCAACATTCAAAAGTGACCAAAACATCCGCCAGAAATCATTGGTACTGGGATGTGGTCTGTGGTCGCCACCTGCAGAACCACTCCTTTATTGAGGGTGTCTTGATAATTGCCAATAATTTCCATCTATTGTCTATTCCATTTGCACAACAGCATGTGAAATTGATTGTCAATCAGTGTTGCTTCCTAAGTGGACAGTTTGATTTCACAGGAGTTTGATTTACTTGGAGTTATATTCTGTTGTTTAAGTGTTCCCTTTATTTTTTTGAGCAGTGTATATAGAATTAACCATGGAGGGTGACACTGGAATGTAGGCTCAAACAGGCTACCTCAGACAGATTTGGCGCTTGCCACTACATCTAACGGATGCCAGAGGAACTCTGGCCTGCACCCTTCAATGACTTGTGGTAAGACGACTCACTAGGCTGCTTAGTAGACTCAGGAAACGGTTTCCTCTGCAGGTTTATTGTAGCGGCATAAGCACTGCAGGCTCAGCAAAATAAACATGGCCTTTCTGGCATAACGGCAAAACAAAAGATAAACAATAGCACAGTCCATATGTGTGTGTGGGGGTCACTCGCACAGGTTATAGCACAGCCTTCAGCTCCGCCTGAACTGAGGCTTTCCAGTCTGGAGACCTTGCCTCTCCAGACAAACAGCACAGAAAGAAATAGTGACTGAGCATTTAACCTTGCTCAGTCACACCCTGAGGTGGAGGTAGGGTGAATGACATCTCTCCCATCTCTATATCATTCACACCAAACCACTCCCTTTAAGTTATTTAACCCCCAACATATAACATGCTGGAGGAAAGTTATAGGTTCAGTTCGCCAAGGCTAGCGGAATTAGAAGATAAAAGAATGGTAATGAAACTGGCCGAGACAACAGCTGGCTGAGTAGTGCATCAGTTCAAAGCTAGTAGTTAGTCAGTGCCGGGGCATGATTACAGTCGCTGCTCTCAGTGCTGTGAGCAGTGACTGTAGCCACGCCGACACGCCTGCACGACTGAAACACGGCAGCTCCCGGGAGGAATAGAGTTCATTTTCTCCAGGGTGCTGTACTTTCTGAATAGCAGCCAGACACCTTCCTAATGCTACAAACCTGCAGGGTAACCCTGTAAATGCAGATGAATAGCGTTATCAGATCTGGCAGGTTCCTTTTATGGATCCACTCTCAAAATTGGGCAAAATAGTACATATATTTAAAACATCTGCTAACCTCAAGTTTCCAACAATATATATAAAGTATTGTATTTTAGAAAATTCTGTTATACCAACCTGTCGTGGTCAATCTAATAAGGGTTGATTTGGTTTTGCAATAGTAATATCAATGTGTATTATGTACAAATGTGCTAATTTCTATCTCTATTAACTGTGTGGGTCATTCACAATAATTTGTTTCTGCTGCCATTTATTCCTCATTATTTGGTAAAGTGTTAATAGTTGACAAGGTTTTTTTTCCACACTGATAGAACAAAGTGATATTGGAAATGAAGAGTAGGAATATAAATACAGCAGCAGAGATTTCTTCATCTGACTCCAGCCTTAGAAATAGCATTCTGCTATCACATTATAGGGTACATGTTCAAGAGTGATTCACAGGAATTGAAAAACAGTCATCATTTCTTTTCTAGCTTCTAGTGTTGAGCGAGTATGTTCTGTCTGAGTATGCTCGGGCGAGCTTCGAGTATTTATAGCTGCTCGGTGATAAGGATAAATCACTCCCGTGTGCATGATTTGCAACTGTTTGGCTAAGTGCCCACGTAGCGTTTTTCAAGCATATATGCTGCGGAATTTCCGCAGCGTAAACGCTAGGTAATCCGCCACCCATGGTCCCCAAGGGGATTCCGCAAGTTCTCTGCCCATGCTGCGGATTTTTGCACAGCGTTTATGCTGCGCTCAAAAATCCGCAGCATGTCCATTAATTTTGCGGAAGCGCGGCGTAATCGCCGTCATTGACTTGCATTGAGACGCATATAATCCGTGTCAGTACATTTGTACTCACGGATTATATGCGTTTCAATGTGCGGATGGTACCCAAGTCTGGAGGAGAGGAGACTCTCATCCAGACCTGGGTACCATTGTACCTGTAAAAAAAAGAATAAAATAAAAAATAAAGATAATATTCACCTTCCGACAGCCCCCGGTCTCCTTCCCTGTGCTTGCCAGCAGACTGAAGGACCTGCGGTGACGTCACAGTCATGTGACCGCAGGCCCTTCAGTGCAGTGTCCCGCGATCAGCTGGCAGCCAGGAAGGAGCGCAGCAACACACGCCGGGCCATCGGAAGGTAAGTATAGGTTTATTTTTTTATTTTTAAACATTCTTACGGTCACACTATATAAATCCATGCTGTTTGCATGGATTTATATAGTGTGACCTAGTTGTCAAGCACTTTCCAAGTGATGCTAAAATCACCTGGAAAGCTCTTGTCAATCCGCATGCGGAAACACATGTGAATAACGCTTCAAATCCGCATGTATTTGGCTGGAAAAACGCATGCACAATCTGCATGCGTTTTTTCTGCCAGGGAGATGCAGAAATGCTGCAGAAATTTTCTGCTTCATTTCTGCATCGTGGGCACATAGCCTTTGACAGTTTTATTACATGTGAGGAATGTGTAAGAAATAGACATTCCTCACATGTAATGAAACTGTCAAACAGTCGCAAATCATGCACACGGGAGCGATTCAACCATATCACGGAGCAGCTGTAAATACTCGGAGCTCGGCCCGAGCATACTCGGCGAAAGGGTTAATAGAACATACTCGCTCAACACTACTGGCTTCAAGATTCATGTCTATTGCCTGAGAAATCTTTCACAGCTTCAATTACAGAACAAGATGTCAATGGTGTAGCAATGGTGTAGCAAACAGTGAATAACTGGAGATCCTATTGCTGAGGTGACTTATGGCTCAATTCCACCATGTCAACTATTTATGTTTTTCATTTCGCTATACGATTTATATAGTTTTCAATTAAAGAGGTTCTCTTCTTTGGACAATCTCTACTTCTTAGAAGGGTCCCACTAAAATAGGCTGAGCAGTGTCCTCCTGCTGTGACATCCAGGAATCAGCTGTAGTCTGGTGAAACCAAGCAATAAATGTCCTATTTGTTGCACAGCTTCTGGATACCCACAGTTGCGGTAGAAACTTCACAGAGCAGATTACATGGGATAACAAGCTTTTACTTCTCAGAACATGAGGTAAAGGAAAAAATGCACAGTCACACAGTACTGCACCAGGAAGTAAGAACAAAACAGAAAATACAAGAGAGACTTTTTTTCTTTTACAATACAGTAAACAAGAAAACTTTACACAACATCGCCATCTACTGTAAGATCAGCATAAAGTCCTCCTTCACACAAACAAAGAAGTCCACAACTGTTGCATATACCAACACTATTTCCCTGCAGCTTTACCAAGAGCGAGATTAAAAGTAGGGATTTTTAAACTGAAAGATCCTTTTAACTGTCTACTAAAGCTGAAACTACAACTTGCTTCTGCCTGAAATCAAATTAAAGCACCACTCCAGCGTTTGTTTTTTTTCAGCGCTGGAGTGGTGCTTCAAATCTAAGGTCCCTACCCCTACTCTCAAACTTACCCGCCAGCGACTTCACCTTTCATCGGTGCCACTCGGATCCCAAGGCGCCATCTTTTGACAGCAGCTTCTGACTGACCCGAAGTTGGAAGTAGCAGCCACAAGCTCTCAATGCAAGTTTATGAGAGTCAGAACAAGTCTCTCATAGACTTGCATTGAAAAGTGACCTTTGGCTTGCACCAGCATACTCTGGAGTGATCTGGCTAGTCACAAATTGCTGGAGACTTGAAGGGAGCAGCAGCATAAGATGGTGAAGATGGTGGCTGTTAAGTATAAGAGAAGGGGCAGGGACCTTAAACTAGAAGCACAATTACAGCGCAGCACAAAAAAACTAAAAAAGCTGGAGTAGTGCTTTAAAAGGATTTTCGTAACATACCAAGTTGAGATTCCCCATCACTTACCGATTGTGGGGTTCCAACTACTAGAACCGCCGCCACCAATTCTCAGAATGAATGGGCTGGAGCTCTAGCTAAGTACTGGGTTGTGCACAAACAATGCCAGAGAGTCAGAATTGGCAGGGATTCCAGAGTTTGGACCTCCACTATTAGAATGTAATTAAAATTTGTCAAAACATTCTATGATGGAAATAACATAACAATAATAAAGAAACAGCAAACAGTTGACCTCTGCATTCTGCAAAAATGAAAACACACCATTGTGCTTGACTTGCTGACTTGAGCTTCACTCAAAGGGAACCTGTCACTTGAAATGAACTGTGGGCAGCATGACTAAGAGCCTGGCTGCACAATTGTAGCCAGGTATATTTTTCTCTGAAATACTTTGAGGTTTCTAATACATTTAGAAGTTCCGGCAGGGAACCATAGCCTGGGGTGAGACGAGTTCAGCACAGCCCCTGGCCGGCTTATTCCTGCACTGCTCAGGTGATTGACATGTCTCTCCCTTGTGTGTACTTAGGGCGAGACCTCTTGGAGTGCTGCTGGGAAAAGCAAGCACCAGACTAGTCTATTCTCTGGCTTTAGTCCTCGGCAAGATCTTCTAACTATACTGTACTATGCTAGTATACTAGCATAGTACAGTATAGTTAGAAGATCTTGCCAAGGACTATAGCCAGAGTGTTTCAGAGAAAAATATACATGGCTGAAACCCTGACAGCCAGGCTGTGATTCCTGCTTGTGCCTAGTTTGGGTGCATGAATCAAGTGCCATGTTCACTTTTAGAAGGTTCAGATTTTTACCAAGTGCAAAAATTATGCCAAAGAATAAGTTATTTTGTGAATCGCAGGATAGCTTTCATAAACCATTGTCTAATATGACAATATACACTGTGTACTTCCCAGTCAGATCTATTCTGGACAATTCAGTAGATCATCATTCTTTATTCAAATAGAGGCATGTTTACATATGGCAACTGGATGCCCAAGTAAAGGGTCAGAGGCCCCATACTATGTATGATAAAAGTTTTATTTCAAAACATTAATCCATCACTTTTTTTCTGTGGTTTTAACCCCAGAGGTGTTTTGCAGTATGTTCCAAATTTGTCATACTTTTAATCGTTCAGCATTAAAAATCTATGAGTTCAGAAAGACAAACACTTAAAGGGGTTGTCTAATACTTGGACAACCCCTGTTCATACTCCTCACTTGGCCCCCATAAAATAATAAAGCTTATACTTACCTCCCATGGTGGCGCTTTGCCCACGGTGTCGGCAATCGCTGTCCTCGGGCTCCCACATTGGCGTCACTGTCCCCACCTTCGACAAATTGAACATGAAGAGGAAGTCCGGGCTGCGGATGCTTTCCGACTTCATGTTCAATTCGACAGGAGGCTGGGACAGTGACGCCTGCACTGATTGGGTGCCGGCGTCACGTGTCACAACAGCACGGGAGGCCCCAGGACCGCGAGTGATGACACCCCAGCGCTAGCACAAGAGGTGAGTATAGGCTTTATTATTTTATGGGGGCCAAGTGAGTGGTATGAACAGGGGTTGTCCAAGTAGTGGGCAAATTCTTTAAGGGTGTGTTGCAAAGTGGCCTATGTATTTTGGACCTATTGGTTCTTCATCATTGTATAATCTGCCTGCAAACACAAGTGCATTAAAAATTCTATGACTGTAGCAGCCATCTCTAAGAAAGAAAAAATCAAGATAGTTTTAATGCTGAAAGAATAAAAGTTGCAGTTTTTATTAGGTAGGTGCTAGTACCTTTTCACTTGGATAAATGAGAAGTGATTATCATGAGCAGTGAGAAGACATATAGTAAGCTTATCTGACTTTTTCTTACCCCAGTGGCATAACTAGAGCCTGACGGCCCCGGTGTAAGAATTGGATTAGGCTCCCCCCCTCTCCCCATATATACAGTGGTTTGCAAAAGTATTCAATCCCCTTCATCTTTCTTTTCTTACATTACAACCTATGTTTAAATATTTTTCTAATCCGATTTGTGTATGATGCATCAGCACTAAATTGTCTAAGTTGGTGATGTGAAGTAAGATAATAATAATCTTTATATAGCGCTAACATATTCCACAGTGCTTTACATATATTATTGTCGCTGTCCCCATTGCGGCTCACAATCTAGATTCCCTATCAGTATGTCTTTGGAGTGTGAGAGGAAACCAGAGGAAACCCACACAAACACAGGGAGAACATACAAACTCCTTGCAGATGTTGTCCTTGGTGAGATTTGAACCCAGGACCCCAGTGGTACAAGGCTGCAGTGCTAACCACTGCGCCACCATGCCGCCCAGATAACTGAAGGCATGTTTTTTTCTCCCCTTTTGCTATGAAGCCCCTAAAAATTTCTGATGCAATCAATTGTCTCCATAAGTCACAGGCTTAGTGAAAGAAAGGCCGCCTGTGAGCAATCTAAATCTATGCACACCTTTTCTAAACGGCCATAGAGGCTGAAACATCATTAAGCAAGAGGCACCACTAACCAAACAACACCATGAAGACCAAGAGATCGCTAAACAAGTCAGAGACAAAGTTGTTGAGAAGTACAAGTCAGAGTGGGGTTAGAAGAAAAGATCCCAATTAGGGTTTAGGTTCCTCGGGATCAGCCGATCTAGAGTTAAAAGTTCGGTTCAGTATACAAATTTGTCCCTGAACCTGAAACCATTACAAGTCAAGGGGAAACTGACCTTACATTCTACAGGATTATGGGGAAGAAGACAGTAGGTTTGGAGGTTGCAGCAGCTTTGGTGTTGGTGAGGTGGCAACGGGGTCATTGCAGGCTGTAAGCTATTCTCAAGACATGGGTTTTCAAGTTCCGCTTGAAAGTTCTGAATGTAGGGGATAATCGGATGTGTTGGGCCACAGAATTTTACAAGATCGGGGATACTTGGGAGAAGTCTTGCAGGCGATTGTATGAGGAAAGTATGATTGTGGAGGAAAGAAGGAGGTCTTGAGAGGACCAGAGATTACGTGTTGGGAGATATCGTGAGATTAGTTCAGAGATATATGAGGCATGACAGATTATGAATGGCTTTGTAGGTCAGTGTTAGTAGCTTGAAGTGGATACGTTGTGGAATTGGGAGACAATGAAAGGATTTGCAGAGGGGAGAAGCCAGGACAGAAGTGGATTAGTAGGGCAACAGAATTACGGACAGAATGTAGAGGTGTGATGATGAGATGGGGGATAATGAGGTCCTAGACCCCACATAGAGTGAAGGCCATAAGAGTGACGTGGGCATTTCGGAGGAAGAGGTGGTGGTCATGCTGGTCCAGCTACACAGCAAATGAAGGAGCTGGGTGCAAAAGTGCCAAGGCCGGCCCCTAGCCATTAAGTTGGCTGCTACTGTGCACCATGGCCAGCCTCTAGCCTTTTCTCTGTCCATGTTTCCTCCTCCTACTCCGCTTCCTCCACCGTCTCCTCACCCGGTCAGAAAGTGTGGGCCATCTGTGTGCGCTTTTGGCATTCTCACCCTGCTGCTGCTCGCCTGTCTGCAGTGCAGCATCACTTCTGCCTTCCTGCTCCCCGCCTGATATGCAACGTAACAGCAAGGTGGAACTCCACCTTGCACATGCTGGAGAAACTGTGCGATCAGCAACAGGCAATACTGGAGTTTGAGTTGCAGCACGCATGGGTGAGTCGCTCTGTGGAACAACACCACTTCACGACCAACGAGTGGGTCTCCATGGGGGACGTGTGTCCCGTGTTGGGCTGTTTCGAGTACTCCATGAACATTGCCAGTGATGATGACACCATCATCAGCATTACTATCCCACTTTTATGCCTCCTAGAAAAAAAAAGCTTAATTCGATAATGGATGAGGTGGTGGCACAGGAGGAAGAGTAGGAGGAATAGGAAACATTCACACCATTATCAGGCCAGGTATCCACACATGTCTTGGAGGATGGGTTTCTGTACCAACAGCAGCCAGGTACACAAATGTCCAGCTAAGGGACAGTTTTGGATGATGAAGAGGATGAAGAACAACCGTGTTCACAGCAGGGTGGCACTCAAAGCAGCTCAAAGGCATCAGAGGAGCATGGCTGGAGAGATACAGATGATACAGAGGGCCAAGACAATACACCTCCCACCAAGGACAGCTTGTCGTTGCCTCTGGGCAGCCTGACAGACATAAGGAAATACATGCTGCTGTGCCTGCGCAATGACAGCCAAGTTGCCTGTATTGATACAAGTGCTGATTACTGGGCGGTCACCCTTCTGGATCCCCGCTACAAGCACAACATGCCAACCTTACTTCCATCAATACTTCCGTCACCCGCTGTGCACCAGTGGATGCTGCTGAACTGTGCGGTTTTAGTGCTTTTTTTCTCTAGTCTATGTGGAGCCAAAAAAATACACAAGTAAAAAACTGCAGTTACTTTTTTAAGTGCAGAATCAAAGCTTTTCTGTACTATAAAAAAAACATTAAAAATGCGGCTTCACATCTGTACCAAAAATGCATCAAACAAGGGGGAGAAGATTCTTATTGTGTAGTTTGGTGCAGACATCTGCAGAAAACAAAAAACACAGTATTTCTGCAACTTGTGAACACGGCCTTACAGACACAAAAAATACAGATGTGATATAGTGACACTACATAAAGATGAACAAACAAAAAATTAAATCCATAGGTCTCAACTATGGATGAGCAAGACGCACAAGCGGTTTGGACTAATTAAAAGCCACGCCAGGAACGCCAAAAGATTAGAGATTTGCGGCCTCCCATCCTCCTGCCGGTACCACTGACCTACTCGCTGGAGCAGAGACCCATGAATAGATCCACTCATCTCTAGTCCCAACTGTCCCAGATACAGCAGACAGTCTCGGATTTGGTTCCATGCCCTGCAGTCTTTGGCATCTGCTGAATTTCCCTCACTGCCATCACCCCTCTAACATCTCCTCCTGGCAGGGGAGAAAGAAATAAATGGGCATGGATTGGGTTGTGGCCAAAACTTGCTGCATCGTGTCTCCTTCATTTTATTCTTCAAAACTTGGGAGGTATGGGTACAGGGATAGCAAGGGACCCCTATCCTTGCTTACTTGCTATCCCGCAGTCACACCATGACAGACGGCTGCTGAGATTTATTTATTTGCCACACTACTAGAAAAGACAAAGTGGTACAGTAAAATAATTTGTTTGGCCTACAAATGGCAAAGAGACATCTGCAGAGTAGAATTATTTTTTATGCACACTGCTCGTACAGACACGGATGCAGAATACACACTGCGGCTTAAAGGCACAGTACTCCCACACGTGGGTTTGAAGAGTACACACAGTGGCTTTTGGCATAGTTCTCCCACTGAGACACATGCAGAGTACACACAGCGGCTTTTTGGCGGTTTACGCTACTTAACACTGTCCCTCACACCAGATGCATCTTGTCCCTACACTAATCAGAGCAGAATGCTGGCAGGACTCATGATCCGACATTTATACAGGCTGGGTCATGTGCTGTGTTGGCCAATCACAGCCATGCCAATACTTGATATGGCTGGGATGGCTTCGGATGTGTCCATAGCCTAAAAGTTTGTTGATTGGCTGCACTGCTGCCTTTCAACAAACTTATTAGGCATTTGAGCCCAAACAGTAAACCCGACATCCTGTGAAAAGTCTGAGTTCGGGGTTTGGTACCGGACACTACGGAACCAAAACTTTACAGATCGGGTTTGCTCATCTCTAATCCCAATCTCAGATGATCCCCTGGAGCACCATCAAATTCATTATCATCAAATGGAAAGAATATGGTACCACAACAAACCTGCCAAGAGAGGGCCGCCCACCAAAACTCTCAGCCAGGGCAAGGAGAGCATTAATCAGAGAGGCAGCACAGAGACTAAAGGAACCTTGAAGGAACTGCACTGTTCCCAAGCAGAGACTTGAGTATCTTTGCATGCAACCACAATAAGGCATAGACTCCATAGAGGTGGTCTTTATTGAAGAGTGGGCAGAAGAAATCCTTTACTTAAACACAAAAATTGTAAGGCTCATTTTGAGGATGCCAAAAGAAATGTGGGAGACTCCCCAAGTGTATGGAGTAAGGTGCTGTGCTCAGATGAGTCCAAAATTGAACTTTTTGGCCACCACGGTAAACGCTATGTCTGGTGCCGAACTAACACAGCTCATCATCCAAAGAACACCCTCTCCACAGTGAAAGATGGTGGTGGCTGCATCATGCTTTGGGGATGGTTTTCGGCAGCAGAGAAAATTGTCCGAGTTGAGTGTAAGATTGATAGTGCGAAACACAGGGATATTCTTGAGCAAAACCTGTTTCAGTCTGTCAATGATTTGAGACATGGACAGAGGATACACTTTCCAACAAGACATACTGCTAAAGAAACACTCGAGTGATTTAAGGGGAAAAGTCTAAATGTTTTGGAGTGGCCTTGTCAAATCCCAGACTTTAATCCAAATGAGATTCTGTGGTCAGACTTGAAGATTGCTGCACCACTGGAAACCACCTAACTGAGCTGGAGCAGTGTTGCTTTGAGGGATGGGCTAAAATCCCAGTGGTAATATGTGGAAAGCTCATAGAGACTTATCAAAAGCAAATTGCAGCTGTAATTGCCGCAAAAGGAGGCTCTACAATGTAATGACATTAGGAAGGTAAATAGTTATGCACATTGAAGTTTTCAGTTACTTTGTCCTACTTTTTGTTTGCTTCAAAATAAAAAGAAAACCAAATGTTCACAGTTGAAGGCAAGTTCTTTACTTGAACTGATGCAAACCCTCCAAAAAACAGCAACTGTGAAATTCCAAAACACGAGATAGCAAAACAAGAAGAATGCAGAGGGGGGAGGGTGAATACAAGCCATTGTGTATGTATATGTATAATATATATATATACAGTGCCTTGTGAAAGTATTTGGCCCCCTTGAGCTTTTCTACCTTTTGCCACATTTCTGGCTTCAAACATAAAGATATAAAATTCTATTTTTTTGGGGAAGAATCAACAACAAGTGGGACACAATCGTGAAGTGGAACGAAATTTATTGGATATTTTAAACTTTTTAAAAAAATTAAAAACTGAAAAGTAGGGCGTGCAATATTATTCAGCCCCCTTGAGTTAATACTTTGTAGCGCCACCTTTCGCTACAATTACAGCTGCAAGTCGCTTGGGGTAAGTCTCTATCAGTTTTGCACATCGAGAGGCTGAAATTCTTGCCAATTCTTCCTTGCAAAACAGCTCGAGCTCCGTGAGGTTGGATGGAGAGCATTTGTGAATAGCAGTTTTCAGCTCTTTCCACAGATTCTTGATTGGATTCAGGTCTGGACTTTGACTTGGCCATTCTAACACCTGGATACGTTTATTTTTGAACCATTCCATTGTAGATTTTGCTTTATGTTTGGGATCATTGTCTTGTTGGAAGATAAATCTCCGTCCCAGTCTCAGGTCTTTTGCAGACTCCAACAGGTTTTCTTCCAGAATGGTCCTGTATATGGCTCCGTCCATCTTCCCATCAATTTTAACCATCTTCCCTGTCCCTGCTGAAGAAAAGCAGGCCCAAACCATGATGCTGCCACCACCATGTTTGACAGTGGGGATGGTGTTTTTAGGATGATGAGCTGTGTTGGTTTTACGCCAAACATATCGTTTTGCATTGTGGCCAAAAAGTTCAATTTTGGTTTCATCTGACCGGAGCACCTTATTCCACATGTTTGGTGTGTCTCCCAGGTGGCTTGTGGCAAACTTCAAACAAGAGTTTTCATGGATATCTTTGAGAAATGGCTTTATTCTTGCCACTCTTCCAAAAAAGGCCAGATTTGTGCAGTGTATGACTGATTGTTGTCCTATAGACAGACTCTCACACCTCAGCTGTAGATCTCTGCAGTTCATCCAGAGTGTTCATGGGCCTTTTGGCTGCATCTCTGATCAGTCTTCTCCTTGTTCGAGATGAAAGTTTAAAGGGACGACCGGGTCTTGGATTTGCAGTGGTCTGATACTTCTTACATTTCAATATGATCGCTTGCACAATGCTCCTTGAGATGTTTAAAACTTGGGAAATCTTTTAGTATCCAAATCCGGCTTTAAACTTCGCCACAACAGTATCTCGGACCTGCCTGGTGTGTTCCTTGGTCTTCATGATGCTCTCTGCACTTGAAACAGAACTCTGAGACTATCACAGAGCAGGTGCATTTATATGGAGACTTGATTACACACAGGTGGATTCTACTAATCATTACCAGTCATTTAGGACAACATTGGATCATTCAGAGATCCTCACTAGAGTTGAGCCACCAACGTAGTGTTCGGGTTCGGTTCGTCAAACACCGGTGTGTTCGCCGAACTGTTCGTCGAACACCATTAAAACCAATGGCAGGCAAGCAAAAAC
This sequence comes from Phyllobates terribilis, assembly GCF_046119375.1. NCBI lineage: Eukaryota > Metazoa > Chordata > Amphibia > Anura > Dendrobatidae > Phyllobates > Phyllobates terribilis. Next base: position 32,635,439 of record NW_027362761.1, on the reverse strand, counting down.
ACATAGAAACACATAGAAAACACCTTCAAAGGTGTCCAAAAGCTGACAAACTGCTCAGAAGACACAACTAACACATGGAAAAGTGACAAGTACATATAGTCATGCGAAAAGAAAAGAGGTGGAGGAGTAAAAGGAGGGGGAGACACAGATATAGGCATGTCATGCCCTTCTAAAATCAAGAAAGGCTGGAGTAAAAATCTAAAATCAGCCTACCAACACCCAGACGTCGTGACAAGAAAATTAAAAAAATAAATATCTTTAGGTAGAATGGCGGTTACATTCAGAACACTTTCCTTACAAGACGTAGTGGTATCCCCATTGTGAGTTGTGCCAAAAACGGAACCCAATACATTCGGACTAATCCACCATTTGTCATATCCAAGGGGCAGGTCAGTAAACGACAACATCGACGCGGAACCAAGTACAGTAGTATATACTGCACATCCTTTGACAAGGCAATCAGGCGGATCAAGAAGTTGGGAAGGGTCACCCTAATGGCCAAAACAGACATTGATGCGGCGTTCCGGTTACTTACTACCTGTGCCTCCGAATAGTGTCCACCTATTGGGCTCCTTCTGGGAAGGAGCATACTATGTAGATCGCCCATGGGGTGGTCCAGATCCTGCTCACTATTTGAGGCGTTTAGTTGCTTCCTCGAATGGGTTGTAATGGACGTTTCTAAGGGGGCACATATTATCCATTACCTCGACAACTTCTTATGGCTGGGCCCTAAAGATTCGCCACAGTGTGAATACACGCGGTAGTCCACCTGTGAGAAGGAGAGAGCTGGAGGGAGAGCGGACACCACAGAGCCGAGGGGTTAGATGGAGAACGGAAGAAGGAAAAAGGGCGAGGGAGGTATGGGAGTACAGTGGAAGGCAGACCTGAGCTCCCCCACGTTCCTGCTGGGCGGGGAACAGCCCTGGGAAGAAAAGCCGCTTGCGCATCCCTTTGAGGTTAAGGGCGCGAGCGGACAGAGGGACTACGCTGGAGTGCGAAGCCGACACGGCCAATCCGTTCCTGCCCCTGCGACTTCCGTGTTGCCGGGTTTGTGCCAGAGCCGCGGTGGACCCTGATGGCCAGTGCCCCTCTCCCAATACTGGTGCCTGTCCGCTGGTGGGTCGAGCCCCCCCACGGTGGAGGCAGGTCTAAGCTCTGTAATTTAAATTGGCTCTGTAATTTGAATGAGTACACTTTAAATCCTTTTACAAGGATCTATTGGAAGGCAAGTCTGATGCCAGCAGCCGCGGTAATTCCAGCTCCAGTAGCGTCCACTAAAGCTGTTGCAGTTAAAAAGCTTTTATAAGGATCTAGCTTGGCGGTCCACCGCAAGGCGTGCTACCGCCAGTCCCAGCCCCTTTGCCTTGGGGCGCCTCCCCGATGCTCTTCACTGAGCATTTCCGTTGAAAAAATTAAGTGTCCAAACCACAGGTGGTGTTGCTTGCTTAACAGCTGGAATACTCCGCTGACTAACAGACACTTCTACTAGGCCCAAAGTATTGCCTGGGCTAGATGCAGTTAAAAATTTGTAATTAGATCTACAGGCGGTGGCTACTCCACTGACTAGCAGACACTGAAGCTTTGGAGCAGACCTCTGATTCCCAGGCTATAGTATGAGTAAACAGCTCTTCAGACTCAACCATCTGTGTTACCCCAAGCCATAGTGTATGTAGTTTCTTACGGTTAAAAGGGGGGGAGAGGCCCGACCCACCTGGAATTTACGATGCCAACGTCATGTAAAACACAGCAAGGGGACTCCAAAAAGAGTCTCCATTTTTTCCAAAAATTGTGGCACAGACACCACTTAAGTGGCATCAATTGTCCCAGAGTTGCTTAAAACGGTTGGTGAGGTGATTTTCCAAAATCCTCAAGCTTTTAGTCTCCCCAGGATGACACAGGTGGGGCAGATGGTGGTTGGCCGCATTGTAGCACACTGAGCTTCGCACTGCAACTTATGCTTCATATCCATGTGACGGTTCAAGCATAAAGTACTCAAACTATTGTTTTTTTGGACTCTACTTAGCTTTTGGTGACAAATGTTACAGATAACATGAGTTGGGTCATCCTTAGCGATCTCAAAAAATGCCCAGGCTATGCAAGGTTTAGAGCCCATGCGACACTGCTACTAGCAATACTAGCAAATGATTGGCTGGGTTAGATGCAGTAAAAAATTGTTATTAGATACACAGGCGGTGCAGCTTGTTTCACAGCTTGGCTACTACGCCCAAAGTATTGCCTGGGCTAGATGTAGTTAAAAATTCTTATTAGATACATAGGCGGTGTAGCTTGCATCACAGCTGGGCTACTACGTCCAAAGTATTGGTAGACTCTATACTAAATAAGGAAGGAGTCACTGACTGTGGTGGCCCCTCCGGGGGCCATGGCGATTGGTCATCCCCTTTCGCTGCCCCTTACTCAACGAAATCACAAACATGTCCCATTGGTTTGGAGTCCCATTATGCCCAACAAAAACCATAGGCCCCACAACAAAGCTATCGTTCTTAGGCATCGAAATCGACACCACAGCAAGGTTGTTCCGCCTTCCATGGGAAAAAATACCAAAACATTACACCTGATCGAGGGTTTTTGCGCAGTATGGAAAGTAACACTACAGCAGATGCAAGTATTACTAGGTCTCCTCGTGTTTGCGAGCCGGGTGATGCCAGTCGGAAGGGTTTTTTCTCATCATTTATCACCCGCAACAAAAGGGGCATCAAAACCGAGTCATAGAATCAGAACCAGCAGGCAGCTACGGGCGGACTTAGAGGTGTGGAAAACCTTCTTATAATCATTCAACGGTCACACGTTATTTATGTCAGCAGAACAGTCCAACATTGAACTAAGATTATTCACCGGGGCGGCAGAATCAGGCGGATATGCAGCGATACTAAATAACCAATGGTGCACAAGCTTATGGCCTCCTCATTGGGCAGAACAAGTCCTGACAAAAAAAACAGACACTCCTGGAACTCTTCCCAATAGTGGTAGCAATAGAAATATGGGGCGCGCGCCTGGCTAACAAAAATATACGCTTCATAACAAAAAACACCAGCCTAGCGCACTGCATTAATAAGATGGCATCATCGTCTCTCCCAGTGCTAGGCCTACTACGCCGGATAGCATTCCTGTGCCTAAAACACAATGTATGGGTCCGCGCTAGCCACAATGCTGAGGGGTCTAACGCTGCTGCTAACGCTTTATCACAATTCAATTGGCAGATTTTCACAGAGCTCCTCCCCAACACCCACCCATCAGGCAACAGTTGCCCACCCTCCCTATGGGATCTAGTGGCGAATAGTTGATGCCATTAATCAGAGCGTCAGTTGCCCCGTCCACGTGGCAAGTGATGCACCCCCTGGGCCTGTGTTGTGCAGGGGAACCCGGAACCGGGCCTGTTGTAGAATGCTGGGGGTTGTAGTCTCCGTGTGGCGGTGACCTGGTCCGTGCCCAGGGTGGTCAAACCAGTGGCAGTCTTAATGTATAGCAAATGTCCGACTACGCCACCCGTGGATTGCGGTCAGTGGGGACCGCCGCTGCGCTGCCGACCGCTGAGGCTGATGTTGTTTGCGCAGCCGAGTATGGGATAACTCCCCACGGGAGAAGTATTGCCTCAGGGCAGCTAATGTGAGAGATGATGGGAGTGATGGTGTGAGGGTCCCAGTGCTAATGGTGCTGGTGCGGCAAGGAATCACAGAGACGTGAGGTGCAGTTCAGGGTCTTTACTGATGGTACAAGGCAGACCCTCCCGGGAGTACTGGCTAGTATAAGGGACCTGGTCAGTCTGCGAGCAAGCAGGAGTTCCCCTGGCCAGGTGGAGTTGTAGGCCTCCCCGTTTATCTGCACTCTTCCTGGCTACCTTGCTGTCAGCGGTTACAAGTAGCCCACGTCCCTGAGTATACCGTGTGGTGCTCACCCGTATGGCTGGTGACTTGGGGCCTTCTGTTAGCCTCCGCTCCTGGATGGCGGCACTGGTCCCTTCTTTGTGACTGAGCCTCCGGGCTTCTATGGCCAGAGGACCTGGAATCCCCTGCCGGCTGGTTTCTGCTGCTGGGTATATATCAGTCCCCACAGCCTCGGACTCCTGTGTCCGGTTTTAGTAACTTCAGCCAGGGCGAGCTATATCTCTGCTCACAGCCCCTGGCCTTCTGCCTCTGCTCCTACAGAGCTCCTGATGTATCTTTTCCTGTGTCTGCAGCTTCACTCTAGGCTCTGACTGCTCTGCTTGTTCTGCAGGCTCTGTCTCTGTCTGCAGCTTCACTCACTAATCCCGCCCCAGACCCAGTTTATAAGGGCAGATTCCTCCCCTCCCAGGTCTGGGCGGGCAGTGTTGCATGCTTAGGGCTCCTGACCAGAGAAACCTCCCACTTGCTCTCAGACATAATATCTCTATTACTGTGGCAACCAGACCCCTGGGGTGTCACATTCCCCCCTAGTAAATTTTAGTACTCCGGGACTAAACACATTTTTAAAACATAATAACAGGGTATAAACAATAATACGATAACATATTTACAAGAAGCTTTAGTTCTTTAAAGGTCACGGCGTGTCCGCAACCGGGTGTCCATATCACCCAAGGTGAAGTTTTTGAAACAAGAGGGTGTCCATGTCACCCAAGGTGAAACTTTAAGCGAAGTAGGGGACCTGTCCAAAGCAAACCCCTTGCGTTGGCCTTGGACGTGGCTGCAAGGCTGAAGATAACTACTTTGGACCGCAAGGAGGCCACGCCAGACAGGTTTTCTTTTCCGCGGCCGTCTTCGCAAGAGGCACCAAGGTGCAACTATCTACAAGCATTGTTCCGGTTATCCAGTGTCCATAACCTGTTAGTCCATAGAAATCTGCAGGGTAACTGAGAAACATAATTAATAACAGGCAACAAACATAAACCATAAACAGTTAAACAGATAAATTCACAGTGCATTAGTTTAGATTTTCCAGCGAGCGGGCATTTGACCTCTAGTGACTCTAGTGGACCTACGGAGCTCACTAACTGGTCCTGCACTACAGGGTGTAGGAGGTGTTATGGGTAAGCTGGGCAGCTGTCTGCGCACTCTTTGGCTCACTAGGGGCACGGCAGGCTCACTACTAGCAGAGGGCTGATCCTCCTGGACTGCTGGTGTGGATTCTTCTGCCTCTTGGGCCGGCTGCTCTTCCAGCTCTACTGGTTCCTCTGTAGGCACTTGCGGGGCTGGCTGGAGAAAGGTGAGGATGGGTACCACGACAGCACCGTTTACTTGTGTCCAAGACCGGGGGAAGTCTCCGAGTACGGTACTGATCATTTCTTCCCTTTCCTCTGCGGGTTGAGGGTTTCCTTGATCTTCTTCAGGGCTTTGCAGCTGCTCGGGACACTTCTTCAGGTGTTCTCTGGAGACAATGGCTGTGGTTTCTCCTCCATCCTTACTGATTACACAGATTTTTGGGTTCTCATGGCTTGATGGCAGTACGGTGTACGGATCCTTCTCCCACTGGTCGTCCAACTTGTGGAGCCGCCTCTTCCTCTTCAAGACCTGCTCTCCAGGTACCAGGGAAACAGCGGGAGCATACTGGTTATAAGCCTTCTCTTGCCTTTCTCTAGCTTGAGACAGACTTCGCTCGACGCTCTCCTGTACTTTCCGATACTGCTGCTGCCGTTCTGTATCCCAGTCTGCCTCTGGCGAGGTGTCCTCAGGCGTCAGGACTCCCATATCCAGGTCAATAGGCAGCTTACCAGGTCTTGCTCTCATTAGGTAAGCCGGGGTACAGTTGGTTGAACCTACAGGGATGTGGTTATACAGGTCCACCAGATCGGGCAGTTTCTCAGGCCACAGACTGCGTTCTTCCAGGGGCAATGTTTTTAGCAGATCTATCACCACCTGGTTCATCTTCTCGCAGAGTCCATTGGTTTGAGGGTGATAGGGCGTTGTTCTTATCTTCTTGCAGCCATACAGGTTGCAGAACTCCTGGAACACCTCCGCTTCGAAGGCTGGTCCTTGGTCTGTCAACACTTGGTCCGGGTACCCGTGTGGACGGCAGAAGTGCTGCTGGAAGGCTCTAGCTGCTGTTTGAGCCGTTAAGTCCTTGACCGGGACCACCACCAGGAACCGGGAGTAATGATCTACGATTGTGAGGGCGTAGACATACCCAGATCTGCTTGGAGCCAGTTTCACATGGTCCAGGGCTACCAGTTCCAGTGGCTGTCTGGTGATGATGGGCTGCAGGGGAGTCTTCTGGCTGGCTCGGTCTTTTCTTCTCAGGTGGCACGGGCCACAGTCTCTGCACCACCTCTCGATGGCTCCTCTCATGCCTACCCAGTAGAACCATTCACGCAACAAGAACTCCAGCTTCTTCCATCCGAAATGCCCTGCTCCATTGTGGTATGCCTCCAGAACCATAGCCGCGTCTCGTCTTGGGACCACTGCCTGCCAGGTCAACTCATGTGTTCGAGAGTTAACCATTCTCCGGCACAGCTTCTCCCTGTAGAGGAACAGCTTACTTTTCTCCTTCCACAGTTGCTTGGTCTCCTCCGGAGCATCTGGGTCAAGACGGGCATCGGCCTGGGTCAGCATTTCCTTCACCAAATGGACTGCGGGATCACTGTCTTGCGTCTCCGCCCAGTTGTAGTGGGGCAAGAGATTGAACGTCACGGAGCACCTGTCCTTCACACGGTGGGAATACAGGGTAATCCCATGACGGTGGAATGCAGGGAGCTCAACTTCTTCCAGATCTTCTGGATCTTCCCCTACGTCTGGTAAGTTCGGCATTCTAGACAGGGCATCCGCGTTGGCATTTGAGCGTCCTGCCCGGTATTTGATGGTGAATTCAAAGTTGGACAGGCGGGCCATCCATCTCTGTTCCAGGGCACCGAGCCTTGCAGTGTCCAGGTGTGTCAACGGGTTGTTATCCGTGTACACGGTGAATATGGAGGAGGCAAGGTAATGCTTGAAACGTTCGGTAACTGCCCACACTACTGCCAGGAACTCCAGCTTGAATGAGCTATAATTCTCAGGGTTCCTCTCCGTGGGCCGTAGCTTTCGGCTGGCGTAAGCGATTACCCGTTCTTTCCCTTGCTGGATCTGGGACAGTACGGCTCCTAGCCCGATGTTGCTTGCGTCCGTGTGGAGGATAAAGGGCTGGCTGTAGTCTGGATATGCCAGGATTTCATCCCCCGTGAGGGCCATCTTCAGCTGGCAGAAGGACTCCTCTTCCAGCTTTTCCCACCTAAAGGGCGGCTTCTGGTTTTTGGCTTTCCGAGATTGACCTATCAGGAGGTCCTGCATAGGGGCTGCCATTTTGGTGAAACTGGGAATGAATCTTCGGTAGTAGCCTACCAACCCGAGGAACTGCCGCACTTCCTTTATGCTGGAGGGTCTTGGCCAGTCCTTAATCACGGTGATCTTATCAGGGTCAGGAGCCACTCCGTCAGCACTCACCACGTGTCCCAGGTATTGCACCTTTGGTTTCAGGAGGTGACACTTGGAGGGTTTCACCTTTAGGCCGTAGTTTGCCAGAGCTTCGAACACTTCTGCCAGGTGTTTCAGGTGGTCCTCGTAGGTCTTGGAATAGACGATGACATCGTCCAGATATAACAGGACTGTCTCGAAGTTCCGGTGTCCCAGACAGCATTCCATCAACCGTTGGAAGGTTCCTGGTGCGTTGCAGAGCCCGAACGGCATACAGTTAAATTCGCTGAGACCCATCAGGGTGGTGAATGCGGTCTTCTCCCGGTCCGCCTCTGCTACAGGAACCTGCCAGTACCTCCTTGGTAATGGGTACGCATCTTTGTGTGTGATACGGTTGACCTTCCTGTAGTCTACACACATTCTCATGGTGTTGTCTTTCTTTTTCACTAAGACTAGTGGAGCTGCCCAGGGGCTACAGCTGTCCCGGATTACCCCAGCCTCCTTCATGTCTCTAAGCATCCCCTTGGTGTGTTGGTAGTGTGCCGGGGGTACGGGTCGGTATCTCTCCTTTATGGGAGGATGGTCTCCCGTGGGGATGTGGTGTTCTACCCCCTTTACTCGCCCGAAGTCTAGCGGGTGTTTACTAAACACTAGAGATGAGCGTTGTTCTACTCGAACTGTTCGCCAATCTCAAATTCGAGCTGTTTTGGGCGGTGTTCGAGCCGTTCGGCGAACACGAACAATTTGAGAAAAATTCGGCTGTTCGAGGTTATGTTCGATAACTGTTCGTGCACCAAAATCATAACTGGATTTTTTTCTCAGTAATGATGAAAATTAATGTTAATACGCAGTTTGAGTGTACAGCGGGGTGGGGGGAGGGGCAGGGGATGGATCTCTGCAGGAACAATGAAGATCTCCATTTTTTTTTCTCTTTCCCGCATTTGCAGTGGGGAGGTGCAATCTGTCAGCCTATCAGCAGCGCACACACGGAGCGAAGTGCTTTTTTTCACACAAGCAAGGGCATGTGTCATTGGCAGTGTATGTCACATGTCCTTGCCCTATAAGACCAAGCCATTTTCCCCGTTGCCACCATTTTCTCACTGCTGCAGCTGCGTGTTAGACGGCACCGCTGTTGCTGTGTGCGCTATACCTTGTTAATTTCAAGCCAATTTTCGCACAAATATACAGATAGCTTGGGAGTAGGGAATAGTTGTGATTGCAGTCCTTTTAAGGACTAGGTTACAGCATTTCCTACGACTTTTATCAGGGAGGTCTGTGCTCTTAAATAGATAGGTTGTGGGAGTAAAGACTAATTGTAATTGGAGTCCTTTTCAGGACTAGGTTACATGAGTTCCTATCAGTTTTTGCCAGGCAGGTCTGTGCCAGTGCTGTGCAAGTTTTTTTCACAGCATTTGGCTGAATCTAGCAAAGCTAATCCTTTTTGGCCTATTGCAGAGTGTGTCAGTGGAGTAGCCTATCTGTGTTGCAAGATATAACACCTGTGTATAGAATACCAATTTTTTTACTGCACCTAGTGAAGTAAAATCTTTTGGGCATAGCATCATTCTATTAGTCCATCTATACTGACCTCCATCAGGTTGCAAACTGAATATAATTTTTTTCTGCATCTAGCTCTGAAAAAATATTTGGGCTTCTAGCAGTGTGTGGGACTTGGTCTATTAGTCCATCTATACTGACCTCCATCAGGTTGCAAATTAAAAATAATTTTTTTCTTCATTTAGCTCTGAAAAAATATTTGGGCTTCTAGCAGTGTGTGGGACTTGTTCTATTAGTCCTTCTATACTGACCTCCAGCAGGTTGCAAATTGAATATAAGTTTTTTCTGCATCTAGCTCTGAAAAAATAGTTGGGCTTCTAGCGGTGTGTGGGACTTGGTCTATTAGTCCATCTATACTGACCTCCATCAGGTTGCAAATTAAAAATAATTTTTTTCTGCATCTAGCTCTGAAAAAATATTTGGGCTTCTAGCAGTGTGTGGGACTTGGTCTATTAGTCCTTCTATACTGACCTCCAGCAGGTTGCAAATTGAATATAATTTTTTTCTGCATCTAGCTCTGAAAAAATAGTTGGGCTTCTAGCGGTGTGTGGGACTTGGTCTATTAGTCCATCTATACTGACCTCCATCAGGTTGCAAATTAAAAATAATTTTTTTCTGCATCTAGCTCTGAAAAAATATTTGGGCTTCTAGCAGTGTGTGGGACTTGGTCTATTAGTCCATCTATACTGACCTCCATCAGGTTGCAAATTAAAAATAATTTTTTTCTGCATCTAGCTCTGAAAAAATATTTGGGCTTCTAGCAGTGTGTGGGACTTGGTCTATTAGTCCATCTATACTGACCTCCATCAGGTTGCAAATTAAAAATAATTTTTTTCTGCATCTAGCTCTGAAAAAATATTTGGGCTTCTAGCAGTGTGTGGGACTTGGTCTATTAGTCCATCTATACTGACCTCCATCAGGTTGCAAATTAAAAATAATTTTTTTCTTCATTTAGCTCTGAAAAAATATTTGGGCTTCTAGCAGTGTGTGGGACTTGTTCTATTAGTCCTTCTATACTGACCTCCAGCAGGTTGCAAATTGAATATAATTTTTTTCTGCATCTAGCTCTGAAAAAATAGTTGGGCTTCTAGCGGTGTGTGGGACTTGGTCTATTAGTCCATCTATACTGACCTCCATCAGGTTGCAAATTAAAAATAATTTTTTTCTGCATCTAGCTCTGAAAAAATATTTGGGCTTCTAGCAGTGTGTGGGACTTGGTCTATTAGTCCATCTATACTGACCTCCATCAGGTTGCAAATTAAAAATAATTTTTTTCTGCATCTAGCTCTGAAAAAATATTTGGGCTTCTAGCGGTGTGTGGGACTTGGTCTATTAGTCCATCTATACTGACCTCCATCAGGTTGCAAATTAAAATAATTTTTTTCTGCATCTAGCTCTGAAAAAATATTTGGGCTTCTAGCAGTGTGTGGGACTTGGTCTATTAGTCCATCTATACTGACCTCCATCAGGTTGCAAATTAAAAATAATTTTTTTCTGCATCTAGCTCTGAAAAAATATTTGGGCTTCTAGCGGTGTGTGGGACGTGGTCTATTAGTCCATCTATACTGACCTCCATCAGGTTGCAAATTAAAAATAATTTTTTTCTGCATCTAGCTCTGAAAAAATATTTGGGCTTCTAGCAGTGTGTGGGACTTGGTCTATTAGTCCATCTATACTGACCTCCATCAGGTTGCAAATTAAAGATAATTTTTTTCTTCATTTAGCTCTGAAAAAATATTTGGGCTTCTAGCAGTGTGTGGGACTTGTTCTATTAGTCCTTCTATACTGACCTCCAGCAGGTTGCAAATTGAATATAATTTTTTTCTGCATCTAGCTCTGAAAAAATAGTTGGGCTTCTAGCGGTGTGTGGGACTTGGTCTATTAGTCCATCTATACTGACCTCCATCAGGTTGCAAATTAAAAATAATTTTTTTCTGCATCTAGCTCTGAAAAAATATTTGGGCTTCTAGCAGTGTGCGGGACTTGGTCTATTAGTCCATCTATACTGACCTCCATCAGGTTGCAAATTAAAAATAATTTTTTTCTTCATTTAGCTCTGAAAAAATATTTGGGCTTCTAGCAGTGTGTGGGACTTGTTCTTTTAGTCCTTCTATACTGACCTCCAGCAGGTTGCAAATTGAATATAATTTTTTTCTGCATCTAGCTCTGAAAAAATAGTTGGGATTCTAGCGGTGTGTGGGACTTGGTCTATTAGTCCATCTATACTGACCTCCATCAGGTTGCAAATTAAAAATAATTTTTTTCTGCATCTAGCTCTGAAAAAATATTTGGGCTTCTAGCAGTGTGTGGGACTTGGTCTATTAGTCCTTCTATACTGACCTCCAGCAGGTTGCAAATTGAATATAATTTTTTTCTGCATCTAGCTCTGAAAAAATAGTTGGGCTTCTAGCGGTGTGTGGGACTTGGTCTATTAGTCCATCTATACTGACCTCCATCAGGTTGCAAATTAAAAATATTTTTTTTCTGCATCTAGCTCTGAAAAAATATTTGGGCTTCTAGCAGTGTGTGGGACTTGGTCTATTAGTCCATCTATACTGACCTCCATCAGGTTGCAAATTAAAAATAATTTTTTTCTGCATCTAGCTCTGAAAAAATATTTGGGCTTCTAGCAGTGTGTGGGACTTGGTCTATTAGTCCATCTATACTGACCTCCATCAGGTTGCAAATTAAAAATAATTTTTTTCTGCATCTAGCTCTGAAAAAATATTTGGGCTTCTAGCAGTGTGTGGGACTTGGTCTATTAGTCCATCTATACTGACCTCCATCAGGTTGCAAATTAAAAATAATTTTTTTCTTCATTTAGCTCTGAAAAAATATTTGGGCTTCTAGCAGTGTGTGGGACTTGTTCTATTAGTCCTTCTATACTGACCTCCAGCAGGTTGCAAATTGAATATAATTTTTTTCTGCATCTAGCTCTGAAAAAATAGTTGGGCTTCTAGCGGTGTGTGGGACTTGGTCTATTAGTCCATCTATACTGACCTCCATCAGGTTGCAAATTAAAAATATTTTTTTTCTGCATCTAGCTCTGAAAAAATATTTGGGCTTCTAGCAGTGTGTGGGACTTGGTCTATTAGTCCATCTATACTGACCTCCATCAGGTTGCAAATTAAAAATAATTTTTTTCTGCATCTAGCTCTGAAAAAATATTTGGGCTTCTAGCGGTGTGTGGGACTTGGTCGATTAGTCCATCTATACTGACCTCCATCAGGTTGCAAATTAAAAATAATTTTTTTCTGCATCTAGCTCTGAAAAAATATTTGGGCTTCTAGCAGTGTGTGGGACTTGGTCTATTAGTCCATCTATACTGACCTCCATCAGGTTGCAAATTAAAAATAATTTTTTTCTTCATTTAGCTCTGAAAAAATATTTGGGCTTCTAGCAGTGTGTGGGACTTGTTCTATTAGTCCTTCTATACTGACCTCCAGCAGGTTGCAAATTGAATATAATTTTTTTCTGCATCTAGCTCTGAAAAAATAGTTGGGCTTCTAGCGGTGTGTGGGACTTGGTCTATTAGTCCATCTATACTGACCTCCATCAGGTTGCAAATTAAAAATAATTTTTTTCTGCATCTAGCTCTGAAAAAATATTTGGGCTTCTAGCAGTGTGTGGGACTTGGTCTATTAGTCCATCTATACTGACCTCCATCAGGTTGCAAATTAAAAATAATTTTTTTCTTCATTTAGCTCTGAAAAAATATTTGGGCTTCTAGCAGTGTGTGGGACTTGTTCTATTAGTCCTTCTATACTGACCTCCAGCAGGTTGCAAATTGAATATAATTTTTTTCTGCATCTAGCTCTGAAAAAATAGTTGGGCTTCTAGCGGTGTGTGGGACTTGGTCTATTAGTCCATCTATACTGACCTCCATCAGGTTGCAAATTAAAAATAATTTTTTTCTGCATCTAGCTCTGAAAAAATATTTGGGCTTCTAGCAGTGTGTGGGACTTGGTCTATTAGTCCTTCTATACTGCCCTCCAGCAGGTTGCAAATTGAATATAATTTTTTTCTGCATCTAGCTCTGAAAAAATAGTTGGGCTTCTAGCGGTGTGTGGGACTTGGTCTATTAGTCCATCTATACTGACCTCCATCAGGTTGCAAATTAAAAATATTTTTTTTCTGCATCTAGCTCTGAAAAAATATTTGGGCTTCTAGCAGTGTGTGGGACTTGGTCTATTAGTCCATCTATACTGACCTCCATCAGGTTGCAAATTAAAAATAATTTTTTTCTGCATCTAGCTCTGAAAAATATTTGGGCTTCTAGCGGTGTGTGGGACTTGGTCGATTAGTCCATCTATACTGACCTCCATCAGGTTGCAAATTAAAAATAATTTTTTTCTGCATCTAGCTCTGAAAAAATATTTGGGCTTCTAGCAGTGTGTGGGACTTGGTCTATTAGTCCATCTATACTGACCTCCATCAGGTTGCAAATTAAAAATAATTTTTTTCTTCATTTAGCTCTGAAAAAATATTTGGGCTTCTAACAGTGTGTGGAACTTGTTCTATTAGTCCTTCTATACTGACCTCCAGCAGGTTGCAAATTGAATATAATTTTTTTCTGCATCTAGCTCTGAAAAAATAGTTGGGCTTCTAGCGGTGTGTGGGACTTGGTCTATTAGTCCATCTATACTGACCTCCATCAGGTTGCAAATTAAAAATAATTTTTTTCTGCATCTAGCTCTGAAAAAATATTTGGGCTTCTAGCAGTGTGTGGGACTTGGTCTATTAGTCCATCTATACTGACCTCCATCAGGTTGCAAATTAAAAATAATTTTTTTCTTCATTTAGCTCTGAAAAAATATTTGGGCTTCTAGCAGTGTGTGGGACTTGTTCTATTAGTCCTTCTATACTGACCTCCAGCAGGTTGCAAATTTAATATAATTTTTTTCTGCATCTAGCTCTGAAAAAATAGTTGGGCTTCTAGCGGTGTGTGGGACTTGGTCTATTAGTCCATCTATACTGACCTCCATCAGGTTGCAAATTAAAAATAATTTTTTTCTGCATCTAGCTCTGAAAAAATATTTGGGCTTCTAGCAGTGTGTGGGACTTGGTCTATTAGTCCATCTATACTGACCTCCATCAGGTTGCAAATTAAAAATAATTTTTTTCTTCATTTAGCTCTGAAAAAATATTTGGGCTTCTAACAGTGTGTGGGACTTGTTCTATTAGTCCTTCTATACTGACCTCCAGCAGGTTGCAAATTGAATATAATTTTTTTCTGCATCTAGCTCTGAAAAAATAGTTGGGCTTCTAGCGGTGTGTGGGACTTGGTCTATTAGTCCATCTATACTGACCTCCATCAGGTTGCAAATTAAAAATAATTTTTTTCTGCATCTAGCTCTGAAAAAATATTTGGGCTTCTAGCAGTGTGTGGGACTTGGTCTATTAGTCCATCTATACTGACCTCCATCAGGTTGCAAATTAAAAATAATATTTTTCTTCATTTAGCTCTGAAAAAATATTTGGGCTTCTAGCAGTGTGTGGGACTTGTTCTATTAGTCCTTCTATACTGACCTCCAGCAGGTTGCAAATTTAATATAATTTTTTTCTGCATCTAGCTCTGAAAAAATAGTTGGGCTTCTAGCGGTGTGTGGGACTTGGTCTATTAGTCCATCTATACTGACCTCCATCAGGTTGCAAATTAAAAATAATTTTTTTCTGCATCTAGCTCTGAAAAAATATTTGGGCTTCTAGCAGTGTGTGGGACTTGGTCTATTAGTCCTTCTATACTGACCTCCAGCAGGTTGCAAATTGAATATAATTTTTTTCTGCATCTAGCTCTGAAAAAATAGTTGGGCTTCTAGCGGTGTGTGGGACTTGGTCTATTAGTCCATCTATACTGACCTCTATCAGGTTGCAAATTAAAAATAATTTTTTTCTGCATCTAGCTCTGAAAAAATATTTGGGCTTCTAGCAGTGTGTGGGACTTGGTCTATTAGTCCATCTATACTGACCTCCATCAGGTTGCAAATTAAAAATAATTTTTTTCTGCATCTAGCTCTGAAAAAATATTTGGGCTTCTAGCAGTGTGTGGGACTTGGTCTATTAGTCCATCTATACTGACCTCCATCAGGTTGCAAATTAAAAATAATTTTTTTCTGCATCTAGCTCTGAAAAAATATTTGGGCTTCTAGCAGTGTGTGGGACTTGGTCTATTAGTCCATCTATACTGACCTCCATCAGGTTGCAAATTAAAAATAATTTTTTTCTTCATTTAGCTCTGAAAAAATATTTGGGCTTCTAGCAGTGTGTGGGACTTGTTCTATTAGTCCTTCTATACTGACCTCCAGCAGGTTGCAAATTGAATATAATTTTTTTCTGCATCTAGCTCTGAAAAAATAGTTGGGCTTCTAGCGGTGTGTGGGACTTGGTCTATTAGTCCATCTATACTGACCTCCATCAGGTTGCAAATTAAAAATAATTTTTTTCTGCATCTAGCTCTGAAAAAATATTTGGGCTTCTAGCAGTGTGTGGGACTTGGTCTATTAGTCCATCTATACTGACCTCCATCAGGTTGCAAATTAAAAATAATATTTTTCTTCATTTAGCTCTGAAAAAATATTTGGGCTTCTAGCAGTGTGTGGGACTTGTTCTATTAGTCCTTCTATACTGACCTCCATCAGGTTGCAAATTTAATATAATTTTTTTCTGCATCTAGCTCTGAAAAAATAGTTGGGCTTCTAGCGGTGTGTGGGACTTGGTCTATTAGTCCATCTATACTGACCTCCATCAGGTTGCAAATTAAAAATAATTTTTTTCTGCATCTAGCTCTGAAAAAATATTTGGGCTTCTAGCAGTGTGTGGGACTTGGTCTATTAGTCCTTCTATACTGACCTCCAGCAGGTTGCAAATTGAATATAATTTTTTTCTGCATCTAGCTCTGAAAAAATAGTTGGGCTTCTAGCGGTGTGTGGGACTTGGTCTATTAGTCCATCTATACTGACCTCCATCAGGTTGCAAATTAAAAATAATTTTTTTCTGCATCTAGCTCTGAAAAAATATTTGGGCTTCTAGCAGTGTGTGGGACTTGGTCTATTAGTCCTTCTATACTGACCTCCAGCAGGTTGCAAATTGAATATAATTTTTTTCTGCATCTAGCTCTGAAAAAATAGTTGGGCTTCTAGCGGTGTGTGGGACTTGGTCTATTAGTCCATCTATACTGACCTCCATCAGGTTGCAAATTAAAAATATTTTTTTTCTGCATCTAGCTCTGAAAAAATATTTGGGCTTCTAGCAGTGTGTGGGACTTGGTCTATTAGTCCATCTATACTGACCTCCATCAGGTTGCAAATTAAAAATAATTTTTTTCTGCATCTAGCTCTGAAAAAATATTTGGGCTTCTAGCGGTGTGTGGGACTTGGTCGATTAGTCCATCTATACTGACCTCCATCAGGTTGCAAATTAAAAATAATTTTTTTCTGCATCTAGCTCTGAAAAATTATTTGGGCTTCTAGCAGTGTGTGGGACTTGGTCTATTAGTCCATCTATACTGACCTCCATCAGGTTGCAAATTAAAAATAATTTTTTTCTTCATTTAGCTCTGAAAAAATATTTGGGCTTCTAACAGTGTGTGGAACTTGTTCTATTAGTCCTTCTATACTGACCTCCAGCAGGTTGCAAATTGAATATAATTTTTTTCTGCATCTAGCTCTGAAAAAATAGTTGGGCTTCTAGCGGTGTGTGGGACTTGGTCTATTAGTCCATCTATACTGACCTCCATCAGGTTGCAAATTAAAAATAATTTTTTTCTGCATCTAGCTCTGAAAAAATATTTGGGCTTCTAGCAGTGTGTGGGACTTGGTCTATTAGTCCATCTATACTGACCTCCATCAGGTTGCAAATTAAAAATAATTTTTTTCTTCATTTAGCTCTGAAAAAATATTTGGGCTTCTAGCAGTGTGTGGGACTTGTTCTATTAGTCCTTCTATACTGACCTCCAGCAGGTTGCAAATTTAATATAATTTTTTTCTGCATCTAGCTCTGAAAAAATAGTTGGGCTTCTAGCGGTGTGTGGGACTTGGTCTATTAGTCCATCTATACTGACCTCCATCAGGTTGCAAATTAAAAATAATTTTTTTCTGCATCTAGCTCTGAAAAAATATTTGGGCTTCTAGCAGTGTGTGGGACTTGGTCTATTAGTCCATCTATACTGACCTCCATCAGGTTGCAAATTAAAAATAATTTTTTTCTTCATTTAGCTCTGAAAAAATATTTGGGCTTCTAACAGTGTGTGGGACTTGTTCTATTAGTCCTTCTATACTGACCTCCAGCAGGTTGCAAATTGAATATAATTTTTTTCTGCATCTAGCTCTGAAAAAATAGTTGGGCTTCTAGCGGTGTGTGGGACTTGGTCTATTAGTCCATCTATACTGACCTCCATCAGGTTGCAAATTAAAAATAATTTTTTTCTGCATCTAGCTCTGAAAAAATATTTGGGCTTCTAGCAGTGTGTGGGACTTGGTCTATTAGTCCATCTATACTGACCTCCATCAGGTTGCAAATTAAAAATAATATTTTTCTTCATTTAGCTCTGAAAAAATATTTGGGCTTCTAGCAGTGTGTGGGACTTGTTCTATTAGTCCTTCTATACTGACCTCCAGCAGGTTGCAAATTTAATATAATTTTTTTCTGCATCTAGCTCTGAAAAAATAGTTGGGCTTCTAGCGGTGTGTGGGACTTGGTCTATTAGTCCATCTATACTGACCTCCATCAGGTTGCAAATTAAAAATAATTTTTTTCTGCATCTAGCTCTGAAAAAATATTTGGGCTTCTAGCAGTGTGTGGGACTTGGTCTATTAGTCCTTCTATACTGACCTCCAGCAGGTTGCAAATTGAATATAATTTTTTTCTGCATCTAGCTCTGAAAAAATAGTTGGGCTTCTAGCGGTGTGTGGGACTTGGTCTATTAGTCCATCTATACTGACCTCTATCAGGTTGCAAATTAAAAATAATTTTTTTCTGCATCTAGCTCTGAAAAAATATTTGGGCTTCTAGCAGTGTGTGGGACTTGGTCTATTAGTCCATCTATACTGACCTCCATCAGGTTGCAAATTAAAAATAATTTTTTTCTGCATCTAGCTCTGAAAAAATATTTGGGCTTCTAGCAGTGTGTGGGACTTGGTCTATTAGTCCATCTATACTGACCTCCATCAGGTTGCAAATTAAAAATAATTTTTTTCTGCATCTAGCTCTGAAAAAATATTTGGGCTTCTAGCAGTGTGTGGGACTTGGTCTATTAGTCCATCTATACTGACCTCCATCAGGTTGCAAATTAAAAATAATTTTTTTCTTCATTTAGCTCTGAAAAAATATTTGGGCTTCTAGCAGTGTGTGGGACTTGTTCTATTAGTCCTTCTATACTGACCTCCAGCAGGTTGCAAATTGAATATAATTTTTTTCTGCATCTAGCTCTGAAAAAATAGTTGGGCTTCTAGCGGTGTGTGGGACTTGGTCTATTAGTCCATCTATACTGACCTCCATCAGGTTGCAAATTAAAAATAATTTTTTTCTGCATCTAGCTCTGAAAAAATATTTGGGCTTCTAGCAGTGTGTGGGACTTGGTCTATTAGTCCATCTATACTGACCTCCATCAGGTTGCAAATTAAAAATAATATTTTTCTTCATTTAGCTCTGAAAAAATATTTGGGCTTCTAGCAGTGTGTGGGACTTGTTCTATTAGTCCTTCTATACTGACCTCCAGCAGGTTGCAAATTTAATATAATTTTTTTCTGCATCTAGCTCTGAAAAAATAGTTGGGCTTCTAGCGGTGTGTGGGACTTGGTCTATTAGTCCATCTATACTGACCTCCATCAGGTTGCAAATTAAAAATAATTTTTTTCTGCATCTAGCTCTGAAAAAATATTTGGGCTTCTAGCAGTGTGTGGGACTTGGTCTATTAGTCCTTCTATACTGACCTCCAGCAGGTTGCAAATTGAATATAATTTTTTTCTGCATCTAGCTCTGAAAAAATAGTTGGGCTTCTAGCGGTGTGTGGGACTTGGTCTATTAGTCCATCTATACTGACCTCTATCAGGTTGCAAATTAAAAATAATTTTTTTCTGCATCTAGCTCTGAAAAAATA
This sequence comes from Phyllobates terribilis, assembly GCF_046119375.1. NCBI lineage: Eukaryota > Metazoa > Chordata > Amphibia > Anura > Dendrobatidae > Phyllobates > Phyllobates terribilis. The sequence continues at coordinate 32,616,410 of NW_027362761.1, read as the reverse complement.
TTTGGGCTTCTAGCAGTGTGTGGGACTTGGTCTATTAGTCCATCTATACTGACCTCCATCAGGTTGCAAATTAAAAATAATTTTTTTCTGCATCTAGCTCTGAAAAAATATTTGGGCTTCTAGCAGTGTGTGGGACTTGGTCTATTAGTCCATCTATACTGACCTCCATCAGGTTGCAAATTAAAAATAATTTTTTTCTGCATCTAGCTCTGAAAAAATATTTGGGCTTCTAGCAGTGTGTGGGACTTGGTCTATTAGTCCATCTATACTGACCTCCATCAGGTTGCAAATTAAAAATAATTTTTTTCTTCATTTAGCTCTGAAAAAATATTTGGGCTTCTAGCAGTGTGTGGGACTTGTTCTATTAGTCCTTCTATACTGACCTCCAGCAGGTTGCAAATTGAATATAATTTTTTTCTGCATCTAGCTCTGAAAAAATAGTTGGGCTTCTAGCGGTGTGTGGGACTTGGTCTATTAGTCCATCTATACTGACCTCCATCAGGTTGCAAATTAAAAATAATTTTTTTCTGCATCTAGCTCTGAAAAAATATTTGGGCTTCTAGCAGTGTGTGGGACTTGGTCTATTAGTCCATCTATACTGACCTCCATCAGGTTGCAAATTAAAAATATTTTTTTTCTGCATCTAGCTCTGAAAAAATATTTGGGCTTCTAGCGGTGTGTTTGACTTGGTCTATTAGTCCATCTATACTGACCTCCATCAGGTTGCAAATTAAAAATAATTTTTTTCTGCATCTAGCTCTGAAAAAATATTTGGGCTTCTAGCAGTGTGTGGGACTTGGTCTATTAGTCCATCTATACTGAACTCCATCAGGTTGCAAATTAAAAATAATTTTTTTCTTCATTTAGCTCTGAAAAAATATTTGGGCTTCTAGCAGTGTGTGGGACTTGTTCTATTAGTCCTTCTATACTGACCTCCAGCAGGTTGCAAATTGAATATAATTTTTTTCTGCATCTAGCTCTGAAAAAATAGTTGGGCTTCTAGCGGTGTGTGGGACTTGGTCTATTAGTCCATCTATACTGACCTCCATCAGGTTGCAAATTAAAAATAATTTTTTTCTGCATCTAGCTCTGAAAAAATATTTGGGCTTCTAGCAGTGTGTGGGACTTGGTCTATTAGTCCATCTATACTGACCTCCATCAGGTTGCAAATTAAAAATAATTTTTTTCTTCATTTAGCTCTGAAAAAATATTTGGGCTTCTAGCAGTGTGTGGGACTTGTTCTATTAGTCCTTCTATACTGACCTCCAGCAGGTTGCAAATTGAATATAATTTTTTTCTGCATCTAGCTCTGAAAAAATAGTTGGGCTTCTAGCGGTGTGTGGGACTTGGTCTATTAGTCCATCTATACTGACCTCCATCAGGTTGCAAATTAAAAATAATTTTTTTCTGCATCTAGCTCTGAAAAAATATTTGGGCTTCTAGCAGTGTGTGGGACTTGGTCTATTAGTCCATCTATACTGACCTCCATCAGGTTGCAAATTAAAAATAATTTTTATCTGCATCTACAGTACCTCTGAAAAAATATTTGGGCTTCTAGCAGTGTGTGGGACTATTTGTATTAGTCCATCTATACTGACCTCCATCAGGTTGCAAATTCAAAATAATTTTTTTCTGCATCTAACCCAGCCAATAGTTTTGGCCTAATACCACAGTTTGGCCACTCAGCTCTGCTCGGTTACCATCCATTGTTTTTTTGTGCAAACAACTCCAGAGTTGTGAATTAGTTAACCACCAAAATGAGTGGAAAAAGGCCTGCTGCTGGTGGAAAGGGGAATAGGCGTGTTGGGAAGGGGAAAAAAGGTTGTGTCCGTGGGGTAGGTGTTAAAGCAACAGTAACATCTGCAGAAGAAAGACCATCTTCCAGCCAAACTAAAATGTCTACTTCTTTTAGCGGACAATGTGATAAGATCCCTTTCTTACGGCCACGCCAATCGCTACAAATTCCAGATGAGGCACAAAAACAGCAGGTGCTTCAACGGATATCAAGTGCTCCTTTAAGTGGGCTCTCCTCCACATCAACTTCAACATCACAAATACTCCAGTCCTCAAAGGTGTCACCCAAATCGCACTTGCTTCCTCACAGCTCCCAAATCTCCAGCTGCCCGTCTGAGTATGAGGTAGAACAGATGGTTGAGTCTGCAGAGCTGTTTACTCATACTATAGCCTGGGAATCAGAGGTCAACTCCAGCGCTTCTGTGAATCCAGACGAGGAAATGATCTGCACTGATGCCCAGAATCTTTATGAGTCGGATCCAGGACCAGACGCAGAAGGTTCTGACCATAATGTAGACCCTCATTCCCAAACTGTAACTCCTGTTGGTGGAGACAATGAGGAAGACGATGATAAGACTCAAATACCTGATTGGAGCGACAACTTTAGTTTTTTGTCAGGGCAGGAACAGGTTGGCTCTGAGGACGACGGGTGTGATAACGCACAGGGTGATGATGATGAGGTCGGAGATCCCACTTACTGTCAACCCACAGTCAGCCAAGAGATGAGGTCAGCAGAGGAGGTGGAGGAAGATGCTAGTGACGACGAGGTCAGGTTGCGCCTTCCTGGACAGAGACGTAGTACTGGAAGCACGTCAACAACTGCATCCTCAAACACAACTCTGCCTCTCACCACAAGTCGTGGTGGCTCTTCAGGTCGCATGGGTGCTAAGCCTTGCATAGCCTGGGCATTTTTTCAGATCGATAAAGATGACCCAACTCGTGTTATCTGTAACATTTGTCAGCAAAAGCTAAGTAGAGGCCAAAAAATACATAGTTTGAGTACTTCATGCATGAACCGGCACATGGACATGAAGCATAAGTTGCAGTGGGAAGCTCAGTGTGCTACAATGCGGCCTAGCCGGCCGGGCCAATCACCGTCTGCCATATCTTGTGCATCCGCGGCCTCTTCATCCTCTGTGACTGGGGGGACAGCAGTCACACCTGTTTTGGGGCGCAGACCTGCCACCTC